>NC_086452.1:250000694-250608194 GCF_028390025.1 Pseudophryne corroboree | reverse complement strand
TACATTTCCATGGTTGGGTAGGGGAGGAGAGAGGAGTAGGTGTGAAAAGGGTATGACCTGGTGAGATAGCAGAAGCATGTGTGTATGCGTCCATGTTTGGGGGGGTCATGTATCATCGTGCCGAACGTGTTGTAAATCAAGCTTCGAGGTATTGCGAAGTATACATTTGAATTCCTTCTTATCCCATATTAAGGGTCTGTGGATGGGCTGTCAAACTCTACCGAGCTCATTTCGGCTTTCAGTTGCAACAAAATGGGGATGCACATTTTAGTTGATGATACATGAATGAGGGAAGTATGTGGTTGCTGATATCTGTGCCTGTATTCCCTATCGACTATGTGTGTCATTACCTGAGGGTTGTAGAGATGAAGATAAAGAACACTTATGGAAAATGCAATGATATTCTATGTCAGGGAAATGTACGTTCGTCGATTGAGGTCTTGATTGGTGTCGGTTGATTGGAGTCTTCTTCTTTGTGCTTTTGCTCATAAATCGTGAGTAAAGCAAACAACGTCCATGGATTTACAAAAAATGTTGGGCTAGCGTGATTTTAAAGTTCCTAGGGAAACTGGGGTACCCATGGCATTGTCCATCAAAATCTTGTATATCAGGTCGTCTGCTCTTCTTCTTTCCATCTTTCCGTTGTCGGCCCCTTGGCTCATCAAATCCTTCGTCTACGTGGGTCTTTGTACCTCGGAGGAAAACATAGAAATGGGTGAAAGACGGACCGTATACTCATTACATCATTACGTCATGGTTTCTAGCATTGGGTCATAAATCAAATCCAGGTTAATTACAGTTTCCTCACTCCTCAAGCTCATCACTCTTGTACTTTGTTTGCACCTCATTAAAGCCTGCCCGCATCTAAATATCAATCCAATCGATATAACGACACCCAAGATACATAGCAGAAACTTTCCAACATCCATTATGACTCCTTGAGCCCAGTCTCCCAAACCGGAGAACCAATTTCGCGGGTTCAACCATGACACCCAACCAGTCAGCTCATTACCTACAGCAACAAGGGTGAGATTGTGTTTTCGACGAAATTCCCATTTTAATTGCAGAATGTCGTCCATCTTTTGGTCTATGACCTCTACCGGATCCTCGGTGCTATTTGTGATATACGTGCAACACTTTATACCGTACTGTGTTGCCAAAGTAACACAATATCCGCCTGTTACTGCTGTAAGGTAATTAAGAACCATCCTATGCTGAACTAGTTCTGTTTTGTAAGCTTGAAGTTCTCTTCCAGTGTATCTAAACGTGTCATCATACATTTCAGTGATATTATCTAACAAATTGGCGAGTGCGGAAATGTATCTATAATTCATCACTCCTCGAGCGGTACGAGTGAAATCTAACGCTACCAGAACCTGAATCCCGGTGGATTCATGGATAAGATCAGAGGCCGGATGCTCTAACCTTTCTGACAGTTGTCTTTTAACTCGGTGTTCGTAGTGAGTGTGAGTATAAGGAGCTTGGGCACCACGGTGTATATCCTTCATTTTGTCATGTGTAACAGTCATTACTTCAGGCAATACTTTTCCAATATAACACAATCCTTCAGAGTTTGGGGCAAGCCACTTGTACGCCTTTCTCCCGCATATGAAATATGCATCATCGGGGAGAACATAAGGGACGGAGAAGGACATGACCATATTACAAACCTTCCAGGTGAAATCTCCTGACCCTAATTCTTCCATCTGCTTAATGCACGTATCGGTTTGTACGATATGTGCACAGTATCCTGGTGATACCTCTCCAACCTTTAGTAATCCTATTTCCTAAGGTATATCGATACCGGAAAGATTTTCCTCTACTGGCTATGTGGCGTACGAGCTCTGTATCTGTAGGCATTCTATCTGCTCTATGTGAAAAGGTCATGGTTTGGTTGCTCCATGACACTTCCCAATTTCCCGGTTTTCTAGGATTGGAGATGTTAAAACATAAGAGGGACCTATCCACATGGTATTGGTGGAGCTTCAAACTAGGAGGGCTGGAGATATTAAACCTCCTGTCCACCGGTCTCCCACCCTTTAGCTCAAGTACCTCCCCTACCGTTAAAGGAAATGGTACTAGCCCTGATTTGCTGTGACCCTGAGGTACTTGAGAGCATACCCAACAATCTGTTTGGTTCAACACGTTACCCACTAGAGAGTGATAGTCACTCAATGGATGCCGGTCCATATGGATATTAAGACTGGATTGGCATTTCTTTATGCATCCATCTTCAACCGTTGTCACAGAGCCTACAGATACAGTTTTTCTTTTTGAACTAACAATCCTTCAAAGAAAATGTTTACAGATAACATGGTTGTTAGATCGTGCCCGGTACTCGCCTTTGCTTGGTGATTGGGTTGCTATTGGAAATTTACACCTCCGTCTCAGTCATCAGGACCTTTCTGGATCCTTTCTCGACCTCACTGGTACTCTCACCGAAACAGACTGCTCTGGTCAACATCATGGTTAACGGAAAAATCCATATCACAGTCTCTTGGGGCAAGTCCATCTTACAGGAGGAGAAAAGAAGAAGTTTGTAAAGGGGGTATAAGAAAACCGTCTGAGGGGGAGAGAACTTGTTACGATAATAAGTTCTCTCGTCTTGTTGTTCTTCTTGTTCTGCTGTCCTCTCAAAAGGTGCTGTCTCTCAGTCTTCCAAACGAACATTCTGGTGATGCAATATTCCTTCCCATCCAGCGATCTTTCTGTTAAGGAGCAAAAATCTGGCATTACCATAGGTCCAACTGAGGGGTGACATACCATCTTTAAACCATGGAAACATGAGTGGGAAGAGAGAGACAACAAAAAAAAACAAAAGAGATAGAGAACAATTCATGTGCATATATACATTACATAACTCGACAATAACCACCAATAAGAAAAGAGAAACAAAGCATTTTTAAACATTGTCAACATTAAGAAAACATTGTTAGCATTAGAAAAACATTGTCAGACTTATTAGGCTGTCATATCTATGTGTCTAATGGTCTCCTTGAGCAGTCCCTCCCCACCAGCTCCTGCATTACTCCATTGTCTGTATCTGGCCAGAAATACATTGTGGCGGAGGTTATGCTGGGGTTTGGTAGACTTCTGCAAGGACCAAGTTGATATGCAATGTGTGAATTCTTACCAATACTCGTCATAGATGGGGATAGAGAGAGAGAGAGAGAGAAAAAAACATTTTTCACAAATACATTTACAACGTTTCACCTGGTCATCCCTGTGTCTTTAGTGAATGACCTCCCACTTTATTAATCGTTACCTCAGGCTTACCATCAGTCCTAATGATCACCTTTCTTGACTATATTTTATGGGTGTGGCCCAAAATTCTTCCTATATGATCCCTGATTATAATGGTGTGTCATATTCATGCTCATTTTCATGTCTAGGGGGTCTAACTTTATGTGGGTTATTACAGTTGTTGGCATAATGCCCTTCTCTTCTACAATGGTAACAAATCCTTGGCCTTCTCCATGTGCTAGGGGCCTGGGGTTCCGGTCGACTTGATGCATCCTCTAGTGCTTGGATGTTCAGTGTCATCAACCGCTCTCCCTGCGCTTCCCTGGTTCTTTGGATATTTCGGTCATGCTCGATAGCGGACTCTCTTAATGCCGCCACCGAGATACCTCTCCAATGAGGTATTGAAGTTTGTACCCTAATTTTTAGTGTGTCTTTCAAGTTGCTCGCTAATACGGACACAGCTACCTCTCTGTGGTGTACATTTGTTTGTGTGTGATGTATATTACCATACATACCTGTGAACACGACCTCACCTGACCCTCCATTAGGGGGTTTGATTACAGTTTTTACCGACTGGGTCGTGTCCACCTGGACGTCTTGTGTGATGACTTCTGAAAGAGGTGCCGACATCGTTCTTGGTTCACTTTCTGGTTGGTGTTCCTGAGGAAAGTTTAACATGGGGTGCGACTTGCATGGGTTAATAGTTGTACATTCAACAGTATTACAATTATCTGTTACATTTATTACACTTATTCTTATTATCTGTACTACTGTTGCTAAGAGCATTTTTATTGTTCACCCTTGTGCTTCTCTCCGCAACCACAATCCCCTCCATTGCCACTTCTCCTCTCTCAAGATGAAAGTTAGGTAAGTAAGTTATATTTCTTTGCATTTCACTCTCCTGTTGCCATATTTGTAAACAATCATAATGCTTGATTCGTCTCTTTGCTGATTTGATGAGACATATCCTTCGCCTTAAATTATGCAACACCTCTGAGTCAAAACTACCTATCCCGGGAAATGGTGCCTTATCCCCCGCAGTCATTCGTGTCCATTCATCACAAAAGGTCTCAGAGTGGGGACCATATTTCCCCCACATTACTAACCGAGCAGACCCTCGGGGTCTGCAAGCCTCTGGAGTCTGAATCCTGACCTCCGACCGTCTCTGTATTGTGCACTTGGCTGCCATTGTGGACCTTTTTAACACAGAAAAAAACTTCCTAAAATGCACCAAACACAGAACTTCGTTGGAAATCCTTAAAGCTCTTCCACTGAACTTCTTCTGCTCCGGGTATCTCCGTTCCGCCTTCTAGCAGATACGTGTAGCCGTTGCAGGCCCTATCTCTAGAGATTTTCCTGAGAAAATTCCCTTCCTTTTTCTTTACACAAATCACGCTTGCATGTGCTCCCTACAACACGTATGAGGGCAAGATTTACGCATGGATATACGACCTCATATCCCGTTGCGTTATTGGTCACACATACAACCGTGCGGTCCAATCGTACCACTTATAGACACTTGTTGCCCATAAATGGTAGGATCATTGGAGTCTCCCTACTGTGCTCCAAAACAGCCAGAGCGTAATACAACGAAAACTTTATCACACTCTGTTGCACGTTTTCACTCAGATCGTGCTTATCACATTCCACATAGATCACAAATTATCACATAGATCACAAAGTCCACAAAGCGGGATTATCACATAGATCACAAAGTCCACAAAGCGGGATTCAATACACTCATACCGTTTTCAACCCACTATCATTCTTATAGTTTTCTGATCAGAAAAATCATTTCCCGTAGTCTGATAGCTCTCCCCAGAGGTACTACAGTAAAACAAGGTATTTAAACTAAGTTTTGGAAAGCTGAAATCAATTTGTGTTATTTATCGCCTTGCGTTACTTCACTTTTGCGCTACTTATCGCTTTTGCGCTAATTCAACTTTATCACAACTTGAGCTACGTGGGCGTAACCAGACGCTACGTTGCGTAATGTACGCTGCGTGCGTCTGCCTTTCGGATTGCGTACGCTAGTCTTTGTTAGTGACACGTGTACGCAATGCAAAGGATCCACCGTAACACAATATATATTTTATCAATGTAGATGATCCCTGATCATCTACCGCAATCCACACTGCACACTGGCTGCCTCGTCTCTCGGACAAGCCGTGTGTTGTTCTATACTTTAACTATTACCTCTACTTATTAAATAACAGCAAATCTCCTTTTAGCCCTTTCTATCAACTATAAAATTTGGCAGACAGGAATAGTGATATACGAAAATGAAACAGAAATGCAGATATATGCGTGCGTACGCAAGACAAAAGAAAAATAAACAGTTTTAAAAAAGACACAAGCGTTTTGTTCTTACTTCCGGTCCCGGATTCCTTCAGCACTCTTAATCTAAGCGAAAGCAGACGCTTATCCCGTCAGCAACTGCGAGACAACCTCCCACCCTTTGCTGGAGGGATAATGTCTGCTGATCTACCCAGTGCAGATATGAGAAGGATAGGACACGCCCCCAATTGACAATGCTGAATACAGCATGGGATGGAAGCTAGACTCCATTTTGAGAAACCTCCACTTGATTCCAAAGACCACACCACATGCCTGAAAGGGGGAGGGGAAGACATCCAGCAGCAGCCATTTTAGATTTGCAGGTCCAAACACATGGCACCACAATCACATAGCAGAAAACACAAGACTCCATTTTACTCCAAAATGTCCAAGCCTCAAAACAATGCATATGTTCTGATTTTACAATTCCAAACCATCTAAAACACCTTTCACAATGTAATCCAACTTCCTAGAACCATCTCATAATTTCACATTCCAAATCACCTTTCACAATGTAATCCAACTTCCTAGAACCATCTTATAATTTCACATTCCAAATCACCTTTCACAATGTAATCCAACTTCCTAGAACCATCTTATAATTTCACATTCCAAATCACCTTTCACAATGTAATCCAACTTCCTAGAACCATCTTATAATTTCACATTCCAAATCACCTTCAGTATCTCACTAACCAGAGCATATTCATCACAAGACCAGATCACAATGTACTCACAAGTATCAGCCTGCCATTGCTACCAGCACATATTCAAAACTACTGCATGGTGGTATTTATGATTAACAAGATCCCAGCTACCATCACAGATTCCACAGGGCACCAACACTAACACCCAACAATCACACAACCAAGCTACAACATCCTATTTAAACCAGAAAGCAATCTGTCTATATTCCCTTATCTAGCCATGTGGATTCAATACTTAGCCTTTGGTGCCTGGTCAGTCCTGGGGATGTAGCCTCCATGCTGCTGGGTGCCAGGTAGCTGTGTGTGTCTGTGTGTGAGTGTAGCTACATTACATCTGTTCTCTGAGGCCACACCTGACCACTACCTTCCTGTTTGACCAGTATCTGGGGGAGGGGTCTCTCTAGCTTTTGTATTGAATCACTGTTCTCTTTGTATATGTTAATCAGGTTCAGACCTGAAAACTTAGTTGATCATCCATTGTTCCCAACAAAGCTGATCTTAACTTTTATACATATAATCATATCTATCCGCTGCAATGTCCCACGACAACACAATAGGTCTCAAACTAAACCACACCTTATTCTGCTTGCTTCAATACCAAACATGATGTGTTTATCTGGTTCGGTTCAAATGATACACATCCATGACATTAATTCATCAGCCAATTCTAAATCTCCATGACGTCTGGTGTTTGCTGTGCTCGCTGCGCATATTTGCAAGTATAGCGGCTTATATGTGTGCAGTTTATATGGTCTCTCTATGTAATATTTTTCTGACTTTGACAAAGGTTAGAGCATCCGGCCTCTGATCTTATCCATGAATCCACCGGGATTCAGGTTCTGGTAGCGTTAGATTTCACTCGTACCGCTCGAGGAGTGATGAATTATAAATACATTTCCGCACTCGCCAATTTGTTAGATAATATCACTGAAATGTATGATGACACGTTTAGATACACTGGAAGAGAACTTCAAGCTTACAAAACAGAACTAGTTCAGCATAGGATGGTTCTTAATTACCTTACAGCAGTAACAGGCGGATATTGTGTTACTTTGGCAACACAGTACGGTATAAAGTGTTGCACGTATATCACAAATAGCACCGAGGATCCGGTAGAGGTCATAGACCAAAAGATGGACGACATTCTGCAATTAAAATGGGAATTTCGTCGAAAACACAATCTCACCCTTGCTGCTGTAGGTAATGAGCTGACTGGTTGGGTGTCATGGTTGAACCCGCGAAATTGGTTCTCCGGTTTGGGAGACTGGGCTCAAGGAGTCATAATGGATGTTGGAAAGTTTCTGCTATGTATCTTGGGTGTCGTTATATCGATTGGATTGATATTTAGATGCGGGCAGGCTTTAATGAGGTGCAAACAAAGTACAAGAGTGATGAGCTTGAGGAGTGAGGAAACTGTAATTAACCTGGATTTGATTTATGACCCAATGCTAGAAACCATGACGTAATGATGTAATGAGTATACGGTCCGTCTTTCACCCATTTCTATGTTTTCCTCCGAGGTACAAAGACCCACGTAGACGAAGGACCTGATGAGCCAAGGGGCCGACAACGGAAAGATGGAAAGAAGAAGAGCAGACGACCTGATATACAAGATTTTATGGACAATGCCATGGGTACCCCAGTTTCCCTAGGAACTTTAAAATCACGCTAGCCCAACATTTTTTGTAAATCCATGGACGTTGTTTGCTTTACTCACGATTTATGAGCAAAAGCACAAAGAAGAAGACTGCAATCAAACGACACCAATCAAGACCTCAATCGACGAACGTACATTAACCTGACATAGAATATCATTGCATTTTTCGTAAGTGTTCTTTATCTTCATCTCTGCAACCCTCAGGTAATAACACACATAGTCGATAGGGAATACAGGCACAGATAGCAGCAACCACATACCCCCCCCAATTCATGTATCATCAACTAAAATGTGCATCCCCATTGTGTTACAACCACAGCCGAAATGAGCTCGGTAGAGTTTGACAGCCCATCCACAGACCTGTACCACAGGATAAGAAGGAATTCAAATGTATACTTCGCAATACCTCGAAGCTTGATTTACCACACGTACGGCACGATGATACATGACCCTCCAAACATGGACTCATACACACACGCTTCTACTCTCTCACTAGGTCATACCCTTTTCACACCTACTCCTCTCTCCTTCCTTACCCCACCATGGAAATCAATTAACCCCTGACTTACATTTTTCTCCTTAAAAGTTTTGTGGCAGTTATTATTGACTGCCAAAGGGTAGACTGTCGAAGTCAGAAAAATGTCTCAATGCACACTGCCATATTTGCACCGCACACTGGTCCGTGCTGCGCGTGCGTACGCTCTCCCGTGGAGGCGCATACCCGCAATAGCGTGCACACGCAGGCGCGGTATGCGCATTTACGGTAGAGTTTATGTGATCGTAGCGTGCGACTCATTCGTTACAAATGTTCACAATTAATGTAGTTTATAGATTATGGTCCCTTTGATAGATTCTGAAAGTTTGGTTAAAATAGAACGTCCCTGAGCCGAGGAATCCCTCTTTACATCGTACGAAGGGTCTAACAGGAATCATACAGCAGTGTTTGGTACCCATCGGAAGAGTATTTAATCAGCAATATTCCGGTGTTGGTTTGGAGCGGATTAATCGCTCGTGCGAATAGTTATGGACATAACAAGTTATGTCTATTTTCTATTATCATTTGTTCTTACTTAGTCATGCATCAGTGGGTCTCAAATGGCTCTTTGACCTCAGAGATCCCCCAAACAATAGTTTGCATGTTAAGAGGGCCTCATATCTACACATGCATAAGGTAATCACAAGAATAGTAATTGAAGATCAATTGTACTCCAAATCAGTATCTTTCCCGCAGACGGAGTGCAATAGCCTTTAATTACATTGAGCTTTGAGACTCAATGGAGAAGACCAACACCTGTGTTTACAAATGGGGCTGGATTTGTATACAGGAAAATAAGGGCTGAGACGTCATTGTCTCAATTGAAAGTGGACATCATGAATATAGAGCAGAACCCAGACAGGATTCTGTTTTGTATTCGTCAAACAATAAGCTCTCCAGAAGACAGGAATGTGCTGGTCATCACCCATTGTGTTACCTAACTTAGGCCACTGATACAAGACAGTTTACCTGTATGAATCAACCTATGACCTTTGTTATAATGTGAAGCCGAATTCCTGCGTCCAATGGACAGTGAGACTGTAGGGACCATTAGATTGCATTGTGTGTGGGGCATAAATAGGCAGGCCGACCATATCCAAAGGCACTTCTCTTCAAACTGTTATCATTGCTGATAATCGGGAAGCTGGCTGTCCAGAGGCGCTTGCGATCGTTACCCTTTGTGCGTAAGTTCTCTCCATAATCATTGTCTTTCTGTGAGCCAATCTCTCTCTCTCTCTCTCTATCTCTCTCTCTCCTCTTTTCTCTTATATACCTCATAGTATTATAGTATTGTATTGTATTGCATTTAGGTCAGCGTAGTATTGTCTTTTTTGTATTTATTGTTTAGTTCTGTGGTTAGGAAGTCTTTGTTATATTGTAGTGTATCATATGTACTGTTTCCCCTTTTACAAGTATATTAGATATAATACAGTTAATAGGCCTTGGAACCTAAACCAGTATCTGTGTATTTTCTATAGTGTTAAGTGTTCACTTGAGCGTCGGTGACGCACAAGCAGCTTTGTAGATAGTCAGGTTACACAAGGTTGCACTTACACCCTGTACTCACATTAAGGTATTCTGTGTATTTCATCGGTATAAGGTTTTAACATAAAGGTATAGTGTTGTAAGCGTCTGCATCGCTGGTGACCTCCTCGTGGTCTCGAGCGTAAGCTACGCTACAGCGAATCATTTCCCTAGACATAACCAATAACGTGTCCTGTGATCACTGGGCCGCGAGCGAACGTGACGCTTGAGCGTCTCGCCTACGGCTGAGCGATCGTTACGCAAATAGCGTACCATTACGGTACTTCTTAAGTAAACAGCGTACAGTGTTCTTAGCTTCATAAAGGGTTGATTATTCGACAAAAGAATTTAGCATTGTCAACACCCACAATAATTTACTTTTTTTTTTTAAAAACCCAGAAAAAGGCCAAGGTCACCTGCTAAATTGACAATACGAAGGACAAAAACATAACTATTTGTGAATAAAACTACATCACCAACACATTAGAAGAATTAACCAACTTACAATCACAATTAGCTAGAAGACATTTCAGACAACTACGGACAAAGCACAGATGTTTTAATTATAAATTATAAAAAAAATACAACTTACCATCCTGCCTTGGGCGATCCGAATCCCGGACATGAGTCGCACCAACCACTTCTGGCGGAATAAGAGTACGCACAGGCTCCTCCCAATCCCGATATGACGCTCGGAAGGGGTGTCCACCCCCTGTTTGGCGGGCTGATTTAGCCTCCTTACACATCTTAGCCTTGACACGCTGCTTGATGTCGTAGAATCGCTTACGACACGTGTCCTCGGTCCTCCTCACCACACCCTCACTATTAACTGCCGCAACTACCTTCCCCCACAGAACACTCTTCCTGCGTGAAGAAACCTTGGCAGCATCATGGCCAAACAGTTGACGATGATGTCTCATCAGCTCCCGCACCAATGCCATATTCTCTGCGTAGCTGAATTTGACATTGCGGCCCGTCTTTGTAGTGGTGCGTGGCTGCGGAGCCACAGCACCATCACTGTCATTATCACTGGAGGCCGCAGCAGCAACCTCCCCCTCCTCCTCACTAACTTCCTCCACCTCACTCACCTCCTTCCTCTCACTCACCTCCTCCACCACACTCACCTCCTCCACCTCACTCACCTCCTCCCTCTCACTCACCTCCACCACATTCACCTCTGACTGGGACATATTCAGGACAAACAACAAATAACACTGAGAAAAAAAAACACTAAACACACTCCTCCACTACCTCTACACACCAAACACACACACACACACACACACACACACACACACACACACACTCACAAACAATGACAATAGACTTAAAAAAAAACAAAGATAAAAAACTAGACAGACTTTTAAATAACTACACAACAAGTATGACAAGACTACTTACACACACAGTACAGCACTCAACAATCGCAAATAACCTCCTCAAAACCGCCAAAAACTCCTATCAACTCTCCAACTCCAAACACGACTTCCTCTCACCTCTCCACTAGCTAAACCCACGAGGTTCGGATGGTTTGGGGCGGTTTTATAGTAATGAGCATAGACACTCCCCCATCATGAATCAAACCAATCACGGACGAGTGACAAAAACGAAACTTAGAAAAAAAACGCGGCCGGGAACGGGAAAACACTGCCGTAAACAAAAATGACGCAGTCGGAAAAAAAATAGACAACACGGATGCAAATCAACAAAATCGGCCACATTCTACCTTGGAAAAACACGAATGACATCGACATCGAGAAATGGAAATAATCAAAACACGACAGCATAGTAAATGAGGCGTAATAAATTCAAAAAGTTGCAAATTCACACATTCGATGTCATTCGTGTTTGAACTTTAACCTCATTCATAAAAATACGAATTTTAGTAAATATACCCCTATGTGTAAGTTTTGACAAAGGAATTACTTTTTTGGGCACAAGATGGGGGTTTGTTATCTGATAATCAGACAGTAACTACAAAGGGCACATGGTTTGCCAAGACAGGGTGACCCAATGTTTGTGCGTGCCAGTATAGAGAAGATAGGGCACAAAATGCCTTGTCCCCATCTGTGAAATTTTTTTTTTTTCCTGTAGCACTGGGTGATATTGTCTGGTGATCACCAGAAAATAGTTAAGCACAGACTTCCATCTTTCCAATGTTGGTGCCCACAAAGCTGCAGGTGTCATTATGAGGGTGACAGAGCACCTATGCCCTGCCCACTTTTATGGAAAATATAAATTTTCCATAGTACAGCGCAATATTTTCCGGTTATCATAAGGGATCACCAGATACTATGTACTAAGGGAATCAATCATTTGAAAGATGAGAGCCCCCTCTATCTAAAATGGGTGCCCCTGATTTAATGGATGCCAGGTTGGGGGGAGATCTTCTCCTTTCCCTGGACTCCATGATATTTCTATAGTGAAGGAAGTTTTGCTTGGTAATCACCAGACAGTAATAATCTTTATGGAAACGTAGACTACTCTCTTTCAAACAAGGGTGCCCACATCTCTCTACATGCCAGGGTTGGAGAGATAGAGATACTTAAAGTCCCTCCGCCCATCTCTGGCAATATATTACAGTTTGATGCAGTGATTAGTGCTGGGGGGGAGAAAGTAAGCTAAGGGGATATTTTCCTGCAGATGACGAGTGGGACTAGCCATCTGTTCGGGTTTTGAGACCCACTTGTCCTTTGCAGCGAAGGGGTTAATAGTATATGGTTATCCTTACATGTGTATTTTGCTACAAGTGTTGCAAATTGTGTTTCTTAGATTTTGTCAGTCTAGTCTTTGTTCTATGTACTGGCAAATTCATTTAAATATGGGACTTTTGCATGTGGGATAAGTTTGAAAGTGTAGATAGAATTGTGATGCATTGTGTGTACACAGTGATCCTTCTGATATCAGATGGAGCTCTTGCACCAAGAATAAGGCCGGTGCAAATACGCACTGATGATGATAGCTATATTAAATTGGCCATAAGATTTTTGCCATAAAAAGTTACTATGGATCTCGCTACCAATTGTCCTTGCTGTGGGTATGTGCACTCCCAAACCTGAGGTAGTCAATTGAACAAAAAAAATCACGCATGAGCCTTTACCCTAAAAAAATGTAAAAAATAAATAAATGTATATATATATATATATATATACACACACACACATGATATAGTTTGTGCGGCACTCAGGAACAAAGGGCGTACAGACACAGGTATGTTTCAATGTTTCGATGGTTTAATCCTTCATCATCAGGATACAAAACATTAATGCGACTCACCATTAACTCCCTTCACCACAGCATGTGAATCGGCTTGCTAACGGCGCCCTGACGTGATGTAATCATCTGCTCCCCGTCACCATAACAGTTGATCAAAATAAACTGTGAATTAAAAACAGCACTGTCAGGTTCCTAGCGTACAGTCCGATCAATGTAAACAGTACAATTCAAGTAGTAAACTCAGTTACATAATTACAATAAAAATTAAACAGCCATGTGACAAGTAATATAGTCATTAATCACGATAAAAAGTAATCAATATGGACAAAAAACTTAAGACCAAGAGCTAAGTGATCACACATAAATGTTGCCATTTGTGATTTATAGTCAGTGGAGCTCTAGATTCACTATAGAAAACAGTGGAGCTCTAGATTCTCATTAAGCCCCCGAGGAGCCAAGGTCCCCAATCTGTGTATCCACCTAGATTCACATCTTAATAGTGCTAGCAATCTATCACCACCCCTAAGTCTAGGGTGGAGGTGATCCACATTCGACCCCATTGCACACCCTGACATCTGGAGGTAGAACTTCCCGTCATGAAGAAAATAATTTCTCGTCGGTATCATCTTCAAAATTTTGGTGACAAAATTGACATCTGGGCCAACATTTAGGGGATTCTCAAAAATGAGATCACACACAGCATTGATACCCTCCTCATTAGGTATCACAGTATATAAGTTGGATACATAAGATGCTATTTACAGGTATGACATCCACAGCATATAATTTGTTTCAAAAAGTAGTGGCATCTTGTATATATTTAGGATGTCCCTTTATGCAAGGTTGTAAAATTCAATCTAAATACACAGAAACTGGTTGAAATAGTGAACCCCCTGGCGGATATAATTGGCTGACCAGGTGAGTCGCTATAGTCTTGTGAATTTTAGTATAGAGCAGGCGAACCACCGGATTTTTAGTCAATAGGGCATTACCCAATTCAACAGAAATTTGACCGTTCTCCACTGCTCTACACAAACAATTTTCCAATGCTTGTAAAAATACATCAGTTGTATCCTATGTCAATATTCTATAAACATTAGTGTCAGACAATTACCTCTCAATTTCACGCATGTACATTACAATGTCCTGCACTATGATGGCCCCGCCGATACGAATGACTACATCAGTGTAGGAAGACAAGTTCTTTAATGCCTTAAAATCAGCCACTGACAAGTTATGATCATTCCATCTCCTAAAGCTACCACATTGTTTAACATACGAGAGAATGTCTTTATGGCAATATTATTGGACACAGGTTCAATACTAGATTTTTTTTGCTAACGTTTTAAGCCTGCAGGGATATCTGATGTCACCAAAATCTCATCTAGCATTTTCTTATTACCCTGGAAGTGTTTATGTAGCCTCAATTGTCTGTTAAGACGATATTTCTCAACCTCCTAGGTAAAAGTGTCAAATCTGGTTTTAGGTACATATGATAGACCACGGCCAGGTATCTTTAATTCAGTCTCAGTCAGAATACGAGATGAAAGATTAATTACTGTCTCCTCCGAGCTAGCGGTGGTCATCCGGGTTTTCAACCTCTTTGTTTGCCCACCTCTCCTCATGCAACGTCTCTGCCGCCTGAAAGTTGATTGCGGGTACAGACCCCTAAAGAGCTAGAGGGATGTCTTGTATTGAAATCAGAGTCGTTGCCATTCCCTTGTCCCTGTGAGGAATCTGAATCGGTATTCACATTACGGGTGGTTCTGTAATGTCATTTAGTGCCCTCCTTGGGATTATTACCTACCCAATGGTAGACTCTGTTTTGTTCATAATCAGAGATCACCTTGGACAAATTGAAAATGTCATGAATCAGCCTGTACCCTAAATTTATATATATATATATATATATATATATATATATATATAAAAATGTTACCAGTAATATTATTTTTAATGTTCCAGAGGGGGGAAACTGTTCTTTAAAAAATACATTAAATAACTGATCTGTGCATTTTTTTTAAAGTAAAAAAACGTAAATATTTAATTTAATTATAAATGTATTTAATGAACTATGATAAAAAAAGTCATAGAAGCGTGTTTGGGGTAATTTTAGGCCAATTTAAAAATGTTTAAATAATAATAAAAAGCAATTTGCGTTCATTAAAATAAATACTAAAATGGAATTTGGGATACATAAATTAATGGAAATGGATTTGGGGTATTTTTTTAACTAGCAATGATATTATTATTGGATTCATTTAGGTATTAGAAAACATTCAATTGCTTGATTAGTCTTTAGTAAGGAGGATGGGTGGGGGAGTCAAGGGAATGAGCAGCAAGTTCAGACATGTTTATTTAAAAATAAAGATTTTAGGAAACAGACCTGATGTGAAGCTGCAAGAAAAAAAATAGTGTTAATTTCTATAGAAATTGCCATGTCTCATTTTCTCGCAGTCAATTGAATAGGAAAACTCACATCTACAAGACAACCCCTCGCTGCAGGTTTTTTTTGCCAAATCACGCCTGCAATTGATTATGCCCGTACATAACCATGCACGCAATACTAGTGTAATTTCAGCTGACTTGCATGCATATCTTTATCAACCACTAAATCTGTGGCATGAAGAGAATACCAGGATTTTAATGTAATTTAAGTGGAGCACAATTAACACCAAACTGTCTGTGAGATAATTATGTTACTAATCTACAGATGGAGCTTCCGTTATCTTGGCTGTTTCTCCGCCTAAATGGAGCTTTAGTCGCACCTAGGCAATAGCTTAGGTTGCTGAGTTTAATCACAGATAGGCGCGTTGAGGCACGACTACATACTCAGCATGCAATACACATCACCGCTGTGTGGCTAATGCTCCACTAATCCAGTACTTTAGAGCAAACAGCAGCGGAATGATCTACAGTACAAGCTCTGGCAAATGGTCAGTGAGGATTGTAATGTTAATGTACACACAGACCAATGGTCAGACGGAGAGAGTCAATTGAAAAAAAAAATGTTGTTTTTACAGATGCAAACGAGTGTATTAAAACACTTGTCAATTGCCGTGTTACTGATTGTGAGCGTCCAAGTCCCGTAGACAAAGCAGTAGAGTAAAAATGAATATAGTGTATGCAGACGCAACTAATGTGTGAAAGCAATAATGTAGTTCATTGATGTTAAAGCATGTACAGTATATGAGCGTCCAAGTCCTTTAAAGGCATAAACAAACACCAATGGGAAGGAATCGCTGCTTACAGTACTTTTACACATGAGCTTGTGTATCTTCCATGAAGTGGCGTGGGCAAGCGGTGAAGTCTTCCGCCTCCCAGGCTGAGAGTCCTGGGTTCGATTCCCAAAGTGCGAGTGTATATATATTTTTTCTTTCTGACACTCACTTTATTCATTTCATATTATTTTTTGTAATCTATTGTAATACATTCAAATAGAAGTGTGCACACAGGTTTTACATTAATCAGGGTAAATCTGCAGAAGCTTCTCATTCCGCTATCTAAAATACACAGCGGCAATGAGGACCCATAGACATACCAATAAATATAAATTAGCGTATTCTGACGCAACTACTGTAACTGTTCGAGCAACACAGAATTGTAGATCATCGGCGTTAGAGAATCTGTGTTGTACTTTATGAGAAGGGATCACTGCTACTGTACCATATATATATCTATCAAAGTGACTGCAGTTTTCTATCTGATTTTCATATACAATACAGTATTGTGCTGTACATTTATTGCAACCTGACCTCCCTCCCTGTCTACTGTATGAACTGTGCAGGCTCCCATGTGGGGAGGGGGAAGTGGGATTGGGGTAGGGGGAGGTGGTGACTAAATACCATGTTATGCAATATGAGCGTCCAAGTCCCTTAAAGGCATAAACACCACTGGGAAGGATTCGCTGCTTACAGTACTTTTACACATGAGCTTGTGTATCTTCCATGAAGTGGCGTGGGCAATTGGTGAAGTCTTCCACCTCCCAGGGTGAGAGTCCCAGTTTCGATTCCCAAAGTGCGAGTGTATTTGTTATTTTTTTCTTTCTGACACTCACTTTATTAATTTTTTATTGTAATCTATTGTAATACATTCAAATAGAAGTGTGCACACAGGTTTTACATAAATCAGGGTAAATCTGCAGGAGCATCTCATTCCACTATCTAAAACACACAGTGCCAATGAGGACCCGTAGACATACCAATAAAGATAAATTAGTGTATTCTGACGCAACTAACTGTTCGAGCAACATTTTTATTTACTGTACATACAGTACAGTATTGTGTTGTACATTTATTGTAACCTGACCTCCATCCCTGTCTATAAACTGTGCAGGCTCCCAGGGGGGAAGGGGGAAATGGGACTGGGGTAGGGGGAGGTGGTGGCTAAATACCATGTTCAAAGACAAGGCATAATCAAAACCGGTATCCAGACTCCAGGTCGACAACAAAAAGGTCGACACACCTTAGGTCGACGTCAATGGGTCGACACACCTTAGGTCGACATGGACAAAAGGTCGACATGGAAAAAGGTCGACGTGGAAAAAGGTCGACATGAGTTTTTCACAATTTTTTTCTTTTTTGGAACCTTTTCATACTTAACGATCCACGTGGACTACGATTGGAATGGTAATCTGTGCCGAGCGAAGCGGTAGCGGAGCGAAGGCACCATGCGAGGGGACGTGGTGTACTAACTGGGGTTCCCGGTCACTCTACGAAGAAAACGACACCAAAAAAATCATAAAAAACTCATGTCGACCTTTTTCCATGTCGACCTTGTTCCTGTCGACCTTTTGTCCAAGTCGACCTTTTGTCCATGTTGACCTAAGGTGTGTCGACCAATTGGCGTCGACCTAAGTTGTGTCGACCTTTTTGTTGTCAACCTGGAGTCCCAGACCCATCAAAACCAAGGGGAACTGATGTTCTGGGCGCAAGATTAACAACCTGGGACGCCTGGTATGCATGCCTTCTGTGACGCATGACGTCTGGGACACACAACGTCTGGGACGCACCATGACATTCTCTGCAATTATGGCTACCAGAGACCATCCCTATAGCATGGGGAAACTGAGACTCCTCGTTTGCTGGCGGGGCCAAGCTCTCACCAGCAATGAGAAGGTCAGGGTGTACCGGAGGGCCCGCAGGGCAATCCTATGGAAATTTAACCACCACAGGACAGTCCGGTTACTCCAAAGAAGATGGAGTGACCTTGTCCGGAGGGCCTCCAGATGCCTGTAGGCCATTCAGGACTGTAAGTACAGTAGATTACTGTACTCTAAGTTACTGTAATTACAGGTACTGTATAAAACAGGGTCTGCTGTGGCAGCAGGTATCCAGTCTATACAGTACCTGTGGTAAACAAATGGTTAAACAAGGTGCAAAGGTAAACAGGGTCAAATGGTCAACAGTTTTTTTTATACATTTTTCCATCTTTTGCTGCATTTACTATCCATGTCAAAAATGACACTGCCTAGGTCGACACACCTTAGGTTGACACCAATTGGTCGACAGTGATTACGGTAGGTCAACACCAGATTAGGTTGACATGGCCATTAGGTCAACATGAGTTTTTTTAAATTGTTTTCTTTTTTTGAAACTTTTTATACAGCATTTTATGATCCATGTGGACTACGATTGTGATTAGTAACCTGTGCCGACCACAGCGAAGCCCCAGTCCGACACTGAGTGCAAGGGAAGGTGAGTTTCTCCTTGGGGTAAGAGTGGATTTGTGAGGGAGATACAGGGCTTTGGGACGGTGTGGGAGGGCTGGCAATGCATGAAACAGTCTATGGGCTGTGTGGGGTAGGAAGGAGAGATACTGTACTGCATACTGTACTGTACATGCTGTATATTTTATACTGTATCATTTATACACTACAGCGTCAATTACGGTACTGTTATATTTTTTATTCACAGTACCACCGCCACCTGTCCGCCCCCCCCCCCCCCCCCCCCCCCCCCCCCCCCCCCCAGGCTGATGAGGAGGAGCCAGGCCCCAGCACAGCCGGTAAGCACTATTCTCAGATTTCTGTGTCACTTCCCAGTGGTATTGTGTAACGATAACTCTGGTGCGACTGTCATCGTTACACTACTGTACATGTGTCCTGGATACTGTACAGTACATGTAACATATTGACAGCTTCATTTACGGTACTGTTATTTTTTTTCATAGGGCCGCCACCACCTGCCTGCCCGCAGCCACCCCTGGCCCAGGAACTGGAGGAGGAGGCACCAGGCCCCAGCTCAGCCGGTAAACACACTACTCTCTGATTTCTGCCTTGTTTCCCAGTGGTATTGTATAAGAAGAATTCTGGTGCACCAGTCATGATTTGTGATCCCGGCGGTCGAGATCTCGGTGCCGGAATCCACACACCCCTGAAAATGGCGGTGACACTGGCTCAAATTGTGTTGGAGACCAGCACCGGGATCCCGACACACAGGATCCTGATTGTAAGGATGCCGGATGAATTGAGTATACAGCCAGGGAAGGGAGAGTTAGGTTTAGGTACCACCAGGGAGGATTTAGGGTTAAGCACCAGGCTGCAGGAAAGGAGCTTTCAGGTTAGAGGGGAGGGGGTTACTATCAGTGGTGCAAGTAGAAATTTTTTCTTAGTGGTACTCATAGTTAAAATGGGTGTGGTCATGTGTCATGAGGGGGCATGGCCATACAAAACTAGGTGAGTTGCTGCATGACAATAGGCGCATGGCCACATTATGCCACACACCTTAATGCCCATTACACATTATGCCACACACTCTAATACCCATTACACATTATGTCACACAATGTAATGCCTTACATATTATACCACACACCGTAATGCCTATTACATATTATGCCACACACAGTTATGCCACTGACACCATTTTATATCCCACACACAAAGCTATGCCCCATATAACTTATTCACCAGTGGAGGGCTGATGGTACTGCGTACCACCACCAAATTTCTTAACTCTGTACCACCCCTTACCACCCTACTTTCAGCACTGGGTACTATACAGTACTTAACGAACCCCTGTCGGTATTTTTGCATTTTGGATTTTCGCCATCATCGGGATACTGAGTGCCGGCATCGAGTAGGGCATACCTCCCAACATGGCCCTCTCCAGGAGGGACACAATGCTCTGCTTCTGGACTTCTCTCTTAATTTATGATTGCTGGCACCTGTGCTGAACAGATTAATGAACAAGAAAGGTGTTTCACAACAGGTGAGGGCAATCATAAATTCAGAGGGAAGTCCAGGAGCAGAGCATTCTGTCCCTCCTGGAGAGGGTCATGTTGGGAGGTATGAGTAGGGTTAGGCTGCAGGCATGGGTG
Source organism: Pseudophryne corroboree (assembly GCF_028390025.1). NCBI lineage: Eukaryota > Metazoa > Chordata > Amphibia > Anura > Myobatrachidae > Pseudophryne > Pseudophryne corroboree. The sequence continues at coordinate 250,587,655 of NC_086452.1, read as the reverse complement.
GTTAGGTTTCGGTACCACCAGGGGGGAATTGGGGTTAAGCACCATTTGGTATTGTCGCATTCGGGATGCAGTCATCAGGATACTGAGCGCTGACATCCCGAATTCCGGCATATCATATGATATTTTATGCTTTATTTTTATTCATTATTTACATTACTGTATTTCATTGTACTGTAGCTTACGTTACAATGTTATTTTTCCACAGTCCCTCATGCTCCACCCCCCCAGGAGCATGCCAGCCAGGAGGAAGGGAGCTCCGGCAGTGGTAATCATTATTATTGTTACAAACACACTATTATCCCACAGTATTACTGTCATTTTTTTATTTTACAATACTTGTTATCTTTTACACAGACCGCCTTGTTAGGCGGAGAAGGAGGAGCCTTTTTCCCAACTCGGTAAGTACTGTAATCTACAGTACTGTACTATACATTGTGTTCTACCAATGCTTGGGTTTGCGTGACCGACAGCAGCATTCTGAATGCTGGGATCCCAACAGCCGGTATTTTAAATACAAGTACAGTACAGTACATCCCCTACCAATAGACAATCATTCTGCTCCTATTATGAATGTCTCTCTGCTTCCTGTACTCTACTTCCTGTAGCACTGTGCTACTGTAAAGTACTGTACAATACTGTAGTACAGTAGTACTGTAAATAACAATGTCAAGTTTGATTTTTGTTTTATAATATTTTTTTTAATATTCAACACAGACATTGTTTAATTGGAGCCAGAGGCAGGTGAGGAGCCCCAGTGCAGTAAGTACAGTAATCTAGTCAGGGCCGGTGCAAGGTTTCTTGGCACCCTAGGCAAAACTTCAGCCCACTCCCCCCCCCCCCCCTTCACACACAGCAATACCCTCTTTTCAGCCCTTCAGGTGAAAGAGTGGGGAACCCCCCAGATCCCCGCACCCTATGCAACTATGTAAAGCTGCCTAAAGCTGCCCTGGTCTCTATGGATACATATCTAGGACTATGGTGTCAGGAATCAGTGCTATCCCCGTGCATACATCTCTATGACTATGTGGCAGGGATCAGTACTGTCACTGTGCATAACTCCTTATGACTATGATAGCAGGGATTATTGTGTTCCTGTGCATTTTATAGCGGAGTCATGTTGCTGTTAGTGGGCCCCATTGCAAAAACCTGAAAGCCCCCATTCCCTCCCTGTCATTGTCACTGCACTGTCCCTTAGGAGAGAGAGAGGGGAGTGAGAGACAAAGAGGGTGTCGGGGAGAAAAGGAGAGAGAGGAGCAAGAAAGAGAGGATTTCATGAAAAAAGAGGGAATGAGAGAAGGAGAGAGAGGAGCTAGAGAGAGGGGGTGTCAGGGAGAAATAGAGAAAGTGTTGAGAGGGGAGAGAGAGATGGCATCTGAGAGACAGAGAGGGTGCCAGAGAGAGAAAGGGGGTAGTGCGAGCAGGAGTGAGAGAGATAGTATCATGGAGGGAGGGAGAGAGAAATAGGGAAGAGAGAGTGAGTTTCAGGGAGAGAAAGAGGTAGAGACAGGGAGTCGGTGAGAGACTGTCAGGGAGGGAGAGAGAGAGAGAGGAAGAGAGACAGTGCCAGGGAAAGAGAGATAGTGTCAGGGAAAGAGACAGTGTCAGAGAGGGAGAGAGTGTGTCAGGGAGAGAGAGACAGTGGGGGGGTCATTCCAAGTTGATCGCTCGCTAGCTAGTTTTAGCAGCCGTGCAAACGCTATGCCGCCACCCACTGGGGAGTGTATTTTAGTTTAGCAGAAGTGTGAACGCATGTGCAGCCGAGCTCTGCAAAAACAGTTTGTGCAGCTTCTGAGTAGCTCTGACCCTACTCAGCGCTTGCGATCACTTCAGTCTATTCGTGTCCGGATTTGATGTCATACACTCGCCCAGCGAACGTCCAGCCACGCCTGCGTTTTTTCAGACACGTCTGCGTTTTTGCAAACACTCCCTGAAAAAGTTCAGTTGACACCCAGAAACGACCCCTTCCTGTCAATCTTCTTGCGGCCGTCAGTGCGACTGAAAACTTCGCTAGAACCTGTGCAAAACAACAAAGGCCTTTGTACCCGTACGCCGCGCGTCCGCATTGCGGTGCATACGCATGGGCAGAAAAGCCATTTTTTAGCCTGATCGCAGCGCTGCGAACAACGGCAGGTAGCGATCAACTCGGAATGACCCCCAGTGTCAGAGAGAGTCAGGAAGAAAGTGAGGGAGGGACAGTGTCAGAAAGAGAAAGAGGCACAAGAGAGGGTGTTAGGGAGAGAGAGAGGGAGGAGGAGTGAGCAGGGTAGACACTACCTGACTACAGCACAGGACTGGGGGGCTGAAGCATAGACGAACAGACAGGGGCATGAACGGACAGACAGAGCACCATATAGGGCATGGACGGACAGACAGGGGCATAGACAGACGGATGGACGGGGGAGGCATAGATGGACAGATGAATGGACGGACAGAGCACCATATGGGGGCATAGATGGATAGACGGATGGGAGGTGTAGACAGATGGACAGAGCACCATATGGGGGCATAGATGACTAGACGGATGGGGGTTGTAGACGGACGGACAGAGCACCATATGGGTCATAGACGGACATGGGGGGCATAAACGGATGGACAGAGCACCATATAGGGGCACAGATGGATAGATGGAAAAGGTGGGCCCAGATGGACAGAGCACCCCATGGGGGCATAGATGGATAGATGAACAGACGGACGGGGGGGGCTGGCATAGATGGATAGATGGACGGTGGGGGGTGCATAAATGGACACAGTACTATATGGGGGCATAGATGGATAGATGGACATGGGGGACATAGACAAAGAACCATATGTGGGCACAGATGGATGATAGGCCGGGCATAGACAGACGGTGTGGGGGGGGGTATAGATTGATGGACGTGGGGTGGCATAGACAGAACACCAGAGCATAGACAGACAGACGGGACGGATGGTAGGGGAAAGGGGGGCTCACTGACAGTTATTCTGTGTGCCACTGTCTAAACACGATCTGTCTGTCAGCTGCGCAGTGTGGTGGCTACTGCAGATACTGTATGCTTCTGGATTCTCTCAAGCGGCGCCGGTCACACATTGAGGGTAGCTCTGCACCCTGCCTCCCACCCTCCCTTCCAGGAAGTAATCTGCTGGTCCCCGAATTCGATGCGTGGCAGTACTAATTTAAAAAAAAAAATGTTTTGTTTTTTTCCCCAAAAGGGGTGCAGTGGGATTGCTTGCCGGCTGGGCACCAAAGCAGTTGCATCCCCTGCACCTTCTGTAGTTATGCCACTGCATATCCATGTGCCACACATTGCTGCAGATTTTGTCACCTAAGGGAGGGGGTGCCACCACCTGGTTCTTCCTGATACTAGAGCCCTAAGTCAACTGTGATTACTTACTCAGGTATACGCTGATGAGCCGTACCTTGGAGTCTTCTCTGAAACCCATTCCCAGATGGAGGTGTTCTCATGATGGTGTTCTCCTGGTCAGAGGCGTCACCTGGACTTGGTGACATCCGGACAGTACCCTGTTATCTCCGTACCCTGTTATCTCCCTTGTGCCGTCCACGGGTGGAAAAGGGGGCGTGGTCTAAGTTAAAGGGGCGTGGCCTCATGTACAATACTGCGTGCATCCCTCCAGCAGTGCTGCAGGAGCCCAGCGTCCCCGGAGATTGGGCTCCTCCTGTCACCACTGCTCCTGGTCAGTATTCCCCTGCTCCTCTTCTGCTGGTACTGGGTTGCACGCAGGGCTCTCTGCTGCCACTGCGCTGTTGTCCTCCTTCCCCTACCTCACACTGCCCCCTTGTGCCCAACACCCCACAGGACAGTCAGCAGCACAACTGATGGGTGTCAGCACTGCCAGTGGTGAGGGACGGGTGACAAATAGCGGCAGCTGCGGCTGGCTGGACCCGCGCCGCAGCCGCTGCAAGACCAGCTTAGCCAAACATAATAAAACAGATTCAATGGGAGCGTGCCGCCCTCCAGTGGCCGGCGCCCGTAGGCAGCTGCCTAAAGCTGCCTAATGGTGGCGCCGGCCCTGAACATAGTAACATACTGTAGTAACATAGTTTCTGAGGTTGAAAAAGACAATTTGTCCATTGAGTTCAAGTTATTTGTGGTCGCCTGCGCTGTATTATTTTTAGAACTAATTTTATCTGCTGTGGATGATGGCCATTGTGTTTATTCCTCTTTTTTTGACTATAGTGCGCAATCTAACCACCATAACCCTGTATATCCTTATCCATTAGGAATTTATTTAGCCCATTCTAAAAAGTATTGACTGAGTCCAGGGTCGGATCTAGACTTTTCTTTTAGGGGGGGGCGGTTTACGGTTTAGTCTTGACCCCTCCCCTCTCCAGTCCCGACTCCTCCCCTCTCTCATCTTGACTCCTCCCCTCTCATCTTGACTCCTCCCCTCTCCCGTCTTGAGGCCTCCCCTCTCCAGTCCAAATTCCTCTATCACACAAATAGGTATAATTGCAGGTAAAGGATTTGTTAGTGGATGTTAGGTATAATAATCACTTCTACAACACATCAAAGCAAAGTTCCCCAATATGACATCTATCCAAATCCCTCCTTATGTTCATCATAATGTATGACACAGTTGTGATACCTACAGTATAAAAAGTTATAATCCCCTAATATTGGGGTATAGCAAAAGAAAATTAAATAAAATAATAAAATCATTAAATAAAAACAAAATGTCTGGAGTAATTATTTGCATCTATTTCTCATCTTAATATGAAATACTGATATAGAGACAGTCAATCATCAAGGTTTATATGTCAACGTCGTTATGAAATACAGTATTATCATAAACCTTGATGATTGACTGACTCTATATTTGCGCATTATATTAAAATGAGAAACAGTAACAATGTGATAATACCTATAATTCCTTTCTTTGGGATACTAGCAACTTGTATGGATACAAATGGTAACAACTGGCATACTATTTGTTACCTAACCAGGAAGGGAAGACACATTATAATACCCTGTTATATTATTATAAGAAGGGGAACTGAGGAATAGTACCAAGGGGATTTTAGGCACAGAGTCTTGGAGGGTTAGGCCAATTATTTGATAATCCCACACAGTACTCAACACTTGCCAACCCTAACAGATGAATTCCACATTTGTAATTGTCCAATAATGGAGTTTGAGACTAACCAGGATTAAGTGATGCTGCTTTCACATCGCAAAACCTGCTTTTGAAACGGTTCTTTAAATGGTTCCTAAAACGGGTCTAAGCAGTTAAACCCCCTTCACATCGCATGTTGTAACCAGTATATTACCATTTCATTACCGTTTTGGTACCTTTCACACTGAACCCTTTTCACCCATAGAAAACAGTGGTTGTCATTATAAATGGACTTTTCTGTCCCACACATTATTAATAATTATTAATTAATTATTAATAATTTGGATAGTCGTACGATGGAACCCAGCAGCTTGAAGCATTTTAACCATGTTTTTATATATGAGTGCATCCTTGACTGTCCCAGTTATTTGTCTGCAGATTTCCTCATCCCCTCTGATTCTTAGCAGCTCCCTCACCTCTTCATCACTCCAAGTTGCCATTGTATAATATATTTGCAGTAACTAAACGCTTCTAAACCCACTCTCATGTGTCTCAAGTGTTTTTCCTCCAGCTTCGTGCTTCTGGCTGGTGACATCACACATGGAGACAGCCTATCACCTTCTGTGGCTTGGAAATACCGTTTCTGAGCCTTTCATACTGCACAGTGAAACGGTTCTGAACCGGGTAGGACCCTGCTTTTTAACCGTTTCAAAATACCAGTATTTTGAAAACGGTAAATTCAAGGTGGCCCTTTCACACCGCACCTAGAACCGTTTAGCAAGGCTGAAAAATCGGCAATTTACCGGGTTAAAGCTGCGGTGTGAAAGGGGTATGAGAGTACGTAATACTCGCAGAAGTTCACCCGTGGATTAAAATCCCTTTTGCGTCTATGTGCCACATAGGTTTGGGAAATCCCCCACCACCCTTTTTTTCCTCCAGAAATATGTTGCTAGTATACCAAAGATCTCTGATACAGATAATTTAAGGAATTATAGGTATTATCACATTGTTGTATAGAATTTAGCCAGTGCTACTGCATATGTATGTTGTTCATAAATATACCACTTCAGATACAGTGGATGTCATACTTCTTATTAGGCTCATTCAGTTATACCCAAAATGGAAGGGTTAAGCAAATATAGTGAAGTGCTGTTTAATAATTGTAACATTTCAGCCAAACCTGGGAGAACCCAGGACTTGCACTGTTCAAGTGCATTCTGGACTGCTAAAAAACAGTTCATGTCTAGCTGGTAATTGTAAAAATTTGGCCACTTGGAAATACCTGTAATCTGTGTGGAGTTTATATGTTTTTGTTTTTCTCATATTAAATCTTACAATTATTAAATAGTATTTCACTATAATTGCTTATCTCTTACAGTTTGGGTATATCTGAATGAGCCTAATAAGAAGTATGCTGTGAGATATGACATCTGCTGTATCTGAAGTGGTATATTTATGAATGACCTACATACTGTATGCAGTAGCGCTGTATAAGTTCTATTCAACCTTTTTTGGCACATATTTGGTGAAGATGTGAGGATACCTTTAAGTAAAATATTGAGCTCACCGAGCTGCTTTTTTCTGCTTGTGCAGAATTGTCTATTTTATATATCTATTATTAGATTGTTATTGTTTCTCATGTTAATATGAGTTGCTGATATAGAATAAGTCAATCATAATTAATCCAGGCATTCTGCTTTAATTTAATATTATTTTGCTATACCCCAATATTAGGGAATTACAACTTTGTATACTGTAGGTATCACAACTGTACATGACGTGTCATAAATTATGATGAACATATGGATGGTATAATAGAGGGCCATCAAAATATGGCATTTGTGGCAACAACAGTGACAAGACATTGGGCATAATTCAGACTTGATCGTAGCCGTGCAAAATTTTGCACGGCTACGATCAGTTACTCATACATGCGGGGGGGGGGGACCCAGCACAGGGCTAGTCCGCCCCCGCATGTCTGGCTCTGCCCCACTGTACAAGTTCAAAAGCATCGCACAGCGGCAATGCTTTTGTACTTGATGAGTAGCTCCATACCAGCGCAGCTCCTGCGCACATGCAGGGAGCTACTAGTTACTGACCGGGTCACAGCAGCTGCGTGTGACGTCACGCAGCCGCCACAGCCTGCCCCCCGCACGGTCCGGGCACACCTGCGTTGCCCAGACCGCACCCGTAAAAAGGTGTCCAAACGCCACTGGCCCGCTTCTCCTGCCCAGCGACCGCCTCTGCCTGTCAATCAGGCAGAGGCGATTGCAGGGCTAAGATGGCCGTCGGCTGTCTGGCATGCGCCGGCGCATGCGCAGTTCAGACCTGATCGGCTACTGTACGAAAATGCACAGCAGTGATCTGGTCTGAATTAGGCCCCTTGTCTGTAATGACATCAGTTATAAGAGAGTGAGGCTCCCGAGGACGCACCATATCAAGCAACTGAAATATTTTTAGGGATTCCGACAGATGTCATATTGGGGGACTTTGATTTGATGCGTTGTAGAAGTGATTACTATAGCAAACACCCACTAACAAATCCTTTACTTGCTTGTCTTGCGGTATATCCCTACCAGCTATTAGGGTGCCATTTATAATTAAGGGATCTCTCCCACTGATATATAAACTGTTTGATGCACATTATAGGACCAATGCTATACGCTACTACAGACATCCTCTGTTCTACTGTGTTGCACATATGGGAGACTCAACCTGTAATACCCTGCCTAGGGAATATAGCACTAAGATCTCTCACTGGCTGGTTCCTCTGCAACAGGCTGGTAAGATGGTCCCTCTTCCACAGGCTGGTCAATGGTACAGGTTGGCAGGAAAGTCCCTCTGGCAGCTGGCTGGTCTCTGGGTGCAGGAATGCAGCATGCTCTCACTGTGAAGCAAAGTCAACACACTATGGGGTATATGCAATTGCGGTCGAATTCCCGAAATTGTCGAATTTCGGGTCATTTTCGACCCCCAAAAAAAATCGCCTATGCAATTCAGTGCTTTCCGACCAAAAAACGGACTTTCAAAATTCGACTTTTTGAAATTCGAATTTTTGCAAATTCGACTTTTCTGCAATGATACAAGTGCTGCAATTCGACCAAAGCATATTCAATTCAAGTTTAGAAATTCGACAGCAGTGCTTTTAGACAGCAAATTCGTCATTTTCAATCCGCCACACTTTGGAGGGTGAAAACAAATAAAAAAAATTTAAACATGTTTTTTTTGTGTTTTTTTTGGGGGGAATAGCAGATCTATTTATATTAGAAGGGATTAGGTACTTTTTTTTTTTTTTTTGGAGGCACAAATATTATTTATATATTTTTTTAAATATTATTATTATTATTTATTTTTTTTTATGCTGGAACGGTGAAATCATAAAAAAAAATGGCGTGGGGTCCCCCCTCCAAAGCATAACCAGCCTCGGGCTCTTCGAGCTGGTCCTGGTTCTAAAAATGCGGGGGGAAAATTGACAGGGGATCCCCCGTATTTTTAAAACCAGCACCGGGCTCTGCGCCTGGTGCTGGTGCCAAAAATACGGGGGACAAAAAGCGTAGGGGTCCCCCGTATTTTTAACACCAGCATCGGGCTCCACTAGCTGGACAGATAATGCCACAGCCGGGGGTCACTTTTATGCCGTGCCCTGCGGCCGTGGCATTAAATATCCAACTAGTCACCCCTGGCCGGGGTACCCTGGGGGAGTGGGGACCCCTTCAATCAAGGGGTCCCCCCCCCAGCCACCCAAGGGCCAGGGGTGAAGCCCGAGGCTGTCCCCCCCCATCCAATGGGCTGCGGATGGGGGGGCTGATAGCCTTTTGTGATCATGAAAAGAATATTGTTTTTTCCAGCAGTACTACAAGTCCCAGCAAGCCTCCCCCGCAAGCTGGTACTTGGAGAACCACAAGTACCAGCATGCGGGAGAAAAGCGGGCCCGCTGGTACCTGTAGTACTACTGGAAAAAAAATACCCAAATAAAAACAGGACACACACACCGTCGACAGTAAAACTTTATTTCATACGTCGACACACACATACTTGCCTATGTTCACACGCCGACATCGGTCCTGTTCTCCATGTAGAATCCACGGATACCTGAAAATAAAAGATCAATATACTCACCTCAACCAGGGTCCAGAGATAAATCCACGTACTTGTAGAAAATAACAAACCGGACACCCGCTCCATGCCGGACTGAAAGGGGTCCCATGCTGACACATGGGACCCCTATCCCCGAATGCAGAGAGACCTCTCAGTGACAGCTGTCACAGAAAGGTCCCTTCAGCCAATCAGGAAGCGCTACTTCCGTGGCGCTCACCTGATTGGCTGTTCGCTGTCTGTGCTGTGACAGCGCATCGCAAAGCCGCTCCATTACTTTCAATGGTGGGAACTTAGCAACTAGCGGTGAGGTCACCCGCCGGTCAGCGGCTGACCGGCGGGTGACCCCACCGCTACCCGCAAAGTTCCCACCATTGAAAGTAATGGAGCGGCTTTGCGATGCGCTGTCACAGCACAGACAGCGAACAGCCAATCAGGTGAGCGCCACGGAAGTAGCGCTTCCTGATTGGCTGAAGGGACTTCAGTGACAGGAGTCACGTGATGTCCCGGCATTCGGGGAAAGGGGTCTGATGTGAAAGCATTGGACCCCTTTCAGTCCGGTATGGAGCGGGTATTTGCGTTTTGTTTTTTTTACAAGTACGTGGATTATCTCTCTGGACGTGGATTTATCTCTGGACGCTGGAAGGTGAGTATAATTTTTTCACAGGTACCCTCGGATCGTCGGAGACCGTGGCAGTCGGCGTGTCAACATAGGTAAGTATGTGTGTGTCGGTAGTGTGTAATAAAGTTTTACTATCAAGGTGTCTGTGTCCTGTTTTTATTTGGGTATTTTTTTTCCAGTAGTACTACAGGTACCAGCGGGCCCGTTTTTCTCCCGCATGCTGGTACTTGTGGTTCTCCAAGTACCAGCTTGCGGGGGAGGCTTGCTGGGACTTGTAGTACTACTGTAAAAAACAATATCTTTTTATTATCACAAAAGGCTATCAGCCCCCCCATCCGCAGCCCATTGGATGGGGGGGGACAGCCTCGGGCTTCACCCCTGGCCCTTGGGTGGCTGGGGGGGGGGGACCCCTTGATTGAAGGGGTCCCCACTCCCCCAGGGTACCCCAGCCAGGGGTGACTAGTTGGATATTTAATGCCACGGCCGCAGGGCACGGCATAAAAGTGACCCCCGGCTGTGGCATTATCTGTCCAGCTAGTGGAGCCCTATGCTGGTGTTAAAAATACGGGGGACCCCTACTCTTTTTGTCCCCCGTATTTTTGGCACCAGCACCAGGCGCAGAGCCCGGTGCTGGTTTTAAAAATACGGGGGATCCATGCCCAATTTTTCCCTGCATTTTTAGAACCAGGACCAGCTCGAAGAGCCCAAGGCTGGTTATGCTTTGGAGGGGGGACCCCACGCCATTTTTTTTCCGGGATTTTCCCGTTTTTTCCTGTTTTTTAAAATCGCGGCAAAATCCACCAAAACGGCCGATTTTCGCCCGCGGTTCTGGCGAATCCGTTTTTCATTGAATATGGTGAATTCCGGCAGCCACCTGCCAGAATTCACCTGGCGAATTGAGTCGAAAAAAAAAACGGCGAAAAATTGCCGCGATTCGCCGTGAATTGCATATACCCCTATAACTTTCTATTAGCCCACTAGCCTGTCATATAAGTGAAGCCACGCCCCCCTACACACAGCCACTTCCTGGATCTCCTGTTATCAGCACTTTGGAGACACTGGGGAGATGAAAGCAGTCTCAATCAACAATGTTGATTAACTGCTGTGCAGGCCAAAGGTGTGAGTGGGGAGGAAGGGGCACCTGCTGTGAGCTGCTGCGACTCACACCACTGACTATAGCTGATAGCCAGCTGAGATAGGAAGGGGTTAAGGAGCAGGACTTCACAGACAGTTTGTCTGTAGGCAGGAGTGTGCTAGGGGGGGGCGACCGCCCCCACCGCCCCCCTCTGTATCCGTGCCTGACTGAGTCCGCCTTTACTACTCTCTCAGGCAGGGAATTCCAAACATGTATTGTCCTTACCAGTGCCGTAACTAGGCATTTTAGCGCTGTGTGCAAGAAACGACAGTGGCGCCCCCCCCCCCATGTAAGATAGGGGCAGTGCGCGCCGTAGGTGCGTGAAAAAGTTATAGGGGCGTGGCTTCACGGGGAAGGGGCGTGGCCACAAAATAATAGCAATTCATACTACGGTGCACAGTAGTCTACATTATTCAAATTACGCTGCACAGTAGCGCCACTACACCAGGTAGAGCCCCTTTTATACATTACAGCAGACAGCGTCCCCCTTTTTACACATTACAGCAGACAGTCCCCCTTTTTACACATTGCGGCAGCCAGGCCCCCTTTTTACACATTGCGGCAGCCAGTCCCCCTTTTTACACATTGCGGCAGCCAGGCCCCCTCTTTACACATTGCGGCAGCCAGTACCCCTTTTTACACAATGCGGCAGCCAGGCCCCCTTTTGTCCCCCTTTTTACACATTGCGGCAGCCAGGCCCCCTCTTTACACATTGCGGCAGCCAGTACCCCTTTTTACATTGCGGCAGCCAGGCCCCCTTTTGTCCCCCTTTTTACACATTGCGGCAGCCAGGCCCCCTTTTTACACATTGTGGCAGCCAGGCCCCCTTTTTACACATTGCGGCAGACGGTGACCCCCTGAGAGAGAGAGAGATACTTACCATCTCCCTGCTGGCAGTCAGGCTCCTCGTGCAGCTCCCTCGGTGCAGGCAGTGAAGGGTGAGAAGGAGGAGGAGGGAGGGGAAGCAGGGAGCGGCAGCAGCGCTATGTCATTGGTAGTAAGCGCTGCTGCAGCATCCCCCTCTCCTTCCGTATTGGCTGCCCGGCGCTGCTGTGGATGCTGGGATGGAGGAACCGCATCCCAGCATCCACAGCAGCGCCGGGCAGCCAATACAGAAGGAGAGGGGGATGCTGCAGCGGCGCTTACTACCAATGACATAGCGCTGCTGCCGCTCCCTGCTCCCCCTCCCTCCTCCTCCTTCTCCGCTGCCCTGGCGCTGGTCCTCTTCTCCCTCCACAGCGCGGCGCACGGCGCACACAGCAGAGGCGGCATGTAATGAGTCAATTTGACTCATTACATGCCGCTGGCCGTGCGCCCTCAGGGTAACTGCGCTGTGTGCCAAGCCCACTTGGCACACACGTAGTTACGGCTCTGGTGAAGAAACCTTTTCATCTCTGTGTGTGAAATATCCTCTCCTCTAACCTGACTCAATTTTTTTTATATTCAACCCAGAAATTGTGTCGAAAAGAGTATTTCATGGAATTCTTGTTTTCACAGGCCCTGCAGTGTCACAGGCCACGGAGTAGGAGTAGGAGCAGCAGCCTCTGTCTCCCACCACATCGCACCCAGCAAGTAAGTCCAGTCCAGCACAATTTGGAAATAGAAATACAGTACTGTAGATAGTGTAAAGAATGCACTGTACCGAATGTGTATTTTTAGCTTTTGGAGGACTACAGTAGTTGGTGTGGGGGGGGGTAATTTTTACTCTGCTGTATTTTACTTACAGTAGTAACAGTACTGTGTGTACGGTAGTGGGTAATAACAGACAGTCATGGAGTTGGGGAGGCCCTGCTCGCAAGATTAAAGTCTATAGGGAAAAAGCCATTGATACTGTACTGAAGATGTAAGGATACTATCCAGCATATGTAGACTTTGCATGGGGATGCAATTGAAAGTTTCATGTATTGTACTGTATTGTGTCGAAAAGAGTATTTCATGGAATAAACCTTTTTTTGTCATTAATTTTTGTTTTCACAGGCCCTACACTGCCCCAGGCCGCAGAGGGGGAGGAGGAGCAGCAGCCTCCGGCCCCCACCACACCACTACCAGCAAGTAAGTCCAGTCCAGTACAATTTGGAAATAGAAATACAGTACTGTAGACAGTGTAAACAATGTACTGTACTGAATGTATATTTTAGCTTTTGGTGGGTACAGTAGTTGGTGTGTGTGTGTGTGTGTGTGTGGGGGTTAATTTTTACTCTGCTGTGCTGTACTTACAAGATGTGCACCGGAAATTTTTCGGGTTTTGTGTTTTGGTTTTGGATTTGGTTCCGAGGCCGTGTTTTGGATTCGGACGCATTTTGGCAAAACCTCCCTGAAAATTTTTTGTCGGATTCGGGTGTGTTTTGGATTCGGTGTTTTTTTTCAAAAACAGCTTAAATCATATAATTTGGGGGTAATTTTGATCCTATAGTATTATTAACCTCAATAACCACAATTTCCACTAATTTCCAGTCTATTCTGAACACCTCACACCTCACAATACTATTTTTACTCCTAAAATTTGCACTGAGGTCACTGTATGACTAAGCAAAGCGACCCAAGAGGGCGGCACAAACACCTGGCACATCTAGGAGTAGCACTGCAGTGTCAGACAGGATGGCACATGATGCAAAGAAAAGAGAAAAAGAGGTGCACTGTGGTCGCTGGATGGCTAAGCTAAGTGACACAAACACCTCAATATCACAGGAATTATTTGTTCTAATCAATGGTATTATTGGTCCAAATCACTGGAAGAAAATGACAAAATCACTGGAATTATTTGTTCTAATCAATGGTATTATTGGTCCAAATCACTGGAATAAAATGACAAAATCACTGGAATTATTCATAAACATTTGTATAAAGTCACTGCTTTCTGATTACAGAAATGCTCAGATATTCCTGCGAATCCACAATCCCTTCCCAGAGGAAAAAGAAATTGAGAAACCGTTGTTTGGGAACGTTTGTTCTCTTTCCCTTGCGAAGGAACAAACCACTTTCCGAGAATACTGACGTTTTTGGGATTATGGAGATATAATGTTTTTGAATATAAATCCTAAAGCAGGTGGTGTATTAGAGCAAAAGAGTGCAAGAGACCAGCCATGCAGTTTCTGAAATATTATGACAAAATGTTACTGTATTTCATAAGCACTCATTCTGATAAGGGGATCATGTTAAGGGGTATACTTTTTCCTTCTCTGTTCCCCTCCTTTTCTCTGTCTGATTTCATTGCTTGTATTATATTACTATATTTCATATCTTTGAAGCAAATGTATAATTTTACCTTTTATAAGCAAACCCGCAGAGGTTGCATCTAGACATATATATCTTTAAATCATTAGGAATATTCTGTTCATATAAGAATGCACGCCATTCATATGGAATGTAAATCATAAGAATGTATTTCAACAAACAATTGCTACTCATAGAATTCACTTTTATCATTAAACAGTATTGGTCAAATACAATGCAAGTCACCATATAATAGTTTCACAGATTCAAAATTTATAAGAACAGAACAGGATGAAAGAAGTGTGAATATGTATGTATGTACTGTATGTGTGTATTTATTACTGGGGAGATATTTACTCAAAGCACTCGGCTAAATCCTAGATTTATTGATATATATTGGACAATATATATCTTAAATAAATACCTTAGGGGATTGGTTTTAGTATATGTATGTGTGTGTTTGTGTGTGTGTGGGGGAGGGGCAGCATGTGGCTGCATTGTCCACAGACCGCATGGGACAGAAGCTAGACTCCATTTTGGGAAAACTCCCATGGTTCCAAAGTCTGTAACATATGGTTCAAAAGGGAATGCCAGCAGCCATTTTAGATTTGCAAGTCCAAACACATGGCATTCTTTGCTACACCATAATCACATAGTAGAAGCCATAAGACTCCACTATATTCCAACTTATATTACAATTCCAAGCCATCTAATCACCTTTCACAATTCCAAGCAATCTAATCACCTTTCACAATTCCAAGCAATCAAATCACCTTTCACAATTCCAAGCCAACTAATCACCTTTCACAATTCCAAGCCAACTAATCACATTTCACAATTCCAAGCCAACACAGTATCTCAATAACCAGAGCATATGGTATGCTGGCTATGTTATATGAACCATCACAAGACCAGATCACCAGGTAACCACAAGTATCAGCCTGCCATTGCTACAAGCACATGCTATATTTCAGCAAGATGCACTATATAAAACCACTACAATCTGTTATAAATCACCATCCACAAATGTATACCAGAGATGCTATGCTACAGATTGTCTACTGTTCCAATTCATTACAGATTTCATAGAGTATTATCACCAACACATAACAATCACATAATTGCACAAGTATCATTAACCTTAAGCCATTTGTATCTCCAGATTAACTATTCTATGCTAATCGTTTCACAACTACTTTATCACAAACACATATTTAACTATTCTATGCTATTTATCTATGAGATATTGTGTATGATACTTAGCCTTAGTAAGGAGATCAGTCCTGGTGATGAGCAAGCCATGCTTCTGAGAGCTTTGTAGCTGTGTGTAGCTACTGTACATCTGCCTCAGTGGTTTTGGGAGAGAGTGGGCTCTGATTTCAAGTGCTCAGGTATATTACCTGTGGGTGTGTCTTTCACAGCATGTGGGATAGCTGTATCAGTGGGCTGAGCTGGCCATGTGCTGGGATTGTCTATTCAGCCAAGGCTACAGTGTAGGGATGTTAATTAGGCTTCAGGTTACAGAAGCCAATATTATCATTCATTCTTTGTATCTCTAAAATGGATATATGGAATTACTCTGTAACACATTCCTAACTCTGCTAAGTACTGTTTGGTATACTGTATCTGGCTTCCATGAGGTAGTTGTCCATTATTTCAGCTTCCATTGACCTTTTTGAAAGCGGTAGAAGTTATTGATTCTTTTTTTTAATTTTTATTTTCCCCTATTTTTAATTTTCTACTGCATAGCCCAGTAAAATGTTGCAATGTTAAGTATTGACTTGTGCCTTCTGGGGGTCCACTTCTTCACCAAACCCAGCCAAATCTCATACTAACCCTCTGTTCCACGTTCTCTATGTACCCCATCTGTGTCACCCATGTCTGTCTACCCCTCCCCTTTAGATTGTAAGCTCTCACGAGCAGGGCCCTCTTCCCTCATGTGCTTATCCTTTGTCTTACTTTAATAATCTTCAACTGTACCACATCCAGCAGTCTTCTGCCACCTGATACTTATTCCAGTGTCATCTGCTGATGTAACTATGTGTATTTACCCTGTACTTGTCCTAAACTGTCATCAACTGTAAGTTGCTGTTTTACTGTTTGATTATTTATGTACTCTGTAATTGGGCGCTGCAGAACCCTTGTGGCGCCATATAAATAAAGGATAATAATAATAGTAATATAGGGTGTATAATCCCCAGGTGTATCTCACACATCACACAGTACAGTATATAGGGTGTATAATCCCCAGGTGTATCTCACACATCGCCCAGTACAGATTACAGGATGTATAATCACCAGGTGTATAACACACGTCGTACAGTGCAGTGTACATACTGGTCACAACAATGCAGCAGATATTGAGCACTGATCAGGATACTAGAAGTGACACAGAGCTGCAAGATACAGCAATGGCCTACTGTACTGTACTATATATGTATACTGCTGGTCACCAAAATGCTGCACTGTCCTACTATATACTGCTCACAATAATGCAGCACAGATATGGAATGGATACTTGCAGTGACACAGAGCTGCAAGATACTACAGCAATGGCCTAATGTACTGTACAACTATATACTGTTGGTCACCAAAATGCTGCACTGTCCTACTATATACTGCTCACAATAATGCAGCACAGATATGGAATGGATACTTGCACTGACACAGAGCTGCAAGATACTACAGCAATGGCCGAATGTACTGTACAACTATATACTGTTGGTCACCAAAATGCTGCACTGTCCTACTATATACTGCTCACAATAATGCAGCACATATATGGAATGGATACTTGCAGTGACACAGAGCTGCAAGATACAGCAATGGCCTACTGTACAACTGTATACTGTTGGTCACCAAAATGCTGCACTGTAATACTATATATACTGCTCACAATAATGCAGCACAGATATGGAATGGATACTTGCAGTGACACAGAGCTACAATATACAGCAATGGCCTACTGTACTGTACAACTATATACTGTTGGTCACCAAAATGCTGCACTGTAATACTATATATACTGCTCACAAATATGCAGCACAGATATGGAATGGATACTTGCAGTGACACAGAGCTGCAAGATACAGCAATGGCCTACTGTACTGTACTATATATGTGTACTGCTGGTCACCAAAATGCTGCACTGTCCTACTATATACTGCTCATAATAATGCAGCACAGATATGGAATGGATACTTGCAGTGACACAGAGCTGCAAGATACTACAGCAATGGCCTAATGTACTGTACAACTATATACTGTTGGTCACCAAAATGCTGCACTGTCCTACTATATACTGCTCACAATAATGCAGCACAGATATGGAATGGATACTTGCAGTGACACAGAGCTGCAAGATATTACAGCTATGGCCGAATATACTGTACAACTATATACTGTTGGTCACCAAAATGCTGCACTGTCCTACTATATACTGCTCACAATAATGCAGCACAGATATGGAATGAATACTTGCAGTGACACAGAGCTGCAAGATACTACAGCAATGGCCGAATGTACTGTACAACTATATAACGTTGGTCACCAAAATGCTGCACTGTCCTACTATATACTGCTCACAATAATGCAGCACAGATATGGAATGGATACTTGCAGTGACACAGAGCTGCAAGATACAGCAATGGCCTACTGTACAACTGTATACTGTTGGTCACCAAAATGCTGCACTGTAATACTATATATACTCCTCACAATAATGCAGCACAGATATGGAATGGATACTTGCAGTGACACAGAGCTGCAAAATACAGCAATGGCCTACTGTACTGTACAACTATATACTGTTGGTCACCAAAATGCTGCACTGTAATACTATATATACTGCTCACAATAATGCAGCACAGATATGGAATGGGTACTTGCAGTGACACAGAGCTGCAAGATACAGCAATGGCCTATTGTACTGTACAACTATATACTGTTGGTTACCAAAATGCTTCACTGTAATACTATATATACTGCTCACAATAATGCAGCACAGATATGGAATGGATACTTGCAGTGACACAGAGCTGCAAGATACAGCAATGGCCTACTGTACTGTACTATATATGTGTACTGCTGGTCACCAAAATGCTGCACTGTCCTACTATATACTGCTCACAATAATGCAGCACAGATATGGAATGGATACTTGCAGTGACACAGAGCTGCAAGATACTACAGCAATGGCCGAATGTACTGTACAACTATATACTGTTGGTCACCAAAATGCTGCACTGTCCTACTATATACTGCTCACAATAATGCAGCACAGATATGGAATGGATACTTGCAGTGACACAGAGCTGCAAAATACAGCAATGGCCTACTGTACAACTATATACTGTTGGTCACCAAAATGCTGCACTGTAATACTATATATACTGCTCACAAAAATGCAGCACAGATATGGAATGGATACTTGCAGTGACACAGAGCTGCAAGATACAGCAATGGCCTACTGTACTCTACTATATATGTATACTGCTGGTCACCAAAATGCTGCACTGTCCTACTATATACTGCTCACAATAATGCAGCACAGATATGGAATGGATACTTGCAGTGACACAGAGCTGCAAGATACTACAGCAATGGCCTAATGTACTGTACAACTATATACTGTTGGTCACCAAAAGGCTGCACTGTCCTACTATATACTGCTCACAATAATGCAGCACAGATATGGAATGGATACTTGCAGTGACACAGAGCTGCAAGATACTACAGCAATGGCCGAATGTACTGTACAACTATATACTGTTGGTCACCAAAATGCTGCACTATCCTACTATATACTGCTCACAATAATGCAGCACAGATACGGAATGGATACTTGCAGTGACACAGAGCTGCAAGATACAGCAATGGCCTACTGTACAACTGTATACTGTTGGTCACCAAAATGCTGCACTGTAATACTTTATATACTGCTCACAATAATGCAGCACGGATATGGAATGGATACTTGCAGTGACACAGAGCTGCAAGATACAGCAATGGCCTACTGTACTGTACAACTATATACTGTTGGTCACCAAAAGGCTGCACTGTCCTACTATATACTGCTCACAATAATGCAGCACAGATATGGAATGGATACTTGCAGTGACACAGAGCTGCAAGATACTACAGCAATGGCCGAATGTACTGTACAACTATATACTGTTGGTCACCAAAATGCTGCACTATCCTACTATATACTGCTCACAATAATGCAGCACAGATACGGAATGGATACTTGCAGTGACACAGAGCTGCAAGATACAGCAATGGCCTACTGTACAACTGTATACTGTTGGTCACCAAAATGCTGCACTGTAATACTTTATATACTGCTCACAATAATGCAGCACGGATATGGAATGGATACTTGCAGTGACACAGAGCTGCAAGATACAGCAATGGCCTACTGTACTGTACAACTATATACTGTTGGTCACCAAAATACTGCTCTGTAATACTATATACTGCTCACAATAATGCAGCACAGATATGGAATGGATACTTGCAGTGACACAGAGCTGCAAGATACAGCAATGGCCTACTGTACTGTACTATATATGTGTACTGCTGGTCACCAAAATGCTGCACTGTCCTACTATATACTGCTCACAATAATGCAGCACAGATATGGAATGGATACTTGCAGTGACACAGAGCTGCAAGATACAGCAATGGCCTACTGTACAACTATATACTGTTGGTCACCAAAATGCTGCACTGTAATACTATATATACTGCTCACAATAATGCAGCACAGATATGGAATGAATACTTGCAGTGACACAGAGCTGCAAGATACAGCAATGGCCTACTGTACAACTATGGCCCTCATTCCGAGTTGTTCGCTCGTTCTTTTTCATCGCATCGCAGCGATTTTCCGCAAACTGCGCATGCGCAATGTTCACACTGCGGCTGCGCCAAGTAAATTTGCTAAGAAGTTTGGTATTTTACTCACGGCATTACGAGGTTTTTTCTTCGTTCTGGTGATCGTTGTGTGATTGACAGGAAGTGGGTGTTTCTGGGCGGAAACTGGCCATTTTATGGGAGTGTGTGAAAAAACGCTGCCGTTTCTGGGAAAAACGCGGGAGTGGCTGGAGAAACAGGGGAGTGTCTGGGCGAACGCTGGGTGTGTTTGTGATGTCAAACCAGGAACGAAACTGACTGAACTGATCGCAGTGGCAGAGTAAGTGTCGAGCTACTCAGAAACTGCTTAGAAATTTCTATTCGCAATTTTGAGAATCTTTTGTTCGCAATTTTGATAAGCTAAGATTCACTCCCAGTAGGCGGCGGCTTAGCGTGTGCAATGCTGCTAAAAGCAGCTTGCGAGCGAACAACTCGGAATGAGGGCCTATATACTGTTGGTCACCAACATGCTGCACTGTAATACTATATATACTGCTCACAAAAATGCAGCACAGATATGGAATGAATACTTGCAGTGACACAGAGCTGCAAGATACAGCAATGGCCTACTGTGCTGTACTACTATTATACTGGTGGTCCCCAGTCCCCACAATAAAGCACACTGAGCACAGATATTTGCAGCACACTGAGCACAGATATGGAGCATTTTCAGGCAGAGAACGTAGATATTTTCAGCACACTGAGCACAGATATTTGCAGCACACTGAGCACAGATTACGGAGCTTTTCAGGGAGAGAACGCAGCCATGTCCTCTCCAATCTCCAATGCACGAGTGAAAATGGCGGCGACGCACGGCTCTTTATATAGAATACGAATCTCGCGAGAATCCGACAGCGGGATGATGATGTTCGGGCGCGTTCGGGTTAACCGAGCAAGGCGGGAAGATCCGAGGCTGCCTCGGAACCATGTAAAATAGGTGAAGTTCGGGGGGTTCGGATCTCGGAGAACCGAACCCGCTCATCTCTACTTACAGTAGTAACAGTACTGTATGTACAGTAGTGGGTAATAATAACAGTCATGAAGGTGGGGAGGCCCTGTTCGCAAGCTTACAGTCTATAGGGAAAAAGCCATTGATACTGTACTGAAGATGTGAGGATACTGTCCAGCATTTGTGGACTTTGCAGTTGGAATGCAATTGAAAGTTTCATGTACTGTACTGTATTGTGATGGCCTACATCACAAAACATACCCAGACAGACTAAAAAAAATCTCAATATGTATAGTTTGGAGCAGAGAAGGGAAAGGGGCACATGATAGAAACTTTCAAATATATAGTACAGGTACAGTATCAAGGGTTTTAACAAAGTCCAGGAGGGAAACATTCTCCAAATGAAGAGAATCAATAGGACACAAAGACATGCACTGAGACTGAAATTTGAGGAAAAATTACTTCACAGAAAGGGTGGTGGACAAGTGGAATAGCCTCCCATCAGAGGTGGTACAGGCTAAGACAGTACAGCTGTTTAAACATGCTTGGGATAGACATAAGGATATCCTTGTAAAGAAATAAGGATCAAATAAGGTTTGAGATGAAAATATGGTAAAAAAAAAAAAAATGTGGCAGACTAGATGGGCCAATTGGTTCTTATCTGCCGTCAAATTCTATGTTTCTATGTACAGTATTGTGCTGAAAAGAGTATTTCATGGAATGAACCTTTTTATGTCATTCATTTTTATTTTCACAGGCCCTACACTGGCACAGGCAGCGGAGGAGGAGGATGATGAGGCAACATTTAGTGGTAAGAATTATTACTGACATTGATCTGATGCGATCGGACTAGCCTTCCGATGTGACACTTTTCATCAGATTTTTCTGGCAAATGCGTAGAAATTGGATGAAAATTGCACAAATCGGAATAATGGATGGGGGACTTTAGATGGGTGTTTTTTTTGAACTGGTGATGTTGCCCATACAGTAGCAACCGATCACATTCCACATTAATTAACATTTATCTAGCTATACTTACAGACGATAATGCTGTAGGTAGAATTTGATTGGTTGCTATGGGCAACATCACCGGTTCTAAAAAAAACTCCCATGTTACTAAATTTACCTGTGTCTCTCTCTCCCTGACACTGTCTCTCCATTCATCTCTCTCTCTAGCTACTGTCAGTGGTGAATTTCCCATTAGGCACGAGAGGCACGTACTGTAACTAGGGGCTGCATCTGTTTAGGGGCCGCAGTTGGATGCTTTTGCTGATAAAACTTACCAGTACAGTAACCGCTAAATATTTTCACTGTACTGTACAATATGCCATCTTGAATGTAGTGTAAATGGTAGAGATGAGCGCCGGAAATTTTTCGGGTTTTGTGTTTTGGTTTTGGGTTCGGTTCCGCGGCCGTGTTTTGGGTTCGACCGCGTTTTGGCAAAACCTCACCGAATTTTTTTTGTCGGATTCGGGTGTGTTTTGGATTCGGGTGTTTTTTTCAAAAAACCCTAAAAAACAGCTTAAATCATAGAATTTGGGGGTAATTTTGATCCCAAAGTATTATTAACCTCAAAAAACATAATTTACACTCATTTTCAGCCTATTCTGAACACATCACACCTCACAATATTATTTTTAGTCCTAAAATTTGCACCGAGGTCGCTGTGTGAGTAAGATAAGCGACCCTAGTGGCCGACACAAACACCGGGCCCATCTAGGAGTGGCACTGCAGTGTCACGCAGGATGTCCCTTCCAAAAAACCCTCCCCAAACAGCACATGACGCAAAGAAAAAAAGAGGCGCAATGAGGTAGCTGTGTGAGTAAGATTAGCGACCCTAGTGGCCGACACAAACACCGGGCCCATCTAGGAGTGGCACTGCAGTGTCACGCAGGATGTCCCTTCCAAAAAACCCTCCCCAAACAGCACATGACGCAAAGAAAAAAAGAGGCGCAATGAGGTAGCTGACTGTGTGAGAAAGATAAGCGACCCTAGTGGCCGACACAAACACCGGGCCCATCTAGGAGTGGCACTGCAGTGTCACGCAGGATGTCCCTTCCAAAAAACCCTCCCCAAACAGCACATGACGCAAAGAAAAAAAGAGGCGCAATGAGGTAGCTGTGTGAGAAAGATAAGCGACCCTAGTGGCCGACACAAACACCGGGCCCATCTAGGAGTGGCACTGCAGTGTCACGCAGGATGTCCCTTCCAAAAAACCCTCCCCAAACAGCACATGACGCAAAGAAAAAAAGAGGCGCAATGAGGTAGCTGTGTGAGTAAGATTAGCGACCCTAGTGGCCGACACAAACACCGGGCCCATCTAGGAGTGGCACTGCAGTGTCACGCAGGATGGCCCTTCCAAAAAACCCTCCCCAAACAGCACATGACGCAAAGAAAAAAAGAGGCGCAATGAGGTAGCTGACTGTGTGAGTAAGATTAGCGACCCTAGTGGCCGACACAAACACCGGGCACATCTAGGAGTGGCACTGCAGTGTCACGCAGGATGTCCCTTCCAAAAAACCCTCCCCAAACAGCACATGACGCAAAGAAAAAAAGAGGCGCAATGAGGTAGCTGTGTGAGTAAGATTAGCGACCCTAGTGGCCGACACAAACACCGGGCCCATCTAGGAGTGGCACTGCAGTGTCACGCAGGATGTCCCTTCCAAAAAACCCTCCCCAATCAGCACATGATGCAAAGAAAAAGAAAAGAAAAAAGAGGTGCAAGATGGAATTATCCTTGGGCCCTCCCACCCACCCTTATGTTGTATAAACAAAACAGGACATGCACACTTTAACCAACCCATCATTTCAGTGACAGGGTCTGCCACACGACTGTGACTGATATGACGGGTTGGTTTGGACCCCCCCCAAAAAAGAAGCAATTAATCTCTCCTTGCACAAACTGGCTCTACAGAGGCAAGATGTCCACCTCATCTTCACCCTCCGATATATCACCGTGTACATCCCCCTCCTCACAGATTATCAATTCGTCCCCACTGGAATCCACCATCTCAGCTCCCTGTGTACTTTGTGGAGGCAATTGCTGCTGGTCAATGTCTCCGCGGAGGAATTGATTATAATTCATTTTAATGAACATCATCTTCTCCACATTTTCTGGATGTAACCTCGTACGCCGATTGCTGACAAGGTGAGCGGCGGCACTAAACACTCTTTCGGAGTACACACTTGTGGGAGGGCAACTTAGGTAGAATAAAGCCAGTTTGTGCAAGGGCCTCCAAATTGCCTCTTTTTCCTGCCAGTATAAGTACGGACTGTGTGACGTGCCTACTTGGGTGCGGTCACTCATATAATCCTCCACCATTCTATCAATGTTGAGAGAATCATATGCAGTGACAGTAGACGACATGTCCGTAATCGTTGTCAGGTCCTTCAGTCCGGACCAGATGTCAGCATCAGCAGTCGCTCCAGACTGCCCTGCATCACCGCCAGCGGGTGGGCTCGGAATTCTGAGCCTTTTCCTCGCACCCCCAGTTGCGGGAAAATGTGAAGGAGGAGATGTTGACAGGTCGCGTTCCGCTTGACTTGACAATTTTGTCACCAGCAGGTCTTTCAACCCCAGCAGACCTGTGTCTGCCGGAAAGAGAGATCCAAGGTAGGCTTTAAATCTAGGATCGAGCACGGTGGCCAAAATGTAGTGCTCTGATTTCAACAGATTGACCACCCGTGAATCCTTGTTAAGCGAATTAAGGGCTGCATCCACAAGTCCCACATGCCTAGCGGAATCGCTCCGTGTTAGCTCCTTCTTCAATGCCTCCAGCTTCTTCTGCAAAAGCCTGATGAGGGGAATGACCTGACTCAGGCTGGCAGTGTCTGAACTGACTTCACGTGTGGCAAGTTCAAAGGGCATCAGAACCTTGCACAACATTGAAATCATTCTCCACTGCACTTGAGACAGGTGCATTCCATCTCCTATATCGTGCTCAATTGTATAGGCTTGAATGGCCTTTTGCTGCTCCTCCAACCTCTGAAGCATATAGAGGGTTGAATTCCACCTCGTTACCACTTCTTGCTTCAGATGATGGCAGGGCAGGTTCAGTAGTTTTTGGTGGTGCTCCAGTCTTCTGTACGTGGTGCCTGTACGCCGAAAGTGTCCCGCAATTTTTCTGGCCACCGACAGCATCTCTTGCACGCCCCTGTCGTTTTTTAAAAAATTCTGCACCACCAAATTCAAGGTATGTGCAAAACATGGGACGTGCTGGAATTTGCCCATATTTAATGCACACACAATATTGCTGGCGTTGTCCGATGCCACAAATCCACAGGAGAGTCCAATTGGGGTAAGCCATTCCGCGATGATCTTCCTCAGTTGCCGTAAGAGGTTTTCAGCTGTGTGCGTATTCTGGAAAGCGGTGATACAAAGCGTAGCCTGCCTAGGAAAGAGTTGGCGTTTGCGAGATGCTGCTACTGGTGCCGCCGCTGCTGTTCTTGCGGCGGGAGTCCATACATCTACCCAGTGGGCTGTCACAGTCATATAGTCCTGACCCTGCCCTGCTCCACTTGTCCACATGTCCGTGGTTAAGTGGACATTGGGTACAACTGCATTTTTTAGGACACTGGTGAGTCTTTTTCTGACGTCCGTGTACATTCTCGGTATCGCCTGCCTAGAGAAGTGGAACCTAGATGGTATTTGGTAACGGGGGCACACTGCCTCAATAAATTGTCTAGTTCCCTGTGAACTAACGGCGGATACCGGACGCACGTCTAACACCAACATAGTTGTCAAGGACTCAGTTATCCGCTTTGCAGTAGGATGACTGCTGTGATATTTCATCTTCCTCGCAAAGGACTGTTGAACAGTCAATTGCTTACTGGAAGTAGTACAAGTGGGCTTACGACTTCCCCTCTGGGATGACCATCGACTCCCAGCGGCAACAACAGCAGCGCCAGCAGCAGTAGGCGTTACACGCAAGGATGCATCGGAGGAATCCCAGGCAGGAGAGGACTCGTCAGACTTGCCAGTGACATGGCCTGCAGGACTATTGGCATTCCTAGGGAAGGAGGAAATTGACACTGAGGGAGTTGGTGGGGTGGTTTGCGTGAGCTTGGTTACAAGAGGAAGGGATTTACTGGTCAGTGGACTGCTTCCGCTGTCACCCAAAGTTTTTGAACTTGTCACTGACTTATTATGAATGCGCTGCAGGTGACGTATAAGGGAGGATGTTCCGAGGTGGTTAACGTCCTTACCCCTACTTATTACAGCTTGACAAAGGGAACACACGGCTTGACACCTGTTGTCCGCATTTCTGGTGAAATACCTCCACACCGAAGAGCTGATTTTTTTGGTATTTTCACCTGGCATGTCAACGGCCATATTCCTCCCACGGACAACAGGTGTCTCCCCGGGTGCCTGACTTAAACAAACCACCTCACCATCAGAATCCTCCTGGTCAATTTCCTCCCCAGCGCCAGCAACACCCATATCCTCCTCATCCTGGTGTACTTCAACACTGACATCTTCAATCTGACTATCAGGAACTGGACTGCGGGTGCTCCTTCCAGCACTTGCAGGGGGCATGCAAATAGTGGAAGGCGCATGCTCTTCACGTCCAGTGTTGGGAAGGTCAGGCATCGCAAACGACACAATTGGACTCTCCTTGTGGATTTGGGATTTCAAAGAACGCACAGTTCTTTGCGGTGCTTTTGCCAGCTTGAGTCTTTTCAGTTTTCTAGCGAGAGGCTGAGTGCTTCCATCCTCATGTGAAGCTGAACCACTAGCCATGAACATAGGCCAGGGCCTCAGCCGTTCCTTGCCACTCCGTGTGGTAAATGGCATATTGGCAAGTTTACGCTTCTCCTCCGACAATTTTATTTTAGGTTTTGGAGTCCTTTTTTTTCTGATATTTGGTGTTTTGGATTTGACATGCTCTGTACTATGACATTGGGCATCGGCCTTGGCAGACGACGTTGCTGGCATTTCATCGTCTCGGCCATGACTAGTGGCAGCAGCTTCAGCACGAGGTGGAAGTGGATCTTGATCTTTCCCTAATTTTGGAACCTCAACTTTTTTGTTCTCCATATTTTATAGGCAGAACTAAAAGGCACCTCAGGTAAACAATGGAGATGGATGGATTGGATACTAGTATACAATTATGGACGGACTGCCACGGTTAGGTGGTATAAAAAAACCACGGTTAGGTGGTATATATTATAATAATAATACAATTATGGATGGACGGACTGCCTGCCGACTGCCGACACAGAGGTAGCCACAGCCGTGAACTACCGCACTGTACACTGGTTGATAAAGAGATAGTAGTATACTCGTAACAACTAGTATGACACTATGACGACGGTATAAAGAATGAAAAAAAAACCACGGTTAGGTGGTATATATTATAATAATAATACAATTATGGATGGACGGACTGCCTGCCGACTGCCGACACAGAGGTAGCCACAGCCGTGAACTACCGCACTGTACACTGGTTGATAAAGAGATAGTAGTATACTCGTAACAACTAGTATGACACTATGACGACGGTATAAAGAATGAAAAAAAAACCACGGTTAGGTGGTATATATTATAATAATAATACAATTATGGATGGACGGACTGCCTGCCGACTGCCGACACAGATGTAGCCACAGCCGTGAACTACCGCACTGTACACTGGTTGATAAAGAGATAGTAGTATACTCGTAACAACTAGTATGACACTATGACGACGGTATAAAGAATGAAAAAAAAACCACGGTTAGGTGGTATATATTATAATAATAATACAATTATGGATGGACGGACTGCCTGCCGACTGCCGACACAGAGGTAGCCACAGCCGTGAACTACCGCACTGTACACTGGTTGATAAAGAGATAGTAGTATACTCGTAACAACTAGTATGACACTATGACGACGGTATAAAGAATGAAAAAAAAACCACGGTTAGGTGGTATATATTATAATAATAATACAATTATGGATGGACGGACTGCCTGCCGACTGCCGACACAGAGGTAGCCACAGCCGTGAACTACCGCACTGTACACTGGTTGATAAAGAGATAGTAGTATACTCGTAACAACTAGTATGACACTATGACGACGGTATAAAGAAAGAAAAAAAAATACCACAGTTAGGTGGTATATATTATAATAATAATACAATTATGGATGGACGGACTGCCTGCCGACTGCCGACACAGAGGTAGCCACAGCCGTGAACTACCGCACTGTACACTGGTTGATAAAGAGATAGTAGTATACTCGTAACAACTAGTATGACACTATGACGACGGTATAAAGAATGAAAAAAAAACCACGGTTAGGTGGTATATATTATAATAATAATACAATTATGGATGGACGGACTGCCTGCCGACTGCCGACACAGAGGTAGCCACAGCCGTGAACTACCGCACTGTACACTGGTTGATAAAGAGATAGTAGTATACTCGTAACAACTAGTATGACACTATGACGACGGTATAAAGAATGAAAAAAAAACCACGGTTAGGTGGTATATATTATAATAATAATACAATTATGGATGGACGGACTGCCTGCCGACTGCCGACACAGAGGTAGCCACAGCCGTGAACTACCGCACTGTACACTGGTTGATAAAGAGATAGTAGTATACTCGTAACAACTAGTATGACACTATGACGACGGTATAAAGAATGAAAAAAAAACCACGGTTAGGTGGTATATATTATAATAATAATACAATTATGGATGGACGGACTGCCTGCCGACTGCCGACACAGAGGTAGCCACAGCCGTGAACTACCGCACTGTACACTGGTTGATAAAGAGATAGTAGTATACTCGTAACAACTAGTATGACACTATGACGGTATAAAGAATGAAAAAAAAACCACGGTTAGGTGGTATATATTATAATAATAATACAATTATGGATGGACGGACTGCCTGCCGACTGCCGACACAGAGGTAGCCACAGCCGTGAACTACCGCACTGTACACTGGTTGATAAAGAGATAGTAGTATACTCGTAACAACTAGTATGACACTATGACGACGGTATAAAGAAAGAAAAAAAAATACCACGGTTAGGTGGTATATATTGTAATACAATTATGGATGGACGGACTGCCTGCCGAGTTCCGACTGCCGACACAGAGGTAGCCACAGCCGTGAACTACCGCACTGTACTGTGTCTGCTGCTAATATAGACTGGTTGATAAAGAGATAGTATACAATACATACAACAATATACTACTATACTGGTGGTCAGGCACTGGTCACCACTAGTCACACTGGCAGTGGCACTCCTGCAGCAAAAGTGTGCACTGTTTAATTTTAAATTAATATAATATTATGTACTCCTGGGGGCTCCTGCTATAACAACCTGCAGTGCTCCCCAGTCTCCCCCACAATTATTATAAGCTTTGCCTTTTATACATTGATGTGCAGCACACTGGGCTGAGCTGAGTGCACACAGACTGAGTCACACTGTGTGACTGGCTGCTGCTGTGTATCGTTTTTTTTCAGGCAGAGAACGGATATAGCAGAGAACGGATATATTATATTAAAATAAATAAAAGTTAACTAACAACAACTGCACTGGTCACTGTGGTAAACTCTGTCTGACTCTGCACAATCTCTCTCTCTCTTCTAATCTAATTTCTAATGGAGAGGACGCCAGCCACGTCCTCTCCCTATCAATCTCAATGCACGTGTGAAAATGGCGGTGACGCGCGGCTCCTTATATAGAATCCGAGTCTCGCGAGAATCCGACAGCGTCATGATGACGTTCGGGCGCGCTCGGGTTAACCGAGCAAGGCGGGAGGATCCGAGTCTGCTCGGACCCGTGAAAAAAACATGAAGTTCGTGCGGGTTCGGTTTCAGAGAAACCGAACCCGCTCATCTCTAGTAAATGGGTAGCACATGCACATACGGTACAGTACTGTCCCTGTAAGCTGCCCTGTGGTACTTATTAAATATGTATACATACAGTTATTCACAATTTAAAAAGTCATAGTTTTTTTTTATTATTCTATTACAGTAAATTGACTATCATCAAATGAAAGCTTATAACCAATCAATAAAAGTAGTAAAATTATGCAGGCTGGGGGCAGCGGTTACTGTTTGTCATAGTGGTGCCCTCACCCCTAAATCTGCCCCTGGCTACAGTAGCATTGTCTTTTTCTCCATCTCTATCTTTCCTTGACACTGTGTATAGTATCTATCCCAACAATCCTCCCTCCTTCTGACTCTCCCTCTCTCTCTGACACTCTATACCTGACACGGGTCTGGGACTCCAGGTCGACAACAAAAAGATCGACACACCTTAGGTCGACGTTAATTGGTCGACACACCTTAGGCCGACATGGACAAAAGGTTGACATGGACAAAAGGTCGACAGGAACAAGGTCGACATGGAAAAAGGTCGACATGAGTTTTTTTGGTGTCGTTTTCTTCGTAGAATGACCAGGAACCCCAATTAGTGCACCGCGTCCCCTCGCATGGCTCGCTTCGCTCGCCATGCTTCGGGCATGGTGCCTTCGCTCCGCTCCGCTTCGCTCGGCACAGATTACCGTTCCAATCGTAGTCCACGTGGATCGTTAAGTATGAAAAGGTTCAAAAAAAGAAAAAAAATTGTGAAAAACTCATGTCGACCTTTTTCCATGTCGACCTTGTTCCTGCCGACCTTTTGTCCATGTCGACCAATTGACGTCGACCTAAGGTGTGTCGACATTTTTGTTGTCGACCTGGAGTCCGGATACCACCTGACACTGGGCCTAATTCAGACCTGATCGGTCACACAGCAGCTGATCAGGTATGAACTGCGCATGCGCCGGTGCATGCCATACAGTTGACGGCCATCTCAGCCCTGCGATTTCCTGTGCCTGATTGACAGGCAGAGGTGGTCACTGGGCACAAGGCGGCAGGTCCGCAGTGTTTGGCCGCCAATTTAGGGTCACCGTCCGGGCAACGCAGGTGTGCCCGGACTGTGCGGGGAGTGGGCTGCGGCAGCTGCGTGATGTCACACACAGCCGCTGTGACCCGAACAGCGACAAGTAGCTCTCTGCCAGCGCGCAGGAGCTGCACTGATAGCGAGCTACTCATCAAAAACAAAAGCATCGCCACTGTGCAATGCTTTTGTACTTGTGCAGCTGGGCAGAGCCAGACATGTGTGGTGGACTAGCCCTGTGCTGGGCATCCCCCCGCATGTCTGAGTAACTGATCGTAGCTATGCAAAATTTTGCACAGCTACAATCAACTCTGAATTTGGCCCACTGTCTCTCTCTCCATCACTCTATCTCCCTGACACTCTCACTTTCTCCCTGACACTGTCTCTCTCTTCCTACTGTATTTCTCTCTTGCTTCTCCCCCTCTCAAAGATCTTTGATTATGCTGGCTGCTTTAGTCATAATCAGCAGCATACGGGCCACTCCCCAATTTTCTGAAGGTCTGGGGCCCTTGGAATCACAGGGCCTGTCACAAGCATCCCCTTTCTTACCTGCCTGTCACCGGGCCTGGACACTTGTGTATTGTACACTTTTTACTGTATACAGTATCTAATAATATTTTTTTCTTTTAGCCACAGATGACGAGGATTGGCCAGAGTACATTTTCGGTAAATATACAGTAGCAATATTTAGTACTGTAATAATAGTATTTTTTTTTCTCCCAAATTGTGTTAAGTCAAACTGATATGACTAACTGTATTTTATCTTTTTACAGTCCGTCGCCAACTTGAAGAGGAGACAGCTGGTAATAAGAGAGAAATACATAATGCACTGTACTGCACTCTAACTTACTGTACGTAACATGTCTAACACTGAGCTGATCATCTTTACCCCCTCTGACATAACCTTATAGTACATACATTCTCTCATTTTACACCATCTTCCCTCCACAAATTCATGGTGCGTATCCATACTACTGATTTCTTCCTTAAACTGCCACCTCCAATATTTTGCACAAGCTGCTCCCTACAGTACTGTACTGTATCTCTGGAATTCTCCAACTCTGCAATACTGTATATTAAACTTGAAACAGGCTCTCAAGGCTCACTTCATCATCATACCCAGCCATCTTTCATCCTACCCCTCTCTTCCATACTGACGGTCCATCCCTTTCTGTCTTTCTGCTCATTCCCTTTAGAATGTATGGGTTGCAGGTAAATGCCGGCTGTCGGGGTTACAGTGATCTGGATACCGATACCAAAATCCCGACAGCCGACAATGCCCATAGCCATAATCCCTGCACTACAGCTCTATTCCCACTTGTGGGTGTCCACGACTCCCATAGAGTGCAAATAGAACCTGTGGCGGGCGAATCAAGTCACCAAATCCGCTGCGTGGCGAGAGCAGCAAGGCTGCAAGGAGACTCGGAGCACTCATCCCTCTGCCGGCATTCTGGCAAGAGGGATGCCACTGTTGGAATATTGACAGTATCCCATCCGCCGTGATACTGTATGTAATCCGAATGTACAGTCGGGGTGATTCTGACTTGATCGCTGCTGTGCATTTTTGCACAGCGGGCGATAAGCAATAGATTGCGCATGCATATGCACCGCAATGTTCACGCATGTCACCAAACAACAATAGGCATTGCCGACCGGTGACAGGCTGCTGCGAAAATTTCGATCGCATGGGTGTTCGCAAGGTGATTGACAGGAATAGGACGTTTGTGGGTGGAAACGGACCATTTCCTGGGAGTGTCTGGAAAAACGCAGGCGGACCCAAGCGTTTTTAGGGAGGGTGTTTGACGTCAGCTCCGTCCCCAATCAGCCTGTTATCATCGCACAGTAGGAGTAAGTCCTGGGCTGCGCACAGACTGCACACACTGGATTTTCGCAACTCAGCATACACATGCATTCGCACAGTTGCACGCGCAAATATCTGAAAACAGCAGTACAAAATTATCAGCCCAGCAATCAGATCTGATTTACCCCAAATGTACAGTAATATAAGATCTTACGAGCAGGGCCTTCTTACCTGGTGTGCTTTTCCTTCTGTTACGTACAGTGGTGGATTTAGGGGGGGCACCAAGGCACGTGCCACCCCCTGTCATTTTTAACTGTCTGCGCCGATGCACGCACCCGGCACCCGACATGTCCCCCTCCCCTGTCAGTTGCTGCTGCTGCTCTGCTCCACATGTGTGTTCCTCCTCCTGATTGGCTCCCTGGAGAAATGTGACCTGCAGTCAGTGCAGACTGCAGAGGAGCCGAGCAGGAGGAGGAACACAGATCCAGGCCGCCGCCACGGCTGAGGGACAGCGCACCGCCGCTGCCCGCCGCCGAGGGTCAGCACCCAGGAACAGTGCAGCAGCGCAAGGGTCCGGGAGAGCAGCCGCCAACGCCGCCCACCGAGCAAGAAGACGACACCTGCCTGACTGGCCCTGCTTTCTGCTGGTGAGCGGTCTTTTGTTGGGGGGGAGTAGAGGTGACCTGGGAAGGAAGAATGGTGCTGCTGCCTGCTATGAGCGGTCTATTGCGGGGGGGGAGTGGGGTGACCTGGGGAGGGAGAGAATGGTGCTGCTGCCTGCTGTGAGCGGTTTTTTGCTGGGGGGGAGTGGGGGTGAACTGGAGAGGGAGAGAATGGTGCTGCTGCCTGCTGTGAGTGGTCTTTTGCTGGGGGGGGGAGTGAGGGTGACCTGGGGAGGGAGAATGGTGCTGCTGTGAGCACTTTGAGCACTTGACCACACCCCCTCACACAATTGGTCACACCCACTAAAACTTGGTCACGCCCACTCCACTTCTGACTCCACCCCTCCTTGATAGCACAACCACTTATGGTGCCCCCTGTAATTTTTTTCTGGATCCGCCCCCGGTTACGTACAGTACACCATCGTTTATAGTACACCCTACAACACCACCTACAGTACAGTAACCCTCTGTTTTTTCCACACTGAAGCTTATTGAAATGTCATGACCGCTAATGCACAAATGCACTACAGTATTTACCATGATCTGTATTTGTACTGCAGTGTTTTATTCCTTTGCTCATTTATTTATGACATGTTGAAGCTAAGCACCTGTACAGAACTTTAAATTCTGAATAACAGCAATACAGTATAATACTGTACCTGTACAGTATACAGTAGTAATTGTATAGTATTGGAATGTGAATAATGTTTTTTTTCCCTCCAATACAGCGCCAATGATCTATGGGGCCCCAGACCGGGCCGAGACAAGTCCGCTGGCCCAGGCACCCAGCGCCCTGGCACCCAGCAGCAGTATTACACTAGAGGTAAACTATAGCAATGCTTACAGTCAGAGCCGGCCCTAACCAATATGATGCCCTAGGCAAGATTTTGGCTGGTGCCCCCTAGCACCACCGCTGGTTCTGCCTCTGACCTTGCACCTCTTTCCCAGCACCATCACCCCTCACCCATAGCAGTCCTTGTACCCCCTATATTTTAAATAGGAACAGTTCGCACATTTGACGCACAGCCCAAAAAGGGGCATCTTCTTGCTGGGAAGGGTCATGGCCACACAATAGTAACCCCAATTCCAATTACGCCACACAGTACTGCAACTTTATTCACATTTTATCTTGCGATAGTGTCCATAATTTATATTACATCCCACAGTAGTATCACTTTACCTTATAAACGTTACTCCTCACAGTAGAGCCCCTTATTCACATTACAACACACCGAATTGCTCCTTATTCACATTACACCACACCTTATTGCTCTTTATTCACATTAGACGACACAGTAGTGCCCTTTCTATATACAACGCCACATAGTAGAGCACCTTTTACACATAATGCCACACATTAGTAATGCATTTATACACAATTCCATACAGACATGCCCCTTACACATATCAGACACATTAATGTCCTTATAAACATAATGCTCCTTACACATTATGACAACCTTTATTAATGCTCTTTTACACATAATGTACCTTACAAATATGCCGCACATTATTAATGCCCTTATACACATAATGACACACATAGTGCCCCCTACACATTTGCTGCACATTATTAGTGCCCCTATACACATAATGACACACATACAGTAGTACCCTGTTACACATATACCACATATTATTAATGCCCTTATACACATAATGGCACACATAGTGGCCCTTTACACATATGTAGCACATTATTAATGCATTTTTACATGACACACATAATGCTCCTTACACATATTCCGAACACTACTGCACAACCAACCCACTCAAGTGCACACAGCACTCACACTTCCACTAACACTGTGACCTCTGCCTCTGCTTGGATACAGATGTGTCCTCACAAATCTTGCATCAATGCTAACGTCGGGCAACTTTTTTTTTATGAAAGTGCATCTTATTTGCATTGCTATGTGGCTAGGATGCACAAGCAGCTTCTGCTGATTAAACTGATATGCAGCATGCCTATATACTGTGTGCGACTGTGGCTGTATCTGCATATGAAATGCTACATACAGAATATAGGCATGCCGCATATCATTTTAATCAGCAGAAGCTGCTGATGTTCCTAGGCATATCAAATGCCCTAGGCAATTGCCTAGTTTGCCTATGCCTATGGCCGACTCTGCTTACAGTACCTCTGCAGCATACAGTACTGTTCTATTTACTGTAGAGACAATACAGTACTGTACATTGTGAATATCAAGATTTTCTAATATAGAGTAGAGTACTTTATAACCACTACTACATTGTACAGTATATTTGTGTTGTAATACTGTCCTTTTTTTTCCCCACGGAACAGCTGCTGCTGGCCCTCCAAGCCCTTTGCTTGTTGGTCCACATGATAGTGTACAACTTTTTAGTTCTATTTACATTGTTTTTTATTATTTAAATTTGTTAATTAAAAATATTTCTTGAACTCTGTTGTATATTTTTATTTTTTACTGCATGGTACAGTACTGTAACTTACTTACTATATTGGTATTACTATGGTAATTTATAAGCTACAGTAGACATACTGTAAACCATACAATTGTCTTGCAGTTTGGAATTAAATTCTGGTAATGGATAAGAGCAAATGACAATAATCCATTACCAGAATTTTATTCCAACCCTTAATTGAATTTTCCCCATACAGTAGGACTAATTTATAGAGTACAGTATACGAGGCAGTTGGGAATACAAAAATTGGACAACACATCAGGTTTATTTTAATAAACACTTTTTATTAAAATAATGACATGGGACAAAATCAGTAGGAACATGTAACATCACACATATTGCAATAAAAAAGCCAACATCACGCATACTGTACGGTACATGAATCAAAAGGTAACAAAATAATATCAACTTTAAAAAAAAATCCATGTTTTTGGGTTGTTGTTTTTTTGGGGTTAGGGAGGTAATGCATTTTTTTGGTTTTGTATTATTTGTTATTTTTGTATTTTGAATTTGGAACACTGGCGCATACGGACACCAGAACAGAGAACGGAAACAGACAACAGCAGCCCCTGGATGGACACAGCACAAGGCCCCGGATGGACACAGCACAATCGACTCGGCCGCTTCTGGATAGAAACACTTTATTTACAGCAGAGGATGTGGGACAATATCAGTAGGAACATGTAACATCACATAAACAGTATTGTAAAAAAAAAAAAGCCAACATCACACATACTGTATGGTATTTTAATAAAAAGGTGACATCACAAATACAGTAACAATATCAACTTTAACATTTTTTCATATTTTTTGTGTGTGTGGGGGGGGAATGCGGTTTTTTGTTTTGTTTTGTTTTTTGTATTATTTTACATTTTTGTATTTTGAATTTGGAACACTGGCGCATACGGTCACCAGAATTGAGAACGGAAACAGACAACAGCAGCCCCATGTGGGACAGAATCCGTAGGTACTGTACTATAATGATGTCATTTGTTTTTTTATTTTGTATTTTTACTTTGGAACACTGCCGCATACGAACTTCAGCCCCTGGATAGACACAAAGCACCTGGATGGACACAGCACAATGGACTCAGCTGCTACTGGATAGATACAGCCAGGGGTTAAAATGGGGGAAAATGAGGTGAAACTGAGTTCCACCACCTGTAATTATAGGGGGAACCAGTTCCACCTCCTCCATGTCTTGCACAGTAATTCCACAATGTGTATATGTGGTACCACTGTGTAGAGTAACATGAATAAAAGGCACTACTGAGTGACATAATGTTTATAAGGGGCACTACTGTGTGTTGTAACGTGAATAAGGGACACTACTATGTGGTTTAATATGAGTCAGGTGCACTACATTGGTGTAATGGGGACAACATTGTGCTACTGTGTAGAGTAATTTGAATTAGGGGTACTATTGTGTGACCACGCCCCTTCCTTGTGAGACCACTGTCCCTTTATAAAGTATGAGAGGTAATGCACAAATTTATAGTTTGCATGGGGGTGCCTAAAATCTTAGCACTGGCCCTGGATCCGCCTAAGGAGAGCTGAAGGAGCAGGTGGTGGGGTAAATAAGTTCCACCACCTCTCCAGGACCACTTTAAGTCCAGGATACAGCAGCACAAAAAATCAACTCATACCAGTTGACAGGGGAATAAAAGGGGCAACTTGTACCAGCCCCTTGCATTACCAGGGCCAGACACTGCCATCAGGAATGTGGTGAGTCAAGTTCATGCACCCCCCTTGTTTGAGTAAACATGCTGCTCTAAGTGGATTCAGCACGGTGCATGCAGCCCCAGAAAATTTACTGTACGGTACAATAGGTCATTCTCTGTATACAGTACAGTGACACAGTTTTTTTTAACTCCAGCTGTGTCAAGATGATGTGCTGAAGCTAGGAAGATCAGTGGGTAATGATCTTGTTTCTTCAACCTGAATCGTCCAAGGCATTCTCCTCTGCATTCTCAGCACAGCATTTATGGTATCCCGTATCTTCTCTGGTTCACAAATCCTCACGCTCTGTTCACACCTTGAAATTATGTTATTTACCAGATTTTTGGAAAGCGGAATTTTCCCCTTGGCACCATCAAAGTTCACGTGATTGGTCCACGTCAAGTACTCGTCGTATCTCACATGGTACTGGAACAGAGCATGTGCATATTTGTGAACATGTCCTTGTGCAGCTCTGTACAGATTGTCATCCAGGGCAGTGGAGATGACAGCCAGGGGAATATAAGTCAGAGTGCAGCTGAATGTATTGTAAAGTGGCCTGTGAGCAGGTGTGCTGGTCATCATTGGTGTTCCAGGCAACAGCACACTTGAATTGCTGACCAATTCTGGACCTTCAACTGACAAGTTCAGCACTAGAAGCAGTGTTCTATGGACACTAAAATTATCTTGACGCCGATCCAGATCTTCATGGCCACCCATGTCCATCCAGTCATCTATGCTTCCATCCAGGCCTCTATGTCCATCCAGGCCTCCGCATTCGTCCAGTCCTCCGCATCCATGCAGGCCTCCACGTTCATCAAGGACTCCATCTCCACCGACTTGAACCACTTGGTGGTTCATTGTAATCATGGTCCGGCCAACTCCATTTTGCCATTTTTCCCTTGTTTGTTGGATGGCTTTCTTCATGGCTTCTACCATCTGTTCCTTCATGCCTTCTTTAAGACCAGCAATTTCAGTCTGCAGCAGGCTGACCTGTCCACCAAGGTGACTTACCTGTCCACCAAATTCTGTCTCTAGATTGGTCACCTTGCTGATTAGCTCCTTTACTAAATGAGCACAGGTACACTGGCAGTCCTTCATATCAGTGTTCACATCTGTGAAATACATCCTTCTTCATGGCAAATGGGCCATGTCTTCTTGTCCAGGGGTGGCAACATAGTCCAAAAATGGACCTTCTTGGCAGTTTTCTTCAGCATTTGTGGGGCTGATGCAGCCAGTCTGTGTGCCATTGATGGACGGGTTTTGGCACTCCCACAGAGTCTTGTAGTCTGCATTGTCACTGTTCTTTTGCCTAAAAAAAAATACAGTAAGGAAACATGTAAAGCAAAATATTGTTAAAATAACAAACAACTGTACATTTTCAAATAAGTGCAGAAGAGTAAAGTGCAAAGACAGTATTCTTTTCTCCCTGTACTACAGCATACTGTACTGTGCCTCCCAACATGACTCTCTCCAGGAGGGACAGAATGCTCTGTTACTGGACTTCAATTTTAATGTACAGTATGATTGCCATCACCTGTGTTGAACTACAGTACTGTAGTTATTTGATAAGAAAGGTGTTTCACCGGGATCCAGTCTGAAGATCGACAGTGTCTAGGTCGACAATGTTTAGGTCGACCACTATAGGTCGACAGTCACTAGGTCGACATGGATGGAAGGTCGACAGGGTTTCTAGGTCGACATGTGCTAGGTCGACAGGTCTAAAGGTCGACATGAGTTGTTTTTTTTAAAAATCTTTTTTTTAATTTTTTCATACTTAACGATCCACGTGGACTACGATTGGAACGGTAATCTGTGCCGAACGAAGCGAAGGCACCATGCCCGGAGCATGGCGAGCGAAGCGAGCCATGCGAGGGGACGCGGTGCACTAATTTGGGATCCCGGTCACTCTACGAAGAAAACGACACACAATAAAAATCCTCATGTCGACCTTTAGACCTGTCGACCTAGCACATGTCGACCTAGAAACCCTGTAGACCTTCCATCCATGTCGACCTAGTGACTGTCGACCTATAGTGGTCGACCTAAACATTGTCGACCTAGATACTGTCGATTTGATGAACCACACCCATTTTACCTAGTGATGAGCGGATTCGGTTTTACTCGGTTTTACTCGGTTTTACTCGGTTCTCAAAACGGCATCTTATTGGCTCACGGATGTCACGTGTTTTGGATAGCCAATAAGATGCCGTTTTGAGAACCGAGTAAAACCGAACCTCGCTCATCACTATTTTTACCACAGGTGATGGCAATCATATAGTACATGAATATAGAAGTCCAGGAACAGAGCATGCTTTACCTCTTTGAGAGGGTCATTTTGGGTGGTGTGTTGTATACTGAAACCAAAGACACCTGAATCATCAAAATAGTTTTGGTTGACGGGGTTTCATTAAGAGGCATACTGTAATATAGGTTTTGCATCAATCAGGGCAAGGATGTACAGTACAGTACAAGCATCTCATTCCACTAGTTTACACACAGGGGCACAGGAGCGGGTT
Source organism: Pseudophryne corroboree (assembly GCF_028390025.1). Lineage (NCBI taxonomy): Eukaryota > Metazoa > Chordata > Amphibia > Anura > Myobatrachidae > Pseudophryne > Pseudophryne corroboree. The sequence goes on along the minus strand of NC_086452.1, from coordinate 250,547,632 downwards.
CACAAAATGGCTGCCGCCCGTGACCCCCCCGCCTCGTGGCAGCCCTCAGCTATAAAGTGAGCTACGGCATAGGTTTTGCAGGCTACAGGGCAAACTTTGTGATTGGTGCCTGTGTATGTGCATTCATCAATAAACCAATCACAGAGTTTGCTTTGAGCGGGAAGAATTTCCTTTGTTTGAATCAGGATAAAAGAGTGGGTCAGTCACAGCCCAGTAACCACTTTGCAAAGCTGTTTCTTTGTAATCAGACTTGCTGTGTGGATCGTCACCGGCCTTTGAAAAATCTCCTGCTAATTTGCTCTCTGTGTTCCTGCTGTTGAAACCTTCTGCTGGCCTCACTTGTTCCAGCTGGTTTCTACAGTTTGGGAACAAAGGTTTTTGATCCTGCACAGACCTAGATTCAAAGTTACACAGTAAATTGTCTGAAAGCCAGAAGTGGACAATAATGCTTGGAAATTCCTGTCTGTCCGTGTGGCGGTGCGCCCGGAGTCATAAAAAGCAGGCAATAGTATCTGTACAAAGAGAAAAAGTATGACTCTTGTTTGGGCGCACTCTTATTAAATTTTCTTAAATGATGATCAGTAAGTGATAAGTCTACAGAGTAATGATGTCGTCTTTAGCTAGTACCCTTCTCCACACATAAAAAATCCAGAACAAGATACATTCAACATAAGTACTATGATTATACAGTGTGGGAAATATGAATGGAAAAAGGAGTTTTATAGTTTCAAAATGTATGTAAAATGTTCAGATCTTAATTATACCTGGATAAATGCATATAGGAAAAGTAGCTACATCTCAAGCTGCCTCCGTCTGCCAAAGATCTGTACAAACTTTGTTTGTATTAATGCGGCCCTAAGTGGGGTAAACAGCCCGACAGGCTGTATCACCACAAGCCTTTTGCGGCACTGACATAGGAGAGGCGGGCCGCGAGATTTCTGGTGCAAGTGAAGCAGCTGTGTGCTGCCTATGACACAGACGGACGCCCGGCGGGAGCTGTAGCCGAGGCTAACAGTGGTGAGAATAGCCGTGTATGCGGCCTCCAATTACCAAATAAGATTATATGAATGAACTGTGGAGCATGCTCATTATCTAACAGGAGTTCTACTGTATTTATCCAAATTCTTTATATCAGACGGGGACGCCCGTCAGAACTGTCTATATCAATTCAGTTTCAGTAGTCTCCAGTCAAGAGACTGTGGCCCTCATTCCGAGTTGATCGCAGCAGGAAATTTTTTAGCAGTTGGGCAAAACCATGTGCACTGCAGGGGGGCAGATATAACATTTGCAGAGAGAGTTAGATTTGGGTGGGTTATTTTGTTTCTGTGCAGGGTAAATACTGGCTGCTTTATTTTTACACTGCAATTTAGATTGCAGATTGAACTCACCACACCCAAATCTAACTCTCTCTGCACATGTTAAATCTGCCTCCCCTGCACTGCACATGGTTTTGCCCAACTGCTAAAAAAATTCCTGCTGCGATCAACTCGGAATTACCCCCTGTGTTATGAAAAGTTGGTGTTTGTATTTGCTATAATTCAGATACTGCGTGCTTCAAATCTGTGCTTCTGGATGGATCATTGTCCCAGCGGGAGGATATATAAAAATAATTTGTGAATTTAATCCAGGTTTATGGTGACCTTATCTCTCCAGATATGTCTGGGACTGTGAACACTTAATCCATCCAATTATTCCTATTTGTAGGAGGCTGCTTAAAGGAGATAATTACCAGAAGTAAATACACTGAGTGGAGTAATATATATGACATCTTGGAATGATACATTGTTTCACTTGGAATAGAGTGTGTCAATTTAATGCAAGTGTATCCACTGTGTATAACTGTTTCACTATTAGGTACCACTGAAAAATAGTTATGGTCCGTAATATGCCTTGATGTCTAATTTTTAGATCAGAAGTATTGATTAATTGACTATATGTGAATTAGTGATTCTATAACCTTTTAATAAAATAAAAAAACTCTTTTATTGTGGACAGCGCTTTCAACCTTTGTTTTTTGATTTTATATAATAATTATTGGGATTCAACTACCCATTATTGAAAGCAGCAGTGCACAATTGGGAAGAGGTGTTTTTAATATTTAGGAGCTGTAGAGCTGACACACATAAGAGCTTAGCGCTTTCTAAGTTTGAGGTTGTTTTTTAGCTATTCTACCATACTATACTTTAGGTGCAGGCATTGCAGCTGCTATGGGGCCTAGAGCTGAGAGGGGCACATCTTCCCTGTCAAGGTTACATGTGTTACTGTATATACATTTTTTGCCATTGGGTAGTACGTAGCGGTCCTTTCAAACTTTTTACATGGGGATTGCAATATACTGTACTGTATTTACTGTAGGTACTGTATGCACCTAGACCTGCTCATTGTAGTGTGGTATAACATGAACTGTAGGGCATTTTAATGTTACAGTATATGGACCGGAGCTCTGTAATAAGGCACAATATGAACAGGGAGCACTATACAGTATATACAATAATAATGTGAATTGGGGGTACAGTGTGGCATAATGTGTACTGGCAGCTCTGACATGTGACATACAGTACAGTACTGCAGGCTGAACTTATTCACTACTATGATTAATAAAAGAAGCTACAGCACTACTTTGGGGCAAAACATTAAATAAGGCTCTGCTATGGTTCAGAAAATGAACTACAGTACAGTATTGCAGGGCACTATTATAGGGCATAAAATTAACATCTGCTGCAGAGAAGAGTTTCTCTACAAACATTGGGATGGGGGCCCCTTCAATATGTTGCTATGGGTCCCACAAACTTCTGACTATGCCCCTGAGTCTGGTGTACAGTATCGTACGGTGCATTGAGCTCGCTTATCCCCACAGCCCCTGTGTTTTTTAACTACCATATTGAGACTCACATTTCTAGGCCTACAGTATTTAATATACAGTAAGCAGCATTGCTGGTAGGAAATAATTGAAGAATTTACATACAGTAGTGAAATGTACTGTATGTAATGCTGGTACAGTACGTCAGTCATCCCTTATGCTGTACAGTACTGTAAGTTTCACAGGGCCCATGCACTTCCAAGGAGGGTATTCAACTGTTTTATACAGGAAAGTAATTGCAGTCCATAACAATGATGTTGTATTTTCAGTACAGTACTGTTCAGTACAGTATACAGTACTTACATTTGAACATCAGGTACTGTATAGTAAACATGTACAGTATTAGCTTTTATTATAAAACCGATGCAAATTTTCAAATGTGTACATTTTAGAATATAGTATTCACAAATGTTTTTTCTCCACACAGGAGTTACGGTTGGACAACATGCCAGTAACTATCAACAAAACTATGAGCAAAATAATCGCCAGCATGAAAAAAGAAAAGAAAAGCATCAAAGAGATCTATGCATGGCTCAAGGAAAGTGGCATTATAGTCACTTTAGAAACTGTGCGCTATCATGCTTTTCTAGAGAATAACACCCAGATTTGCATTTCCTACAAAATGCACATGGTACGTACTGTACATTACTGTAATGTTTAACTGACTTACTGTATACAATAGTCAATTTTGTTGTAATAGTAAAGAAAAAAAGGAACACTTCATCTTACTGTGATTGTGCTGTTCATGAATTCATATTTTTCATACTGTATTGTACTGTAGGAGAGTGCAAGAAAATGGAGTAACTAACTCGTGAGGATGATGAGCATACTGCTTCGCAAATAAAATGAATTCTCCATTCCAAGTATGAACATATCAATCACCAGCATTAGAAGGATGCGTCGGAAAATGGGATGGCACTTTGGCGCTACAAGGTAAAATACTGAAAGCAGTATAAAGCATAAATGCACATTTAATAATCCCCTAAGTGATAAAACAATGACGTAAATCATAATACAGAGTGTGTACTGTATGTATGTATGTATGTATGTATATGTATGTATATATATATATATATATATATATATATATATATATATATAAATGTGTGTTTCAAGCAGTACACCCAATAATCAGATACAGTAGCTGGTGCCTTCCTACAGTAGGTAACACGGTGGGACCAATCTGTACCAACAGTCTTAGCGTAATCCTTGACTCCTCCCTCTCCTTCAAACATCACATTCAGCACCTCTCACAAACCTGTCATTTTCATCTCAAAAACATTTCCAGAATCAGACCTTTTCTCACCCAGGATGCCACTAAGATCATTATTCACTCACTGATTATTTCCAGACTGGACTACTGTAATCTCCTCCTAACTGGCCTTCCTGACAATTACCTCTCTCCACTCCAATCTATCCTCAATGCTGCTGCTCGGCTCATCTTTCTCACCAAACGCACTACGTCTACCTCCCCTCTCCTACAGGCCCTTCACTGGCTTCCCTTCCCTTTCAGAATCCAATTCAAACTTCTCACACTAACTTACAAAGCACTTACCCACTCCTCTCCCATCTACATCTCTGACCTTATCTCCCTTTACTCTCCCACCCGTCCTCTTCGCTCTGCTAATGCACGCCAACTCTCCTATCTTCTGATTACTTCCTCCCACTCCTATCTCCAAGATTTTTCACGTGCTGCTCCCTTTCTCTGGAATTCTTTACCTCTCCCCCTCAGACTCTCCACCTCTCTACAAAACTTCAAACGGGCTCTTAAGACCCATTTCTTTACCAAACCCAGCCAAATCTCATCCTAACCCTCTGTTCCACGCTTTCTATGTACCCCATCTGTGTCACCCCTGTCTGTCTACCCCTTCCCTTAGAATGTAAGCTCTCACGAGTAGGGCCCTCTTCCCTCATGTGCTTATACTTTTCTTACTTTAATAATCCTCAACTGCCCAGATCCTGCAGTTTTTTGGCCACCTGGAACTTATCTCTATGTTGTTTACTGGTGTAGATATGCTTAGTTACCCTGTACTTGTCCTATATTGTCTTCAACTGTAAGTCACTGTTTTCCTGTTTTGACTATGTGCATATGTACTCTGTAATTGGGTGCTGCGGAACCCTTGTGACGCCATATAAATAAAGGATAATAATAATAATAATAATAATAATAATAATAACAACAGTCAGGCGGCACGCAAATGAATAAACAGGCAGTTTACTTTGTCATCAGGTCAAAGTAAACTGCTTCGAAACATTGCATTTACAACTGCCTGTTGCCTGTTTATTAATCTGAGTGCTGCCTGACTGTTGATATACAGTGTACATACTAATGACGGATGCAAGTCTCAGAGGTTGGGGAGCAGTGGTACAGAGTCCCTAGTCAAACCAAGACAGGTTACTGTCAATAAATGTCCTGATTCTCAGGGCACTTACAACGTGCTGCGACAGGCAGTACACATGCTTCAGTCTCAGACTATCCAGGTTCAGTCATACAACGCGATGGCAGTCGCGTACATCAACAAACAAGGAGGAACTCGAAGCCGCATGGCCATGCGGGAAGTTGCTCGAATCCTCAATTCGGCCGAGTATCACCAGTTGATATTGTTGGCAGTGTTCATTCTGGGAGTGGCCAACTGGGAAGCTGATTATCTCAGCCGTCAGGATTTTCATCCAGGAGAATGGGCATTAAATCCAGAAGTGTTTCACATGTTGGTCCAGCGGTGGGTTACCCACAAGTGGATCTGATTGTTAGGTTCCTGGTGCTCAGAACAAGGGAGATGTTCATGAAGTGAGTCCAGAGCACCAGGACGTAACGCTGGGAAAGGGGAATGGAAAGGGAATAGCCCCTGGCGCCCTAACTCTGTTGTCTCACCCGTGCTATCGGAAATCCCTTGCGAGACTATGGTTTCTTGAGCCCTTGGCAGCCACGTTTGAAGGGCGGATTATGTCTGCCCAACTCCGGTGCCCCCCGGTCTTAATGAGAGACAAAGGGAAATCCGAGGCAGAATGATAACAAGAGGACCTCTAACTAAGCAAACAGGCCAGGGGCTACAAGCTAACTAAAAACCTAAAGTATGTGCGGAGAAACCGCCAAAGGAAAACAACAACAAAGGAAATGCTGATCACACGCCGACACAATACCTTTGTGTACCGGCGGTGACAGCACAAGCAGAACCCTCTGCAAAACACCAGGGACAGAAACAATAATGGAATACAGCGGCCTAGGCCAACGGACGCGGGAGAGCCGCTACTCACGGAACCGGTACGAATACTGGCAAACGGACAGGAACTTCTAATGCTGCCGACACTGACTCTCAGAACTGGAGGACAGGCAGAATCCCAAACGACAGACCGGTGGACACCAGGAAGCCAGAAGACTTGACCAGGGACAGGCAAAGCCACTGGAACTCAGGGCAGGAACGCCTCACAGCAGGACACGGGATCAGACACAGGAATCGACACAGGGACTGACACAGGAATCAACACAGGGACTGACAGGAACCAGCTCAAACTTCAAGCAGACTGCAAACCAAGGAATATCACCAGCATCTGTGAATTGCAAACAGCCAGCATATAACAGAGAGGCCTAATTAATAATCCCATGCAGCTGCCCTGTTGCATGACTCTAAACTGACAAGATGCAATTACACAGACTCACCAGCGGCAGCAGACAAGAGTATTCTAAAACAGAGCAACGGGAAATCCTGGCATGCAAGACAACTTTATAAACATAAAATAGGAATGAACCACTACCTGTGGTTCATAACAGTATCCCCTCCTTAAGGGTGAGCTCCGAGCACCCCATGACACCCACGGGGAACATAAACAGAAGTATAACATGAAATACAGAACAAAACTGCAAAACAGGAATGAGCCACAGCCATGGCTCATAACATTACCCCCCCCTTGAGGAGGGGTCAAAAGACCCCAAAATTCAGACTATCCAGAACAAGGGATACAAAAAAAAAAAAAACTGACACACTGGTCTAACAGACAAGAAAACAAAAAACAAGCTGTAGCAACAACTTGTAACAGTGCCCTCCCCTTGATGGTGGCCACTGGACACAAGACAAGGGAAAGAAAAAATCCTTTTTTTTTTTTTTTTTTTATCAAGGCAAGAGTCAAAAATTACTTCTTTTTCTTCTTCTTCTTTTTACAAAGCTCTTTAGGTCTGACCAAGGTAATTCCCCAAACATTGTCTGAACTGATGGTACCACCCAGCAAGGCTGCGTTCAAATCAGAGACAGGTCTCTTACCCTTGGGAGCTGAACTTTCTGGTAAAGTACTATTATTAGAAGAAGAAGTCAAAAAAGCACATCCTGCAGTCAAAACAACGGGCTGGGACTCTTGTGCCGAGTTTACAGTATTTGGTGGACTCTCAGCAGACAAGACGGGCGACTTAGAGGAACCTGAACCAATTTCTTTGGAACCGTATCTTTTAACAATTGCATCACAGAATGCTAGGGGATCCTGAAGAATGGGATCTTCAGCTTTCATTAGACTGGTCGCCCACTCAGAAGGCTCTCCTCTAAAAGAATAAATCAGATAGAGCCCAAGGTTTTCTGAAGTGATGCCCAGAAATGGTCTAGACAACATAATAGTGTAATAGTGTTTGAAAAGCGCCAGAAATTGGGCGAAGTCCCCATCAAAGGTTATGGATGTTGAGATATCAGAGTCAGGATCTGTTTCCTTCTCATCTGACTGACTGGAGTGCTTTGCTAGGACCTGGTCACTATTGACCTTACTCGAGGCTGAGACTCTCTGAACCCCACCCGGGGCTGAGACTTTCTGAACCCCACCCGGGGCAGTGACTTTCTGAACCCCACCCGGGGCAGTGACTTTCTGAACCCCACCCAGGGCAGTGACTTTCTGAACCCCACCCGGGGCAGTGACTTTCTGAACCCCACCTGGGGCAGTGACTTTCTGAACCCCACCCCGGGGCAGTGACTTCCGGGAACCCCGCTGGGGCAGTGGCCTCCGGGAACCCCGCTGGGGCAGTGGCCTCCGGGAACCCCGCTGGGACAGTGGCCTCCGGGAACCCCGCTGGGACAGTGGCCTCCGAGAACCCCGCTGGGGCAGTGGCCTCCGGGAACCCCGCTGGGGCAGTGGCCTCCGGGAACCCCGCTGGGGCCAGCACCTCGGATTCTTTTACTGGGACCGGGCCGTTGGCCTCCCTGACTGGGATCGGGCCATCGGCCTCCCTCTCTGAGTCGATAATTATCGAAAGTTCTCCCGGGACTATGACTTCCGGGACTTTTGCTGAAGCAATAACGTTCAGATCCTCCACTAATGCTATGCTTCTTAAGTTCTTTCCTGGGGAAGCGACTTCTAGACCCTTCTTTGGGGCTGCGTCTCTCGAGACCCCACTTGGGGATATTACTTCAAAGATCCCTTCTGGGGTTTTGCTTCTCGAGTTCCCCTCAAGAACTATGGTTTTAGAGACCCTTTCTAGGGTTGCGCTTTTCAAGTCCCTACCTGGGGTAACAGCTTCTGAGACCCCTTCCGGTATGGACACCTGAACTATAATATTTGATGTCCCTCTATAAGCTAGGGCATCGGGTACCGCTCCAGCACTCTGGGCATCGGGTACCGCTCCAGCACTCTGGGCATCGGGTACCGCTCCAGCACTCTGGGCATAGGGTACCGCTCCAGCACTCTGGGCATAGGGTACCGCTCCAGCACTCTGGGCATCGGGTACCGCTCCAGCACTCTGGGCATCGGGTACCGCTCCAGCACTCTGGGCATCGGGTACCGCTCCAGCACTCTGGGCATCGGGCACCGCTCCAGCACTCTGGGCTACGGGCACCACTCCAGGACCCTGGGCTACGGGCACCACTCCAGGACCCTGGGCATCGGGCACCACTCCAGGACCCTGGGCATCGGGCACCACTCCAGGACCCTGGGCATCGGGCACCACTCCAGGAACCTGGGCATCGGGCACCACTCCAGGAACCTGGGCATCGGGCACCACTCCAGGAACCTGGGCATCGGGCACCACTCCAGGACCCTGGGCATCGGGCACCACTCCAGGAACCTGGGCATCGGGCACCACTCCAGGAACCTGGGCATCAGGCACCACTCCAGGGACTTGCAACTCCGCTTCCACAGGAACCTCAAGAGAGGAGAGAAACATTCTCTTTTGATTCCTGAATCTATAATGGGGCTCCCTCGCCCAAGGACCCCAATTATAGGACAGAGAGCTTTTTTGTGTGGGTTGTGTGACAAGTACCTCTGCCATAGTAGAGACAGGAGTAGGTCTTGTATCATGACTCAACTTGGCCAGAGGGCAAGACTCGTCACCACACTTTGGCTTGCGCAACTCACAGGTCTGCAGATAATGGCCTAAACCCCCACAATATAGGCATAAGTTTAAGTTTCTGCAACGCAGACGCTCCTCTTCTGAGAGCCTGGGCCGCAGAAAACTTTTAAACCTTTTCTCTTCAATTAAACCAGAGGATTCTCTTGTCACCATACTGTGAACAAGAGTCTCTTTAGAGATAGATGTACTCTCAACGACTTCTGGCAAAATGAGCAAGATTTTAGTCAGAAGGTTTTGCAGTTGCTTTAGGGATTGCTGCAAAACTTCTAGTCGCTCTGGTCTCAAAGCACTGAATACAGAGTTCAGGGCTGCGAGAGATGCCTGCAGGGCTTGCATAGTAGACATAGGAGGATTTAAAACTAGAGAAGACAAGACAAGACAAGACAAGGCAAGACAAGGCAAGGCAAGACAAGGCAAGACAAGGCAAGACTAAATTTTGCTAAACAAAACAAGACTTTTTTTTTATTTTTTTATTTTTTTTAAACACCGGACTGGATTCTAAACACCGGACTAGATTCTAAACACCGGACTGGATTCTAAACACCGGACTGGATTCTGCACACTGAATTCTAGACAGGACTGGATTCTAGACTAGACACTGGACTGGGCCAAAAAAGAAAAAAAAGTTTTATTTCTTTTTTGTGGTATGGCTGGTGATAATGTTAGGTTCCTGGTGCTCAGAACAAGGGAGATGTTCATGAAGTGAGTCCAGAGCACCAGGACGTAACGCTGGGAAAGGGGAATGGAAAGGGAATAGCCCCTGGCGCCCTAACTCTGTTGTCTCACCCGTGCTATCGGAAATCCCTTGCGAGACTATGGTTTCTTGAGCCCTTGGCAGCCACGTTTGAAGGGCGGATTATGTCTGCCCAACTCCGGTGCCCCCCGGTCTTAATGAGAGACAAAGGGAAATCCGAGGCAGAATGATAACAAGAGGACCTCTAACTAAGCAAACAGGCCAGGGGCTACAAGCTAACTAAAAACCTAAAGTATGTGCGGAGAAACCGCCAAAGGAAAACAACAACAAAGGAAATGCTGATCACACGCCGACACAATACCTTTGTGTACCGGCGGTGACAGCACAAGCAGAACCCTCTGCAAAACACCAGGGACAGAAACAATAATGGAATACAGCGGCCTAGGCCAACGGACGCGGGAGAGCCGCTACTCACGGAACCGGTACGAATACTGGCAAACGGACAGGAACTTCTAATGCTGCCGACACTGACTCTCAGAACTGGAGGACAGGCAGAATCCCAAACGACAGACCGGTGGACACCAGGAAGCCAGAAGACTTGACCAGGGACAGGCAAAGCCACTGGAACTCAGGGCAGGAACGCCTCACAGCAGGACACGGGATCAGACACAGGAATCGACACAGGGACTGACACAGGAATCAACACAGGGACTGACAGGAACCAGCTCAAACTTCAAGCAGACTGCAAACCAAGGAATATCACCAGCATCTGTGAATTGCAAACAGCCAGCATATAACAGAGAGGCCTAATTAATAATCCCATGCAGCTGCCCTGTTGCATGACTCTAAACTGACAAGATGCAATTACACAGACTCACCAGCGGCAGCAGACAAGAGTATTCTAAAACAGAGCAACGGGAAATCCTGGCATGCAAGACAACTTTATAAACATAAAATAGGAATGAACCACTACCTGTGGTTCATAACAGTATCCCATCCTTAAGGGTGAGCTCCGAGCACCCCATGACACCCACGGGGAACATAAACAGAAGTATAACATGAAATACAGAACAAAACTGCAAAACAGGAATGAGCCACAGCCGTGGCTCATAACACTGATGGCATCTCACCAAAATCATCAAACACCCCAGTATGTGTCCAGAACACAAGATCCAAAGGCAGTGGCAGTGGATGCTCTCGCGATCGCGTGGCCAAACAATCTCGTGTATCTGTTTCCACCGTTTCCGCTGTTTCCTCTGTTGCTAAAGCGGATCAAACGAGAGTCAACCACAGTCATACTAGTGGCGCCTCATTGGCCTTGGAGAGCATGGTTCTCGGATCTCCGCGGACTACTCGCAGATGATCCTTGGCCACTCCCGCTACGTCCGGACCTGTTACAACAGGGTCCATTCCTTTACCCCGATTTAGCGCGGCTACGTTTGACGGGGTGGCTGTTGAAATCGCCCTCTTAAGAAGAGAGGGCATTCCGGAATCTGTTATACCAACCATGTTAGGTGCTAGGAAGCCAGTTACGGCAGCTCATTATCACAGGATTTGGCGTGCCTATATAGGTTGGTGTGAAGCTCGGAGGTTTCCAACATCTTTCAAGTTATCCTGTCTTTTGCTATTTTTACAGACTGGATTAGATGGAGGACTACGTTTATCTACACTAAAGGTGCAGGTCTCTGCCTTGTCAATTTACTTTCAAAGACGTTTGGCCCTTTTGCCTACAGTACACACCTTTCTACAAGGTGTCCTCAGAGTACAACCTCCATGTATACCACCTACAGCGCCATGGGACTTGAATCTGGTTTTAGATTTTTTTACAGTCTTCATTTTTTTTTAACCCTTACAACAAGTGGATGTTAAGTTTCTCACTTGGAAAACAGTTTTTCTCCTAGCCTTAGCTTCAGCAAGGCGTGTTTCAGAATTGTGTGCCTTGTCATGCAAGCCACCGTATCTGGTGTTTCATGATGACAGAGCGGAACTTCGGAAGAATCCCGCTTTCCTTCCAAAGATAGTATAATTTTTTCACATCAATTAATCAATCATAGTTCCTGTGTTATCAGAAGGTTCAGGAACTTCAGCTACTTTGGATATGGTACACGCACTACGCATTTATGTAGCCCGAACATCAACTGTATGTAAAACAGATACATTGTTTGTTCTCTATGATGCAGTTAAGATGGCTTGGCCAGCTTCCAAGCAGACCTTATCCAGATGGATTAAACTGACCATACGTCAGGCTTATCTTCATGTTAGGCTACAACCACCTACATCAGTTTCAGCCATTCCACACATTCTGTGGGAACGTCATGGGCAGCAGGTCGTGGAGCTTCTACGACACAACTTTGATGAGCTGCTACATGGTCATCAGTGCACACGTTTGTGCGCTTTTACAGGTTTGATATGTTTACGGCATCAGCATCTAGCTTTGGCCGTCTAGTGTTACAGGCGCAAAACAGCTCTCCCGACCAACGGGGAAACTTTGGTACGTCCCAAAAGTACTCCAGTGACCCCTAGTGGATGAAAAAGAAAATAGGATTTTGGTACTTACCAGATAAATCCTTCTCTTTGAATCCACAGGGGGCACTGGACGCCCACCCAGAGCAGTTTACCTGTCTTATGGTAAGTTCAGTGGATCTTATGGTAACACATTCTCACCGATTGTTAAGATTTTATGGTGATATCTGTTATTGTGCCAACTGTTAGTTGTCAGTTATGTTATGTGTCAACTTTAGTGTTGTCCGTTATATTATAATGTTATATGTAATTCTTTATGGTTCATCCTCTCTATCGCTCCTGTTTGGCTCAGTAAAAATACTGTAGTCTCTATGGGAGTATGGTGGGGGTGGAGAGTTACTAATTTAAATATTTAAATATATGACTGTCCTGGCTAACGCCCATCCATATCCCCAAGAGTACTCCAGTGCCCCCTGTGGATTCAAAGTAAAGGATTTATCTGGTAAGTACCAAAATCCTATTATTGCATCTCAAAAAGGAGGGATTTTTTTAGGGTGTAAAACAGGATTTTTCTCTGTGAAGCGTGGCACTTCCGCCACACTTCCAGTGTCCGCGCATCCGTACTGGGCATGCGCGGCACATCTGCCCAACTTCCGTCTCCTGTGTGCGCATGTCCGCAGGAGGGATTGTGGAGCGCATGACGTTTTCTTAGATGCACTTCACATGGTCTTTTGATTAGTTCTGTTCATCCCAGCGGCCATCTTTAAGGAGACCAGGGACTGGTGACACTGTTTGTTTATGGTGTTTTCTTTTCCCAATATTTACATTGAAAATGGAGAGACATAAAAAGACAAATAAAGAAGATAATTATAAAACGTTTAAATACTCGTTTTAGCATAGTGTTAGGAGGAGTTTGCAATGCAAATATTTATATATTAGTGTATAATAACAAATTATTTTTATTTTTAAGTATCAACTGGTAGCAATTTAGTGGATAAATAGAGTTTTTTATTTATTTATTTATTAAAGTATATATAGGGAAATTCTGCTTTATTGTGGGGATTAGTTTAGTAATCAGACATATTTCTATGGAAGACTCAATGTACATAGGGATACTCATTTACTTATTAATTTATGGTATGAGATATTTTATGAAAATCAGAGCTGTGTTATAACGAGTGAGAGATCTCTTAAATATATCAAAAATGCAGTTATATAATAACTTAGATATAATTAAAGTGCAGAATAACATATATACTGTAGGTGCATATATATTAGATATAGTTAAAGTGCACAACTGTATGAAATATTCATAATATTATTATAAAAATATTAATATTTTTATAATGGTGAGTGACTAAGGACAATAGCCGTGTTGTCTCTAGAATCATGTGTGTATATGTTTGTTTATAGTTTACGGTACCCAATCTTCCCAGGTGGTCACTCAACCTAGTACTGGTCAGGCCCCACACTGCTTAGCTTCCAAGATCGGAGGAGATTGGACATATCCAGTGGGGGTTGGCCGTATGCTTATAAAACATTTTCAAACCTCAGGATTCATACTAGTCTTTAGTTGTGACAAAATAAAATAAAAATACGTGCAATAGTATGTTATTATTTTATTTACTTTCTTATAAGTGAAGGAATATTGGGAGGGAGTGGTTGTGATAGGTGCACAGAGGTGGGAATGGGATAAAAGTGTTGAAAATACTTCTAGAAGACAGCACCTCTACAGAAATGGAGCTATTTCATAGTTGTCGTTGAACCCAGAAGGATGCATGGTCTGAAGTTGGAAAATCCAAAACATCTCACGTTTTGAAAGTTTATTCGCCAGATCGCCTCCTCTTTCTCCAAGTGTGACTAATTCGATTGCTTTATAGGTGAGATCTTCTGGATTTGAGTTATGACATATGTTGAAGTGCTTGGATATTGCATGGGACTCTACTTTGTTTTTTATGTTTCGGATGTGTTCTTGGATGCGGATCTTCATTGGTCTTTTTGTTTATCCAACTTATTTTTTCTTACATTTACATTCCAGGAGATAAATGACAGAGTGGTGTTGCAGTTCATAAATTTTTTAATTTTATATTCCTTCTCATGCGTGTCACTAAAGGTTTTCCTGTTTGGGAGAAGGTACTTGCATATATTGCACTGTCTGCATTTGTAAGATCCTATGCATTTTGGGATATTCTGGGTGTTGTTTGAAGTTCTTGGTAAGATGCTTGGTGCCAATAGGTCCGTGAGATTCTTGGATTTTCTATAGACAATCTGGGGTTTTGGCGGGAGTATTTCCTTTAAAATTGGATCCATGAGTAAAATGTCTCAATGTTTCCCAAGTGAGTTTCTTATGACATCCTCATGATGACTGTAGGTAGTAATGAATGCCACCTATGCCTTCTTTTCTCCTTTGATCTTGTATTCCTGTAATTGTTCTCTGTCAATGTCCCTTACTCTTTGTGATGGATTCCTGTGTAATTCCTGTGGGATATTCTTTCTCCTCAAATCTGCTCTTGTACACCTCTAGCTGTTCTTCACAGTCTTCTAGTGTGCTGCAGTTACGTTTTATTCTCTGGAATTGGGATTACGGTATGTTATTTTTCCATCTTTTCAAGTGGTTGCTTTTATAATGTAGGTAGCTATTTGTGTCCACTTTTTTGATAAAGTTCTTCGTAATTACTTTGCCATCTGTTCCTGCTAATATCAGATCAAGGAATTCAATGGAATTAGTGTTGACATTCGATGTGAAGGAGAGGTTGATGTCGTTACTAGATAAATATTCTAAGAATAAATGAAAGAGGTCCACGGTGCCATCCCTTATGATTAAAATATCGTCTATGTATCATTTATAAAAAACAAGATGTTGTTTAAAAATGTGGGAATCCTATATAAAAGCCTGTTCCCAGCACCCATGAACAAATTTGCAAAGCTATGAGCAAAAATGGTCCCCATGGCTGTTCCACAGCACTGTAAATAAAATGTATCCGAAAATGTAAAATAATTGTGACTCAGAATAAAATGCATAATGTCGCAGATAAAATTCCTATGTGCAGCTGTGAATGTGGGATCTTTGTTCAGAAAGGTCCTGTATGCTTAAATGCCTTTTGTATGCTCTACAAAATGCATAGAAGCATGCAGGATTTCTTTTTAAGATATTTATTTTATCCAAATATAGTGCATTTTATGGTCTGTTTATCTTTCTAGTCCTTTTTTATGTATTTTTATGTAACTTTTACTAGTAATAAAACCATAATATTATATTTTAAAATGAAATACTTTTTTACTATATTTTCACCATATTAACACCAGTGGTCACTATGTACCCTCATTCTACTTTCCCATAGCAATTTTCTAGCAGCTTACCACTGCTATCTGAGGGTTAGCTGACGCCCTATACCATAGGGAGTGTTTAACAGTCTTATAAAATTATTTTTTTTAATACTAAGGAGTGCATCACATGTGGCGTTGAACTTCACTATTTTTCACGACATATATATATATATACAAAGTCCAAGGCAGTCGGCACTCTAGTAAATAGGCAGCGGCTCCAGGTGCACTTCCTCAATAACGAATATTTCTCCAAATAAAAGGCACTCAAGAGACTTCATAAATGGGTAAAGCAGCTTGTATTGGTAGACAATGGTCAACGTTTTCGGGGTCACAGCCCCTTCCTCAGGACAACACCAACATACACAATAACCTTTGCAACACACTTAAATACCCCCCAGAGGATCATACTCACCTGTATCAGCTGAGACCAGTGCACTCCCTGTTCGAGCAGCGGCGCCCAGCGCTACTTCCGGTGGATGGAGCTGATCACCATGGGAACAGCAATGCGTTCCACCCGGCTTAGCTTCCGCGTTCCACCCGGGGCATCGCTCGCCGCAGCGACATGGGAGACATCCGAGACAGCTATACAGGGAGAACATATATATATATATATATATATATATATATATATATACAGTACTGTGCATATACTGTAATGTATATACAGTATACTGTATAATGTATACAGTATATATACAGTACAGTATACTTTACATACAGTCTACTGTATATACTGTAATCTATTTCATTACTGTATATGATTAATTATTATTGGCTCTTCACAGTGTATCTCCCATGATGAGAGATGTGAATAAAGAAAAAAGAATTGAACAGGCACAGCGATGGATTGAGAGTGGTGAAACATATCACAATGTCATTTTCACAGATGAATCATCTTTTGCTCTTGAAAGGTTCTCCCAAATGTCATTCCGGAAATGTCACCATATCTCATTAAAGCCACACCCAAAGCATCCATTGAAGGTCCATGTATGGGGAGCCATATCACGATTAGGAGCTGGTCCCCTATTATTTTTCAAAGGTACTGTACTTTATTCTGTGCCTGTGTTCTGTAAAAATACATGCTGTACTATACAATACATGTAAATGCACAATAAAATGAATTGCTTATTAATGAATAACATTTTCTTATTTCTGTAGGGATCATGGATAAGCAATTCTTTCAAGAAAAAATAGTAGAGGGATGTATGGTGCCATTTGTGAGTCAATATTACCCATCTCATCACAGGTTATTCCAAGACAATGAACACAAACACTCTGCCTCAGTCAAATGCATGGAAGAGAAAGGTATCAATTGGGAACGTACACCACCAGAGTGAGTATTGTTTTAACTCTGTACAAGTAATGTTTTGATAGCACTGTAGTACTGTAAATGTATTTTTTGGTTTCTTGAACAGTACAATACTGTATGTTTTATTTTCTCTTTTTAACTTCATTAACAAACATTTTTTTCTGTACTTTTTTTTTTGATCACCGGACATGAATCCAATTGAATTAGTGTGGGCTCAATTGAAGAGATACATTAGGAGTGTTGCAAAGCCAACAGCAAAACAGCAGCTGTTGGATGGGATCAACATTTTTTGGCTAGAAGTACTCACACCTGAACATTGTAATAATTATATAAATCACTTGTATAAAGTATTACCTGTTATAGTTGAAAGAAATGGTCAAGCCACAAATATGTAGTTCTGTACTGTATTTTCTGTATAAAATTTGAATCGATGCATTATTAAAAATGTTTATAAAATTGCCTTTGTCTGAATATTGCGTAAGCTACTGTACAATATTATTCATTATACTATACAGTAGTACTGTTATTGATGTGTATGAACAGTTGGTAACAGTTTTACAAGTCCTGTACAGTATATGAAATCTGATTTTGTAATAAAAACTTTTTTACATTTATATTGATGCTGTTCCAATAAATATTCCGTTATACAGTACGGTATGGTACATGGGGGTTAATGTACAGTATGATGTGTCGTTATGGAGGAGAAGTGTTATTAAACATAGAAACATACTGTACAGTACTGTACTGTAGAAACATACACTAGAATTTGACGGCAGATAAGAACCACTGTGTCCATCTAGTATGACCCTTTTTTTACAATATTTTTAGCTCATACCTTATTTGATCCTAGCCCCCATTTCCATTCTTTGCTCCAAACTGTAGAACAGTACTTACAGTATTGTTTTCAGATTTTTAGTCTTTCTGAGTACAGTACTGTACAGTATGTTTTGCAATGTACTGTAGCCCATGCACCATTTTAGTTGCCCTTATTAATATCCTTTTGAAGATACAGTACGGCCTCAAGAATTGAACACTGTATTCTAGATGAGGCCGTACCAAGGCCCTATACAGTGGCATTAATACAGTACTTTATGCTGCTGATTCCTCTCCCAATGCAGACAAGCATCTGACTAGCCTTCCTCGTTGCTTTGTTACAGTACATTGCTTACTTGCCTTTAAGTCACCTGAAATAGTGACTCCGACTGTAGATCCCTTAACTCCTCAGTAGTTTTCAGTATACAGTAGAGCCATTAATACTACAGTACTGTATACTGTATTTAGTGTACAGTAGCCTTTGGATTTTTGAGACCCAAGTGCATGATTTTGCATTTTTTACCATTAAACTGTAGAGTAATTGCCACACTCTTGGACATTCCTCTACTCAATGCACAGTAGATCCTCAATCATTTGTTTTATACCTCCTGGTGTACTGTATCTACCCTGTTGCATACAGTTGCTTTGTTTCATCTGCAAAAAGGCATACAGTACTTTCCCTTTAATGTCATTTGCAATATCACCAATACAGATCTTAAAAAGCACTGGTCCAAGTACAGATTCCTGGGGTACTCCACTGGTAACATTTCCCTCCTGTGAATGCACTCCATTTACTACTGTGCAACTGTTTTCTATCATGCAACCAAGATCTGATCCATTCAACAATTTAAGGGGGTGATTCATACCTGATCGTAGTAGCAAATTTATTAGCAGTTGGGCAAAACCATGGCCCTCATTTCGAGTTGTTCGCTCGCTAGCTGCTTTTAGCAGCATTGCAAACGCTAGGCCGCCGCCCACTGGGAGTGTATCTTAGTTTAGCAGAATAGCGAATGAAAGATTAGCAGAACTGCTACTAAATAATTCCCTGCAGTTTCTGAGTAGCTCCAGACCTACTCCTAGACTGCGATCACCTCAGACCGTTTAGTTCCTGGTTTGACATCACAAACACACCCTGCGTTCAGCCAGCCACTCCCCCGTTTCTCCAGCCACTCCTGGTTTTTACCTGGCACGCCTGCGTTTTTTAGCACACTCCCTGAAAACGGCCAGTTTCCGCCCAGAAACACCCACTTCCTGTCAATCACACTACGATCACTCGAGCGATGAAAAAACGTCGCTCGAGCTTTTGTAAATCTACAAAGTTTTGTGTGAAAGTACTTAGCGCATGCGCGCTGCGTACCATGCGCATGCGCATTTTTGCCGTTTTTTTCACTTGATCGCTACACTGCGAAAATTGGCAGCGAGCGAACTCGGAATGACCACCCGTGTGCAGTGCAGGTGGGGCAGATATGACATTTGCAGAGAGAGTTAGATTTGGGTGGGTTATTTTGTTTCTGTGCAGAATAAATACCGGCTGTTTTATTTTTACACTGCAAATTAGATTGCAGATTGAACGCACCACACCCAAATCTAACTCTCTCTGCACATGTTAAATCTGCCTCCCCTGCAGTGCACATGGTTTTGCCCAACTGCTAACAAAATTCCTGCTGCGATCAACTTGGAATTACCCCCATGGTTTTGCTCAACTGCTAACAAATTTGCTGTTGCAATCAACTCTGAATTACCCCCAATGTCCCTTCCTGCTTCGCCTTGTTAATGAGGTAAAGCAGAAAGTGTTATACAGTACATTTACCTACAGTATTACTGTACTAAGTTTCTGTTTTGGATTTTCTTCATGACATCCATGATGATGAATGCTTGCCTCTTGGTTAACCATGGTCCTTTTACCATTACACAGAGTACTGTACATACACATATTGTACCACTCACAGTACAACCTTATCAGTAACACAATGTTGTAATTACTGTACAGTACTGTACTGCAAGCTCAGTGAGACAGTACAGTATTTCTAAAGTACAGTACATGAACTCCTGAGGTTGCTGTGTATAGTAAAGTACTGTATCACACCTTTACAGTAAGACTGTACAGTATCTTGATAATGACTTATGTACAGTAGCTTTACTCAGAGCCGGATTAAGGGGGGGGCTCTGGGGATATGTACCCCTGGGCCCCATGCTGTGAGAGGGCCCCCCGTCACCCGCCGCAGATCGGATCTCTATCACCGATCCGATCTGCGACAATGCTCTCCCTGCTCACCCACTGACTGCCGTCAAACAACTACAGCCGCGTCAGCGCTGCAGACTTTTATTGGGCAGCAGGTCCGAACGATGGCGCCGCTGTCTAATGATGACTGAATCTGCAGCCTGCGGCTCCCTGACTGGTTGGAGCGCAGGCTGCAGGGGAAGAAGGAGGCGGGATCCCGGCCATGTACAGCCTCGGCGCGGGAGGAAGGTTGTTGTACCCGGCGGAGAGAGAGGAAAGTGCTCTCCTCCTGTGCAGTGTGTGTGTGTGTGTGTGTGTGTGTGTGTGTGTGTGTGTCACTCGTCACAGCTTGTCTTTCCCATCAGCACAGCAGTGCAAACATAAGACAGGCTGAATTAACTTTTTTTATGTAATTAAAATGTGAAGTTAATGTTCTGGGTATATATATATATATATATATATATAGTGATGTGCACCGGACATTTTTCGGGTTTTGTGTTTTGGATTCGGTTCCGCGGCCGTGTTTTGGATTCGGACGCGTTTTGGCAAAACCTCACCGAAAATTTTTTGTCGGATTCGGGTGTGTTTTGGATTCGGGTGTTTTTTACAAAAAAACCTAAAAAACAGCTTAAATCATAGAATTTGGGGGTCATTTTGATCCCATAGTTTTATTAACCTCAATAACCATAATTTCCACTCATTTCCAGTCTATTCTGAACACCTCACAATATTATTTTTAGTCCTAAAATTTGCACCGAGGTCACTGGATGGCTAAGCTAAGCGACACAAGTGGCCGACACAAACACCTGGCCCATCTAGGAGTGGCACTGCAGTGTCAGGCAGGATGGCACTTCAAAAAAATTGTCCCCAAACAGCACATGATGCAAAGAAAAAAAGAGGCGCACCAAGGTCGCTGTGTGACTAAGCTAAGCGACACAAGTGGCCGACACAAACACCTGGCCCATCTAGGAGTGGCACTGCAGTGTCAGGCAGGATGGCACTTAAAAAAAATTGTCCCCAAACAGCACATGATGCAAAGAAAAATGAAAGAAAAAAGAGGTGCAAGATGGAATTGTCCTTGGGCCCTCCCACCCACCCTTATGTTGTATAAACAGGACATGCACACTTTAACGAACCCATCATTTCAGCGACAGGGTCTGCCACACGACTGTGACTGAAATGACTGGTTGGTTTTGGCCCCCACCAAAAATAGAAGCAATCAATCTCTCCTTGCACAAACTGGCTCTACAGAGGCAAGATGTCCACCTCATCATCATCCTCCGATTCCTCACCCCTTTTACTGTGTACATCCCCCTCCTCACAGATTATTAATTCGTCCCCACTGGAATCCACCATCTCAGGTCCCTGTGTACTTTGTGGAGGCAATTGCTGCTGGTGAATGTCTCCACGGAGGAATTGATTATAATTCATTTTGATGAACATCATCTTCTCCACATTTTCTGGAAGTAACCTCGTACGCCGATTGCTGACAAGGTGAGCGGCTGCACTAAACACTCTTTCGGAGTACACACTGGAGGGAGGGCAACTTAGGTAGAATAAAGCCAGTTTGTGCAAGGGCCTCCAAATTGCCTCTTTTTCCTGCCAGTATACGTACGGACTGTCTGACTTGGATGCGGTCACTCATATAATCCTCCACCATTCTTTCAATGGTGAGAGAATCATATGCAGTGACAGTAGACGACATGTCAGTAATCGTTGTCAGGTCCTTCAGTCCGGACCAGATGTCAGCACTCGCTCCAGACTGCCCTGCATCACCGCCAGCGGGTGGGCTCGGAATTCTTAGCCTTTTCCTCGCACCCCCAGTTGCGGGAGAATGTGAAGGAGGAGATGTTGACGGGTCACGTTCCGCTTGACTTGACAATTTTCTCACCAGCAGGTCTTTGAACCTCTGCAGACTTGTGTCTGCCGGAAAGAGAGATACAACGTAGGTTTTAAATCTAGGATCGAGCACGGTGGCCAAAATGTAGTGCTCTGATTTCAACAGATTGACCACCCGTGAATCCTGGTTAAGCGAATTAAGGGCTCCATCCACAAGTCCCACATGCCTAGCGGAATCGCTCTGTTTTAGCTCCTCCTTCAATGTCTCCAGCTTCTTCTGCAAAAGCCTGATGAGGGGAATGACCTGACTCAGGCTGGCAGTGTCTGAACTGACTTCACGTGTGGCAACTTCAAAGAGTTGCAGAACCTTGCACAACGTTGAAATCATTCTCCACTGCGCTTGAGTCAGGTGCATTCCCCCTCCTTTGTCTATATCGTGGGCAGATGTATATGTATATGTATATATGCCTATATCGTGGGCAGATGTATATGTATTGAATGGCCTTTTGCTGCTCCTACATCCTCTGAAGCATATAGAGGGTTGAATTCCACCTCGTTACCACCTCTTGCTTTAGATGATGGCAGGGCAGGTTCAGGAATGTTTGGTGGTGCTCCAGTCTTCTGTACGCGGTGGCTGAATGCCGAAAGTGGCCCGCAATTCTTCGGGCCACCGACAGCATCTCTTGCACGACCCTGTCATTTTTTAAATAATTCTGCACCACCAAATTCAATGTATGTGCAAAACATGGGACGTGCTGGAATTTGCCCAGATGTAATGCACGCACAATATTGCTGGCGTTGTCCGATGTCACAAATCCCCAGGAGAGTCCAATTGGGGTAAGCCATTCTGCGATGATCTTCCTCAGTTGCCGTAAGAGGTTGTAAGCTGTGTGCCTATTCTGGAAAGCGGTGATACAAAGCGTATGCCTGCCTAGGAACGAGTTGGCGTTTGCGAGATGCTGCTACTGGTGCCGCCGCTGCTGTTCTTGCTGCGGGAGGCAATACATCTACCCAGTGGGCTGTCACAGTCATATAGTCCTGAGTCTGCCCTGCTCCACTTGTCCACATGTCCGTGGTTAAGTGGACATTGGGTACAACTGCATTTTTTAGGACACTGGTGAGTCTTTTTCTGAGGTCTGTGTACATTTTCGGTATCGCCTGCCTAGAGAAATGGAACCTAGATGATATTTGGTACCGGGGACACAGTACCTCAATCAAGTCTCTAGTTGGCTCTGAATTAACGGTGGATACCGGAACCACGTTTCTCACCACCCAGGCTGCCAAGGCCTGAGTTATCTGCTTTGCAGCAGGATGACTGCTGTGATATTTCATCTTCCTCGCAAAGGACTGTTGGACAGTCAATTGCTTACTGGTAGTAGTACAAGTGGTCTTCCGACTTCCCCTCTGGGATGACGATCGACTCCCAGCAGCTACAACAGCAGCGCCAGCAGCAGTAGGCGTTACACTCAAGGATGCATCGGAGGAATCCCAGGCAGGAGAGGACTCGTCAGACTTGCCAGTGACATGGCCTGCAGGACTATTGGCTTTCCTGGGTAAGGAGGAAATTGACACTGAGGGAGTTGGTGGTGTGGTTTGCAGGAGCTTGGTTACAAGAGGAAGGGATTTAGTGGTCAGTGGACTGCTTCCGCTGTCACCCAAAGTTTTTGAACTTGTCACTGACTTATGATGAATGCGCTGCAGGTGACGTATAAGGGAGGATGTTCCGAGGTGGTTAACGTCCTTACCCCTACTTATTACAGCTTGACAAAGGCAACACACGGCTTGACACCTGTTGTCCGCATTTGTGTTGAAATAATTCCACACCGAAGAGGTGATTTTTTTTGTATTTTGACCAGGCAAGTCAATGGCCATATTCGTCCCACGGACAACAGGTGTCTCCCCGGGTGCCTGACTTAAACAAACCACCTCACCATCAGAATCCTCCTTGTCAATTTCCTCCCCAGCACCAGCAACACCCATATCCTCATCCTGGTGTACTTTAACAGTGACATCTTCAATTTGACTATCAGGAACTGGACTGCGGGTGCTCCTTCCAGCACTTGCAGGGGGCGTGCAAATGGTGGAAGGCGCAAGCTCTTCCCGTCCAGTGTTGGGAAGGTCAGGCATCGCAACCGACACAATTGGACTCTCCTTGGGTATTTGTGATTTAGAAGAACGCACAGTTCTTTGCTGTGCTTTTGCCAGCTTAAGTCTTTTCATTTTTCTAGCGAGAGGATGAGTGCTTCCATCCTCATGTGAAGCTGAACCACTAGCCATGAACATAGGCCAGGGCCTCAGCCGTTCCTTGCCACTCCGTGTCGTAAATGGCATATTGGCAAGTTTACGCTTCTCCTCAGACGCTTTTAATTTTGATTTTTGGGTCATTTTACTGAACTTTTGTTTTTTGGATTTTACATGCTCTCTACTATGACATTGGGCATCGGCCTTGGCAGATGACGTTGATGGCATTTCATCGTCTCGGCCATGACTAGTGGCAGCAGCTTCAGCACAAGGTGGAAGTGGATCTTGATCTTTCCCTATTTTAACCTCCACATTTTTGTTCTCAATTTTTTAATGTGTGGAATTATATGCCAGTATCAATAGCAATGGCCTACTACTTTATTTACTGCGCTCAACTGAAATGCACCACAGGTATGGATGGATAGTATACTTGACGACACAGAGGTAGGTACAGCAGTGGCCTTCCGTACTGCTATATATAGTATACTGGTGGTCACTGTGTCAGCAAACTGCAAAACTAAAATGCACCACAGGTATAGAATGTAGATGGATAGTATACTCAATGAATGACGACACAGAGGTAGGTACAGCAGTGGCCTTCCGTACTGCTATATATAGTATACTGGTGGTCACTGTGTCAGCAAACTGCAAAACTAAAATGCACCACAGGTATAGAATGTAGATATATAGTATACTTAATGAATGACGACACAGAGGTAGGTACAGCAGTGGCCTTCCGTACTGCTATATATAGTATACTGGTGGTCACTGTGTCAGCAAACTGCAAAACTAAAATGCAACACAGGTATAGAATGTAGATGGATAGTATACTTAATGAATGACGACACAGAGGTAGGTACAGCAGTGGCCTTCCGTACTGCTATATATAGTATACTGGTGGTCACTGTGTCAGCAAACTGCAAAACTAAAATGCACCACAGGTATAGAATGTAGATGGATAGTATACTTAATGAATGACGACACAGAGGTAGGTACAGCAGTGGCCTTCCGTACTGCTATATATAGTATACTGGTGGTCACTGTGTCAGCAAACTGCAAAACTAAAATGCACCACAGGTATAGAATGTAGATGGATAGTATACTTAATGAATGACGACACAGAGGTAGGTACAGCAGTGGCCTTCCGTACTGCTATATATAGTATACTGGTGGTCACTGTGTCAGCAAACTGCAAAACTAAAATGCACCACAGGTATAGAATGTAGATGGATAGTATACTTAATGAATGACGACACAGAGGTAGGTACAGCAGTGGCCTTCCGTACCGTACTGCTATATATAGTATACTGGTGGTCACTGTGTCAGCAAACTGCAAAACTAAAATGCACCACAGGTATAGAATGTAGATGGATAGTATACTTAATGAATGACGACACAGAGGTAGGTACAGCAGTGGCCTTCCGTACTGCTATATATAGTATACTGGTGGTCACTGTGTCAGCAAACTGCAAAACTAAAATGCACCACAGGTATAGAATGTAGATGGATAGTATACTTAATGAATGACGACACAGAGGTAGGTACAGCAGTGGCCTTCCGTACTGCTATATATAGTATACTGGTGGTCACTGTGTCAGCAAACTGCAAAACTAAAATGTACCACAGGTATAGAATGTAGATGGATAGTATACTTAATGACGACACAGAGGTAGGTACAGCAGTGGCCTACTGTACCGTAATGCTATATATTATATACTGGTGGTCACTGGTCAGCAAAACTCTGCACTGTACTCCTCCTATATAATATTATACTGGTGGTCCCCAGTCCCCACAATAAAGCAGCACACTGAGCACAGATATGGAGTGTTTTTCAGGCAGACAACGTATACTGGTGGTCACTGTCAGCAAAACTCTGCACTGTACTCCTGCTATATAATACAGCTGCTCCCCAGTCCCCACAATTAAGCAGTGTGAGCACAGATATATGCAGCACACTGTGAGCACAGATATGGAGCGTTTTTTTCAGGCAGAGAACGGATAACTGGTGGTCACTGATCAGCAAAACTCTGCACTGTACTCCTCCTATATACAGCTGCTCCCCAGCCCTCCCCACAATTAAGCAATAGTGCACAGCACAATCAAGTTCAACAATAACGGAGAGGACGCCAGCCACGTCCTCTCCCTAACATTTCCAATGCACGAGTGAAAATGGCGGCGACGCGCTGCTGCTTATATAGAATCCGAATCTCGCGAGAATCCGACAGCGGGATGATGACGTTCGGGCGCGCTCGGGTTACCCGAGCCATACGAGAGAATCCGAGTATGCCTCGGACCCGTGTAAAAAGGGTGAAGTTCGGGGGGGTTCGGTTTCCGAGAAACCGAACCCGCTCATCACTTATATATATATATATATATATATATATTAGAGATGAGCGGGTTCGGTTTCTCTGAAACCGAACCCGCACGAACTTCATGTTTTTTTCACGGGTCCGAGCAGACTCGGATCCTCCCGCCTTGCTCGGTTAACCCGAGCGCGCCCGAACGTCATCATGACGCTGTCGGATTCTCGCGAGACTCGGATTCTATATAAGGAGCCGCGCGTCGCCGCCATTTTCACACGTGCATTGAGATTGATAGGGAGAGGACGTGGCTGGCGTCCTCTCCATTAGAAATTAGATTAGAAGAGAGAGAGAGATTGTGCAGAGTCAGACAGAGTTTACCACAGTGACCAGTGCAGTTGTTGTTAGTTAACTTTTATTTATTTTAATATAATATATCCGTTCTCTGCTATATCCGTTCTCTGCCTGAAAAAAAACGATACACAGCAGCAGCCAGTCACACAGTGTGACTCAGTCTGTGTGCACTCAGCTCAGCCCACTGTGCTGCACATCAATGTATAAAAGGCAAAGCTTATAATAATTGTGGGGGAGACTGGGGAGCACTGCAGGTTGTTATAGCAGGAGCCCCCAGGAGTACATAATATTATATTAATTTAAAATTAAACAGTGCACACTTTTGCTGCAGGAGTGCCACTGCCAGTGTGACTAGTGGTGACCAGTGCCTGACCACCAGTATAGTAGTATATTGTTGTATGTATTGTATACTATCTCTTTATCAACCAGTCTATATTAGCAGCAGACACAGTACAGTGCGGTAGTTCACGGCTGTGGCTACCTCTGTGTCGGCAGTCGGAACTCGGCAGGCAGTCCGTCCATCCATAATTGTATTACAATATATACCACCTAACCGTGGTATTTTTTTTTCTTTCTTTATACCGTCGTCATAGTGTCATACTTGTTACGAGTATACTACTATCTCTTTATCAACCAGTGTACAGTGCGGTAGTTCACGGCTGTGGCTACCTCTGTGTCGGCAGTCGGCAGGCAGTCCGTCCATCCATAATTGTATTATTATTATAATATATACCACCTAACCGTGGTTTTTTTTTCATTCTTTATACCGTCATAGTGTCATACTAGTTGTTACGAGTATACTACTATCTCTTTATCAACCAGTGTACAGTGCGGTAGTTCACGGCTGTGGCTACCTCTGTGTCGGCAGTCGGCAGGCAGTCCGTCCATCCATAATTGTATTATTATTATAATATATACCACCTAACCGTGGTTTTTTTTTCATTCTTTATACCGTCGTCATAGTGTCATACTAGTTGTTACGAGTATACTACTATCTCTTTATCAACCAGTGTACAGTGCGGTAGTTCACGGCTGTGGCTACCTCTGTGTCGGCAGTCGGCAGGCAGTCCGTCCATCCATAATTGTATTATTATTATAATATATACCACCTAACCGTGGTTTTTTTTTCATTCTTTATACCGTCGTCATAGTGTCATACTAGTTGTTACGAGTATACTACTATCTCTTTATCAACCAGTGTACAGTGCGGTAGTTCACGGCTGTGGCTACCTCTGTGTCGGCAGTCGGCAGGCAGTCCGTCCATCCATAATTGTATTATTATTATAATATATACCACCTAACCGTGGTATTTTTTTTTCTTTCTTTATACCGTCGTCATAGTGTCATACTAGTTGTTACGAGTATACTACTATCTCTTTATCAACCAGTGTACAGTGCGGTAGTTCACGGCTGTGGCTACCTCTGTGTCGGCAGTCGGCAGGCAGTCCGTCCATCCATAATTGTATTATTATTATAATATATACCACCTAACCGTGGTTTTTTTTTCATTCTTTATACCGTCGTCATAGTGTCATACTAGTTGTTACGAGTATACTACTATCTCTTTATCAACCAGTGTACAGTGCGGTAGTTCACGGCTGTGGCTACCTCTGTGTCGGCAGTCGGCAGGCAGTCCGTCCATCCATAATTGTATTATTATTATAATATATACCACCTAACCGTGGTTTTTTTTTCATTCTTTATACCGTCGTCATAGTGTCATACTAGTTGTTACGAGTATACTACTATCTCTTTATCAACCAGTGTACAGTGCGGTAGTTCACGGCTGTGGCTACCTCTGTGTCGGCAGTCGGCAGGCAGTCCGTCCATCCATAATTGTATTATTATTATAATATATACCACCTAACCGTGGTTTTTTTTTCATTCTTTATACCGTCGTCATAGTGTCATACTAGTTGTTACGAGTATACTACTATCTCTTTATCAACCAGTGTACAGTGCGGTAGTTCACGGCTGTGGCTACCTCTGTGTCGGAACTCGGCAGGCAGTCCGTCCATCCATAATTGTATTATATACCACCTAACCGTGGTTTTTTTATACCACCTAACCGTGGCAGTCCGTCCATAATTGTATACTAGTATCCAATCCATCCATCTCCATTGTTTACCTGAGGTGCCTTTTAGTTCTGCCTATAAAATATGGAGAACAAAAAAGTTGAGGTTCCAAAATTAGGGAAAGATCAAGATCCACTTCCACCTCGTGCTGAAGCTGCTGCCACTAGTCATGGCCGAGACGATGAAATGCCAGCAACGTCGTCTGCCAAGGCCGATGCCCAATGTCATAGTACAGAGCATGTCAAATCCAAAACACCAAATATCAGAAAAAAAAGGACTCCAAAACCTAAAATAAAATTGTCGGAGGAGAAGCGTAAACTTGCCAATATGCCATTTACCACACGGAGTGGCAAGGAACGGCTGAGGCCCTGGCCTATGTTCATGGCTAGTGGTTCAGCTTCACATGAGGATGGAAGCACTCAGCCTCTCGCTAGAAAAATGAAAAGACTCAAGCTGGCAAAAGCAGCACAGCAAAGAACTGTGCATTCTTCGAAATCCCAAATCCGAATTCCGAGCCCACCCGCTGGCGGTGATGCAGGGCAGTCTGGAGCGACTGCTGATGCTGACATCTGGTCCGGACTGAAGGACCTGACAACCATTACGGACATGTCGTCTACTGTCACTGCATATGATTCTCTCACCATTGATAGAATGGTGGAGGATTATATGAGTGACCGCATCCAAGTAGGCACGTCACACAGTCCGTACTTATACTGGCAGGAAAAAGAGGCAATTTGGAGGCCCTTGCACAAACTGGCTTTATTCTACCTAAGTTGCCCTCCCACAAGTGTGTACTCCGAAAGAGTGTTTAGTGCCGCCGCTCACCTTGTCAGCAATCGGCGTACGAGGTTACATCCAGAAAATGTGGAGAAGATGATGTTCATTAAAATGAATTATAATCAATTCCTCCGCGGAGACATTGACCAGCAGCAATTGCCTCCACAAAGTACACAGGGAGCTGACATGGTGGATTCCAGTGGGGACGAATTGATAATCTGTGAGGAGGGGGATGTACACGGTGATATATCGGAGGATGATGATGAGGTGGACATCTTGCCTCTGTAGAGCCAGTTTGTGCAAGGAGAGATTAATTGCTTCTTTTTTGGTGGGGGTCCAAACCAACCCGTCATTTCAGTCACAGTCGTGTGGCAGACCCTGTCACTGAAATGATGGGTTGGTTAAAGTGTGCATGTCCTGTTTTGTTTATACAACATAAGGGTGGGTGGGAAGGGCCCAAGGACAATTCCATCTTGCACCTCTTTTTTCTTTTATTTTTCTTTGCGTCATGTGCTGTTTGGGGAGGGTTTTTTGGAAGGGACATCCTGCGTGACACTGCAGTGCCACTCCTAGATGGGCCCGGTGTTTGTGTCGGCCACTAGGGTCGCTTATCTTTCTCACACAGTCAGCTACCTCATTGCGCCTCTTTTTTTCTTTGCGTCATGTGCTGTTTGGGGAGGGTTTTTTGGAAGGGACATCCTGCGTGACACTGCAGTGCCACTCCTAGATGGGCCCGGTGTTTGTGTCGGCCACTAGGGTCGCTTATCTTTCTCACACAGTCAGCTACCTCATTGCGCCTCTTTTTTTCTTTGCGTCATGTGCTGTTTGGGGAGGGTTTTTTGGAAGGGACATCCTGCGTGACACTGCAGTGCCACTCCTAGATGGGCCAGGTGTTTGTGTCGGCCACTAGGGTCGCTTATCTTTCTCACACAGTCAGCTACCTCATTGCGCCTCTTTTTTTCTTTGCGTCATGTGCTGTTTGGGGAGGGTTTTTTGGAAGGGACATCCTGCGTGACACTGCAGTGCCACTCCTAGATGGGCCCGGTGTTTGTGTCGGCCACTAGGGTCGCTTATCTTTCTCACACAGTCAGCTACCTCATTGCGCCTCTTTTTTTCTTTGCGTCATGTGCTGTTTGGGGAGGGTTTTTTGGAAGGGACATCCTGCGTGACACTGCAGTGCCACTCCTAGATGGGCCCGGTGTTTGTGTCGGCCACTAGGGTCGCTAATCTTACTCACACAGCTACCTCATTGCGCCTCTTTTTTTCTTTGCGTCATGTGCGGTTTGGGGAGGGTTTTTTGGAAGGGACATCCTGCGTGACACTGCAGTGCCACTCCTAGATGGGCCCGGTGTTTGTGTCGGCCACTAGGGTCGCTGAGCTTAGTCATCCAGCGACCTCGGTGCAAATTTTAGGACTAAAAATAATATTGTGAGGTGTAAGGTGTTCAGAATAGACTGAAAATGAGTGTTAATTATGGTTATTGAGGTTAATAATACTATGGGATCAAAATGACCCCCAAATTCAATGTTTTAAGATGTTTTTTAGGGTTTTTTGAAAAAACCACCCGAATCCAAAACACACCCGAATCCGACAAAAAAAATTCGGTGAGGTTTTGCCAAAACGCGGTCGAACCCAAAACACGGCCGCGGAACCGAACCCAAAACCAAAACACAAAACCCGAAAAATTTCAGGCGCTCATCTCTAATATATATACTGTATATTATGTTTTGTATGTATAATGTATATACGTATTTTTATATGTGTGTGTCTATATATATATATATATATATATATATATATATATAGACTCGGCGGCGCGGCACTCGGCTTCTCAGCAAATGAAAGACGGACAACTTCTGCCTATGTCAACGTTTCAGGACGAATGTTTCAATACATTGAAACGTTGACATAGGAAGAAGTTGTCCGTCTTTCATTTGCTGAGAAGCCGAGTGCGGCGCCGCCGAGTCTATTTATTACCTACCTTTGCGAGGGCACCGGCACTGTTCATTAACGATAACTATGGAGTGGCAGACCCCGGAGCCGGCTGTATATATATTATTTATATATATATATATATATATATATATATATGTATAAATTCGGTTCAATCCGGCACTCAGTATAATATGGTCTCCTCAAGTACTTGCTCTGGTGCCCTCCCTGGGTCGGTAACCCTGTAATAGCATGCAGGAAGAATGGGCGGCACTCTCCAGGCTTTAAAGTTTCAATAGCGTCCTTTAATCCTACGTTACGTTTCGGGCTTGCGCCCGTCGTCAGGGACAATCATACACAAAATGACATACATAGATACAAACATTTATACCCTATCTAACATGTTTACAGATTGCAAGAGTTTACTCACCTGCTCCACGCCGCTCGGTGCAGCCGGGTACGCGCGCACACAACTGACGTCACTGGTTCCCGACGTCACCAGGCGGCGCCGAGCTGGGATCTCCCAAATTCTCAGTTGCCTAGCAACCTGACAACATAAAACGGAAAACTAGTACAAACATTTAAAATAGCAATCCGCATGATAAAAACTGGACATACTCATCACTATTTGTGTGTTATAACTGTCTATACATTTTCTTTGGTCAATATTGAATATAGCATTTTTACCATATAGCACAGCTCACTCATAAATGTCTAAGACTCTGCTTATGTCCCCTATAGTAAGGCAGCTTATACACCGAATCAACCCAAGTGTTTTTTTACAATATATTATTATGTATTTCTGCACGAAGTATAATTATTGTTTACCCCACTACAGATAACATTGTAAACCCAGGTTTTCATTTAACCCTTTTGGGGCCAATGTATTAAGCATGAAAATCCACCTACATTCGCGTTTAAGCAGAATTTTAGCTCGATTGCCTCCTCTAGGTAGAACTGGTACATGATCAATGATGATACTTCTTAATGTGGCCATGCTATGTTTAGCTATGGCAAAATGCCTGGCCACAGGCTGATCACTATTGCCTGCTTCTAATACCTGTCTTATTGCCATGCGATGCATTGCCATACGCTCCCGAAACTGCCGCTGTGTTTTGCCCACATATGACAGCCCACAAGGGCAGGTTAGAAGATATATGACATATGTGGTCGTGCATGTGACCGCATGTCTTATCTGAAATTTTTTCCCAGTGTGTGGGTGAGAAAATGTGGAACTGGCTACCATGGACCTACACGTTGTACATCCGAGGCATCTAAAACACCCCGGTTTTCTACTCAAAAAGTGTGTGGGTTTCTTTTTGTCCATGCCCGTTATATCTAATTTGACAACTTTGTCTTTTAGATTGCGGTTTCTCATATAACTGGGCATTAGTTTTGAACCCTGAAGTGTTGGCAGGTCTTTATCAGTATTTATAATGGGCCACCAATTCTTGGCCTTCTTGGTGAGGTTCTCACTATGTATATTGTAACGATTGGGCCATGGTATCCTTGCCAAATTCTGTGTTTGTTTAGTCTTAGGTTCCAACAATGTGGACCTGGGGATATCCATTACCCTATTTTTAATTTGTGTAAGCTGATTTTTATTGTATCCCCTCTGTCTAAATCGCTCAACCATTGTGTTGAGTGCTGGTTCCACATGTTCAGGTTTGGACGTAATTCTTTTTGCCCTTAATAATTGCGAATAAGGCAGGCTTTTTCTTAAAGGCAAGGGATGAAAACTCTCATATTGGAGAAGGATGTTTCTATCTGTGCTTTTTCTATAAAGAGACGTGGTCAATTCTTTCCCCTCAATGTGTATATCCACATCTAAAAATTGAATTTCAGTGGCACTTATTTTATATGTAAATTTTACGTTGCTTAAAGAGTTGTTATGCACATCTAATAGATTCTTTAGGTTCTCCTCAGTACCAATCCAAAAAATTAATAGATCATCTATAAATCTACGATATATTAGTATCTGAGAATTCAATTCACTCCCAACATTAAATAGCGATTTCTCTACTGAATACATATACGCATTGGCGTACGATGGGGCCACTGAGGACCCCATCGCACAACCTGTGCGTTGTAGAAAGAATTGGCCATTATAATAAAAATAGTTTTTTGTCAAAACTAATTTTAAAAGTTGCAACACAAATTGGACAGGTGGTCCTTTGTTTAAAGGGTTATCAGATATAAGATCCATGACTGCCTGCACACCTGCATCATGCGGGATGCAGGTGTACAGGCTAGTCACATCTGCACTACACATGATTATTTCCTCTAATGGTAATGCTAAAGAATTTAGAATAGATAACAACATATTAGTGTCCTTCAAGTAAGAGGGTATACCCTGAATACATGGGTTAATCAGTGAGTCCAGATAAATTGATATCGGTTCAAGGAGGGATCCACATGCCGATATTATCGGCCTCCCTGGGGGAGCTTGCAGGTTCTTATGGATCTTTGGGACCACATAAAAGAGGGGAGCAATTGGAAATTCCACCATTAATGCTCTTTGTAATTCTGTGGATATCATATCTTGTTGTTTAGCTTCTGTTAGAACCTCATCCACTTCCCGCTTGTATATTTCTATCGGGTCTCGAGGTAGTAGCTCATATGTGTCGCTGTCCCTCAATTGGCGTTCACATTCATTTTTGTAGTCCGTCAGATCCTGAAGCACCACACCTCCCCCCTTATCCGCTGGACGGATTATAATATCAGAGCGTTGTGACAAGGATTTAAGTGCTTGTCTTTCTTCATAGGTGAGGTTGTTATGTGTTGTTCTTGTATTTGCCGCTCGTACGCAAGCCCGAAACGTAACGTAGGATTAAAGGACGCTATTGAAACTTTAAAGCCTGGAGAGTGCCGCCCATTCTTCCTGCATGCTATATATATGTATATATATATAGATATCCAAAATAATATATATATATATATTGATGAAGTCCTGACGGACGAAACGCGTTGGTCATTCCATGATCTTTCCCAGACTGACCTCCTCTATCAAAGATAAGCACTTTATACCTATATATTCATTTTTATATGTACTTTGTACTATTATTCTTTTACTCTCATGTTTTCCGTTTTTATATGAACTTTTTTGCTTGAGCCATTTTTTAATGAAATCAGACTGTGTTTTGTAAAATAAATAAAAATTTTTTTAGTTCCTTTACAATAGACACCATTGGTCGCTGATGCCCATATTCCTGTTTTTATATATATATATATATATATACATATCATATGTAGAAGATAAAATATCCAAGCTACCCGATCCTCCCCTAGTTCAAATTGTACAGCGTGTGTCATTTTATATATATATATATATATAAGTACTAGGAAAATGTGCAGCATGCATTGGCGCTCAAACCGTAAGATGAATCCCTTGAATTGTGGAGGGATGAACGGAATGAAACCAAGTTGGTTACAAGATAAAGTGCATTTATTATTGTGAAACAAACACACCAACACGAATGAACAATAAAATGTACAGGTTTAAAAATACAGATTAAAAAATAAGAATTTACTCACCGGTAATTCTATTTCTCGTAGTCCGTAGTGGATGCTGGGAACTCCGTAAGGACCATGGGGAATAGTGGGCTCCGAAGGAGACTGGGCACTCTAAGAAAGAATTAGGACTACCTGGTGTGCACTGGCTCCTCCCTCTATGCCCCTCCTCCAGACCTCAGTTAGGGAAACTGTGCCCGGAAGAGCTGACACAATAAGGAAAGGATTTGGAATCCCGGGTAAGACTCATACCAGCCACACCAATCACACCGTACAACTCGTGATACTATACCCAGTGAACAGTATGAACAACAACTGAGCCTCTCGAATAGATGGCTCCAAACAATAACCCTTTAGTTAGGCAATAACTATATACAAGTATTGCAGACAATCCGCACTTGGGATGGGCGCCCAGCATCCACTACGGACTACGAGAAATAGAATTACCGGTGAGTAAATTCTTATTTTCTCTGACGTCCTAGTGGATGCTGGGAACTCCGTAAGGACCATGGGGATTATACCAAAGCTCCCAAACGGGCGGGAGAGTGCGGATGACTCTGCAGCACCGAATGAGCAAACTCAAGGTCCTCCTCAGCCAGGGTATCAAACTTGTAGAATTTTGCAAACGTGTTTGAACCCGACCAAGTAGCAGCTCGGCAAAGTTGTAAAGCCGAGACCCCTCGGGCAGCCGCCCAAGAAGAGCCCACCTTCCTCGTGGAATGGGCTTTTACAGATTTAGGATACGGCAGTCCAGCCGCCGAATGTGCAAGTTGAATCGTGCTACAGATCCAGCGAGCAATAGTCTGCTTTGAAGCAGGAGCACCCAGCTTGTTGGGTGCATACAGGATAAATAGCGAGTCAGTTTTTCTGACTCTAGCCGTCCTGGAAACATATATTTTCAGGGCCCTGACTACGTCCAGCAACTTGGAATCCTCCAAGTCCCGAGTAGCCGCAGGCACCACAATAGGTTGGTTCACATGAAAAACTGATAACACCTTAGGAAGGAATTGGGAACGAGTCCTCAATTCCGCCCTATCCATATGAAAAATCAGATAAGGGCTTTTACATGACAAAGCCGCCAATTCTGATACACGCCCGGCCGACGCCAAGGCCAACAGCATGACCACCTTCCACGTGAGGAACTTTATCTCCACGGTTTTAAGTGGCTCAAACCAATGCGACTTTAGGAAATCCAACACCACGTTGAGATCCCAAGGTGCCACTGGGGGCACAAAAGGGGGCTGAATATGCAGCACTCCCTTCACAAAAGTCTGAACTTCAGGCAGTGAAGCCAGTTCTTTTTGGAAGAAAATCGACAGAGCCGAAATCTGGACCTTAATGGAACCCAATTTTAGGCCCATAGTCACCCCTGACTGTAGGAAGTGCAGAAATCGACCTAGCTGAAATTCCTCCGTTGGGGCCTTCCTGGCCTCACACCACGCAACATATTTCCGCCATATGCGGTGATAATGTTTTACGGTCACATCTTTCCTAGCTTTAATCAGTGTAGGAATGACTTCCTCCGGAATGCCCTTTTCTTTTAGGATCCGGTGTTCAACCGCCATGCCGTCAAACGCAGCCGCGGTAAGTCTTGGAACAGACAGGGCCCCTGCTGCAGCAGGTCCTGTCTGAGCGGCAGAGGCCATGGGTCCTCTGAGATCATTTCTTGAAGTTCTGGATACCAAGCTCTTCTTGGCCAATCCGGAACCACGAGTATAGTTCTTACTCCTCTCCTTCTTATTATTCTCAGTACCTTGGGTATGAGAGGCAGAGGAGGGAACACATAAACCGACTGGTACACCCACGGTGTCACTAAAGCGTCCACAGCTATCGCCTGAGGGTCCCTTGACCTGGCGCAATATCTTTTTAGTTTTTTGTTGAGGCGGGACGCCATCATGTCCACCTGTGGTCTTTCCCAACGGTTTACAATCATTTTGAAGACTTCTGGATGAAGTCCCCACTCTCCCGGGTGGAGGTCGTGTCTGCTGAGGAAGTCTGCTTCCCAGTTGTCCACTCCCGGAATGAACACTGCTGACAGTGCTATCACGTGATTTTCCGCCCATCGGAGAATCCTTGTGGCTTCTGCCATCGCCAACCTGCTTCTTGTGCCGCCCTGTCGGTTTACATGGGCTACCGCCGTGATGTTGTCTGACTGGATCAGCACCGGCTGGTGTTGAAGCAGGGGTCTTGCCTGACTTAGGGCATTGTAAATGGCCCTTAGTTCCAGAATATTTATGTGTAGGGAAGTCTCCTGACTTGACCATAGTCCTTGGAAGTTTCTTCCCTGTGTGACTGCCCACCAGCCTCGAAGGCTGGCATCCGTGGTCACCAGGACCCAGTCCTGTATGCCAAATCTGCGGCCCTCTAGAAGATGAGCACTCTGCAGCCACCACAGCAGAGACACCCTGGTCCTTGGAGACAGGGTTATCAGCCGATGCATCTGAAGATGCGATCCGGACCACTTGTCCAACAGATCCCACTGAAAGATCCTTGCATGGAACCTGCCAAAGGGAATTGCTTCGTAGGAAGCTACCATCTTTCCCAGGACTCGCGTGCAGTGATGCACCGATACCTGTTTTGGTTTCAGGAGGTCTCTGACTAGAGATGACAACTCCTTGGCTTTCTCCTCCGGGAGAAACACTTTTTTCTGGTCTGTGTCCAGAACCATCCCCAGGAATAGTAGGCGCGTTGTAGGAACCAGCTGCGACTTTGGAATATTCAGAATCCAGCCGTGCTGTTGTAGCACTTCCCGAGATAGTGCTACGCCGACCAACAACTGCTCCCTGGACCTCGCCTTTATAAGGAGATCGTCCAAGTATGGGATAATTAAAACTCCCTTTTTCCGAAGGAGTATCATCATTTCGGCCATTACCTTGGTAAATACCCTCGGTGCCGTGGACAGACCAAACGGCAACGTCTGGAATTGGTAATGACAGTCCTGTACCACAAATCTGAGGTACTCCTGGTGAGGAGGGTAAATGGGGACATGCAGGTAAGCATCCTTGATGTCCAGTGATACCATGTAATCCCCTTCGTCCAGGCTTGCAATAACCGCCCTGAGCGATTCCATTTTGAACTTGAACCTTCTTATATAAGTGTTCAAGGATTTCAAATTTAAAATGGGTCTCACCGAACCGTCCGGTTACGGTACCACAAACATTGTGGAATAGTAACCCCGTCCTTGTTGAAGGAGGGGTACCTTGATTATCACCTGCTGAGAATACAGCTTGTGAATCGCCTCCAGCACTGCCTCCCTGTCTGGGGGAGCTGTTGGCAAGTCTGATTTGAGGAAACGGCGAGGGGGAGATGTCTCGAATTCCAGCTGTACCCCTGAGATACCACTTGTAGAATCCAGGGATCCACCTGTGAGCGAGCCCACTGGTCGCTGAAGTTCCGGAGACGGGCCCCCACCGCACCTGGCTCCGCCTGTGGAGCCCCAGCGTCATGCGGTGGACTTAGAGGAAGCGGGAGAGGACTTTTGTTCTTGGGAAGTGGCTGTATGGTGCAGCTTTTTCCCTCTACCTCTGGGCAGAAAGGACGCGCCTTTAACCCGCTTGCCCTTCTGGGGCCGAAAGGACTGTACCTGATAATACGGTGCTTTCTTTGGCTGTGAGGGAACATGGGGTAAAAATGTCCACTTCCCAGCTGTTGCTGTGGAAACGAGGTCCGAGAGACCGTCCCCAAACAATTCCTCACCTTTGCAAGGCAAAACCTCCATGTGCCTTTTAGAATCTGCATCACCTGTCCACTGCCGAGTCCACAATCCTCTCCTGGCAGAAATGGACATTGCATTAATTCTAGATGCCAGCCGGCAAATATCCCTCTGTGCATCTCTCATGTATAAGACTGCGTCTTTAATATGCTCTATGGTTAGCAATATAGTGTCCCAGTCGAGGGTATCAATGTTATCAGACAGGGAATCTGACCACGCAGCAGCAGCACATCCATGCTGAAGCAATAGCCGGTCTCAGTATAATACCTGAGTGTGTATATACAGACTTCAGGATAGCCTCCTGCTTTCTATCCGCAGGCTCCTTTAAGGCGGCCGTATCCTGAGACGGTAGTGCCACCTTCTTTGACAAGCGTGTGAGCGCTTTATCCACCCTAGGGGATGTCTCCCAACATATACTGTCCTCTGGCGGGAAAGGGTACGCCATTAGCAACTTTTTAGAAATCACTAATTTCTTATCGGGGGAAGCCCACGCTTCTTCACACACTTCATTCAACTCATCAGATGGGGGAAAAACCACTGGTTGCTTTTTCTCCCCAAACATAATACCCTTTTTTGTGGTACCTGGGTTAATGTTAGAAATGTGCAACACATTTTTCATTGCTGTAATCATGTAACGGGTGGCTCTGTTGGAATGTACACTAGTCTCATCGTCGTCGACACTGGAGTCAGTATCCGTGTCGACATCTGTGTCAGCCATCTGAGGTAGTGGGCGTTTTTGAGCCCCTGATGGCTTTTGAGACGCCTGGGCAGGCACGGGCTGAGAAGCCGGCTGTCCCACATCTGCTATGTCGTCAAACCTTTTATGTAAGGAGTTGACACTGTCGCGTAATTCCTTCCACATATCCATCCACTCAGGTGTCGACCCCGCAGGGGGTGACATCACATTTATCGGCACCTGCTCCGCCTCCACATAAGCCTCCTCATCAAACATGTCGACACAGCCGTACCGACACACCGCACACACACAGGGAATGCTCTGACTGAGGTCAGGACCCCACAAAGTCCTTTGGGGAGACAGAGAGAGAGTATGCCAGCACACACCACAGCGCTATATAATGCAGGGAGTTACACTACACAAGTGATTTACCCTATAGCCGCTATATATATAGTATTTGCGCCTAAATTTAGTGCCCCCCCTCTCTTTTTTACCCTATTGAGCCTGGAAACTGCAGGGGAGAGCCTGGGGAGCGTCCTTCCAGCGGAGCTGTGAGAGGAAATGGCGCCAGTGTGCTGAGGGAGATAGCCCCGCCCCTTTTTCGGCGGACTTCTCCCGCTTTTATAATAATAATGTGGCAGGGGTATTTTACACATATATAGCTTCTTAGGCTATATTATGTGTGATTAGCCACTTTAAGGTACTCTAATTGCTGCCCAGGGCGCCCCCCCCCCCCCCCCAGTGCCCTGCACCCATCAGTGACCGGAGTATGTGGTGTGCACAGGGAGCAATGGCGCACAGCTGCAGTGCTGTGCGCTACCTTAATGAAGACCGGAGTCTTCAGCCGCCGATTTCCGTGAAGATCTTCATGCTTCTGGCTCTGCAAGGGGGACGGCGGCGCGGCTCCGGGACCGGACGACCGAGGCTGGGCCTGTGTTCGATCCCTCTGAAGCTAATGGTGTCCAGTAGCCTAGAAGCCCAAGCTAGCTGCAAGCAGGTAGGTTCGCTTCTCTCCCCTAAGTCCCTCGTTGCAGTGAGTCTGTTGCCAGCAGATCTCACTGAAAATAAAAAACCTAATAAAAACTTTCTTTACTAGAAGCTCAGGAGAGCCCCTAGTGTGCAACCAGCTCGAGCCGGGCACAGATTCTAACTGAGGTCTGGAGGAGGGGCATAGAGGGAGGAGCCAGTGCACACCAGGTAGTCCTAATTCTTTCTTAGAGTGCCCAGTCTCCTTCGGAGCCCGCTATTCCCCATGGTCCTTACGGAGTTCCCAGCATCCACTAGGACGTCAGAGAAAACAGATTTAAAAAAACAAAAAACAAACGTGGACTGGGAGGCAGTGACTTGTTTAAAGTGCCTGTGCGGTAAGTGAATGATCAATCTCTCACCATCTGGTGGCCCTGCGGCGGGCTAGCTTAGAGTAAGCAGTAATGGTCCAGTGCTGAAATAGCCCGGCACCACCGCATGGAGCATAGATCAGCACGTGGGTCCTTCCAATGGTATCACTGCTCCTTTGTCCAGTCCTCTATCCAGATACAACGTGTTTCGGTCAAGTACCTCTGACCTTTCTCAAGTTTTGGATGGAGAATATAGATCTGGGCATCTATTTATACCGATGTGTCTAATTTTCATTGCTGTCACCTGTATTCCCAAAGTGCGCCTCATCTCACCGGCTCGTACTACCGGAAATGACGCACTTTGCGTTCCAGCGCCGGCCGGAAGTGTCGCGATGTGCGTTCCATTACTTTACCGGAAGTACTATCCCGGCCGCGGCGATCACCTCAATGGCAAATCTCTTGGAGAATTCCTCACTAAGGACTTATGCTGTCCATAAAATATGCAATATATTGTCCCAGTTTAGATGTCAGACGGTTTTATTTCATCCATCTTGTCATACATTGGCAGATCGTTATAATTGAATCCTTGTCGGCCATCTTTGTTACTGGAAAGACCACCTTTTTCCATAATCTTAGTGTAGTGGAGATCTAATTTCGATTTGAAGCCAGAATTCCATCTCGTTTTCATATACCTTTCATGGAGAAGACCCTCTCTGACCAAACTTTGTGGTACTTTATATTCCCACTAGTCCTTCCCTATTACCCGAGTAGGGTCACTCCTCTTTCGGATTGTATTAGATGGAATTCTCACAACGGATGTGTACCCACATGTAAGTCCCAAAAAACAAGAGAGAAAAAGGGATAAAGATTAAAAATACATATATTATATTAAAAACATAAATTCAATCTAAAAACCACTTTAATTCAAAGTCGGCATTGTGGCCGTTGTGTTTTAAAGAATTTAAGTCAAATATCCAGCGCATCTCATTTTGTGCCAGACATTTTTCAAGATCTCTATTTTTCCAGTTGGACTTAACTTGTTGAATGCCTAAATATCTAATGATATGTCCCTCACACTTATTGTGCACTTTAGTGAAATGCTCTGAAAAAACTGTCACTCAAGAAATATTATATATCTTCTTGAGTGCAGGTGTGGGCAAATATACGTGGGAAAGACATCCAGGCCCTTGAAAACCAGAATGGCGGAGCATGTGTATAATATCCGCAAGGGCCTGGATAGTCATCCTTTTTCAGAGCATTTCACTAAAGTGCACAATAAGTGTGAGGGACATATCATTAGATATTTAGGCATTCAACAAGTTAAGTCCAACTGGAAAAATAGAGATCTTGAAAAATGTCTGGCACAAAATGAGATGCGCTGGATATTTTACTTAAATTCTTTAAAACCCAACAGCCACAATGCCAACTTTGAATTATATGTATTTTTAATCTTTTTCCCTTTTTCTCTCTTGTTTTTTGGGACTTACATGTGGGTACACATCCGTTGTGAGAATTCCATCTAATACAATCCGAAAGAGGAGTGACCCTACTCGGGTAATAGGGAAGGACTAGTGGGAATATAAAGTACCACAAAGTTTGGTCAGAGAGGGTCTTCTCCATGAAAGGTATATGAAAACGAGATGGAATTCTGGCTTCAAATCGAAATTAGATCTCCACTACACTAAGATTATGGAAAAAGGTGGTCTTTCCAGTAACAAAGATGGCCGACAAGGATTCAATTATAACGATCTGCCAATGTATGACAAGATGGATGAAATAAAACCGTCTGACATCTAAACTGGGACAATATATTGCATATTTTATGGACAGCATAAGTCCTGAGTGAGCAATTCTCCAAGAGATTTGACATTGAGGTGATCGCCGCGGCCGGGATAGTACTTCCGGTAAAGTAATGGAACGCACATCGCGACACTTCCGGCCGGCGCTGGAACGCAAAGTGCGTCATTTCCGGTAGTACGAGCCGGTGAGATGAGGCGCACTTTGGGAATACAGGTGACAGCAATGAAAATTAGACACATGGGTATAAATAGATGCCCAGATCTATATCCTCCATCCAAAACTTGAGAAAGGTCAGAGGTACTTGACCGAAACGCGTT
Organism: Pseudophryne corroboree; assembly: GCF_028390025.1. Taxonomy (NCBI): domain Eukaryota; kingdom Metazoa; phylum Chordata; class Amphibia; order Anura; family Myobatrachidae; genus Pseudophryne; species Pseudophryne corroboree. The sequence continues at coordinate 250,504,756 of NC_086452.1, read as the reverse complement.
GTATCTGGGTAGAGGACTGGACAAAGGAGCGGTGATACCATTGGAAGGACCCACGTGCTGATCTATGCTCCATGCGGTGGTGCCGGGCTATTTCAGCTCTGGACCATTACTGCTTACTCTAAGCTAGCCCACCGCAGGGCCACCAGATGGTGAGAGATTGATCATTCACTTACCGCACAGGCACTTTAAACAAGTCACTGCCTCCCAGTCCACGTTTGTTTTTTTAAATCTGTTTTTTAATCTGTATTGTTAAACCTGTAAATTTTATTGTTCATTCGTGTTGGTGTGTTTGTTTCACAATAATAAATGCACTTTATCTTGTAACCAACTTTGTTTCATTCCGTTCATCCCTCCACAATTCAAGGGATTCATCATACGGTTTGAGCGCCAATGCATGCTGCACATTTTGCTAGTACTTGAATTCTTAGGGATTTATGTGTTTGTCCCTCCTGGTGTAGTAGCAAGGCTGCTCAGTCTGCTTTTATTGCGCATTCACTGTCAGTGTACACCCTCTTTTTGTGTCATTTTATATATATATATATATATTTATTCTGATTTTAATTTTAGACTTTTGGGGCCCCCTTTTTTTTTATAGGCCCGGGCCGCCCGAAGCCTTAATCCAGCTCTGGCTTTACTGTACATTACTTACTGAGCTGTATACTTTATTTTGGGAATAAACACTAAAAATAATTCGGCCCTCCTGACAATGGGTAATTACCTTATAGGGCCTGATTGTACGCAAATGCAGCTTTCTTCGCATCTTTGCTGTCGCTGTGTCTGAGGGGTAGATTGGGAAATAAAAGTGACCCTGAACTATTGTTAGGAAGTGTCCCGACATTGGCAGCACAAGAGGCACAGTATAACGTACCGTGAAGCCATGAATCAGGATAATGCAGTGTACTGAGTGTGGTGGGTGGGCTGCCTGTCATGTGTGGGTTGGGGCCACATGGCAAAAACCTAAAACAGGCCACACAGACACATCATCCTACCAGGATTCTTTCTGGTGAGTCCTATGGCCTATCTCCCCCTGACTGTAAAAATGTGTCATGCATGATGTTATAACTTGGCGGACATGTATTGTGATGTCAGTCACTGGTGGACACAGCAGCCAGGTCTGCCAACAGCAGAGACAAAGGAGTATGCTTGTACCGTGCCCCCAAACTCAGAGGGGCTATGCACCCTCAAGTATCTTGGACGTAAGTTTCTCATACAGTACTGGTACTGTTGTCGAAGGAAAAAATATTACATACACACTACATGTAAACTCCAAACAGAGTGGCCTCTGTGTGTGCGTGTAATCGCCGTGCGTACGCATACACGCAGCGTGCACAGGATATATGGTAGCATTCGCACAGAGAAGCCACAAAGACATATTCAACACATATTTATACAACACATAGACAAAACATGTTTAGCACCAAGACTTATAATTGTATTTATATAATAGAGTGTAACATCAGATATATATATATATATTACTGGGACAGAACAAGTTAATCATATCATGTTTAGTCTCATATTAATCAGTGTTTTACCATCAGTAATCTGGTCATTACGAATAAACCGTAGCACACTGAGACTGCAATATATGAGTAATATAAGATATGTATGGAATAATGTGCAGAGCAAGGTGTGGATACTGGTCAGTTGGAACTAGCTTCACAGCATGGCCCTGAGGGAAAACACATGTGCCTGCAACATAGGACAAAAGCCCTCACACTGACCTATGAGCCATCGAGTTCTTGAGAGGTCTGGCCTCTGGACCAATGGAAGAAGATGAAACCCACTGTTGTATACACCCATTATTTTACTGTATAAAAGAGGGACCCAGAATCAGTCAGCTCTCTCATACATTCTCATTCACTCTCACATACACATATACACTCTCTCACACACACACACACACACACACACACACACACACACACACACACACACACACACACACACACCCCCCCCCCCCCCCCCCCCACACACACACCCTTATCAGAAGTCTCCTACCTGATGACTGGCTGCCTGGAAAACTTGCGTGTGTATATTGGCTGTAACTGATTCTTATGTAACTGCTTCTTTTGTAACGGTAACTATGTAACGATATTTATATATGTTATTTTGTATGCATAACTTTTATATCAAATATATATATCTTTGAGCGTTGGACCTCAGTATACAATGTGTGCGACTGCTTGCTTTCTCTTAAGGGACATAGTGCTGTGACGTTCAGCGCACTTTTATCGTATATGGTAATAAGATGCGCCTTGCATCCGCAGTATATATTAACGCTGGCATTGAAATGTTTATTTAAAATAATTGGAAATTCACAGTTGGGGGCTCGCAGCCAGGATATCACGTACTTAATGATGCGCAGTACAGACGCTGCTGTGGTCTATCAGTTAAGGATGGACGCATCTATTTTTTTTGCGTTATCAGTAAGCTGCTGATCTGAATCAAGGGACAATAGATTTCTTTGTTGCCTTTGAGTGTGACAAAAACGCACAATATAAGAAATGCTACAGCGTACTTTTTATTGTTGCTAAAGGAGGTTCAATAAGCCATATTGTGTTTGATTCAGATTGGATTGTTTATCTGTTAAGTAAATTTAAAGAGCATTTAAAAGTTGGTGCATGACGGATATAGCTGTGTTCGCATGCTGCGTCCTATTCACATACTGCTAACACAGGCCTGTAGTAACAAAGCTTTGTTCACGTTGAAAAAGCAGCGCATGGAAACTTTGTTACCATGCAGTGGGAATTGTCCATTAGGGCGACTTCCGGTGCTTGTATAATTTGGGATTTATTTGTGACAAGGGATAGAGCTAGTGTTTGTATTCTGGCCGCATGGCGTGGACACCATTTTGTGTCCAAGCACATGGCTTGGAAGGGGGAGGAGTAGTGGCCATTTTAGGTCTGGTGCAAGGTACAGTAATGAATAGCAAATATTACCTGTTGTTTCTGCTGTACAAATCTGCATTGGTCTTGAAAGCCACATAGCTAAGTGGGTAGGGAGTGACCTTAAGTTAACAGCTGACTTTCAGCTGTTCCTGAAAGCCATTGTTAAACAATCTGTAGCCTTGTCACAATGTAAACAATATATATGTACAAATCCATCACCATTTAAAAGCTACCAATGAATTTAAGTAACCCATGCCATAGTCAATTATAAATAGTGTTTCAGTTAGATCTAGTAAGAGTAATAGTGAGATTAATACTTAGCTTGATGTAAGAAAAATACACACAGATGATAGAGTTTTTCCATGATTTGTTTTAGACTTGGAAGATACTGAGTGTGTAAAATGAAACCCTCTGCTTGTTACAAGATAAGCAATTGAAATGTTAATGAACTTGTTCAACTACTCTGGAACAGCAAGCATGTGAAAAAATTTTGAGATGCAAATTAGGGCTGCTGTGGAAACCACATTCGGTATGTGTGTAAAAATACAGGTGCTGTGTGGGGGTTTCATAGAGTGAAATAATGTGTATATATATATATATATATATATATATATATTTTATATTATTATTATTATATGGATATATGTAAATTTATATCATTGTAGGTTCTGCTAGATAGCAATCCAATCTGAATCATAGCATTTAAATTATAGTCAATAGCAATATGAATTGAAGTGTAATACCTCTGGGGGGATGTTATCAATCACTGGTAAAATGATTCTTTTTTTTTCTGTACAGAAAATCTAAAAGTGTGGGTTGTTGAAAGTAAGTGCGAGTGGATTGAACCCCAGAAATTCGGGATCCCGTAGGTAGGCACTGAGTAAGCAGAGACATGGTGGCGGGGAGGTTATTATTGGTATTGAGGCACGTAGTGTGTGTTTTTTATTAAGGTAAAACATGCAGAGGAGCGTGATTTTTGGTGTTACGCTCCGGCTGTGGAGCGCAGCTTGTGAATTAGACTCCCGTGATCGTAGGGCGTATAGATAACAAGTATCTATAAGCCGTGCGATTGGACTGCACGAGTGTGTATGTGATACGCGGCGCAACATGATACCATTTGCATAATTTCGTGCAATTGCGGCATCATATGCACTGTGTTAGCATACGCAGACATGATTTGTGTAAAGAGAAGGAAATTTCGCTGACTCTCTCAGGAAATATTCCTGGTGGACATTCATTGGATAGGGTGATCGATAGCGTGTTTCTCACCCAAGAAATTCCAGTGGATAGAAACTCAAAAGTAGCAGGCCTGTAACCTCCACTGAAAAAGGTGGGGTGTTAATTTATTGTTAATACTTCATACTTCCAGTGCCTGAGGGGGCTGGTAGGATCCTCACTGGGTATGTGGCAATCACTAATTGGGGTGAACCGTGGTACTTGCCAGCGGAGAAGGAGCTGGTGAGAAGCGCTCTAAGGACTTTTCACCATTGTCTTGCATTGGCCACTTAGTGCTTGTGTTTAAAAAGTCCACAATGGGAGCTAAGTGTGCACGCGAGAGACATTCAGGAGCCAGGGTTCAGGCTGAGGAGCAGGGGCAAAAAGGGTCCGCTGTTTATATTGTGATACGTAGGAAATATGGTCCATACACAGAGGCTTTTTGTAATGATTGAGTACGTATAGATGTGTAAGCAGTTACAGCCAATATACAAACTATAGAAAATAAAAATATTAAAAATATAAATGTAACCTATAATATGTACTAATAAATGTCAAAAAATGTATTTAGGAGGAGATGGTGACCCGACTCTGGTTTCAGCCATTTCTCATGCACTCAGAGGAGTAATATCCAACTGGTTAAAGAGGAGCTATAGCCTGTAGGGGAAGTGGCTGAGACCAGTGGAACTGGTAAGTATGGAGCCATTCAAGTACATATATAGTAAGACCCAAAAATAAAATAAAAATCAAGAAAGTAATAACATAAATGGAGAATATCCTGTCCGATCATTAGTATTTCCCAGTGGCAAAGCGGACAGAGATGGGATAACCCCAATGGTACTTCTTTTTAACTACCACAGAAGAAGTATTCATTTCTAGGAATGCCCTAGTCTAGATAAGCTCGGAAATGTTTGTTGGACCATGTACAGACCCTTAATACGGGATGAGAAGGATTAAATGAATACTTTGCATGACTTAGAAGCTTTTTTTTGTAGTACTAGAAAATTCTCTAAAAAGATCACAGGTAAATACCTATTCGGCAAATGGGAGTAACGAGAGAAGTGCAACATTACCCTCTGACAAAACCAGCAGAAATTTCGATTGGGCCTCTATGATGCTAAACCCTTTTCTCATAGCAGCAGGGGCCCCTGACTAACTTAATCGACAGAGATTTTGTTGTGGAAATTGAAATGTGAAATACATATATTGTACTCCCGCTCAGGAAGTACAAGGTATGTTAGATACTCCTCAAAGACTAAGTGTTGCATTCCACTGTTCTAGATTCATGTTCATCACAGGTAGAGAAAATTATCTCACAGATACCGGGTTCCCTATGAACTTAGAATGGACAGGACACTGGATTGATGGCTGAGGTATTCCCAGTAGTGACACAGCAAGCACTAGATTTAAGGGGGGTAGACCAAGTATTTAAGAATCAATTCCCCATAGTGCCCAATCCAGCTGTCATTTTAATAAAATCCTCTCCACCTCTACAAACTTTACTGTCACCAACCTCTATTCTGTTTTCTTCACTGTTTCCTTTTCATCTTTGCGTTCACAAAGGGGGTACAATACATGGACCCGACTCTCTCAAAGTTTCATTGACAGCCTGAGTGTTTTCTTCCTTGCCTTGCATAGCTGCTTACTATCCTTTTAGCCCGATAAGAGATCAGTATTGATATGAAGTTGTTACTGTGCTCTGGTAAGTTTGTGTCTTCATTGGCGGATACTAAAAACTTTTGTTTCATCTATTCCAGACAGGACACAAGGTCTCAAAGGATAAACTGCAGTTGTGTAGGACAAGGGTCAAATACTTAGGACGTAGTACTGGTACATGATTTGACAGTTCATGCACCACATGCCGTCTCGGTCCTTCAAAATCCTGGCCAAACCCGGTATGTCTCATCAGCACAAAAGTGAGCTGTCATGGATGACACCAGTATATTACTGCATGTGCCTTGTAATGCACAAAGGGTGGAGGATGAGAATGCTGGTGAAGGAAAATTTTGTATGGACACTGATGCGCATGATTGTGTGGAATATCTGGATCAGACCTTTACTACGAGACCAGACATAAGTGACAACCCGTTAGTGAACGCAGACCTGATTTTTTTTTCCTAGACTGACGGTAGTTACCACAGACAAACATACATGTCACAGGATATGCTGTTGTAGATGACCAAGGTATTATAGAAGCTGAAACCTTTGGGCAGACCGCATGCAGCACTGTTCGCTAAGCTGGTCTCACTGACCAGATCATGCGAGTTGGCAGAAGATACGTCAGCCAATATATATACCGACTCTAGAGATTTGTTTTTTCGAGTCATGCTCATGGTACTCTACATTGCAAACATACAACAATTAAATTGAGATGCAAATTTGTGTTCCCTACAGGAAAAGGAGGTCTGGAAGGTGAAGGGGTATGGTCAGGAGTCCTCAGGACTCTGGAGAGAGGGACAAGGTAAGCTAGTGGCCCCCAGGGCGTATCTCCCAAGCCCAGCTGAGGAGGCACATGGTCCGACTCATCTGGGTAGGGAAGGTATGTGCAAATTGGTAAGAGCTTACTGGCGTGCACCGGGGTTCTCTTCTCAGGCAAGCAGGAAAGCAATGACCTGTCTTACTTGCATGAGGAAGAACATTTGGTAAGGTAGCACCGACAGAGCCATCCCATACTCCTCCTGCAGATGGACCTTTTTCAGGTAATACAAATCGACTTCGTACAGTTAACACCCTGTAGGAATTTGAAATATGTATTGATGTGCACTGATGTTTTCTCAAACTGGGTAGAGGCATTTCCTGCTGCCACAAATACTGCTGTGTTTACCGCAAAGGAAATTTTGCAGAAATTTGTGTGTAGATATGGTATCACTAGGATTAGAAGCAAAGTGATAGCTGAAACTGGACTATTGTGGTCATAGACACTGCCACTAGTGTTATGTAGCATCGGAACCACTCCCAGATCCCCACTTAACGATTCACCCTCTTTGAAATTTTTTTTTTTTGGGAAGACAACCTCATGTCATGATCGATCCGCACCATGATCTGAAATACAACAATAAGGTGACAGTATGAGATGAGCCAGCATTTGAGAGCATAGCAAAAGAACTTGAAACTGTTGATTCCTGGTATGCCAACTACTGACTGTCTTGATTGTGAACCAAGAGACTGTGTGATTATTCTTACGCTCAGGTTGCCTAATAGACAGGTGGGAAGGTCCGGTTAAGTTTGTTTAACTTACAGGGAAATGCTATACATTACAATACTATGGTTCGGGCCGCTGCGGCCGCTGAATGCAGGCAATACCCCTACAACGTGAATGCACGTAGCGTATGCACGCCGACACGCTATGCACACTATACAGCGACACGTGTGGCTGAATACACTTCTATACCCAAACAAGAACGGAATGCGACACCAGTTGTATATGTTATGTTGTGGTCCAACACAGCAACAAGTATTTACTAAAAGGGATATACACAGAAATACAACAATATCACAGAGAAGAGCTACAACCAATAGATACATACAGCGCTCCTGGACCCAGGACTCAGTCTGTCTTAGCAAGATGACCTTCAGAGAATTAACACTGAGCCTGGTCAGGAGCCTCTCTTTTATATAATGGGTCCAAATGCAATACAATGGGAAATGTAAGCTCTTCTTCTATTGGTCTGGGGGGACATATCCAGTGCACTGGGGATCATTGGTCAGCTCAACCGATGGGCGATGACTAAGTCCTGAGATGTGATTGCTGTTGTTTACATCTGAGTTCCCACCCCAAGACCAGTTAAACCCACCACATTATCATACATGAATCCAGTATTGCTAATAACTTATTGCTGCAATATGAGACAATATCCTCACACCCACTGGATTACTGCTTATGTGACCCTGAACAATATGATCCCACACATGATACATTTATTCATTCCCATCCTCGTGATGTGTATGTACAGTATATATATATATATATATATATATATATATATATATATATATATATGGTTTCCTGCTATTCATAATTAGTTATGAAATATATATATAAACCATGGGTTAGATGTGTTTAAACTATGTGTACGGGAATATAAATGTTATACATTTGATATAGCATACATCAATGTCTGATTTGTAATGTCACCTTTTTTGTGGTTTTGAAAGGTATTAAGCAAACAAGGGTCTGGCTTGTGTTTGTGTAGGTTATATTGTGTTCTTGTTTGTTCTGACCTCTAGTGTAACAATGACAGTCCAGTATCTATTGACTCAATATACAACTCTAAAACAATTGGGGCAAACAACGGTATTTACACATTCCTTCTGTCCAACGTCCATTTTCAGAATGCCTGCTTAAACAAGACAGTCTGATACGTTTAAGACATTGTTTGTATTGTATTCCTGGAAGTATCACCTTTGAATGTGTATAAGAGAAATTTGCTATTTTGTGACAATATGATTTTTATTAACACATGCATCTTCTACCGTAATGCACACAGTAACTTGCTGGTGAAGTGTGTATAGACTATGTGTAAATTATGCACTATATAGATAAAATATTGAATATGGCTTTGTGGCTTTTCTATGCGAATGCGTAGTTTACCGTATTTTTGTATGTGTGTATGCGGTATGTAATATTCTTGACTTCAACAGTCCACCCTTTGACAGTAGACAATAACTGTCATAACTTTCACACTAAACATAAAAATATTTCATATACAATATGCACAACATTCGACTATGTACCTTAGAACAGGAGGAAGAGTTGTAGGTGGGAAATATATGCCTAGGGGGATAGCAAAAAGCGTGTATGTATGAGTAAATGTTTGAGGGGGATGTATCATTGAGCTGTGTAAGTTCTATGTAAGCTTCAAGGTTCTGCGAAGTATACATTTAATCCTTCTCATCCCGTATTAAGGTTCTGTGCATGGTCAAATAAACATTACCGAGCTCTTTCTAGACAAGAGCTTTTTGCCCTCACCTTGTTCGGCTTCTTTTAATAATAAATGGGGAGCACATTTATCTGCTGATGCATGTGGGGAGATGTATGTGTATGCCATTATGTGTGGATAATGTTCATCGGCTATGTGTATTATTAACTGAAGATTGCAGAGATGAGAGTAAGACATGTAAAGGTACATACACCTAAATCAGGGTACAAAGATGTCGTTTCTGATTGTAGATCTCTGGGTAGAGGAGAAAACAAAAATAAATAGTGAAAAGAAACAGATCATGAAATTCATTTACATTCCTTATCATAACACTGTTTCTATGGTTGGATCGCATACCAGATCTGCCGCATTTACAACGCCCTCACTCCTTAGACTCATCAAATATGTATTATGCCTTTTTCGCAGTGTCAAAATCTGAACACATTTAAATATCAGACCAATAATTATGACAACACCCAGGATACAAAGAAGAAACTTCCCCACATTTGCAATTATGCCTTGTGCCCATTCTCCTAGCCCAGAGAACCACTTGAGGGGGTTCAACCATAAGGCCCATCCTGTCAACTCATTACCCACAGCAGCTAAAGTGAGTGTTTTTTCTTCTGAACTCCCACTTCAACTGCAAGATCTCGTCCATCTTTTGATCCTTGATCTCCGTTGGGTCCTCGGTACTGTTCGTTGATAAAGCTGATTATTTATCTTGAACTTAAGCTATATACTTATTAAAGACAACATACGCAATAGTCGCACGAGGTGCCGTAATGGTACGCACTTAGCGTACCAGACGCTAGGCCGTGGTCGAGACGCACGAGCGGCACGTTCGCTCATGGCTTACGCTTGGTATCGAGCACGCTATAGGCGGTCCGAGTACCGTAATGCTACGCTATTAGCGTAGTGGACGCTGTACCGCGAGAGTGGGATACAAGCGGCGCTGACGCTCACAGATCTACACACAGACAACCTTGTAACAATACACTGTAAGGGTATGCTTACGCTGTAAACCTTATTACTGTAATACTACCACAATGTAACGCTGATTAACCTTTATGATATGAAAGCTGTTTGAGCGACTGAGACGCTCAATAACCCTTAGTAATAAATGATGAAATACACAAGACCTGATGTAGATTTAAAAACCACTCCGGCTCTAACACCAGGTGGATGATTCTTTTAGTATAAAAAGGGGAAAACAATACATCTGATACACTACAGATCTAACATTAATACCTAAACAGAATATCTAGACATAAATACAAACATTAACAAATGATTGAAAATACAGATACATAGAATGAGAATGACTGGCATACATTAACCGGGTAACAAAGTGGCCACAGAGAAACATACCATACGGGGAAACACTCGCAAGCGTGACCGGATCCAGTCCTCCAATTATCCGACTGATAATTGTTGATGAGAGAGAGTCTTGTGTCACCAAGCCTATTGCAAGCTATATTTATTTACTAACTCAAGACATACTACAATAGATACGGTGTGCTCTTTTTCCATTGGTTAGGGGGTGGGACATGTACTGCACCTGGGATCATTGGTTAGTTCAAGAAGTGGGCGATGGCTAGGACTTGTTAGTATTCTAAATTCCTCTTTGTCTGATTATATTGAGGAAAGCTATTGTTTTGGATCTTCCAAACAAACTCTGTCTCTGGGCTTTGTTTACCCCACCTTCAGTTGAGACAATTGACAACTCAGCACTCATTATTCTGGAGAGAAACCTGGTTCTATTCATAAACAAAGGTGTAAGCCCTCTTCATAGAATCTCAAAGCTTAGTGTAAATAAGGCTATTGTATTCAGTCTGCGGGAAATAAATGACTGAATTCTATTCACCTACCCTGCACTTGTGTAATTTATTCGGAATGCAATTAATCTTATTTTCTACTTCTGTGCATAACCATGAGCAGGAACTATGCGAATCCCTCCCAATTATCATAGGCACAACACCCCTTCAATACCCCACAGCTGGACACCAACCACTACCCTCCAACCTTTGTCTGAGCCCTCCCAGCATGCAAAGAGGAATCTCTCTGTCTAAGAGGTTTTAAACTTACCATACTTGCTGACATTGTTAATGGGAATATTAACTATAATATATTATTACGCTACAATCGAGTCGCACGCTACAAGCTCACAAACTCCGCCGTATTTACACATCCCATGCGCACGAGACGCTGGAGCGTCCCTTACAAAATCTGCGGGGATGTGTACGCACGGGGGACCAGGCGACGAGCAGCATGCGCACACATTAGGGGTTAATACAAGGCATATGAATCATGATATTTTTCGACTCTGACAGTCCAGCCTTTTGCAATCACCAATAACTGCCACTTCCTAAACAATTCAAACAGAAAAATATATGTCATCATGTAAATACCTTTTTATGATTGGGTAAGGGAGGAGAGGAGAAGGTGAGAAAGATATGACCTAGTGAGATAGTAGAAGCATGTGTGTATGAATCCATGTCTGAGGGGTCATGTATCATCGTGCCGTACGTGTTCTAAATCAAGCTTCGAGGTATTGCGAAGTATACATTTGAATCCTTCTTATCCCATATTAAGGGTCTGTTGATGGGCTGTCAAACTCTACAGAGCTCTTTTCGGCTTTTGGTTGCAACAAATGGGGGAGCACATTTAGTTGATGATACATGAATGGGGGGAACATGTGAATGCTGATATATGTGTCTATATTCCCTGTCGACTATGTGTGTCCTTACCTGAAGGTTGTAGTGGTGAAGATAAGAAACAATTGTTATGAATGCAGTCGTAAAACTATGTGAGTTTTAATAGACAGTCGCCGATTGAGGTCTTGTCTGATGTCTTGTCTTGATGTACATGTTGTTTGATGTCTCTTGGTGCTTTTGCTGTAAGTGGTAAGCAAAAGCTGTCCCAGTGTCCATAAAATTATAGTCTCTAAAGTATTGGGCTTTCGTAAAAAGTTAAAGTCACTAGGGATATTGGGGGTCTGTGACATAGTTCATCAATGGTCTGTATAAAAGAGGTTGTCAAATTCTTCTTCCAAGCGGATGTCTTTGTACCTTGGAGGAAAACAAAGGAGAAACGGGTGAAAGAAACGGACCGTGGAATCACATTTTCATCACAACATTGTCTCTATCGTTGGGTCATAAATCAAATTAGTTGTTGTTATTACAGTGTCCTCGCTCTTCAGACTCATCACTCTGGTACTACGTTTACACTTTATTAAAGTCCGAACGCATCTAAATATCAGACCAACCAATATGACGACTCCCAGAATACACAAGAGGAATTTCCCTACATCCATGATAATACCTTGGGCCCATTCTCCTAAACCAGAGAACCAATTTCGTGGGTTCAACCATGACACCCAACTGGTCAGCTCATTACTCACAGCAGCGAGAGTGAGATTATGTCTCCTTCGGAACTCCCACTTCAATTGCAAAATGTCATCCATCTTTTGGTCTATGACCTCGGCCGGGTCCTCAGTGCTGTTTGTAATATACGTGCAGCACATTACTCCATACTGAGTTGCTAGGGTAACACAATACCCGCCTGTCACTGCTGTGAGATAATTGAGAATCATCCTATGCTGAACCAGCTCTGTTTTGTAGGCTTGTAACTCTCTCCCAGTATACCTGAATGTGTCGTCATACATTTCGGTGATATTGTCTAACAAATTTGCTAGCGCAGATATATATCTATAATTTATCACTCCCCTGGCGGTACGAGTGATATCTAACGCGAGTAGGACTTGAATCCCGGTGGATTCATGGATCAGGTCAGAGGCCGGATGCTCTGTTCTTTCTATCAGGTGCCATTTAACGACGTGCTCGTAATGAGTGTGAGTATAAGGAGCTTGGGCACCACGGTGAATGTCTTTCATTTTTAAATGGGATACAGTCATTACTTCAGGCAGTACTTTTCCAATGTAACACAATCCCTCTGAGTTTGGGGCAAGGAACCTATACGCCTTTCTCCCACATATGAAATATGCGTCATCTGGGAGAACATATGGGATGGAAAATGACATAACCATATTACAAACCTTCCATGAAAACAGTCCTATCCCTAATTCTCCCATCTGTCTAGTACACGTATCTGGTTGTACGATATGTGCACAGTATCCTGGTGATACTTCTCCAACTCGCATGGTCCTACTTCCTAGAGTGTACCTATACCGGAAAAACCTTCCATTGTCGGCTATCTGGCGTATAAGTTCTGTGTCTATGGGCATTCTGTCGGCTCTATGTGAAAAGGTCATGGTTTGATTACTCCATGACATTTCCAAATTTCCCGGCTTTCGGGGATTGGAAATGTTAAAGCATACTAAGGACCTATCCACATGATACTGGTGGAGCTTCAAACTAGGAGGACTAGAGATATTAAACCTCTTGTCCACCGGTCTCCCACCACTTAACTCAAGTACCTCTCCTACAGATAAAGGGAATGGTACTAGTCCTGATTTGCTATGACCTTGAGGTACTTGAGAGCATACCCAACAGTCTATCTGGTTTAACACTTTACCCACTAAGGAGTGATAGTCACTCAATGGATGCCGGTCCATGTGGATATTAAAACTGGACTGACATTTCTTGATGCACCCATCCTCAACTATATTGTCACAATGCCTACAGATGCAGTTCTCTTCAGCTAACAATCCTTCACAATTCCTTCTATTGTCAATGCTACCAGATCGCTTTCTGATACTCGCCTTTACTCAGTGATTGTGTTGCTCTTGGAAATCTATGCCTCCATCCTGGTCATCAGATTCCATTCTAGATCCTTTCTCGACCTCACTGGAACTCTCACCGAAACAGACTGCTCTGGTCAACATCAGGGTCAACAGGAAAACACGGACTGCGGTCTCTTGGGGCGAGTCCATCTTACAGGAGGAGAAAGAGAAATTTGTAATGGGGGTACAGAAAATAATTGAGGGGAAAGAAAAATGTTACGATGTCTTCTAGTCTTGTTGTTCTTCTTGCTCTGTCGTCATCTCAAAGGTGCTGTCTCTCAGTCTTCCAAAACGAACATTCCGGTGATGCAATATTCTTTCCGACTCAGCGATCTTTCTGTAAGGAGCAAAAAATCTTGCATTACCATTTGTCTAACTGATGTGTGACATACCATCTGTAAAGCATGAAAACATGAGAAAAAAAACTAAAGAGAGAGAGAACAATATATATATGTTATATAAGCCACAACAAAAAAAACATTGTCAGATTTTCATCAGCAGGCTGTCACATCAACATGTCCACCAGTATCTCTGCATAATCTCCCCCCCCTCAGTATTTCCCCTCTCCACCCTTTGCGTCTGGCCAAACACAACGATGCTGGTAAGACATACTGGGGTTAGGTAGACTTCTGCAAAGACCAAGTAGCTATGTGATGTTTGAGTTCTGCCGATGAACGTCAGAGATGGGGAAAAAGAAACATTTACAGATAAATTACAAAGTTTACCCGGCCGTTCCTGTGTCTACAAGGAACTGACCTCCCAATATCATTGACTGTAACCTCAGGTTTACTATCAGTCCTAATGATCACCTTTCCTGACTGCATATTACAGGTGCGGCCCAAACTTCTTCTTATATGATCCCTGATTACAATTTTGTGTGTCATAACTCTGCTCGTGTTTTTGTCTAGGGGGTTGATATACCTTCTGTGGATCTTTAAACCTACAACTACGTGCAAAATGACCTTCCTTCTGGCAATTATAACACCTTATCACCTTTGACTTACCCACAGGGATCTGAGGCTTCTTACCTCCCTGTGCTTGCTGATGTTTTGCTCATGCCCAACAGCGGACTTTCTTAATGCAGCCACCGAGATATTTCTCCAGTTTGGGTTGGTGGTCTGTACCCTTGTTCTCAATACTACCTTTAAACCATCTATTAATACCTTAACCGCTATATCTCTATGCTGTGTATTTTTCTCAATGTCCGTGATCCCAGTGTCTCTAGCCATTGTTTTCAGTGCTCGATTGAAATAATCAGAAGTACTTTCCCCCTCTCCTTGTCTTATGGAGAAGATTTTGTTCCACTCGACAACAGATGGGAAATATACTCCTAACTGTCGGTTGATCTGCTTAATACATTCCTGATTGTGTTCCTCCATACGAGGTACTTCTGCGGTTAACTTACAATCAGTAATAAATTTCGCAGGGTCAACGCTGGAGGGCAAACATGCCCTCAGCACTGTCCGCCAATCTTTGTTGGTGGGTTCTGTGGAGTTTCCTAGTTCTTTAATAAACCTCTGACATGCAACTAGATCTTTCCTAGGATCAGGGAATTCAGACATAATTGCTCTCAATTCCATCCGGGACCAGGGACGGCGCATTGCACTGTCCCTGGCGGGAATGATTCCCTGAGCGTCAGTCTTCCCATTGGGGACTGTGATCACCCTGACAGGATTAAATTCAACTACATCATCTTGTGTTGGCTCTACAATATGAGGTACATTTGTTTGTGCGTGATATATAACACCGTACGTACCTGTGGACACGACCTCACCTGACCCTCCGTTAGGGGGTTTGATTACTGCCTTTACCGATTTGGTCGCGTCCACCTGGATGTCTTGTATGATGGCTGCTGGAAAACGTGCCGACATCGTGCTAGGCTCACTTTCTTGCTTGTAATCCTGAGGGAAGTTTAACATGGAGTGCAACTTGTACGGGTTAGAATTTGTACATTTATCAGTTTTCCTTCTATCATTATTACATTTGTTACAATTATTCTTATCATTAATATTAATTTTACGCTTATCACTACTACATTGGTTAAGTGCACCCTTTTCGTGTACCCGTATGCCATTCTCTGCAGCCACTTTTCTCCCTACTATATACGGTGGTGATGCCGTTGCCATCAGACTTCTACCAGGATGTGAATTTGCTTTTTGAGCTAATTTCTGTTGTATTTCACTCTCTTGTTGCCATACCTGTAAACAATCATAATGTCTAATCCTCTGCTTTGCAGACTTTATTAGACCTATCCTTGTTCTTAGATTCTGCAATACCTTAGGATTCAAACTGCCCACCCGGGGAAACTGTTCCCCATCATTCTCAGTCATTCGTTCCCATTCTTTGCATAATACCTGTGTGTGTGATCCGTATTTTTCACACATTATATACCGTGCTGACCCTTTGGGCCAACAAATACCAATGTGAACCCTTGTTGGACGTCCCTTCTTTGAGCAACTGGCCCCCATTGTTTGCAGATATTGCTGTCTCAGCGAATTCTTACAAACAAACCAAGTTCCCCTCGGTAAGGCGACGGTGAAAGTTCAACTAGTGCCTTCACTCACTTACGCCCCAATTGGCCAATACGAGTTCCAGCAATGTGCCCACCACTGGACGTACCCAATTCGCGGGATCTTTTTGTAACCTCTATTTACTGGGGCGTGTGGGAGTATGCTACCCTTCCCAGTAAGTATTGGTTGTTGGAGATTTCCTGAGTGAACAGCGAAACTCCCTTAAAATAACAAAAACCTACACAAATCACGTTAGAATGTACAAATAGCGTTTATGATCCCACAATAAATTTTTAATGGGTATCAAGGTAACAAACTAATGCACACAATTACATGCGGTACAGTCGCACTTCGTATAAATAACTATTATTTATACGCCTTACGACCAGTGGAATCGTTTGTTTAGGCTGTGAAACCTTCAACCTGAGCTCAACTTGTGTCTATATGGGTACTACGCAAACCCCCTGGGCTGCGCTTCAACCTTCGCAATTCTTTTTTTGTTTGCGAATACTACTTGCTCCTTTACCTTATATAATGTTAACGCGGGCAAGCCAGTCCCACGCCACCAAGTGTCCACTCACCTGATGTGGTCTCCGACGGGATCCCGATTTCTGGGTTCACAAAAGAATACCTTTATTTCCACACTCACTCCTATTCATTCATATACACTCTAATCTTTCTGTACAGAAATTCCTTTCATACAGGCAGTAGTCCAATTCCTGGGTTTTGCAATAGAAAAAGGTTCTCTTTAAACTAAACTTTTTGGCAACTGAACAAACTTATGCTATTATCAGGTGGCTATTATGCCACCCACACTAAAACAATGTTATCATGTGATCTGAGTTTCAGTGGGCGTATCCGTACGCAGGTTGCATAATGTACGCCACGAGTGTACGCCTTTGCGTCACGTACGTAATCTCGCACGTTGCCCGAGACACGTACGCACAAAGTCCAGATACACCAAATAAATTTCCTCAGTACGTGTCTAACAATCAATTCTAATGGCAACAAGAGTGACTATGCGAAAATACACAAAATAAAATACAGGTGTATCTGCATGTATTGTGTGCGCAATTGGCGCCAAACAGAGAGAGAGAGAGAGAGAGAGAGAGAAAGAGAGAGAGAGAGAGAGAGAGAGAAAAAAAAACAGATTTAAAACAATAGCTGTATGTTCTTACCTTCCTCGGATTCCACCAGCATCCCTACAAACCAAGAGAAGCAGACACAGACGCACATCCGATCAGCACTACAAGATACTACCTATCCGCCCTTTTGCTGATCGATAAAGTCTGTTGTTTTCGCCTGACTGCGGATATGAGGTGGACCGGACTAGCCCCCAATTGATAAAGCTGATTATTTATCTTGAACTTAAGCTATATACTTATTAAAGACAACATACGCAATAGTCGCACGAGGTGCCGTAATGGTACGCACTTAGCATAACAGACGCTAGGCCATGGTCGAGACGCACGAGCGGCACGTTCGCTCATGGCTTACGCTTGGTATCGAGCACGCTATAGGCGGTCCGAGTACCGTAATGCTACGCTATTAGCGTTGTGGACGCTGTACCGCGAGAGCAGGATACAAGCGGCGCTGACGCTCACAGATCTACACACAGACAACCTTGTAACAATACACTGTAAGGGTATGCTTACGCTGTAAACCTTATTACTGTAATACTACCACAATGTAACGCTGATTAACCTTTATGATATGAAAGCTGTTTGAGCGACTGAGACGCTCAATAACCCTTAGTAATAAATGATGAAATACACAAGACCTGATGTAGATTTAAAAACCACTCCGGCTCTAACACCAGGTGGATAATTCTTTTAGTATAAAAAGGGGAAAACAATACATCTGATACACTACAGATCTAACATTAATACCTAAACAGAATATCTAGACATAAATACAAACATTAACAAATGATTGAAAATACAGATA
The DNA here is from genome assembly GCF_028390025.1 of Pseudophryne corroboree. Taxonomy (NCBI): domain Eukaryota; kingdom Metazoa; phylum Chordata; class Amphibia; order Anura; family Myobatrachidae; genus Pseudophryne; species Pseudophryne corroboree. Next base: position 250,486,533 of record NC_086452.1, on the reverse strand, counting down.
CATAGAATGAGAATGACTGGCATACATTAACCGGGTAACAAAGTGGCCACAGAGAAACATACCATACGGGGAAACACTCACAAGCGCGACCGGATCCAGTCCTCCAATTATCCGACTGATAATTGTTGATGAGAGAGAGTCTTGTGTCACCAAGCCTATTGCAAGCTATATTTATTTACTAACTCAAGACATACTACAATAGATACTGTGTGCTCTCTTTCCATTGGTTAGGGGGTGGGACATGTACTGCACCTGGGATCATTGGTTAGTTCAAGAAGTGGGCGATGGCTAGGACTTGTTAGTATTCTAAATTCCTCTTTGTCTGATTATATTGAGGAAAGCTATTGTTTTGGATCTTCCAAACAAACTCTGTCTCTGGGCTTTGTTTACCCCACCTTCAGTTGAGACAATTGACAACTCAGCACTCATTATTCTGGAGAGAAACCTGGTTCTATTCATAAACAAAGGTGTAAGCCCTCTTCATAGAATCTCAAAGCTTAGTGTAAATAAGGCTATTGTATTCAGACTGCGGGAAATAAATGACTGAATTCTATTCACCTACCCTGCACTTGTGTAATTTATTCGGAATGCAATTAATCTTATTTTCTACTTCTGTGCATAACCATGAGCAGGAACTATGCGAATCCCTCCCAATTATCATAGGCACAACACCCTTTCAATACCCCACAGCTGGACACCAACCACTACCCTCCAACCTTTGTCTGAGCCCTCCCAGCATGCAAAGAGGAATCTCTCTGTCTAAGAGGTTTTAAACTTACCATACTTGCTGACATTGTTAATGGGAATATTAACTATAATATATTATTACGCTATTTGGGTTAAATATGTCGCGATCGAGTCGCACGCTACAAGCTCACAAACTCCGCCGTATTTACACATCCCATGCGCACGAGACGCTGGAGCGTCCCTTACAAAATCTGCGGGGATGTGTACGCACGGGGGACCAGGCGACGAGCAGCATGCGCACACATTAGGGGTTAATACAAGGCATATGAATCATGATATTTTTCGACTCTGACATCGTAATATATGTGCAGCACTTCACAACATATTGGGTCACCAAAGTAACACAATACCCACCTGCCACGGCCGTGACATAATTTAAGACCATCCTGTGCTGGACCAGTTCCTTCTTGTAGGCCTGTAGTTCCCTACCCGTATACCTGAAGGTGTCATCATACATCTCGGTGATATTATCTATCAAGTTCACTAGCGTGTGGATGTACCTATAATTTATAATTCCTCTGGCAGTATGGGTGATATCTAATGCAAGAAGAATCTGAATCCCAGTAGATTCATAGATCAAATTAGAGGCTGCGAGCTCTCCCCTGTCTATGAGGTGTCTCTTGAAAAAGTGTTCGTAGTGGGTGTGAGTATAAGGAGGCGGAGCGCTGCAGTGAATATCTTTCATTTTGTCATGTGTGATGGTAATGACCTCTGGTAGTACTCTACCTATGTAACACAACCCTTCAGAGCTCGGAGTAAGCCACTTGTACGCCTTCCTTCCATATATGAAATAGGCGTCATCTGGAAGAACATAGGGGACAAAATGCGTAAAGATCATATCACAAATAATTTTCACGAAGAAACCGGTCCCCAGCTCTTCCATCTGTTCGATACAAGTATCTGGCTGGATGATGTGTGCACAATATCCCTGTGACACCTTCCCGGCCCACATGGTTTTGATCCCACTTGTATACCTGTATAGGATGTACCTCCCACTTGTGGTTATCCCACATACTGTTAGGCGCCGGGGTCCGCTCGTCGGTGCGGCCCGGCGCCTAGCAACCAGGGACGCCGTGCGCGTACAGCCGCCGGCTCCCTGGCAACGCTAGACGCCGGGCGCACGGAGCCGCACGGACCCTAGCAACGGGGACGCCACTTACGGACTGCGTTTCCCCGTTGCTGGGTTCAATTTAATTAATAGATATCTGTTTTCCTGGCCATGCAGCTTGGCAGCTGTATGGCATCTAATCCAATCAGCCTCCAAACAGCTGATTGGAGGACTCCCTGTTAAATACACTTCCTGGGCTTCTCACAGACGCCGGTAATAGCTTCCTGCATGCTGAATCTGTTTGCTGTGAGTGTTTCCAGTCCTGCTGTATCCGGTCGTTCCTGTTCTCAGTTGTCCTGTACTCGGAAGTCGTCATCTGTTCCTGGAGTCCTGACTGAGCACCTTTTGAACATCCAGTGGTGTTCGTGAGTCACGGCGTAGCCGTGTGTTGCGGCTTGGGCCGCTTTATTATTTGTCATTTATTATTTGTGTTTCGGAGCTTTTGCGGAGGATTCCGCTCCCACAGATCCACTCTGGTATCCAGCGGTGCTGGGTAGGAGTACGGACTAGTGGATTTTGGTTGTCCTTTTCCCTGGCGGGTTACCACACATACCTCAGGTTTAGTCAGTTAGCTTGTAGCCCCTGGCCTGGTTGTTTAGTCAGAGGGCCCCTTGTTATCACCCTGTCTCGGATTTCCCTTTGTCTCCCATTAAGACCTGAGGGGGCATCGGAGTTGGGCAGACATAATCCGCCCTTCAAACGCGGCTGCCATGGGCTCAAGCAACCATAGTCTCGCAGGGGATTTCTGACAACACGGGCGAGACAACGGAGTTAGGGCGCCAGGGGCTACTTTCTATTCCCGCTCCCTTCCCCAGCATTCCGTTCCAGTGCTCCGGTCCTTGCAATAGGACCACCTCAGACCAGAGTGCTGGAATCATAACATTATTACCGGCCAAACCAAAACTTAAAATTAAACAGGGTTTGATTTTTTCCCTTATTCAGTTTTGTAAGAATTGTCGGCCCCATGAATCCCACTGGTTTAGGGCCAAATCCTGGCCAGCTTCTAGTTAGCCAGATTCAAGAACTTACTCAAATGGTTCAGGATCTTTCCCTTCGGGTGAAGTCGCAGGAAGATCTTTTACGAACTTCCCCGAGGGTAGTCCCTGAACCAAAAATGCACTTGCCTGACCGTTTTTCTGGTGATCGGAATCAGTTTTTTAATTTTAAAGAGTCCTGTAAACTTTATTTTCGTTTAAGACCAATCTCCTCAGGTACTGAATCTCAGCGGGTCGGAATTATTATTTCTTTGCTCCAGGGGGATCCCCTGACCTGGGCTTTTGGTTTAAAAGCAGAGGATCCGGCATTGTTGTCAGTAGACGCCTTTCTGGGGTCTTTAGGGCTTTTGTATGATGACCCTGATAGGGAGGCATCCGCCGAGAGTCAGTTACGCGCTCTCAGACAAGGTAGAGATCCTGCAGAGGTTTATTGTACAGAGTTTCGCCGTTGGTCGAACGACTGTGGCTGGAATGACCCAGCTCTGCGCAGTCAGTTTCGCCTCGGCTTATCTGAGTCTATAAAAGACAGTCTCCTTCAGTATCCCGCTCCTGAGACGCTCGATAAACTCATGGAGCTTTCTATTAAGATTGATCGTCGTCTCAGAGAGCGGAGGGCTGAAAAAGGAGCACCTGTCAGGTCTACTCCTTGTGTATTTTCCATTCCTGAAGACATAGAGGAGCCCATGCAGATGGGTCTCTCCAGGCTGTCTCCAGAAGAAAGAGCCAGAAGGCAAAACTCTGGTCTTTGTTTGTACTGTGGGGGTAAGGGACATTTTGCCCGTAATTGTCCGAACAAGTCGGGAAACGCCTCGACCTAGTGAATTGTGAGGGGGTTCACTTTGGTCTGCAGCTTATCTCCTCGAGTAACTCCCTGTTAGTCCCAGCTAAAGTTTCCTTTGGCAGCCTCAGTTCTTCGGTGTCGGCTTTTGTTGACAGTGGAGCTGCAGGGAACTTTATGGACTTAACGTGGGCCAAGGCCTTAGGTATTCCTCAGTTAACCTTGGGTAGGTGTATCACCATGCATGGTTTAGATGGGAGTCCCTTGTCCAATGGGGTTATTTCCCTCTGTACACCCCCTGTACTACTTACGGTAGGAGCTCTTCATTCCGAAAAGATTGAGTTTTTCCTTACCCATTGCCCAGCAGTTCCAGTGGTTCTGGGTCACCCTTGGCTGGCCTTTCATAATCCCATCATTGATTGGCAGTCGGGGGAGATCTCACAATGGGGTACCATCTGTAATAAGGAATGTATTACGTTTCCCGTCAGAATAGCTGCTGCCATTCCTGAACCCATTCCCGTGGAATACCAGGACTTTGTTGATGTATTTTCCAAGGGCAATGCGGACATTCTGCCTCCCCATCGACCTTATGATTGTGCTATTGAGCTAATTCCTGGTGCCACATTGCCAAAGGGAAGGTTATATGCATTGTCCGGACCAGAAACTGCGGCCATGAATGAGTATGTTAAGGAGAGCCTAGGGAAAGGATTTATCAGGCCATCTAAATCCCCTTTAAGTGCAGGCTTCTTCTTTGTGGAGAAGAAAGATGGATCACTCAGACCTTGCATTGACTTTAGAGCTCTGAATAAGATCTCAATTAAAAATACTTACCCTCTGCCGCTGATTTCTGTCCTCTTTGATCAGCTGCGTTCGGCTGTGATTTTTTCTAAGATTGACCTGAGGGGAGCGTATAACCTCATCCGAATCAAGTCGGGAGATGAGTGGAAAACGGCGTTCAGTACTCAGTCGGGTCACTACGAGTATCTGGTGATGCCGTTCGGCTTGTCTAACGCTCCGGCAGTTTTCCAGGATCTCATTAACGATGTGCTCCGTGATTTTCTTGGAAGATTCGTGGTCGTTTACTTAGACGATATCCTGATCTATTCTGACTCTATAGAACAACATGTTACCCAGGTGCGTCAGGTTCTTCAAAAATTACGTGAAAATCACCTTTATGCCAAGCTGGAGAAGTGTGAGTTTCATGTCACGGAGGTATCCTTTTTAGGGTACATTATTTCCCCTCGGGGATTCTGTATGGAACCAAAGAAGCTCCAAGCCATCCTTAGTTGGGCGCAACCTACCAACTTAAAAGCAATTCAGCGCTTTTTAGGGTTTGCGAATTATTATAGAAGATTTATTCATTCTTTTTCCGACCTGGTTGCTCCCATTGTGGCACTGACTAGGAAGGGAGCGGATCCTACCAACTGGTCACGTGAAGCTGAGTTATCATTTCAGGCCTTGAAACAAGCTTTCGTCTCAGCCCCAGTCCTCAGACATCCCAACCCAGAATTGCCCTTCATTGTTGAGGTTGATGCCTCGGAGGTTGGAGTGGGGGCTATCCTATCTCAGAAGGATCCGGACTCTCTAGAATTACATCCTTGTGCCTTTATGTCCAGGAAATTCTCTTCCGCTGAATCCAACTACGATGTTGGTAACCGGGAGTTACTGGCTATTAAATGGGCTTTCGAGGAGTGGAGGCATTGGCTTGAGGGAGCAACACATACCATTTCAGTATTGACTGACCACAAAAATCTTCAGTACATCGAATCAGCTAAACGGCTGAATGCCCGGCAGGCTCGTTGGGCTTTATTTTTTACTCGTTTCAAGTTTATTATCACCTTCAGGCCAGGTTCCAAGAATACCAAGGCGGATGCCCTGTCACGCAGTTTTCTTCCAGTTCATAATAACAGTCCTGTTACTCCCATACTTCCGTCTTCAGTCATTTGGGCAGGCCTCACACAAGATTTATTTACCCAGTTAAAGCAGCTTCAACATCAAGCTCCTGGAAATACTCCTGCTGGTCGTCTTTATGTCCCTGAGTTTTTGAGAGCTACTGTTTTGACTGAGTTTCATGATAGCAAAGTTGCCGGGCATCCGGGGACCTCTAAGACTTTGGAATTAGTCTCCCGCTCAGTATGGTGGCCTGGTCTTTCTAAAGACATTAAGGAGTTTGTTTTTTCTTGTCAGGTCTGTGCACAGCATAAAGTTCCCCGTTCCTTACCCATCGGGCAACTTATGCCCTTAAATGTTCCTCTCAGGCCATGGTCTCATATTTCCATGGATTTTGTGGTAGACCTCCCTCTGTCAGCCGGATTCCGAGTCATATGGGTGGTAGTGGACCGTTTTAGCAAGATGGCCCATTTCATTGCTCTTCCCCGACTGCCATCTGCCCAGGAATTGGCAGTTTTGTTTCTCCGCCATGTTTTCAGACTTCATGGGTTACCCACTGATATTGCTTCTGATCGGGGTCCACAATTCATTGCACAATTTTGGAAGTCTTTTTGTGCCTCATTAAAGATGAAATTGTCTTTAACGTCCGGCTACCATCCCCAATCCAACGGACAGACCGAGCGAGTTAATCAATCATTAAAACAGTATTTGCGTTTGTACTCAGCCAAACTCCAGAATGATTGGTCCGAGTTTCTTCCTTTGGCGGAGTTTGCTTACAACAATTCTTGTCATTCCTCCACTAATGTGTCTCCATTCTTTTCAGTTTTTGGTTTTCACCCCAGAGCTAATTCTTTTTTTCAACATTCCTCTGTCTCCTCGCTAACCTTAACCTCTCATCTCAGACTCATTTGGAGAAAAGTGCACCTTGCTCTCAGAAAAGCGGCATTTCGAGAGAAAAAAATTTCTGACAGGCTCCGGCGGCCTTGCACTTTTAAGGTGGGAGATAGGGTATGGTTGTCGACTCGTAACATTAAACTTCGACAAACCTCAGCTAGATTGGGCCCCAAATTTATTGGACCATTTCATATTATTAAAAAAATCAATCCAGTTGCTTTCCGGTTACGTTTACCAAGAGCTCTCCGGATCGGAAATACGTTCCATTGCTCCTTGTTGAAACCATACGTTTCTTCCAGTAGATTTCCTCGGAAGATCTCTCAGGGGAAATCACCAGTAGATGTACAGGGTCATCAGGAGTTCTTGGTGGAGAAGGTTCTCGATTCCAAATTGTCCCGGGGTCGGCTTTATTTTCTGGTGCACTGGAGAGGCTATGGTCCAGAGGAAAGGTCTTGGGTCCTGGATAAGGATCTCCATGCCCCGAGGCTCAAGAGGGCATTTTTTCGGGAATTTCCTCGGAAACCTGGCTTTAGGGGTTCCTTGACCCCTCCTCAAGGGGGGGGTACTGTTAGACGCCGGAGTCCGCTCGTCGGTGCGGCCCGGCGCCTAGCAACCAGGGACGCCGTGCGCGTATAGCCGCCGGCTCCCTGGCAACGCTAGACGCCGGGCGCACGGAGCCGCACGGACCCTAGCAACGGGGACGCCACTTACGGACTGCGTTTCCCCGTTGCTGGGTTCAATTTAATTAATAGATATCTGTTTTCCTGGCCATGCAGCTTAGCAGCTGTATGGCATCTAATCCAATCAGCCTCCAAACAGCTGATTGGAGGACTCCCTGTTAAATACACTTCCTGGGCTTCTCACAGACGCCGGTAATAGCTTCCTGCATGCTGAATCTGTTTGCTGTGAGTGTTTCCAGTCCTGCTGTATCAGGTCGTTCCTGTTCTCAGTTGTCCTGTACTCGGAAGTCGTCATCTGTTCCTGGAGTCCTGACTGAGCACCTTTTGAACATCCAGTGGTGTTCGTGAGTCACGGCGTAGCCGTGTGTTGCGGCTTGGGCCGCTTTATTATTTGTCATTTATTATTTGTGTTTCGGAGCTTTTGCGGAGGATTCCGCTCCCACAGATCCACTCTGGTATCCAGCGGTGCTGGGTAGGAGTACGGACTAGTGGATTTTGGTTGTCCTTTTCCCTGGCGGGTTACCACACATACCTCAGGTTTAGTCAGTTAGCTTGTAGCCCCTGGCCTGGTTGTTTAGTCAGAGGGCCCCTTGTTATCACCCTGTCTCGGATTTCCCTTTGTCTCCCATTAAGACCTGAGGGGGCATCGGAGTTGGGCAGACATAATCCGCCCTTCAAACGCGGCTGCCATGGGCTCAAGCAACCATAGTCTCGCAGGGGATTTCTGACAACACGGGCGAGACAACGGAGTTAGGGCGCCAGGGGCTACTTTCTATTCCCGCTCCCTTCCCCAGCATTCCGTTCCAGTGCTCCGGTCCTTGCAATAGGACCACCTCAGACCAGAGTGCTGGAATCATAACACATACAAGCTCAGAGTTGATGGGTTCTTTATCAGCTCTGTGTGAAAAGGTCATTGTCTGATTGTTCCATGTTACTTCCCAATTTCCTGGTTTCTGGAAATTGGATACGTTGATACACAGTAGTGACCTATCTACGTGGTACTGGTGGAGCTTCAAGCTAGGGGGCCTAGATATATTGAATTTTCTGTCCACCCATGTAATTCGAGTACCTCATTAACTGTTAAGGGGTATGGCACTAATCAAGATTTACTCTGTCCTCGAGGTACTTGTGAGCACACCCAGCATTCCATTTGGTTTAAGACCGTACCCACTAATGAGTGATAATCACTCAAAGGATGTCCGTCAATATTGATATTATGTTTGACTGACATCTCTGGATGAACCCATCTTCGACTATGTTATCTCAGTACTTACATATGCAGTTTTCATCAGACAATAACCCTTCACATTGCCTCCGAGCTCCGTGACTACCAGATCTTTTACTTATACCAGCTTTGACTAAAGTGATGGACTGATCCTGGGGTCCTACGAATTCATCCTCTCCATCAGATCCCATTCCAGATCCTTGCTCGACTTCTCGGGGGCCCTCACAAAAACAAATTGTCCTGATCAAAAATAGAATCACAAGAAAAAGCCGGAACACAGTCTCTTGATGTGGATCCATTTCGGTAAGGAAAAAAAAAAGAAGGGATGACAAAAGAAAAATGCAGAGGGGGGGTGTTTGGAGAGAAAAAAAATAAGACAACCGTCCTTGATTTTGCTTTTCACCACGCTCAGGTGCCGTTCAACAGTCGTGCCTTTCAGCCTTCCCGGAACAGATTGTCTAGTGATATAGGTTCTCTTCACCTTTTTCCTTCTCACGAGTTTTCTCTGGGTCAGCGACCTTCTTGCAGTGGGACAAGTGGACCCAAGTCTCTCTCTCTCTGCAACCTTCAGTGCTGTTGTGCTGGTCAACAAAACTTGATGCAGTCCTTCCCACCTGTCTATGAGGCAACCTGAGCGTAGAAAATTTCAAATCATCACATAGTCCCCAGGTTCAATGTCATGACAATTACTGTTTGGTAGGTCAGGAATCGCCAGTTTCAGATTCCTTTGCTGGTTTCTTAGTTGCTGGCTCATCCTAACCAAATATTGTCATTTCATTATTGCACTTCAGATCATCCTGGGGGTCTATCATTACATGGGGCTGTCGTCCAAAAAGAATTTCAATGGGTGATAGGTTAAGCGGTGACCTGGGAGTGGTTCTGATGCTGTACAACAGTAGTGGCAGTGCTTCTGGCCACAACAGTCCATTTTCAGCCATCACTTTGCTCAGCTTGTTCTTGTAGTGCTATTCATTTTCTCCACCTTTGCACTGGCCTGTGGCCGGTAGGCAGTATGTAGCTTACTATTAATACCCATAAGCTTGCACATGACCTGAAAGACTTCACCTGTAAAATAGGTACCCCTATCACTTTCAATCATTTAAGGGACACCATATCTACACACAAATTCTTGTACAATTTTCTTAGCAGTGAATACGGCAGTATTTGTGGCGGCGGGGAATGCCTCTAACCAGTTCGAAAAGACATCAGTACATACCAAAACATACTTTAAATTCCTACAGGGTGGTAGCTGTATGAAGTCAATTTGTATTACCCGGAAAGGTCCGTCTGTAGGAGGGATATGGGGTGGCTCCGTTGGTATTGTCTTACCAATAATCTTCCTCAAGCAAGTAAGACATGTCATTGCTTTCTTGCTCACCTGACAAGAGAACCCTGGTACACTCCAGTAGGCTCTTACCAATTTGCACATATCTTCCTTGCCCAGATGAGTCAGACCATGTGCCGCTTCAGCTAGGCTTGGGAAATATGCCCTGGGGGCCACTGGCTTACCTTGTCCATCTCTCCAGAGTCCTGAGGACTCCTGACCATATCCCTTCGCTTTCCAGACTGCCTTCTCCTGTATGTAACACAAATTTTGCATTTCAATTAACTGTTGTGTATTTGTTGTGTAGGGTAAAAACATCTCTAGAGGAGAGAGAAGAGAAAAAAAGAAAATATCAGGTTTGTGTTCACCAACGGGCTGTCACTTATGTCTGGTCTCGTAGTAAGGTCTGATTAAGATATTCCACACCATCATGCATATCAGTGTCTATACAAAATTTCCCTTCACCAGTGTTCTCATCCTCCACCCTTTGTGCCTGACAAGGCACACTGCAGTAATATACTGGTGTCATTGTGCTGATGAGACATACCGGGTTCGGGCAGAACTTTAAAGGACCGATACAGCATGTGGTGCATGAACTGTCAAACCATGTACCAGTACTACGTCCCAGGTATTTGACCCTTGTCCCACATAACTGTAGTCCATCCCCTGAGACCTGGTGTCCTGTCTGGAAAAGACGAAACAGAAACTGTTTCGTATCTGCCAGGGATGACTCAAATGAATCGGCGCACAACAAGAAGTCATCAGCATATTGTATCAGCACCGACCCATTCTCAGGCTGAAAGGATTGCAAACAGTCATGTAGGGCCTGGAAGAAAATACTCAGGCTGTCACTGATAGTACTCCCCTGTAGGTGAATGCAAAAGATGAAGAGGAAACTGTGAAGAAAAACAGAATAGTGGTTGGTGACAGATAAGTTTGTAGAGGTGGAGAGGATTTTATCAAAATGACAGCTGGATTGGGCACTACGGGGAATTGATTAACTACTTGGTCTACTCCCCTTTAAGCTTGTGCTTGTTGTGTCATTACTGGGACTACCCCAGCCATCAATCCAGTGTCCTGTCCATCCTAAGTTCATAGGGAACCCGGTATCTGCAAGCTAATTTCCTCTACCTGTGATGGACATGAATTTAGAACAGTGGAATGCAACATTAGTCTTTGTGGGTATCATACCTTGCACTTCCTGAGTGGGAGTACAATATATGTATTTCACATTTCAAGTTACATAACAAAATCTCTGTCGATTAAGTTAGTCAGGGGCCACTGCTGCTAGGAAAAAAAAAAGAAAAGGGTTTAGCATCATAGAGGCCCAATCGTAACTTCTGCAGGTTTTGTCAAAGGTTTTGTTGCACTTCTCTTGTTCTTCCCATTTGTCGGATTAGTGTTTACCAGTTATCTTTCTTTCTATATGGCTTTAAATCCTTACAATATGTTCCTTGGTCCCGTCTATGTGTTTGATAAAATGGCTTGTGTTCATTGTCTAGGGGGTCTATATTTACTATGTGTCCCTGTATTCCTACATTCTCTGGCAAAGTGTCCCTCCTTTTTGCAAGCATAACATCTACTTACTCTCTTCCTTGGTCCTTCAAACACCTGGGGAATAGGTTGTGTAGTTTGTCCTTTCAGAGCCTGCATACTCATCACCATCAACCTCTTCCCCTGTTGTTGTTTATATGTGGAGATATTTTGTCATGTTCAATTGCAGACTCCTTTAGAACCTGTATGGTTACCGTTCTCCAATTAGGCAAAGATGTCTGTATCCTGACTTTCAATGCTCCTTGAGTCCGTCCATTAGCACAGAGACAGCTACTTTCCTGTGGTTCTCATCATTCTTTATATCCCTTACCCCGGTGTATTTAGCCATTTCTTGTAATGTTCTATGAAAATATTCAGATGCTAGTTCATTTTCTCTCTGTTGGACGGAGAAATTTTATTCCACTTGACATCTGTGGGGAAATACAATCCTAATTGCACATTGATCTGTTTCTAGCTCTCCTGATTGTATTCATCAGTCAGAGGACTGTCTGCCTCTATCTTACAATCAGTTATGAATTTCTGGGTGTCAATATTAGAGGGTAGGCATGCTCTTAACACTGTCCGCCAATCTTTGTTTGTGGGTTCATGGGCATTGCCCAGATCTTTAATGAACTTCTGGCATCTGGCTAAATCTCTCCTGGGATCAGGGAATTCTGAAATGATTGACCGCAGTTCCGATCTGGTCCATGGGCAATACATCGCAGTATTTCTGATGGGAGTTATTCCCTGGCTATCGGGTCTCCCATTGGGAGTTGCTATTACCCAGACAGGGTGTAACCCAACCACTCCATTCCTATTCGGCTCACTGTGGTGCATTATTGTCTCTGTGTAATGAACAGTCTCATACCCACCGGTGGCTATGATCTCACCCATCCCTACTGTGGAAGACACAATCATCACTCTTACCGGTTGGGCTGTGCCCACCTGGGTTTCCTGCATGGTGGCTGCCTGACAGAGGGCTGAGATCATACTGGGTTCGTCATCCTCTTTTGAACTATGACCTTTGAGAGAACTTAAAACAGGGTACAATATGCATGGGTTAGGGTTAATACAATTTATAAGTGCAGTCCTATCATTTTCTGATGTACCATTGGTTGTAGCTGTCTTCTCTCCATCGACATATGGCGGTGGTGGTGCACTCGCATTCGCATTCCTGTTTGGTTTGGAATTCACTGCACGAGCAAATTCCTTTTGCATCTCTCCCTCTTGTTACCAAATGTTTAAACAGTTGTTATGTCTGATCTTTTGTTTCTTAGATTTGATCAGACATATTCTATTCCTAACATTCTGCAGCACCTCTGGTTCAAAACTACCATCCCTAGGACACGATGCCCTATCATCAACAGTCATTCGTACCCATTTATCACAAAAAGCCTCTGCGTGTGGACCATACTGCCCACACATTATCAACTGAGCGAACCCTCTTGGCCTCAACTCTTCAGCCTGAACCCTGGCTGCCGAACGTTTCTCGCTTGTGCACTTGGCTCCCATCGCGGACTTTTGACACGATCCCCAAATGCACAATATGAGCAAATGGTGAAAAGTCCTTACCGAGCACTTTTCACTCACTCCTGCCTCTGCTGGCCAGTACCATGACTCACTCCAATAGTGATCCCAGTGTACCCAGACTAGGTCCCTCCCAGACCCCTCAGCAATGAAATTATTGAAGCATTAACAGAATCAATACAACACCTGTTCAGTGGAGGTTAAAAGTCTGTTGGAATGTTTTCCTGAGAGAGAGTCAGCAAAAAATTCCTTCAACTTTACACAAATCATATCTGCGTATGCTCCACACAGCGCGTATGATGACGCAATTGCGAAAAGAACGCAAATGGTATCACGTTGCGCCGAGTATTACACACACAGAGGTGTGGTCCAATCGCACAGCCTATAGATACTTGTTATCTATATGCCCTACGATCACTGGAGTCGATTTCACAAGCTGCGCTCCACAGCCGGAGCGTAACACTAAAATACTTCTACATGTTGTAGTACGTGCCTACTTCCTCAATACTCTACACATTGTAGTATGTGCCTACTTCACAATCTATTATGCTCCTCTACACGTTGTAGTACGTGCCTACTTTGTTAATACGTAAGGTTGCGACCCTTTCACGCCGCCAAGCTCCTGCCAACTCAGCGTCTCTCACGGGATCCCGGTTTCTCTGGGGTTCAATACATCCACACCTACTTTCAGCTTGCACTAATGCACAAGGTTTTCTGTACAGAAAAATATCACTCCCTTTGATTGGTAGCTTGTCCCAGAGGTAGTGCACTTTAAACAAAATATTATAATAATCTGCTTTTAAAATCGGATAGTTACTTGATACCGTATAAATGTCTTCTATCCCACCTTTAATTTATTTATTCCTATTGTGTGGTTAAACTTGCGCTCGCTACTTCACACAACCTTGCGTAAGCACGCAACCGTGCGCATCCCTTCGCTACGTGTGCGTTCCCGTACGTTTACCTCACATACCATACCACGTGTACAACGTGCGTTCGCAACTGACTATACCACACTTTTCAATGTGAGCAAAATGCTACTGCCCACTTACACAATACACTGTTGTTCCTCACACTCGCCGGAAGTCGCCCCCAAGGGTAATCCTCCTTTGAGTGTTTACCTAAACTTTTCGTCCGGAACTGTGTTTTGTGTTTTTATAATTACTCCCTTAACAAAATATATCAAATATATAACAAATAAACGTATCCGATTTTATGCAGATCTATAATGACTTATTACAAACTATGGCAACAATATGTGAGCGCATGCAAACTATCACTATGCTTTGTGCGTATTTTTCGCGCCACAAAATTACACACAAAATAAAGTAAATAGCTTTTCCCTGTTTTCCCTCGGTTCGCACCAGCACCTCTAAGACTATACAGAACAGATGTGGTCTAACAACATTAGATAGTTTTAAACACAATACAAAATGATTTAAGACGCGTCTCCACCCTTTGTTGGTAGACCAAAGTCTGTTAGGCCCTGCAAGTCCGTGAGTATGTGGTGAACAGTATGAGCCCACAACTGTTAAGTTAACTTACAGGGAAATGCTATACCTTACAATACTATGGTTCGGGCCGCTGCGGCCGCTGAATGCAGACAATGGGGGTAATTCCAAGTTGATCGCAGCAGGAATTTTTTTAGCAGTTGGGCAAAACCATGTGCACTGCAGGGGAGTCAGATATAACAAGTGCAGAGAGAGATAGATTTGGGTGTGGTGAGTTAAATCTGCAATCTAAACTGCAGTATAAAAGTAAAGCAGCCAGTATTTACCCTGCACAGAAACAAAATAACCCACCCAAATCTAACTCTCTCTGCACATGTTATATCTGCCCCCCTGCAGTGCACATGGTTTTGCCCAACTGCTAAAAAATGCCCTGCTGCGATCAACTTGATATTACCCCCCATACCCCTACAACGTGAGTGCACGTAGCGTATGCATGCCGACACGCTATGCGCACTATACAGCGACACGTGTGGCTGAATGCACTTCTATACCCAAACAAGAACGGAATGCGACACCAGTTGTATATGTTATGTTGTGGTCCAACGCAGCAACAAGTATTTACTAAAAGGGATATACACAGAAATACAACAATATCACAGAGAAGAGCTACAACCAATAGATACATACATTTGTTTGCGAGCGCTCCTGGACCCAGGACTCAGTCTGTCTTAGCAAGATGACCTTCAGAGAATTAGCACTGAGCCTGATCAGGAGCCTCTCTTTTATATAATGGGTCCAAATGCAATACAATGGGAAATGAAAGCTCTTCTTCTATTGGTCTGGGGGGAAAACATATCCAGTGCACTGGGGATCATTGGTCAGCTCAACCGGTGGGCAATGACTAAGTCCTGAGATGTGATTACTGTTGTTTACATCTGAGTTCCCGCCCCAAGACCAGTTAAACCCACCACATTGTCATGACTGAGGTTTTGTGAACCCAGTGTTCGTGAAGTCTGTGCGGGCGACTGGAGGACTATGTGAATACTTTCACTGACCTGGATTGGGGGTGTTGTGGGCTCGGGGTTTCTTCCGGTGACCAGGAAGAGGGACCGCAGCAGAGATGACCGAATCCAGGTTTTCCTCATGCAGGATTTGGTCGGCAGACAGGAAGCAGGTATGGATGCTGGAGGTCTCCTGAAAGACAGAACTTGAAAAGGTGCTGAGGAAAGAATTAAGGAGTACCGGATGCTGGAGACACTTGTGAGCACTGGGTTTTTGGAGGCACTGAGGTGCTAGGAGGCACTGAGGTGCAGAAGTGCCTGGAGGCACTGAGGTGCTTGGAGGCACTGAGGTACTTGGAGGCATGGAGATACTTGGAGGCACGGAGGTGCTTGGAAGCACGGAGATACTTGAAGGCACAGAGGTGCTGAGGCACGGAGGTGCTGAGGCACTGAGATGCTGAGGCATGGAGGTGCTGAGGCACGGAGGTGCTGGCACGGAGGTGCTGAGGCACGGAGGTGCTGAGGCACGGAGGTTCTTGGAGGCACGGAGGTGCTTGGAAGCACGGAGATACTTGAAGGCACGGAGGTGCTGAGGCACGGATATGCTGAGGCACGGAGGTGCTGAGGCACGGAGGTTCTTGGAGGCACGGAGGTGCTTGGAAGCACGGAGATACTTGAAGGCACGGAGGTGCTGAGGCACGGAGGTACTGAGGTGCTGAGGCACGGAGATGCTGAGGCACGGAGATGCTGTGGCACGGAGGCCACAGGGATACGGGAGCTCTGGAGATCACAACTACAACAGCAGTAAAGATGAAACACGGCAGCTGTGGTTTTCAGTTGAGACTATGGAATACAGTACTGTGCCTTTAAGATGAACCACTGCAGCTGTGCCTTTACATTGAGACTCATGGAAATAGTGAATATCAGTGGCAACACAAAAGTAAACCAAACAGGGTAACAAGGGAACAGAGTTTCCACAGGAACTTAAGTACAAAGGTTACCTTTAGGGAGCTCAGCTTTAAGACTCACACAGAGCTGTGTGTGACACGAGGAACTGGCCCAGTTTCCAACTCAGCCTCCCGACTTATACTTCCTGGTCCTTGATGATTGGTGAGCAGGATTAGGTGATGCAGAGAGTCTCAGGCTGGCAGAGGATTGGACAACTCTGGGTCAGGTGAACAGTCACTGTCCTGTGACTACTCTAGACTAGGCTGTGATGTAGAATGAGGCCTAGCAGGCCGAGAGAACACTGAAGCCTGAACTTCTGCAAAAGATAAGATGCTGGCTTTTAGGCCTAAACTTCAGATTACTGAATTCAGCCTCACACAGGAGCTCACCACAGGTGGAACTAATTAACTATTACCTTTCAGGCAGAGAACTCAGGAAAACTCATAGTGCTGACAAGCTGTTTAAGTCAGTGAGTAAAAGACACAGGATCCGGGACAGATGGCAGGGGTAAGTCACCAAATATGAAACCTACAGTCAGGATTGCGACACACATTATCATACATGAATCCGATATTGCTAATAACTTATTGCCGCAATATGAGACAATATCCTCACACCCACCAGATTACTGCTTATGTGACCCTGAACAATATGATCCCACAAATGATATATTTATTAATTCCCATCCTCGTGATATGTGTATGTATATATATATATATATATATATATATATATATATATATATATATATATATATATATATATATATATATATGGTTTCCTGCTATTCATAATTAGTTATGAAGTATATATAACCATGGGTTAGATGTGTTTAAACTATGTGTACGAGAATATAAATGTTATATATTTGATTTATCATACATCAGTGTCTGATCTGTAATGTCACCTTTTTTGTGGTTTTGAAAGGTATTAAGCAAACAAGGGTCTGGCTTGTGTTTGTGTAGGTTATATTGTGTTCTTGTTTGTTCTGACCTCTAGTGTAACAATGACAGTCCAGTATCTATTGACTCAATATACAACTCTAAAACAATTGGGGCAAACAACGGTATTTACACATTCCCTCTGTCCAAGGTCCATTTTCCATGGTCAGAATGCCTGCTTAAACAAGACAGTCTGATATGTTAAAGACATTGTTTGTATTGTATTCCTGGAAGTATCACCTTTGAATGTGTATAAGAGCAATTTGCTATTTTGTGACAATATGATTTTTATGAACACATGCATTTTCTACCGTAATGCACACAGTAACTTGCTGGTGAAGTGTGTATAGACTATGTGTAAATTATGCACTATATAGATAAAATATGGAATATGGCTTTGTGGCTTTTCTATGCGAATGCGTAGTTTACCATATTTACTCAAACCACGCGCTAATACGCAGGGCTTCACGAGCCAATGTACGCAGCGTGCAGGTATGCGCATGCACGGCAGAACACGTGCATGCACAGAGACCACTCTGTGTGGGGTTTATATGTGTGTATGAGGTATGTAATATTTTTGACTTCAACAGTCCGTACCAAGTTTTGTTGACAGCATGATTCAAGTGAAATTAGCCTAGAGAGACTTGGGTCCTTGATTTCCATTGCAAGAAAGTCGTTAGTCCGGAAGGAACTCGTAAAGGGAGTGAAATCGCAGAAATATCACTCAAGAATCTGTTCCGTGAAGACTGAGAGGCGGCACTGTTGAACACTACCTGAGCGTACTAAAGGATTACAAAAAGACCAGGCGTAGTAATGGATTTGCTATAAGCAAGATTTGTTTTGTTCTTTTTCTTTCCAGTTGACAAACATTTTTTTCAGGACATTCTATTTTTGTGAGGTTTCATGAGGAGTCGAGAGTGGGCTTGGAACTGGTTCTGGAGAAAGGAGTGATGTCTTTATAGGATCCCAGGATCAGCCTATCACTTTGTTTAAAGCCAGAGAAAATAAAAGGTCTAGTAGTTACGGAGTTCGGAGGCAACGTGATAGGCTATTGTCTGAGGAATACTGTATTTTGTAGTTATTGTGACCCTATAATTGAAGATGAGTGCATCCAGAGTTGTCAGTTAAGCAATAATGTTGAATTTAACAGACATCCCTTGAGTGATTACCACTCACTAGTGGGTAAGGTCTTAAACCAAATGGAATGTTGGATGTGCTCACAGGTACCTCTAAGACAAAATAATGCAGGAATAGTGCCACATTCTTTAGAGTTAGCTGAGGTACTTGAATTACATGGAGGGGGGGACCTGTGGACAAGGAATATAATATAACTAGACCACCTAGTCTTAAGATCCATAGATAAATTCCTAGTATGTTTAAATCTCACCAATTTCAGGAAACCAGGAAATTGGGAGGTAATCAGGAACAATCAGACAATGACTTATTCACACACAGCAGATAAAGAGCTAATTAATATATGTGGAAAAAAGTTTAAGAGTGGCTCTCCCCAAACTCCGAAGGTTTATGTTATTTAGGAAGGACACTACCTGAAATAATAACCCTTGTTCAATGATGAAAAATATTTGGTATACGATCCAGAAATGGAAACAATGTTCAGGAAATGATAGGAATATATATCATGAAATTTTTATATGTCTCTTTCATGACTTGTTTGTGTTTTCTCCCCTTACCCACCAAAACATCTATCGAATCTGACCATCAGTGTACAAAAACGTGCATACATGTATGTATGCAACGATCGTTCAGATCAGACATCATAGGCTATAGCACTGTTTCAGCATACTCTATAGGTTGAATGTCGTCCCACACCCAACCAGTGGTCCCGTGACCACTGAGCGCATATAAAGGATGTCTCGTCCTCTTCCCTGTCTTCCCCAAATATAGTCAATGTCTGATTTGCGAAATGAATACATACGTGTGTCTAGGTCACCAGTTAATGTTTGAAATGTTTTTTTTAATTCTGTTTAGTGTGACAGTTATGACAGCTATTGTTTACTGTCAAAGGGTGGACTGTCAAAGTACAAATATTACATACACACTACATGTAAACTCCAAACAGAGTGGCCTCTGTGCGTGCACGTAATCCCGTGCGTACACATACACGCAGCGTGCACAGGATATACGGTAGCATACGCATTCGCACAGAGAAGCCACAAAGACATATTCAACACGTTTAGCACCAAGACTTGTATTATAATTGTATTTATGTAATAGAGTGTAACATCATATATATATATATATATATATATATATATATATATATAGAGAGAGAGAGAGAGAGAGAGAGAGAGAGAGAGAGAGAGAACTGGTATGGTCGGCACTCCCTTCACATTAGTCAGCTGCCCCGGTGCCTTCCTTGCAAAGCATATACAAACTGGTGGTCTTCTAGAAAGAGGTATGCATCTCCACTCTCAATCCATGAAAAACCAGGTGGCACTCCAGAGAACTTGTGAATAACGAAGTGTAATAAGCAAATCAATCAAAAAGGTGGCATAACTCCGCCAACGTTTCAGCGCCACGCAGGGCGCTTTTCTCAAGGCTGTATGCAGTACTATTACTGCACTCGTTGTGTCCTTTAACAAGGAGGGTAATTTCTGGACATGTGGTTTTAAAAACACATCCACATATTCAGATAAGTGTGCTGTTAGTGAATCTATTCCTGCTATAATAGGCCTGCCAGGTGGTGATGTCAGGCTCTTGTGGATCTTGGGGAGGTGGTACATGATTGGGATAATCGGATTGTTGTTCAGGAGGTATTGGTATTCATCCTTCGAGATGATACTTTTATAGAGTGCTGGGGTCAGTGCTTTCCTTAGTTCCTCAATGAATTCCTCCGTAGGGTCTTTTGGTTGTGGTTTGTATGAAGATGTGTCACTTAATAACTGTTGTGCTTCTTTAATATATATTTCCTTATCCTGTATTACCAATCCGCCCCCTTTGTCAGCCGGTCTCAGTATAATGGTTTCATTTTCCTTCAGTTCTTTTAATGCATGTTTCTCATGGTTAGTAAGGTCATATTTCTTTACTTTGAAGTCTTCTCCATCGATCAAATCTTTTCTTACTAAATCATAAAAAATGTTGATGTGCGAACCTTTAGACTCTAGAGGGTAAAACTTTGATGGTGGTTTCAGACCTGATTTGGAGGAGTTGTAGTTTGTAAGGATAGCATTGTCTTTCCTTGCAAAATGTCTCTTCAGGGTTAGATTTCTCACATATTTATTCAGATCAATAAACATTTGGAATTTATCTGGTTTATGTGTAGGAGCAAATGTTACTCCTTTGCTAAGTAGGGAGATCTGTGGTTGTGTTAAACTGTGGGAAGAAAGATTAAAAATGCCTTTATCTTTAGGGTCGGTTACCGGGAGTTTCTTTTTCTGGGGTTTTCTTCTTCCTCCTCTCTTTCCCCTTCTTGTAATCTTCTTTTTAGTGGAGATGCATGGTAAATATTTTCTTTGATCTTTTCCTGATATTCCTTGTCTCTGTGAGGTCTCGCTTGTCAGTGGCCTAAAAAACTCTCCTCATGTTCTTCTTCTTGTGCTGTACTTGTTGAGGGACGGTCAAAGACTGTGTATCGACTTCCCCCTCTATAGGAGTTTTGTCTCGGGCGTGCTCCTTTGAAAGAAGTAGATCTGTGTCTTTGTTTCGTCCTATTCCAGCTTTGATCATTAGATCTGCTTTGTAGTCTGCCTCTTCCTCTGTCTTGGGTTGTGTTTCCGGTCCATTTCTTCACTTTGTAATTTTCATAATCCTTTCTATCTCTCAAGAACTTGTGTTCCTTATTCTTGATCACCTCTTCCTCGATTTTTTCCAGTTTTTTATTTAGGACTTTTCCATTAATCTTAAATTCCTCACTATCCTTATGTTTGTTCACATTGCTGTCTTTATTTTTCAATAATTCCTCTATATCTGAAAGTTCTGTCTTCTTCTCCTTCACAATTAACTTCATAAGATTGACCGAGCAGTCATGGAGGATTTTGTCCCATTCTTCCATAAATACATGCCTATCAGTGCCAAATGTTGGATTCTTGATAAGCCTAAGGCCTCTTGGGATTCTGTCTACTTTAAGGTAATGTTCCAACCCTTTTATATCCCACCATATTTTTATTTCCTTTATCAGGGTTTTTTCTATGTCCCAGAAAAGGGAATCTATATTATCGGTTACCACCACTCTGTTTAGAGACTTTTCCTTATTAAACACCTGTTGGCATAGGTCGGACCTTCTCTTATTTAACCCACAAAGACGTAACATTTTCCTTTTATACAGTAGGATTAATCAAGAAATAGACAGCAGCTCTAATCACAAATACCAAGAAAAGCAAAAAATATTGTAAATGAGTAAATCAGTGCGCTTGTCCAAATTATGCGAAGTTCCTTACTGTAAAAGTGCAATCTAAAGTCACAAATAAATTTGGTCAAATGACCAGTCCATAAAATGAGTTCTTCCAAAACTCGTGTTAGGTTTAATTGCCAAACAGTCCACACTTTCCCCATTTTAACGGGTGGCTGCTCAGTTCTTCAAAAAGTGCCACTAGGTATGCGTAGCCCAAAGGGGAATCTGAAAATAGAGGAAGGAACAACAGAGCGCCTAAAGTGTAGTATCCTTTAAAATAGTTTTTGAAATCCTCCTCCACTTTAGAACATATTCCTAATGATTTAAATATGTCCTTATTACTATATATAAACTCGCTTGGGATACGCTATTATACTATATCAAGTTATATGTGCTATACTTATATGTATTTATTTTTTATTCTCCACGTGGTTTTAAGAGCAGTCCATTATTTATATTTATTTTTTATTATATTTATATTGATGTGTATATTTATATTCATATTTATATGTATTTATATGTTTATATATCTATATTTATACTTTCAATATTGCTGGTTAATTCTTTCAAACGTTGTACGGCTCACTAGCCATTTATATAAATGTAATGTACTTGCTTTGTTTACTTATGTTAATTAGCCATGTGGCCGGAAAAGCATCTCTCCACGATCCCTGATACACACTATTGCTGGGCAGTGTCAGTGTTGATGCGGCTGTGGGAGAAACGTCACTTCCGGCGGCAACGCACTTCCGCCGGAAGTCAGGCGCCGAATAGCGCTAAATGTAAACAGACCACTGTGTTTGGATATCAGTGGTTCTGTGCAACATAACTGAACTGGAATAGATACTGTGGATAATATACAATCACCGATTACAGAATCAAATCCCCATAGAGAGGGGAAAGGAAAGAGAAACCAGGTACAATTTAAGGTGCACTCAACCCAACTTAACAGATTTCAATGTATTTTTTCTCAAAGATGTATATCCACACTGTAGTATCAAGTAAAGGCTCAAATGCATTTGAGCCTTTACTTGATACTACAGTGTGGATATACATCTTTGAGAATAAATACATTGAAATCTGTTAAGTTGGGTTGAGTGCACCTTAAATTGTACCTGGTTTCTCTTTCCTTTCCCCTCTCTATGGGGATTTGATTCTGTATCCCTGTTCAAACCAGTTGGTAGCACCTTGTGAGCCTTAATCCCTGTCTCACATATACATATATGAGACCCCAAAATAAGGGTGGAATTGATATTATGGAAGGCACCCCAATAGTATAAATTAAATTATTCTATCTTGGTGCGGGTTACTCTCCTGATTTGGTTGGAGCTTTATGCTTGACCAATATCGGAAATATTGTTAATATACAATCACCACCACTCATCTAAGGCGCCATATCTTTAATCTTATTACGTATTGTACTTCTTCCGGTTTCGCCGATGACGCAAACCGGAAGTAATTTGCATAATCAAGTACTAATCGATGTGGGTATAAATAAGACCTCACTACAGCATGATGTAATCTCCTGATGAAGCACAAAGCCGGGCAAAACGTGTTGAGAAACTGAACTACCGACTTGCCGACCTACCTTTGCCGACATTTATGTCATTTAAGCTAAGCCATATATTTTTATATATATTTTTTTTTTGTATACTTAATAAATTTGAACCTTTTTTTATATGAATTGTTGATTGGAGCATTGCTATATTATCCAAAGGTTTCCATATGACCACCACCCTCTGATGAGGACCAGGATACAAGTACCTATACTGATATGCACAAATTATTACTTTATCTGGTACGCATGTAATTTTATGTGAGACGTAAAATTTGACCCTATTTTCTGAGTAATTACTACGCTATACAGCGATTCCCTGTTTCCTGACTCTATCTAGATTTCGACAGAGACGTGGACTAAAAGACCAGGGGTTCGATAGGCATTGAGTCAAGCCGTAATCCGGTACACAATATTATTCTTGCGTGTGACAAAAACTATTTTAAAGGATACTACACTATAGGCGCTATATATATATATATATATATATATATATATATATATATATATATATATATATATATATATTACTGGGACAGAACAAGTTAATCATATCATGTTCAGTCTCATATTAATCAGTGTTTTACCATCAGTAATCTTGTCTTTACGAATAAACTGTTGCACATTGACACTGCAATATATGAGTAATATAAGATATGTATGGAATAATGTGCAGAGCAAGGTGTGGATACTGGTCAGTTGGAACTAGCTTCACAGCATGGCCCTGAGGGCAAACACATGTGCCTGCAACATAGGACAAAAGCCTTCACACTGACCTATGAGCCATTGAGTTCTTGAGAGGTCTGGCCTCTGGACCAATGGAAGAAGATGAAACCCACTGTCGTATACACCCATTATTTTACTGTATAAAAAGTGGGACCCGGAATCAGGCAGCTCTCTCATACATTCTCACTCACTCTCACACACACATCTACTCTCTCTCTCTCTCTCACACACACACACACACACACACACACACACACACACACACGTACACCCTTATCAGAAGTCTCCTACCTGATCTGGCTGCCTGGAGAACTTGCGTATGTATATTGTAGTGTTCATTCTAGCACCCTGCACCTTTCAAAACATGTGCAGTTCCTCTTTCCTGCCTTGGGTGTCGCTCTCTCCTCTGGTGCTTCTCAGCACACTCAGGTCTGTATTTCAGTGCTGAGATACAGACCAAAGTGTTCTGAGAAGCACCACACCAGAGAGCGACACCCCATGCAGGAAAGGAGAACTGCATGGATTTTGAAAGGTGCAGGGTGCTAGAATGAACACTATATATTGGCTGTTACTGATTCTTATGTAACTGCAACTGCTTCTTTTGTAACGGTAACTCTGCATCCATATTTAGATATATTATTTTGTATGCATAACTTTTATATCAAATACATATATCTCTGAGTGTTGCAACGTTCAGCGCGCTTTTATTGTATATGGTAATAAGATGCGCCTTGCATCCGCAGTATATATTAACGCTGGCATTGAAATGTTTATTTAAAATAATTGGAAATTCACACTCCCCCCGTCACTGCCCCCCCCCCCCCCCCCCCCCTGCCGGGTTGCCCGTCGGCCGTATCGGCCGTCGGGCACCTCGGTGGCCAATCGCGTAATGGCCCTCATTCCGAGTTGTTCGCTCGCTAGCTGCTTTTAGCAGCATTGCACACGCTAAGCCGCCGCCCTCTGGGAGTGTATCTTAGCTTAGCAGAATTGCGAACGAAATATTAGCAGATTTGCAAATACAAAATTCTTAGCAGTTTCTGAGTAGCTTGAAACTTACTCCTACACTGCGATCAGTTCAGTCAGTTTCGTTCCTGGTTTGACGTCACAAACACGCCCTGCGTTCGCCCAGACACTCCCCCGTTTCTTCAGACACTCCCGCTTTTTTCCCACACTCCCATAAAACGGCCAGTTTCCGCCCAGAAACACGCACTTCCTGTCAATCACACTCAGATCACCAGAACGATGAAAAATCCTCGTTATGCCGTGAGTAAAATACCTAACTTTTGAGTAAAATAACTAAGTGCATGCGCTCTGCGAACCTTGCGCATGCGCAGTAAGCGACTAATCGCAATATAGCGAAACTCGGCAACGAGCGAACAACTCGGAATGAGGGCCAATGTGTAGGGCCTATAAGAGTAACATGAATTCTAATAAGCACCAATATGAAGAAATGTGATTTGTCTAAGCTGCATACTGTACTGTACAGTATATTTTTAGGTACTGTACATTACTGTATTAATATTCAAGTCAGAAATGAGCTTACATTTTTCGTATAACACTGTATGTTACACTGTTATAAATGATGTGTGTATTTGTTTTTAATTATTTTATGCTATAAAAAAGCATTTGAAAACTTTGCACAATTGTACTGAGTGCTGCCTTTATGCAGTGGAGGGTAATTCCTCTCCACACATATTCTGATGGTTCATACAGTACAGCAGTTGCCTACCGTCACTGATATTGCAGGAGTCTCCAAATTGCAATTCTTATCTCCTAATCTCCTGCATCATACAGTACATTAAATCAGATCTCCCAGAATGTTAACCACAGCCTGGGTTACAACAAGGAATTTGTAACAGTATGACTGCTAATGTACAGTATTTGTGCAAAGCAGTCCTGACTCTAAGCAACCCCCTCTTAGTCCCCCCTGCAGTAGAGAACACATCCTGTGTACCAGCAAGTTTCTTACTGTACTGTTCAGTATCTAAATGTCTGCTAATACTCGTAAGTGTGAGGTGCAAATGTTTTATTAGTAATACAGTAGGTGCTGTACAAAGAAACATAGATTTTGATGGAAGATACTTTAAGAACCACTTGGACCATCTAGTCTTCAGTTAAACAGACAAAAGACTTTGGACAAGGTTACTCTAAATTGCATTTGGAATTTAATGCATACAGTAGAGATCTGTCCACACTGTACTGTATTGTACATAGAGTACTGTACAGTATCTACTTTATCCTGCCATGTACAGTATGGCACAGCTTGAAATCTCAGACTATGGGCCAGATGTACTAAGCCTGAAAAGTGATAAATATCACAGTGATAAAGTACCAGCCAATCGGCTCCTAACTGTCATTTTTCAAACACAGCCTGTGACATGGCAGTTTGGAGCCGATTGGCTGGGGCTTTATCACAGTGATATTTATCACTTTTCAGGCTTAGTACATCTCCCCCTATAAGAGGATTTACAGTACAGTAGCCATGCTTTGTGATGTTTCTTAAGTTGCTTCTTTAATATGGTACTTTATACATACAGCAGGCATGTCCAAACTGTGGCCCTCCAGCTGTTAAGAAACTACACATCCCAGCCTGCCCTGACACAGCTTTAGCATTCTCTGACAGCAAAACTGTGTCAGGGCATGCTGGGATATATAGTTTCACAACAGCTGGAGGGCCGCAGTTTGGATATGCCTGACATACAGTATTCTACTGTATTATGGCAAACAAAATAGTTGGGTGTACAGCAGTGGTGCAAGTAGAAATATTTTCTTAGTGGTACTGAGTGCCAAAAATGGGTGTGGCCATGTGTTGTGAGGGGGCGTGGCCACATGCCACAAGCTGGAGTGGCTACATGATACTAGTTGCGAGGCAACACTACAAAGCCCCTTTTCTTTTCACTCTGGAGGCAAGGCTAGAAATATATAGTACTACCTCCAGTATAATAGAAGTATATAGTGATACCCCCAGTATAATAGGATTTTGGTTACCTACCGGTAAATCCTTTTCTCGTAGTCCGTAGAGGATGCTGGGGTCCATAGTAGTACCATGGGGTTTAGACGGGTCCACCAGGAGCCATTGGCACTTTAAGAGTTTAATAGTGTGGGCTGGCTCCTCCCTCTATGCCCCTCCTACCAGACTCAGTCTACAAACAGTGCCCGAGGAGACAATATACTTAGAGAGAAGGAATTACACAGATAGTGGCGAGATTCATACCAGCTCACACAACAGCCAAATCCGGCTAACATGCCTGAAAAACTCAGCAACAGCTGAAACAGTAAATAACACAGAACTTACCTAGGAACCAGGCAGTACTGAACTATAAAACCAAAGTAGAAAAACGCAGCGCGGGGCGGGCGCCCAGCATCCTCTATGGACTACGAGAAAAGGATTTGCTGGTAGGTAACCAAAATCCTATTTTCTCTTACGTCCTAGAGGATGCTGGGGTCCATATTAGTACCATGGGGATGTACCAAAGCTCCCAGTACGGGAGAGAGAGTATGGAGGCTCCTGCAATACTGCTTGACCAAACTTGAGGTCATCAGAGGCCAAAGTATCGAACTTGTAAAACTTGGCAAACGTGTTTGACCCAGACCAAGTAGCTGCTTGGCAGAGTTGTACAGCCGAGACACCCTAGGCAGCCGCCCAGGAAGAGCCTACTTTACGAGTAGAGTGGGCATTTACCGATTTCGGACACGGCAATCCTGCCGTGGAATAAGCATGCTGGATAGTGAACCTGGTCCTGCGTGAAATCGACTGCTTGGAAGCAGGACACCCAATTTTCTTGGTATCATAGAGGACAAACAGAGAATCACTTTTCCTATGACGAGCCGTCCTCTTCACATAAATCTTCAAAGTCCTCACTACATCCAAGGCCTTTGAAGCAATTGAGGAGTCAGTAGCCACTGGCACCACAATAGGTTGGCTGATATGGAAAGCTGATACAACCTTAGGCAGGAACTGTGGATGAGTCCGAAGTTCCGCCCTGTCTTCATGGAAGATCAGATAGGGGCTTTTACAAGATAAAGCCCCCAATTTCGACATGCATCATGCAGAAGCCAAGGCCAACAAAGTGACCGCCTTCCATGTGAGAAACTTGAGATCCACCTTCTGTAGAGGCTCAAACCAAGCAGATTGCAGGAACTGCAACACCACATCAAGATCCCAGGGTGCCGTTGGCGCCACAAAGGGAGGCTGGATGTGCAGAACCCCTTTAATAAAGGTCTGAACCTCAGGGAGGACAGCCAATTGTTTTTGGAAGAAGATGGACAAAGCAGAGATCTGTACCTTGATGGAGCCCAATCTCAGTCCCATATTCACCCAGGCTTGCAGGAAAAGGAGAAAATGTCAAAGTTGAAACTCCACCGCAGGAAACTTCTTGGACTCACACCAAGAAATATATTTTTTCCAAATGCGATGGTAATGTTTAGACGTTACCCTTTTCCTAGCCTGTATCAGGGTAGGAATGACCTGACTCGAGATACCCTTCCGAGCTAAGATCTGGCGTTCAACCGCCATGCCATCAAACGTAGTCATGGTAAGTCTTGATAAGTGAACGGCCCCTGCAGTAGCAGATCCTCCTGAAGAGGTAACGGCCTTGGATCTTCCAGCAGAAGATCCAGGAGATCCGTGTACCAAGCCCTCCTTGGCCAGTCCGGAGCAATGAGGATTGCCAGAACCTTTGTTCTTCTTACCAGTTGAAGAACTTTTGGTATCAGAGAAAGTGGAGGGAACACATACACTGACGTGAACAACCACAGTGTAACCAGTGAGTTCACCGCCACTGCCTGAGAGTCTATCGACCTGGAACAGTACCTCCGCAGCTTCTTGTTGAGCCAGGAGGCCATCATGTCTATGTGAGGAATCCCCCACTAACCGGTTACCTCCTCGAACACTTCCGGATGGAGGCCCCACTCTCCTGGATGGAGATCGTGTCTGCTGAGGAAGTCTGCTTCCCAATTGTCTACACCCGGAATGAAGATTGCTGACATCGCCACTGCATGCCTTTCTGCCCAGAGGAGGATTTTTGACACCTCTGACATGGCAGCCCTGCTCTTCGTTACGCCTTGTCGGTTTATGTAGGCCACTGTGGTCACATTGTCCAACTGCACCTGAACAGCCCAATCCTACAGAAGGTGTGCTGCTTGCAGAAGGCCGTTGTACACGGCTCTTAGCTCCAGAATGTTTATCGGGAGAAGGGATTCTTGATCTGACCACCGTCTTTTGAAGGTTTCCCCCTGAGCGACTGCTCCCCAACCTCTTAGACTTGCATCTGTGGTTAGAAGGATCCAGTCCTGAACACCGAACCTTCGGCCTTCCAGAAGGTGAGGCAGTTGTATCCACCAGAGGAGCGAAATCCTGGCTTTCGGAGACAGACAGATCCTCTGGTGCAGGTGTAAGTGAGATCCCGACCACTGGTCCAAGAGATCCAGCTGAAAGGATCAAGCATGAAACCTTCCATATTGTAGAGCCTCGTAGGAGGCAACCATCTTCCCCAGAAGGCAGATGCACTGATGAACCGAGACCCAGGTAGGCTTTAAGACATCCCGGACCATTGATTGAATCACCAATGCTTTCTCCATCGGCAGAAACACCCTCTGCACTTCCGTGTCTAGGATCATTCCCAGGAACGACAGCCTCCTTGTCGGCTCCAGATGAGAGTTTAGAAGGTTCAGGATCCAACCGTGCTCCTTGAGCAGGTGTGTCATGAGGGCAATTGATCGCAACAATTTCTCCCTGGACGACGCCTTGATCAGGAGATCGTCCAGATATGGAGTTATATTCACCCCCTTGCTTGTGCAGGAGAACCATAATCTCCGCCATCACCTTGGTGAAGACCCTCGGTGCTGTGGAGAGGCCAAATGGTAGTGCCTGAAACTGATAGTGATCATCCAACAGTGCAAACCGGAGATATGCCTGATGTGGAGACCAGATGGGAATGTGGAGGTACGCATCCTTGATCTCCAGGGACACCAGGAACTCCCCCTCCGTCAGACCTGAGATGACAGCTCTCAGAGACTCCATTTTGAATTTGAACTCCCTGAGGTAGGGGTTCAAAGATTTTAAGTTCAGAATTGGCCTTACCGAACCATCCGGCTTCGGTACCACAAAAAGGGTTTGAATAGTAACCTTTGTTCCACTGATGAGGTGGAACTGGAACAATGACCCTGGACACCACCAATTTTTGGATAGCGTCCAGAAGAATTGTTCTGTCTGCCAGCAGAGCTAGCAAGCCTGACTTGAAGAAACGGTGAGGCGGGAGATCTTGAAACTCCAGCCTGTATCCCCTGGACACTATATCCAGTACCCAGGGGTCCGGGCCGACGACACCCAGACTTGGCTGAAATGTCGAAGTCTTGCCTCCACCTGACCTTCCTCCAGGTCCAGCTATCCACCATCATGCAGAGGACTTTGGGGTATCAGAAGCAGGCTTCTGGCTCTGGGAGCCAGCGGAAGCAGGCTTCTTCCCTTTAGCACGACCACCTCTGAAGAAGGTGTTCGAAGGCTTGTTCTTTCTAGGCCTCGCGAGCCGAAAGGGCTGTGACGTGGCTGGTGTAAAAGGCTTCTTCGTAGCCAGTGCAGCTGAGGGGAGAAAATGAGACTTACCTGCTGTAGCCGTGGCAATCCATGCATCTAGCGCCTCCCCAAAGAGAGCCTGACCTGTATAGGTTAGACCCTCCACACTTTTCCGCGTCCGCAGACCATTGGCGCAGCCAGAGACCCCTGCGAGCCGAGACGGACATGGAGGAGATCCCCGTAGCCATGGAGCCCAGGTCCTTCATGGAATCTACCAGGCACCCTGCAGAATCCTGAATATTACGTAAATATAAATCAACGTCACCTCTATCCAGCGTAGTCGATTCCTCCTGCAGAGTGATTGACCACCTGGCAATAGCCTTTGCAATCCAAGCACAGGCTATAGTAGGCCGCAATATAGCCCCTGAAGCCATGTAAATGGATTTTAGCGTAGCATCCACCTTTCGATCTGCTGGGTCTTTCAACGCGGTGGATCCTGGGACTGGCAGCACCACCTGCTTGGATAGCCTAGAGTCAGAGGCGTTGACTATCGGCGGGGACTCCCATTTTCTCCTATTTTCCTCTGGGAAGGGAAAAGCAGCCAAGACCCTCTTAGGGATCTGGAATTTCTTTTCCGGATTTTCCCAGACTTTTTCAAAGATTTAATTCTTTGGATGCCGGGAAGGTGAGGGGGGGCTTTTTATTGTCTGTAAAAAAGACCTCCATCCCCTGGTCAGGAGCTGTATCAGTAATGTGTAACACATCCCTTACAGCTTCAATCATCAACTGCACCCCCTTAGCAAGTGATGCCATCCCCCTCGACACATCCCCATCACCGTCTGCAGTGTCAGAATCGGTGTCCGTGTCATTCTGCATAAGGGGGGTCATTCCGAGTTGTTCGCTCGTTATTTTTTTCTCGCAACGGAACGATTAGTCATTAATGCGCATGCGCAATGCCCGCAGTGCA
Source organism: Pseudophryne corroboree (assembly GCF_028390025.1). NCBI lineage: Eukaryota > Metazoa > Chordata > Amphibia > Anura > Myobatrachidae > Pseudophryne > Pseudophryne corroboree. The sequence continues at coordinate 250,455,378 of NC_086452.1, read as the reverse complement.
ACTGCGCCAAGTAAATTTTCTATGCAGTTAGGTATTTTACTCACTGCATTACGAGGTTTTTTTCTTCATTCTGGTGATCGTAATGTGATTGACAGGAAGTGGGTGTTTCTGGGCGGAAACTGGCCGTTTTATGGGTGTGTGCGAAAAAACGCTACCGTTTCTGGGAAAAACGCGGGAGTGGCTGGAGAAACGGAGGAGTGTCTGGGCGAACGCTGGGTGTGTTTGCGACGTCAAACCAGGAACGACAAGCACTGAACTGATCGCAGATGCCGAGTAAGTGTGGAGCTACTCAGAAACTGCTAAGAAGTGTCTATTCGCAAATTTGCTAATCTTTCGTTCGCAATTTTGATAAGCTAAGATTCACTCCCAGTAGGCGGCGGCTTAGCGTGTGCAAAGCTGCTAAAAGCAGCTTGCGAGCGAACAACTCGGAATGAGGGCCAAGGTTGGCAAGTGCACGTTTGTGAGAATGCACCGCGGGGGACCCCGAGGAAGCAGTATCAGACCATACAACCATAGAGGATTGCAGAACTTGAGTGGCATGCTCAGTCCTGGCAACCTTATCAGAAATCTGAGAAATAGTCCCACTCAGAGAGACTAACCATTCTGGCTCTCTAGCTGGGATCTGAGCTACAACAGTGCAATCCTGATTACATGGTATGGATTCTTCCTGGAAAGATAAATCCTCTGCAGCATATGAAACAATGTCCCTAGACATGTCACATACAAACTAGTGATGAGCGGGTTCGGATCCTCGGGATCCGAACCCGCCCGAACTTCACCTTTTTTTTCACGGGTCCGAGCGACTCGGATCCTCCCGCCTTGCTCGGTTAACCCGAGCGCGCCCGAACGTCATCATCCCGCTGTCGGATTCTCGTGAGATTCGGATTCTATATAAGGAGCCGCGCGTCGCCGCCATTTTCACACGTGCATTGAGATTGATAGGGAGAGGACGTGGCTGGCGTCCTCTCCGTTATAGTAGAAAAAGACTGAGTATAAAGACTGAGTGACTTACTTATAATTGTGGGGAGGATTGGGGACGGGGAGCAGCTGTTAGGGAGTACAGTGCAGGGTTTTGATTATACCACCAGTGAGTTTAATCCTTTGTTTGTTTCTCTGCCTGAAAAAAACGCTCCACCATATCTGTGCTCACTCAGTGTGCTGCACTGCTGCATGATATATCTGTGCTGAGTGCACTGCTCACACTGCCTAATTGTGGGGACTGGGGAGCAGTTATAGCAGGAGTACAGTGCACAGTTTTGCTGACAGTGACCACCAGTCCAGTATACGTTTGTCTGCCTGAAAAACACTCCTGTCTGTGGTGGCTTTTTTTTTCTTCATACTAGTTTAGCAGTCTGCTGACAGTGTCCACCAGGTCCGTTATTATTTATTATACAGTATATTATATTTATTTTATATATATCTAGCAGTACGGTAGGCCACGGCTGTACCTACCTCTGTGTCGTCAGTGCACTCGTCGTCCATAAGTAATATAATACTATACTATCCATCCATCTACATTGTATACCTGTGGTGGCTTTTTTTTTCTTCATACTAGTTTAGCAGTCTGCTGACAGTGTCCACCAGGTCCGTTATACAGTATATTATATATATAAGCAGTACGGTAGGCCACGGCTGTACCTACCTCTGTGTCATCAGTGCACTCGTCGTCCATAAGTAATATAATACTATCCTATCCATCCATCTACATTGTATACCTGTGGTGGCTTTTTTTTTCTTCATACTAGTTTAGCAGTCTGCTGACAGTGTCCACCAGGTCCGTTATTATATTATACAGTATATTATATATATATATATATAAGCAGTACGGTAGGCCACGGCTGTACCTACCTCTGTGTCGTCAGTGCACTCGTCGTCCATAAGTAATATAATACTATACTATCCATCCATCTACATTGTATACCTGTGGTGGCTTTTTTTTTCTTCATACTAGTTTAGCAGTCTGCTGACAGTGTCCACCAGGTCCGTTATACAGTATATTATATATATAAGCAGTACAGTAGGCCACGGCTGTACCTACCTCTGTGTCGTCAGTGCACTCGTCGTCCATAAGTAATATAATACTATCCTATCCATCCATCTACATTGTATACCTGTGGTGGCTTTTTTTTTCTTCATACTAGTTTAGCAGTCTGCTGACAGTGTCCACCAGGTCCGTTATACAGTATATTATATATATAAGCAGTACGGTAGGCCACGGCTGTACCTACCTCTGTGTCATCAGTGCACTCGTCGTCCATAAGTAATATAATACTATCCTATCCATCCATCTACATTGTATACCTGTGGTGGCTTTTTTTTCCTTCATACTAGTTTAGCAGTCTGCTGACAGTGTCCACCAGGTCCGTTATTATATTATACAGTATATTATATATATATATAAGCAGTACGGTAGGCCACGGCTGTACCTACCTCTGTGTCGTCAGTGCACTCGTCGTCCATAAGTAATATAATACTATACTATCCATCCATCTACATTGTATACCTGTGGTGGCTTTTTTTTTCTTCATACTAGTTTAGCAGTCTGCTGACAGTGTCCACCAGGTCCGTTATACAGTATATTATATATATAAGCAGTACGGTAGGCCACGGCTGTACCTACCTCTGTGTCGTCAGTGCACTCGTCGTCCATAAGTAATATAATACTATCCTATCCATCCATCTACATTGTATACCTGTGGTGGCTTTTAGTTGTGCGCATTAAAATATGGAGAACAAAAATGTGGAGGTTAAAATAATAGGGAAAGATCAAGATCCACTTCCACCTCGTGCTGAAGCTGCTGCCACTAGTCATGGCTGAGACGATGAAATGCCATCAACGTCGTCTGCCAAGGCCGATGCCCAATGTCATAGTACAGAGCATGTAAAATCCAAAACACAAAAAAATCAGTAAAATGACCCAAAAATCAAAATTAAAAGCGTCTGAGGAGAAGCGTAAACTTGCCAATATGCCATTTACGACACGGAGTGGCAAGGAACGGCTGAGGCCCTGGCCTATGTTCATGGCTAGTGGTTCAGCTTCACATGAGGATGGAAGCACTCATCCTCTCGCTAGAAAAAAGAAAAGACTTAAGCTGGCAAAAGCACAGCAAAGAACTGTGCGTTCTTCGAAATCACAAATCCCCAAGGAGAGTCCAATTGTGTCGGTTGCGATGCCTGACCTTCCCAACACTGGACGGGAAGAGCTTGCGCCTTCCACCATTTGCACGCCCCCTGCAAGTGCGCCTCTTTTTTTCTTTGCGTCATGTGCTGTTTGGGTAGTATTTGTTTGAAGGGCCATCCTGCCTGACACTGCAGTGCCACTCCTAGATGGGCCAGGTGTTTGTGTCGGCCACTTGGGTCGCTGAGCTTAGTCACACAGCTACCTCATTGCGCCTCTATTTTTCTTTGCGTCATGTGCTGTTTGGGGAGTATTTTTTTGAAGGGCCATCCTGCGTGACACTGCAGTGCCACTCCTAGATGGGCCAGGTGTTTGTGTCGGCCACTTGGGTCGCTTAGTTTAGTCACACAGCTACCTCATTGCGCCTCTTTTTTTCTTTGCGTCATGTGCTGTTTGGGGAGTATTTTTTTGAAGGGCCATCCTGCCTGACACTGCAGTGCCACTCCTAGATGGGCCAGGTGTTTGTGTCGGCCACTAGGGTCGCTTAGCTTAGTCACACAGCTACCTCATTGCGCCTCTTTTTTTATTTGCGTCATGTGCTGTTTGGGGAGTATTTTTTTGAAGGGCCATCCTGCCTGACACTGCAGTGCCACTCCTAGATGGGCCAGGTGTTTGTGTCGGCCACTAGGGTCGCTTAGCTTAGTCACACAGCTACCTCATTGCACCTCTTTTTTTCTTTGCGTCATGTGCTGTTTGGGGAGTATTTTTTTGAAGGGCCATCCTGCCTGACACTGCAGTGCCACTCCTAGATGGGCCAGGTGTTTGTGTCGGCCACTTGGGTCGCTTAGCTTAGTCACACAGCTACCTCATTGCACCTCTTTTTTTTCTTTGCGTCATGTGCTGTTTGGGGAGTATTTTTTTGAAGGGCCATCCTGCGTGACACTGCAGTGCCACTCCTAGATGGGCCAGGTGTTTGTGTCGGCCACTAGGGTCGCTTAGCTTAGCCATCCAGCGACCTCGGTGCAAATTTTAGGACTAAAAATAATATTGTGAGGTGTGAGGTGTTCAGAATAGACTGGAAATTAGTGTAAAGTATGGTTATTGAGGTTAATAATACTATGGGATCAAAATGACCCCCAAATTCTATGATTTAAGCTGTTTTTTAGTTTTTTTTAAAAAAAACCACCCGAATCCAAAACACAACCGAATCTGACAAAAAAAATTCGGTGAGGTTTTGCCAAAACGCGTTCGAACCCAAAACACGGCCGCGGAACCGAACCCAAAACCAAAACACAAAACACTAATACAAACCAAACACCCCACAAACACACAGGGTACTGGGTAGACAGAGTCCCCCCCCCCCCCCCCAAGAATGGCAGAGAGACACAGAGATTGGAGCCAACCCACACACAGCGCTATTATAGGTATAAGGAGACCCTAACCAGCGCTGACTGTGTCCCTTAATAGGTAACACAGCCTTTACACAGCCTCCCCTCCCTTCTACAACCCCCTGGTACCATACAGATAGCTGGAGTTGCTCTAGAGGGACCTGTTCATCCACTGGCAGTGAGCTGCAGGCTGGAAAATGGCGCTGAACGCTGCATGGGTCCGCTCTGAGGAGAATCTCCGCCCCCTTAATGATGCGGTCTTCCTGCTCCTGTGAGATTATACTGGCCTGAGGATTTGTTTGCTGGCTGAGATCCGCGGACCCCAACAGGCTGGAAATGGTCAGTGTAGGGTTAGGTGCTGGCTCAGGGTGCCCCTCACAGCGCCGCACCGCAGTACTGCTGAGCAATCTGGGAGCGCAATTAATACAGCGCTCCTACCCATAAAGCCGCCCTCTTCACACTGACCCCCGCTTGTAAGGGGGGACAATGTCTCACTCACCACTTTCAGCTCTGCAAGGGGGTGGCGGCTGGCTGCCGGGGTGAGCGTTCCCCTGTGGCGGGGCGTGATCTGTCCCCTCTGGAGCTCAATGTCCAGTCAGCGGAGTCAGTGGCTCAGACCCCGCAGGGCAGACACTGCTCCCCCCCCCTCAGTCCCTCAATGCAGGCAGGCTGTTGCCAGCAGCCTCCTGTAAAAAAATAAACTCTAAGATAAACTTTTTCCAGGAAAGCTCTGTAGAGCTCCCCTAGCTGTGACCGGCTCCTCTGGGCGCATTTTCTAAACTGAGTCTGGTAGGAGGGGCATAGAGGGAGGAGCCAGCCCACACTATTAAACTCTTAAAGTGCCAATGGCTCCTGGTGGACCCGTCTATACCCCATGGTACTAAAATGGACCCCAGCAACCTCTAGGACGTAAGAGAAAATAGAAATATATAGTAATGCCCTTAGTATAATAAATATATATAGTAATGCCCCCAATGTATTAACAATATATAATAATGCCTCCATTATTACAGGAAAATATAGTGTAGTTGTGCCCCTGGTATAATAGAAATATATAGTAGTGTCCACATTACAATAGAAATATGTAGTAATACCCCATAATAATAGACATATATAGTAGTGTCCACATTATATTAGAAATTAATGTACCAGCAAGAGACACTGCGGGAAAGTGCAATCAGGCTCCTCTCTTCACGTTAGCCACAGCCGCTAGAGGAGGAAGTGTGATGGGGCATCATGACATCACCGTTGCGCTCCCAGTAACCCTGACAAACTGAGAGGCGCTGTCATGCTGCCAAGCACCATAGTCTTGTTACTTTGTGGTGCATTATAATTGTGGTAATGGCGGTCACGGGTGCAAAGTGTGTGGCAGGTGGTACTGAGTACCCACTGCCATATTCTTACCGGTACTCCGTACCCGAGCATACCCGCATACTTGTACCACTGGTGTACAGTATACTGGTCTATATACTGTACAGTAAGTCAGTTTCCAAAGAAACACTGTTCAATACTGTACATCAGGGATGGGAAACCCTCAGTCCTCCAGCTGTTTTTGAACTAAGCATCCCAGCATGCCCTGCAACAGTTTTAGCATGGCCAAATAGCAAAACTAGCAAGGCATGCTGGTACTGTATGTGTAGTTCATTCAACAACAGCTGGAGGACCGAAGGTTCAGTGTACAGTGTGAATTAAAAAATAATAATAAATGGATCAGTAAAGAAAATGCTCCATGTACAGTCCTGTACAGGACTGTACATTCTTTTTCACAGGAAATGTGTGTTAGAGGTACTGTATACTGTATACACTAAATGTACAGTAAATTTTTTTTTATTACAAACACACAAATGCAGCCCAGACACAAGCTTATGGTGACAGGCAGGGGCGTATCTACTGTTTGGCGAGGATGGCACTCGCCAGGGGCGCCCACCGAGAGGGGGCGCCGCCTGGCTGTGCCACCCGCGGCCAGTGCTGTCTGTCATCTAAGCTCACTGATGCTTTTTTTGTGTTAGAAGCATCAGCGCTGGCCGAGAGGAGGGAGCAGCAGCGAGCACTATCTGATGTGAAAAGTGCAGCGCCAACCAAAGGTGGGGGGGGGGGGCACCCGCGGGTGAGATGGGGCACTTGCAGATGATGCGGAACCCGTGGGTGGGGGGCAGGACACCCGCAGCATATGCGCACGGAGGGTGAAGGGGGTCCGAGTGCCTGGAAACCTTCCCCTGCACTCCGATCTATCAGTGCACATGACAGATGTTGAAGCTTCAGCTTCAGTCCGGCAAGACAGGCTGTTTGTGTATGTGTAGTGCACAGCCTCTTTAGACTTACGTGGAGGCTGGGCTGACTAAACATAGGGGGAGCTGCTGAGTCACTTCCTCACCCGGCCAGCTCCTCTCAGGCAGTTCCCATGGGCCTTTGAGACAGAGACAGAGCTGGCCGGGTGAAGAAGCAGGAAGTGACTCTGCAGCAACTTTGTGGCTCGCGTGGTGGAGGGGAGCTGGCTGATCGGGTGAGTGCTGAGAGTATTCCCACCCCATGTCTCTCTCTCTCCCTGTCTGTCTCTTTCCCCATCTGTCTCTCTCTCCATCTGTCTCTCTCTCCATCTCTCGCCCTGTGTCTATGACTCTCTCTCTCCATCTCTCGCCCTGTGTCTATGACTCTCTCTCTCCATCTCTCTCCCTGTGTCTATCTCTCACCCTGTCTCTCTCTCCCTGTGTGTCTCTCTCTCCCTGTGTCTCTCCATCTCTCTTCCTGTGTCTGTCTCTCTTTCTCTCACCATGTCTCCTCCTCCCTCTTCCTGTATCGGTCCCTCCCCATGTCTGTCTGTCTGTGTCTCTCTCTCTCTCTCTCTCCACATTTCATTCACTCCACATCTGTCTCTCTCTCTCTCTCTCTCTCTCTCCACATCTCTGTCTCTCCAAACCCATGTCACACTCTCTCTCCATAACTGTCTCTCTCCCTCTCTCTGTCCCTGTCTTTCTCCACATCTCTGTCTGTCTCCCTCCATGTCTGCCGCTCTCTGTCCCTGTCTCTCTCCCCCCATGTCTGTCTGTCTCTCAGCTTCTCTGCATGTCTGCCGCTCTCTCTGTCTCTCTCTCCCTCCTCGTGTTCCCCTCTCTCCCCATTTCTGTCTCTGTCTCTCCCTCCCCATGGGTCCTTGCCTTAGTGTGTACAGAATATCTCTTACATACACACACACACACACACACACACACACACACACACTCACTTGAATTGGGTTGGAGTTTCCCATATATGTGCGCTCTCTCTCTCTCTCTCTCTCTCCTCTCGTATCTGGAAACCCCCCCTAAAAATCCTGCATTTGCCCCTGCGCGTGTGGGGGGCAAGACACGCACCCACTGGTGGGTGCACCCGCCGGAGGGGCACTTGAAGATGAGGGTTGAGGGGGCACCCGCGGGTGGGGGCAGGGCACCCGCCAGAGGGTCATTCACAGATGAGGGGGCACCCATGGGGGGCGGGGCGGGCACCCATGGCAAAAACTGTCAAAGGTCTTTGTAGCATTTACACACAGTACAGGCTGACCGATGCTGCACCTGCCCCACTACTGCCTATCAATTTATAGTATGACATGCAGTGGAGCAGCTATGTCTGAAAGCCTGTACTGTAGTGCACACCACAGTACAGTCTCTGTAATGTACCTCAGGGGACTTTCTTTCAACCACGGCAGGCATAGAGGATCAGATGTCCAACAAGGCAAGCTCCTCCACCTCCTCCTTGGCAGAAGTGGGCCAGAGCAGAGACTTTACAGCTGCACCCAGTGACCTTCCCCTTATCTCATCCCTAACGTGACCAGTGGTGAGGTGACTACTGGGAGCTTTCCATAGTGACTTGGCACTCAGCGGCTGAAATCTTGGAGTCTGGAGAGAAGAGGAGCCTAAGGGGTGACAGCAGCAGCAGCATCTTGGAAGAGGCCCTGATAAGCTAAGTGTGTTTAGTCTGCTTTAGTAAGTTTAGTGGTTTTGTGTATGTATCCTCAGTGTTCCTGCCCTCACCCTCCCTGTAACTCCCACTCAGTATCCCTGCCCTCACCCTCCCTGTAACTCCCACTCAGTATCCCTGCCCTCACCCTCCCTGTAACTCCCACTCAGTATCCCTGCCCTCACCCTACCTGTAACTCCCCCTCAGTATCCCTGCCCTCACCCTCCCTATAACTCCCGCTCAGTATCCCTGCCCTCACCCTCCCTGTAACTCCCGCTCAGTATCCCTGCCCTCACCCTCCCTGTAACTCCCGCTCAGTATCCCTGCCCTCACCCTCCCTGTAACTCCCTCTCAGTATCCCTGCCCTCACCCTCGTTGTAACTTCCCTCTCAGTGTCCATGCCCTCAACCCTCCTGTAACCCCCCTCAGTATCCCTGCCCTCACCTTCCCTATAATTCCCCCTTGGTGTCAAATCCCCCTCAGTGGCTCTGCCCTCACCCTCCTTGTAACTCCCCCTCAGTGTTCCTGTCCTCACCCTCCGTGTAACTCCCCCTCAGTGTCTCTGTCCTCACCCTCCCTGTAACTTCCCCTCAGTGTCCTTGCCTTCAGCCTCCCTATAACTTCCCCTCAATGTCACTGCCCCCACCCTCCCTATAATTCCCCCTCAGTGTCCCTGCCATAAGTAATCCTGTAACCCCCCTCAGTGTCCCTGCCCTCCCTCTCCCCAAAAATTCCTCCTCGGCATCAAATCCCTCTCAGTGGCCCCGCCCTCACCCTCTGTATGGATGGTCTTCTGTTTGCCGGCGGACGGGCTTCCGACGCCCAGCATACCAGCTCCGGAATCCCGACCGCCGGCATACCGACATCTATTCTCCCTCTTGGGGGTCCACGACCCCCCTGGAGGAAGAATAGATAGCTTAGCGCGCCACCGTGCCCGCAAGGGGCTCATTTGCACTCGCCCAGCTTGTCGGTATGCCGGCGGTCGTGTCGGTATGCCGGTGGTCGGGATTCCGGCACCGGTATGCTGGTCGCCGGGAGCCCGGCCGCTGGCATACACTGCTACACCCCTCCATATAACTCCCCCTCAGTGTCCCTGCATACACCCTCTCCTTTAACTACCCCTCAAGTTCCCTGCCCTCTCCCACTCCTGTGACTCCCCCTCTGTGTCCCAAGGGGGGTGGGCGCCGGTCCCTTACTTTGCCAGGGGCGCTCAGGCCCCTAGATACACCCCTGGTGACAGGACTCACTTACTGTATCCCCACCCATAGTCGTGGTGTATTTTAGATAGCAGAATGAGACGCTCCTGCAGCATTGCCCTGATTCATGTAAAACCTGTGTTCATACAGTATTTCTATTGAAAGTACAGTAACAGTACAGTACGGTATATTACAATAGTTAAAAAAAATAAAGTGTCAGGGAAAAAAAAGCCTCATGACAGATACACAAGCTCATATCTAAATGTACAGTAAGCAGTGATCCCTTGCCATTGGTTTTAGATTATGCCCTAATGGCTACGGGACTTGGCCGCTCACGTACTGTACTATACTGTATCCCTGACTTCAATGGACCATACTGTACTGTAGCTTAAACTCCTTGTTTTGAGTCTGTATACACTGTATTTAAATCATTTTACGGGACCTCATTGCCCCTGTGTACTTTAGCTAGGGCATTCAGACGCTCCTTCAGCATTGCCCTGTAGTCTGTAAAACTTATGCCGTCACTGGCTCCATAGCTGACGGCTTCCATGGGGCAAGGGATAACAGGCGGGAGCCATTTTGTCAACTTGCTATGCGATCGAGTCTGGTGTATCGTAATATGCATAGAGCTTGCTTATCCCTATCGCCCTTCAGCATTGCCCTGTAGTCTAAAACCTATGCCGTCGCTTGCTCCCTAGCTGAGGGCTGCCACAAGGTGGGGAGTCATGGGTGGCAGCCATTTTGTAAATTTGCTATGCGATCCAGTCCGATGCATCATAATGTGCATAGAGCTCGCTTATCCCTATCACCCCTGTGTATTTTAGCTATGGTATTCAGACGCTCCTTCAGCATTGCCCTGTAGCCTGCAAAACCTATGATGTCACTCGCTCGATAGCTGAGGGCTGCCACGAGGCCGGGGGTCACAGGTGGCAGGCATTTTGTCAGTTTGCTATGCATCGGTCGAGTCTGGTGTATCATAATGTACATAGAGCTTGCTTATCCCTATCGCCCCTGTGTATTTTAGCTAGGGTATTCAGACGCTCCTTCAGCATTGCCCTGTAGCCTGCAAAACCTATGATGTCACTCGCTCGATAGCTTAGGGCTGCCACGAGGCCGGGGGTCACAGGTGGCAGCAATTTTGTCAGTTTGCTATGCGTCGGTCGAGTCCGGTGTATCATAATGCACATAGAGCTTGCTTATCCCTATCGCCCCTCTGTATTTTAGCTAGGGTATTCAGATACTCCTTCAGCATTGCCCTGTAGCCAGCAAAACCTATGCCGTCACTCGCTCCATGATTAAATTAATGCATTCGCACTTTGGGAATCAAACCCGGGACTCTAAGCATGGGAAGCATCACACTTCACCACTCGGACACGACGCCGCATGACAGATACATAAGCCCATTGGTTTTGATTATGCGGTAATGGCTACGGGATTTGGATGCTCACATATCCATAACATCAATAGACCATACTGTACCTGTAACGCGTTCGTTTGCATCTGTATATACTACTGTTTTTATTTGTTGATTTGTCTGCGGGACTTGGATGCTCACATATTCCTAATGTCAATAGACTATACTGTGGCTTTATCATGTTCGTTTGCGTCTATATATACTGTACTACTGTATTGCGTCTGTACACTGTAATATACTGTATGACATACAGTACTGTAGCATATTACGTTGTAGTTCGGTATTGTATTTGAATGGAGACCACACGCATGTGCAATGGTGATTTTAAAAAGCGACATCTGGTGGATGATCGCAGGTAATACACTTAAAGGTAATTCCAAATGCTCTGTGCACCTCCCTGTGACTCGGCAAGCCTCCTTGAGCCCAGGGCATGCTGCATATGCTGGATTGCGACTAACGCCTCAGCCAGCCAAGATAATAGAGGCTCCATCTGTATAAGCATAAGATTTAGGGGCATATTCGTCATCTAGGGCTGGATTAAGTATCCAAATCACTGTGACTTGCGTTAGTGAATACTAAATTACTAGATCAATTACTGACATATAGGGACAACTGCTCCAAAAAGCAGCTGTTATTGTGATCAGTAAGACCCCTTTCAGACATGGAGCCATATTCCGGGTTTATGCACGTGAACGTGCATCAACCCGGGATTACTGAATGTGTGAAAGGACACAATCTGGGAGTAAATCCCAGGTCCCCGACCCTGCTCCCGACCAGGGTCAGGGAGCTGAGACCCAGGAATTTGCTGGCTGCTAGACCCGAAAAATTTCCGGGTCACATGTCTGAAAGGCGTATAACACTGCCAGTCTGTGCAACCCTGGACTTCCTTCCCATAGTAAGGAGCAGGACTCACTGCCATCTTCCTTCCAGCAAACTCTGAAAACTTTTTTTTACTGAGTGTAACAGGCTCATATCAGATGATGAATAGGCCCCTTAATAACTTGTCCAGAAATATATAACTAAATACAATGTTTCCTCAGATGATTAAACAAAATACCCTCTACGTTAAATAAACACTTGTTTGGTCATTCAGTAGAAAAAAAACCTCTACTATTACCACTAGAGGGAGATTTCTTCCCAGAGTAACCTCATACATCGGAAAATAAATACATTTAACTTTGTTTTAAATCATTTCGAGACAGCAATGCAGTGAAGTGTAAGGGTGCATACACATGGTGAGATTCGGGCTATGCCCGATTCTCGCTATACGACAGGGACGCAAGCATATAATGACTGTGCTTGCGATACTGGCTTTGTCCGATTTTGGCTAAATGTCAATTTTGACTATCTTTTACACGAGATAGTCAAAATTGAGTTGCCTGCACAGTCTATCTAGGCATAAGATACCGACCGCACGGGACCACGCATCGGTATCGCATGGGGATCGCAAGGTGACTTTCACCTTGCAATCTGCACTAACTTTCTTTGCGATTTTGACTATATACTGTAGTCAAAATCGCAAAGAAATATCTCACCGTGTGTACACACCCTAACAACACCTGGTGAAATACACTAAAACAACAGCTGTGAAGTAAAACAATATTTGGTAAACTGCAGTGCTTCCAATCCATTTATACGTTTTTCAAATTATATATCAAACAGATTTTAATCACTTATACTACAACACTCAACTTTGTTCTTAAATATGTTGCTTTATACTAATCTAATTTTTAAATAAAATCAATAGGTATATGTATTTTGAACATATTAATTTTTACTTTTTTAATTTGTGGTTTTCTCAGCTACTAATACCGCTTTTATACTAAAATGACAGGTCGCACCCAGGAGCTGTACACCGGTGCTTCCTGGGTGCAACCCATCAAGAGACCCCTTTCAGACAGCATAGCGACCAGGCATAATGCTGGGTTGGTGATGTCACCAATGACATGTGCGAAGGCAGTGGTTGGAGATTAAATGATCTCCAAGCGCCTCCTCTTCTCTATGCAGTGAACGGGTTGCATTGACCCGGCAAACCCATTTACACTGCACTGCGACTAGGGTCCTTCCCAAAACCAACCCTGCCAGCTAGCTGGGCTGGTTTCCCGGGTAACTGGACCTGGGTTAACGCTTTTACACTGAGTCACTCCCGGATTATCTCGGCAATAACCTGGGTTTTCTTGTGGCTGTGTAAAAGAAGTATACTGTAAGGTATCCGGACTCCAGGTCGACAACAAAAAGGTCGACACACCTTAGGTCGACGCTAATTGGTCGACACGCCTTAGGTCGACATGGGCAAAAGGTTGACATGGACAAAAGGTTGACAGGAACAAGGTCGACATGGAAAAAGGTCGACATGAGTTTTTCACAAATTTTTTCTTTTTTGGAACCTTTTCATACTTAACGATCCACGTGGACTACGATTGGAACGGTAATCTGTGCCGAGCGAAGCGGAGCGGAGCGAAGGCACCATGCCCGAAGCATGCCATGCGAGGGGACTCGGTGCACTAATTGGGGTTCCCGGTCACTCTACGAAGAAAACAACACCAAAAAAACATAAAAAACTCACGTCGACCTTGTGCCTATCGACCTTTTGTCCATGTCGACCTAAGGTGTGTCGACCAATTGGCGTTGACCTAAGGTGTGTCGACCTTTTTGTTGTCGACCTGGAGTCCCAGACCCATACTGTAAGTATGCGAACTGCCTCTGGGATAATGATGCCTTTAATTTCATGTGTTTTTATTACCATTGTACAATTGGTGGATTGGAATAGCACATTGGCCCTCATTCCGAGTTGTTCGCTCTCAAGCTGCTTTTAGCAGCATTGCACACGCTCAGCCGCCGCCTACTGGGAGTGAATCTTAGCTTATCAAAATTGCAAACGAAAGATTAGCAAAATTGCGAATAGACACTTCTTAGCAGTTTCTGAGTAGCTCCACACTTACTCGGCAACTGCGATCAGTTCAGTCAGTTTCGTTCCTGGTTTGACGTCACAAACACTCCCAGCGTTCGGCCAGACACTCCTCCGTTTCTCCAGCCACTCCCGCGTTTTTCCCAGAAACGGTAGCGTTTTTTCGCACACACCCATAAAACGGCCAGTTTCCGCCCAGAAACACCCACTTCCTGTCAATCACATTACGATCACCAGAACGAAGAAAAAACCTTGTAATGCCGTGAGTAAAATACCTAACTGCATAGCAAATTTACTTGGCGCAGTCGCACTGCGGACATTGCGCATGCGCATTAGCGACTAATCGCTCCTTTGCGAGAAAAATATAACGAACGAACAACTCGGAATGACCCCCATTATTTTGATAGGACAGCGTGGTTGCGCTTAAATTCTTGTATAGTACAAGAATTTGTAAAATAAATGCATACCTCCCAACTGTCCTGGCGGAAATAGTCCCGATTTTCACAGTCTGTCCTGCTGTCCCACCCGTGGGTCGCAGTGTCTGTGTGTATGTGTGTGTGTGTGTGTGGGGGGGGGGGGCAGTTGGGAGATCCCCCCTGTCACTTGCTGCTCTGAGCAGAGCAGCGGTGAATAGATGCCGCTACCGAAGAAAGTTTTCGGGGAGTAGTGAGTCCAGCGCAGGTGTGTCCAGGCATTTGGAGAGCGGATGTCTGTTGTCAATTCCGGGACCTGCATTGCTGAATCGATCACGCAGGGTAAGTAGCTCTTACCCTGGTCTTCTTTTACAGGAAACTTTTTTTTGCATAGCAGGGCTGCAAAAGCGTTCGCAGCCCTGCTATGCAGAAATACACTCCCCCATTAGCGGTGTCTAGTTGATCGCACGGGCAGCAAAAAGTTGCTACGTGCGATCAACTCGGAATGACCCCCTTAGTGTATTTCCCAAAATTCTGCCATTACAGCCCACATTTTAGGGACATCCATGCTTGAGTCCAAATTGTTGTATGTACTGTATATAAGGCAGGGATTCCCAACTCCAGTCATCAAGTACCACCAACAGGTCATTTTTGTGGAATTCTTTTTTTTCTTTTATCATGCACAGGTGAGTTAATCTGCTTTGCTGGGTCAGTAATTATCCCACCTATTCTACAGACAGAAATCTTTAGGAGGAAATTTTGTCTCAGAGAGAATTATTGAATACATCTGTCTAGGTGGGCTTAATGAATTTATTGATATTGTAGCTGAGTAAAATCAATTTATGATTGCCATCGCCTGTGCTGAAACACCTTTATTATCTATTACCCTATTCAAAATAGGTGTCGGCAATTATAAATGAAGAGAAAAATACAGAAGCACAGCATTTTGTCCCTCCTGGGGAGGGTCATTGTGGGACGTATGCTATAGTTACTGCCCTCTTTGCTCCATTTTTTTTACCTTTTTTTTACCTTTCCATTTTTTGTTATTTAATATATATATATATATATATATATATATATATATATATATATATATATATATATATATATTTTAGTTGTCATTTTTTTTAACCCAGTTACTTCTGTTAAATAACTACAGTATATTTATTGTGCAATGGTCATTCATACGCGTGGGTAATATGAACAATGACGATGGTTATGTTAGGACACTACCCCTAGTGTTAGGATGCTGCTACAAAGCATTTTGTGTCATCTCTTCTGAGTGTGACCTAGTCCACCCAGGGTAATCCTTCATAGTAAGGCCAAAATGGCTGCCTCACCTGGTACCTATCATAGGTGGAATATATAACCCACAGCCTATTGATAGGCTTACCATACTATCCCTTTAAGGGGTGTATTCAATAATTGTTGGAAGCTGCCATCTTGTTGGAAAGATGGCAGCTTCCGACAGGTTTAGGTCGGAAGGGGTTCTGACCTATTCAATGGCGGGCCATTTTTTCCGACAAATCGGGAAATCTGACTTGTTGGAATGCATGAGGATTGGCGGCTTCATCTGCCGATCCGCATATATTGTCGGAAGCGTGGCCAAACCCGACAGATTTTAGCCTCATTTCCAACAATGGTGGTCATTCCGAGTTGATCGCTAGCTGCTTTCTACACTAGTATGACCAGGAGCTACCTGAGGTGACTAAATGTAATCCCCTTTTATGGATGACCAGGGGTGTGTTGTACATTTTGCATCATAAATAAAGTTTCTGAAGACTAGGCGGTGTCTCCTCCATTTGACATTTGATTGCTATACAGGTCTTTAGACCAATGCCTTATACTGAAGTTTCTGCTCTATACCCAATTATCTGTGCTTATCCCTTGGCCTTTATGCAAGCCCAACACTACATAAGTTCAGTGATGAGATGGCTATCTCTGTGTATTGGTCCAACCCCCTGTATAGGCTGGTACTGCTGCCTCTGCCAAAGTAATTTTCCACTCGCTATATTTTTTTTAAAGAAAAGCTGGACTATGGGTCCATTCAAACAGGAATGAAAAAATGTTGTTCCTACTTTGTCAGCCTCTGCCATTCTTAAAGCGTTTACTGATAATTGCAGAGCTCTAAATATTAGCTCACTATTCACATCTGCATGTCCTGCAATGTTCTACACCTGTGGCCAACTTGCTTCACTGCTCTGGGAATGCTCAGTGATTTGAGAGTTCTGGCTAGTGATAATGAGGCTGATCTGATAAATTTTGTCCTCTTTATACTGGAATCGGCCATTATTTGAAGGCTCGCTGAAGGTCAGATATCCATTAGCAGGAAGCTACTGAAAGCACTCAGTGCCACAGGCAAGAAAATGAACCATTAGCACTGGATTCAGCCTTTCCTCCTGCTATCCAGTTATACCACTTAAGCTCTTTCATACTGTATCTTTCAAATGGACCGATAGCCACACTGTTTCACAGGGAGGCCAAGATTGAATCTTTTTTTTGAGGTTTAGGATCAGGGGCAAATTAACAGAGGAGTGGGCCTGTGTGCAGACTCCATGCAGACCCCCTCCTGCATTGTGCCAGAGTCTACTGCACTTGCACAGGTCTCCGGAAACATTGCACCTGCCTTGTTCCAGTGACTAATAGATACTGCTCATGCATGGCAGCCATTTTCCCACGATTTTTGCTGCAGCTTCAGCTTCAATGCAGGACTCTGGAAAGGTAAGTAATTAAACCCGTTATAGATACACCAATGTTTAGTAGGGTTATGTCTCTATTTTTTCCCCAACACTTCGGTACTAGATTGTTTATGATTTTCAACATACTACATGGAACTTGATAATGACCTACAAATTGTTCATTGTTCAGTGTGGTATTAGGCTTTTCATCCTTTGTATTATTTATTATTACCAGTTATTTATATAGTGCACACATATTCAACAGCGATTTACAGAGAATATTTGCCCATTCACATCAGTCCCTGCCCCAGTGGAGCTTACAATCTATATTTCCTACCACATGTATACCACACACATTCACACTAGGGCAGTGGTTCCCAAACTGTGTGCCGTGGCTCCCTGGGGTGCCTCGGGACACTTGCAGGGGTGCCTCGGATTGGTGGTCCAGGACCAATTCAAATTATTTATGGTTAATATAATAGGCAAAAAGAGTGCTAGTAGCTGTCAGTCATAAAATATGGGGACAAACAGAAGCAAATCTTGTCCCTCACCACACAATTGAGCCTAAGGATGACATACTGTATAAACACAATCTACTTAAATTTAATATTTCTTTCTAAATTTCTCAATAAGAAATTTTTGGCCATGGGGTAATGTGAAAAAAAATCTGATATTCTAGGGCGCCGTGAGTCAAAAAAGTTTGGAAACCACTGTACTAGGGTTAATTTTTGTTGGGAGACAATTAAACTTCCAGTAGATTTTTGGATTGTGGGAGGAAACCAGAGTACTCTGAGAAAACCCATGCAAAAACTGGGAGAATGTACAAACTCCACACAGTTAGGGCCATGGTGGGAATCAAACCCATGACTTTAGTGCTGGAAGGCAGGGCTGTTACTAGGTGGGTCATTCCGAGTTGATCGCTCGCTAGCTACTTTTTGCAGCCGTGCAACCACATAGTCGCCGCCCACTGGGGAGTGTATATTTGATGTGCAAGGGTGCGATCGCATGTGCAGCCGAGCGGTACAAAAATAGTTTGTGCAGTTTCTGAGTAGCTCAGAACTTACTCAGCCCTTGCGATCACTTCCGGTCCCGGAATTGACGTCAGACACCCGCCCTGCAAACGCTTGGACACGCCTGTGTTCTTCCAAACACTCCCAGAAAATGGTCAGTTGACACCCACACACACCCTCTTCCTGTCATTCTCCCTGCAATTGGCTGTGCGAATGGATTCTTCATTAAATCCATCGCACAGCAACGATCCGCTTTGTACCCGTGCATGCGCAGTAGTGACCTGATCGCTGCACCGTGAAAAACAGCAGCGTGCGATCAGGTCGGAATGACCCCCATAGAGCTTCAGGGTAGAGGGCGATGTTGGCGTCACTTGTCAATTATCTGTTTTCATTACTTTCACTTGCAGCTTCCTCAATTTTGAAGACGAGCATCTCCTGACCGCCACTGTCTCCTACCCTGTCCCCTTCTGCCTCTAATACCTATACAACATTCATGTACTTAACTTGAGATTTCTTTGTTATTGAGTCACACTGTTCTTTATTACATTTCAAGATGCTGACATACCCAGGATTCGAACCCATTGCTAGTGGCATTGCAGTCAGACAATTATTCATTGAGCTATCTACCCTTGCTAGAGAATTCTAAGATAGAGAATTCTATTTGAAGCTTACCTTGTACTTTGTAAATAAAAAATGATTAGAATTGTGGCTGAGCAGATCTATGTACAGTTGGAGTTACGCTCATCTAACGCGGCTCCATTGCACACGTGCACTCCCGGTGGGTCTAGACGATTCGGAGCCTATCCCCGCTACTGGAGTGCACAGAGATTATTATTATTATTATCCTTTATTTGTATGGCACCACAAGGGTTCTGCAGCGCC
Source organism: Pseudophryne corroboree (assembly GCF_028390025.1). Classification (NCBI taxonomy): domain Eukaryota; kingdom Metazoa; phylum Chordata; class Amphibia; order Anura; family Myobatrachidae; genus Pseudophryne; species Pseudophryne corroboree. The sequence continues at coordinate 250,436,438 of NC_086452.1, read as the reverse complement.
CAATTACAGAGTACATAAGCACATAATCAAAACAGGAAAACAGTGACTTACAGTTGAAGACAATATTGTTACGCACACCAGTGCTATCAGGAGTATACCGGTGTATGAATAGAGAGGGATGCGAAGCAAACAAACTCACAGACAGTATAACACAACATACACAGGAGGTGATGGAATAACTAATAAACACAAAGTGAACGGGGAAGCCCAAAGGCTCAGGAATTGGGTGTCTCCCTAGTGTCAGGAATGCTCAGATGGAATAGAGCGGACAATGAAGCAAGATGTAATGATTTAACATGTGGAGCACCCGAAATGATGTTGCTAAGAGCAACAGAAAAAACCCCAAAGGGTTACCAACGGGTGTGGGAATAAACTCCTTGGTCAGAGATAGAAATATAGACACAAGGAGAGTATCCACAATCCTAACCCCCACTTGCAGGGCACAGGTTCAGCTTACTGCCACTAAACTGACACCTGGACGCCCTGCACAGTGAGGGAGGATTAAGCAAGCAGGTCTGAGAGTACAGCTGCAAACCTGCTGGGTTCACAGAATAGCAAAAGAACCCCAGCAGGTTAAACAACTGACTCCAGTCTTACTGCTAGGTCCGGATTGGCAGAATGAAGTACCGAATCCCAAGGCCTATTCGCAGTAAGCAACAAGTAAAAACAAAGTCACACAGTACTAGCTAACTCTCTGGAACTGACTAACAAACAAAGATTCAGCAGCATTTGCCTAGCCTGAGAGGATGGTTTATATAACAGGTGCTGTCCACGCCCCACTCAGATCTCACAGACTGTGAGCACAAAACCAGCGCCGGATTCCCTGCCGTGCACAGAGCCTGTAACCACTACACAGTAAAAACCCGGACCGGAGTATAAGCTGCGCTCAGGTTACTTCGCTAACACTTGCCTACCGGTTGCCATGGCGACGTGGCAGCACAGAACAGGAGATCCTAACAGTACCCCCCCCTCTGACGAGGGGTCAAAGAACCCCTACCACCGGGTTTATCGGGGAACTGCGAGAAGAAAGAGCGTATCAGTCTGGGGGCATGAAGATCACAACTGCGCACCCACGACCGCTCCTCCGGGCCATACCCCTTCCAGTGCACCAAAAATGACAGCCGACCCCGAACCATCTTGGAGTCAAGAACCCTTTCAACCACAAACTCCCTCTGACCCCGTATCAGAAGAGGAGAAGGTCTTCCACTGGAAGAAGGATTACTAACCGCCAGTTTTAAAAGGGAACAATTAAATGTTTTATTGATACCCAATAAACGGGGCAGATCTAACTGAAATGCCTCCGGATTGATAACCCTGGTGATCTTATAAGGGCCGATGAACCGGGGGCCTAACTTATGAGATGGCTGTCTCAACTTCAAATTCTTGGTGGACAACCAGACGAAGTCTCCTAATTTGAAGCTGCAGGGTCTTCTCCGCTTATCAAAAACCCTTTTGGTCACTAATGACACAGACACAAGGGCTTTCTTAACTTTCCTCCAAATACCCCTAAGGGCCGAAACCACAGAGGAACCACCAGGCGTGGAATCCAGGGGGTCAAAAGAATTGGCCTTAGGATGATGCCCATACACACAAAGGAAGGGAGAGATCCCTGTAGCAGAGTGAGCCGTGTTGTTATAGGCAAACTCCACCATGGACAGATGAGCAACCCAGTCAGTATGACACTTGGAGACATAACACCTGAGGAACTGCTCCCAGGACTGGTTCACCCTCTCAGTCTGCCCATTAGACTGTGGATGGTAGCCTGACGACAAGCTCACAGAAATCTGGAGATCAGAACAAAATGCCCTCCAGAATTTGGCCACAAACTGGGATCCACGGTCAGAGACCACATCAAGTGGCAACCCGTGGAGGCGCACAACATGCTGCATAAATAACTCAGACAGGCGTCTGGCCGATGGCAACCCAACCAGTGGAACGAAATGCGCCATCTTCGAAAACCTGTCAACGACAACCCAAATGGCTGTCATCCCCGAGTATTTGGGCAAGTCCACCACAAAATCCATGGAAATGTGAGTCCATGGCTTAGATGGAATAGAGAGTGGTTGTAATGGGCCGACAGGAACCCCTCTAGGAGTTTTATTTCGGGCACAAACGTCACATGCCCGAACCCACTGATCCACATCCCTAGCCACCGAAGGCCACCACACCGCCCTAGACAGCAACTCCCGAGTTCTGGCAATACCCGGATGCCCTGCCGACCTCTTGGCATGGAATTCCAGGAACACTCACTGTCTTAACCTAGGAGGCACAAACAAGAGACCTACCGGAAGGTCTGGAGGAGCCTGCTCCTGTGCTCTAAGGACTAATGACAAGAGGTCCTGGGTAATGCCCACTTTAATACATGATGGGGACACAATGGGCAATGGCTCCTCGGTGGTCTCTTGGACTGGAGCAAAACTCAGCGAGAGCGCATCAGCCTTGATGTTTTTTGACCCAGGGCGATATGTTATCAAAAAATTAAAGCAAGCAAAAAACAAAGCCCATCGTGCCTGCCTGGCATTGAGCCGCTTCGCTGACTCTAAATATGCCAGATTCTTATGGTCTGTGAGAATTGAGACCACAAACTTAGCCCCCTCAAGCCAGTGTCTCCACTCCCCGAGTGCATCCTTTATAGCCAACAATTCCCGGGTAACCCTCATCATAATTCATCTCGGCAGACGAAAATTTACGGGAAAAGTAAGCACATGGATGAAGGCGATTATCAGACACCCCCATCTGAGAGAGCACTGCCCCAATACCTATCTCAGAGGCATCCACTTCTACCACAAAAGGACGCTCTGGATCTGGGTGTCGCAGCACCTTAGCCGAGACAAATGCCCTTTTGAGATGGGCAAAGGCCGCTTTGGCCTCACAAGACCAGTGAGCAACATCCGCCCCTTTCTTAGTGAGTGCCACCAAGGGGGCCACTATAGACGAAAATCCAGCGATAAAATTTGCAAAGCCCAGAAAACGCTGAAGCGCCTTCAAACTAGTGGGCTGCACCCAATCCAGGACTGCCTGTACCTTATAACCCTCCATTTGGAAACCTTCTGAGGAGATAATATACCCTAGAAATGCGATTTGCTGGACTTCAAATTCGCACTTCTCCAGCTTCGCCCCAAGCTGGTGGTCTCTGAGTTTCTGGAGGACTAAGCGTACATGCTTCCGATGTTCCTCCAGGGAATGGGAGAAGATTAGGATGTCATCTAGATAAACAACTAAGAATCTATCCAAATATTCCCTGAGCACATCGTTCATGAATTCCTGGAAGACTGCCGGGGCATTAGAGAGCCCAAAAGGCATCACCAAATATTCATAATGCCCTGAGTGGGTATTAAAAGCAGTCTTCCATTCATCCCCCTCTCTTATTCGGATTAGATTGTAAGCACCGCGTAGGTCAATCTTAGAAAAAATGGTGGCAGTACGAAGCTGGTCAAACAAAACCAAAATGAGAGGCAGTGGGTACGAGTTTTTAATCGTGATACGGTTCAATTCCCTGAAGTCGATGCAGGGTCGCAACGAACCGTCCTTTTTACCCACGAAGAAGAACCCTGACCCAACTGGGGACTGTGAGGGTCTGATAAATCCCTTAGCCAAGTTCTCCTGAATGTACTCTGCCATAGCCTGAGTCTCAGGACGTGACAGGGAGTACAACCTGCTCTTGGGAAGCTTAGCATCCGGCAACAAATCAATGGCACAGTCATAGGGGCGATGGGGAGGTAATACCTCCGCAACTTTTTTGGAGAACACATCCGCAAAATCTGCATAACATCCTGGCAAACTTAGCTGCGAGAGCCTGACTAGAAGGCTCAAGCAACTCCTGAAACAATCACTACCCCAACTAAGAATCTCCCCAGAGACCCAGTCAAATTGAGGGTTATGGGCCCTTAACCAGGGTAACCCCAAAACCAATGGGGCAAAAGAACAGACAGTCACATAGAAAGACAATTTTTCAGAGTGTGTGGCTCCAATAAACAAAGGAATTTGGCTGGTGCAGGAGGTAATTTTACCCTGGGACAATGGTTCCCCGTTTAACCCACAGATCTCAATCTCTGATGCCAAAGGTACTGAGGGAACAGAGTGTTCCAGGGCAAATTGACGGTCCATGAAAACCCCATCGGCCCCACTGTCAACAAAGGCCTCAGTCTTGACAGTTTGACCGAGGATCTCCAAAGTCACCGGAATGAGAAAAGTCTTTTTGGGAAATTCTGACTTCTGGCCTGACAGGATATTTCCCATAACCCTCAGGCCCTGAAGTTTTCCGGCTTTTCTGGGCATGATACTACAACATGACCTTTATTCCCACAGTACAAACACAAACCCTGCTGTCTCCTCCGCGTCTTCTCACGCGAGGAGAGGCGGGTAGCCCCAATCTGCATAGGCTCCTCGGAATATTCCTCAGAGTCTGAGGTTCCCTTGGGAAAAAGGGAAACTGCGGTCTCCCTTTCAAGCCTACGCTCTCTCAGCCGTCTATCCACCCGGATGGATAACTGCATGAGCTGATCTAAGCTATCAGGCGAGGGATATTGTACCAGTTGGTCCTTTATCTGGTCAGAAAGGCCCCTTCGGTACTGGTTTCTCAGGGCTGGGTCATTCCACTGGGTATCATGAGCCAACCTCCGAAACTCCGTACTATAAACCTCAGCTGGCCGTCGCCCTTGCTTAAGGACCGTAATCTGAGCCTCGGCTGAAGCCATCTTGACAGGGTCATCATACAAAATACCCAGTGCCGTAAAAAAAGCATCAACACTTTTAAGCGATGGACAGTCAGACTGCAACCCATATGCCCAGACCTGTGGGTCTCCTTGTAGCAAGGAAATCAGCATGCCCACCCGCTGAATCTCCGTCCCAGAAGACTGGGGCCTAAGCCTGAAATATAGCTTACAGCTCTCCTTGAAACAAAAGAACTGCAAGCGATCTCCAGAAAACGATCCGGGAGATTTATTTTCGGCTCCTTAACCCCTAAACTTGCCGCTGCTGCTGCGGGAGCTCCGCTAGCGGCCTGCGGGGTGTTCATTTTAATGGACATCTCATTAAATTGTCGAGTCAGGACCTGCACCTGATCGACCACCTGTTGCAAAGTATTTTGAGGGGTATGCTCCATATTCCCACAAAATTTCAACAGGAGTAGGGCTGCTGAATATGTTACGCACACCAGTGCTAACAGGAGTATACCAGTGTATGAACAGAGGGATGCGAAGCAAACGAACTCACAGACAGTATAACACAACATACACAGGAGGTGATGGAATAACTAATAAACACAAAGTGAACGGGGAAGCCCAAAGGCTCAGGAATTGGGTGTCTCCCTAGTGTCAGGAATGCTCAGATGGAATAGAGCAGACAATGAAGCAAGATGTAGTGATTTAACATGTGGAGCACCCGAAAGGATGTTGCTAAGAGCAACAGAAAAAACCCCAAAGGGTTACCAACGGGTGTGGGAATAAACTCCTTGGTCAGAGATAGAAATATAGACACAAGGAGAGTATCCACAATCCTAACCCCCACTTGCAGGGCACAGGTTCAGCTTACTGCCACTAAACTGACACCTGGACGCCCTGCACAGTGAGGGAGGATTAAGCAAGCAGGTCTGAGAGTACAGCCGCAAACCTGCTGGGTTCACAGAATAGCAAAAGAACCCCAGCAGGTTAAACAACTGACTCCAGTCTTACTGCTAGGTCCGGATTGGCAGAATGAAGTACCGAATCCCAAGGCCTATTCGCAGTAAGCAACAAGTAAATACAAAGTCACACAGTACTAGCTAACTCTCTGGAACTGACTAACAAACAAAGATTCAGCAGCATTTGCCTAGCCTGAGAGGATGGTTTATATAGCAGGTGCTGTCCACGCCCCACTCAGACCTCACAGACTGTGAGCACAAAACCAGCGCCGGCTTCCCTGCCGTGCACAGAGCCTGTAACCACTACACAGTAAAAACCCGGACCGGAGTATAAGCTGCGCTCAGGTTACTTCGCTAACACTTGCCTCCCGGTTGCCATAGCGATGTGGCAGCACAGAACAAAAGATCCTAACAAATATAGGACAAGAACAGGGTAACTAAGCATAACTACACCAGTAAACGACATAGAGATAAGTTTCAGGGTGGCCAAAAAACTGTAGGATTTGGGCAGTTTAGGATTATTAAAGTAAGAAAAGGATAAGCACATGAGGGAAGAGGGCCCTACTCGTGAGAGCTTACATTCTAAAGAATAAGATGCTCCCATTGTAGTGAATGGGGTGCATGCGCGTCACGGACGCATGCGCAGGCCAGACGCTGCAATAGGCAGGCGCGCCCAGGCACAGATGGAGCCACGATTGCCTAAACCTTACCCCTCCCCGGGGTTGCCTAGCCCCCTCTCTAGACTTCTAAGCCTAGCCCCCTTTCCCCACAGAGCCTATCCCTAACACTCCTCATGCAGCTTAAACCTAACCACCCCCCTCCCCCACGCAGCTTGCTTCTTAGGTTAGCCTGGCAGATTATTGTTCAGAATCCCGACGTCGGTGTTGTGTCCCTTATCTGGATGCCAGCACCAGCATTCCCTAGACATGTTCGAATGCCGGGGATGCCTTTTTGACTGCCGGGATCCTGACCGGATCCCATTTTTATTTGTTTAAATAATAATATGTACATTGCAAGTGTAACAAAAATTGAATGGGATATAAAGGTCAAACACATATCAATATCACATGTTTACATAGAAAATAGGAATTTAATAACTACCGGTAATTCCTTTTCTCGTAGTCCGTACAGGGAAGCAACAGCAAACCCTTTCAATAACACAACCAGGTAAGCAGGAAAACGAAGCACAGAGGCGGGCACCCAGTATCCACTATGGACTACGAGAAAAGGAATTACTGGTAGGTATTAAATTCCTATTTTCTCTAACGTCCTACTGGGGAATTGTATATTACCATGGGGACTTCCCAAAGCTCCCTGAATATGTGGGAGAGTGCTGAGACACCTGCGAAACTGCTTGACCAAACTGAAGGTCATCTTTGACCAAGGTGTCAAACTTGTAGAACTTAACAAAGGTGTTCACACCAGACCAAGTTGCTGCATGGCACAACTGTAAGGCCGAGACACCCCGGGCAGCTGCCCATAAAGAACCCACCGACCTTGTGGAGTGGGCCTGAACCGAACTCGGCAGCGGCAGAGCAGCCAATGCATAGGCTTGTTGAATAGTCAATTTGAGCCAATGAGCAATGGACTGCTTGGAGGCAGGACGGACAATTTTAGTAGCATCATAAAGGACGAAAAGCGAGTCAGACTTCCTTTGACAAGCTGTCCTTTTGATGTAAATTCTCAAAGCCCTCACAACATCCAGGGACTTTGGAGCAACTGAAGTGTCGGAAAAGGCAGGAACCACGATTGGTTGCTTTACATGAAAAGCCGATACCACTTTCGGCAAAAACTGTGGGCGAGTTTTGAGCTCCGCCCTATCCTTGTGAAACACCAAGTATGGGCTCTTTCGGGACAAGGGCCCCAATTCTGACACTCGCAGAGCCGAAGCCAAGGCCAGTAACATAACTGTCTTCCACATCAGGTATTTTAAGTCAACCTTATGCAAGTGTTCAAACCAATATGACTGGAGAAAGGTCAACACCACATTGTGGTCCCACAGAGCAGTGGGAGGAACAAAGGGTGGCTGAATGTGCAACACCCCCTTAAGAAAGGTAAGTACTTCAGGAAGTACCACCAGTTGTTTCTGGAAGAAGATAGAGAGAGCCGAGATCTGGACCTAGATGGAGCCTAAACGTAGGTACTTATCCACTCCTGCACAGACGAAATTCCACAGAAGAACATTTTTGACCCTCACACTAAGAAACATACTTCTTCCAAATACGGTGGCAATGTTTGGAGGCTACCACCTTTCGGGCATGAACCATAGCGTAAACCACTTTGGATGGAAGACCCTTCATGGTTAAAATTTTTCTCTCAACCTCCAGGCCGTCAAATGTAGCCACTATAAGTCTCTATAGACGAATGGTCCTTGTTGAAGAAGGTCCTTAAAAAGCGGCAGAGGCCAGGGTTCCTCCAACGACAGGGTAAGGAGGTCCGCATACCAGGCCCGTCGAGGCCAATCCAGGGCAATGAGAATTGCCTGAACCCTTTCCTTTTTGAGTCTTTTTAGAACTCTTGGGATTAGAGGAATCGGTGGAAACAGGTAAACAAACTGGTAATTCCATGGCGTCGTCAGAGCAACTACCGCAACCATCTGCAGGTCCCTCTTTTTGGAGCAGTAACAACGGAGCTTGTTGTTGAGACGAGAAGCCATCAGTAGTGTACAACAACCCCACCTGTGAACGAGTTGTTGAAACACCTGATGGTGGAGGCCCCATTCCCCCAGATGGAGGTCATGTCTGCTTAGGAAGTCCGCTTCCCAGTTGTCCACTCCTGAAATGTAAATGGCTGAGATGGCCCTTGCATTGGCTTCCATCCAGAGGGGGTATTCTTAATACCTCTCACATTGCGGCCCTGCTTCTTGTTCTTCCTTGCCGGTTGATGTACACTACTGCCGTGGCATTGTCCGACTGCGCCTTGATAGCCTGATTCCAAAGGAGGGATGAAGCCTGTATGAGAGTGTTGTAAATTGCCCTGAGTTCAGGGATGTTGATTGGAAGAGCAGATACCTGAAAGGACCATATCCCCTGGAACTGTGTTCCTTGAGTCACAACCCCACAACCTCGGAAGCTGGCATCTGTTGTCAACAGTGTCCAGGACAGGGTGTTGAAACTCCGACCCTCCAACAGATGGGGAACTTGTAGTCACCATAGTAGGGATATTCGTGCTTTTGGTGACAGGGTTATATGCTGATGCATGTGCAGGTGAGATCCCGACCATTTGTCCAACAAATCCAGTTGGAACATTCACGCATGTAACCTGCCGTAGTGTATCGCCTCGTAGGAGGCCACCATCTTGCCCAACAAACGGATACAAATATGAATCTAGACCACATGAGGTTTCAGCACCGACCGGACCATAGACTGAATAGTCAAGGCCTTGTCCATGGGAAGGTAAACCTTCTGAGAAACCATATTCAGGATCATTTCCAAGAACTGAATTCTCTGAGACTGTTCCAAGTGAGATTTCTTGAAATTGAGTATCCATCCATGATCCGTAAGCAAACGAGTAGTCAAGTCCATTCTGTGCAGTAGCTGTTACCTGGACACCACCTTTATCAGGAGATCATGCAGGTACGGAATAATTTGGACACCCCTCATGCGCAGTTGTAGCATCATTTCTGACATTACCTTTGTGGATACCCTTGGGGCTGTGGAGAGACCGAAGGCCTAAAACTGGAAATGTTGGTCCAGAATTGCGAACATGAGGAACGCTTGGTGAGGGGGCTAAATTGGGATATGTAGGTATGCGTCCTTTATATCCAGAGACACCAGAAACTCTCCCTCCTCCAGATTTGCTATCACTGCTCTTAGGGATTCCATCTTGAATTTGAACACCCGAAGATACGGGTTCAGGGATTTGAGGTTCAAGATCGGCCGTACTAAGCCATCCGGCTTCAGAACCACAAAGACACTTGAGTAAAACCCCTTTGTGTGCAGCTGAAGAGGCACTGGAACAGTAACTCCTGCAGAAAGCAGTTTTTACACTGCCTGCTGTAAGGAAACCCTTGCTTCCTGTGAAGCTGGTAAGCCTGACCTGAAGAATCTGAGGGGCGGGAGTTCCTGGAATTCCAGGTATCCTTGGGATATGAGGTCCCTCACCCAAGGATCCCGGCAGGACTCTGCCCATATGTGGGCAAAGTGTTGAAGGCAAGCACCTACCTGAAAGTTGCCTTGCTGCTGGGGCCAACCGTCATGCGGAGGGCTTTGTGGAAGAGGATACTGATGCCTGGTTCGCAGGTCTAGCAGCTGCTGGTTTACGGAACTTACTGCGAGATCCACTAGCAGCATTGGAGGCACCCCTGGCCCTGCCTCTGAATCTTGCCACCCAAAAGGACTGGAGGGAGGGTCCAGGATAGGGATGCTTGGCAGGTGGTGGAGCAGACGGCAGATATGTAGATTTATCTGCAGTTGCCTGAGATATCCACTTGTTCAGTTCTTCCCCAAACAAGGCATCACCTGTAAAAGGAAGGTTTTCAACTCCTTTTTTGGAATCAGAATCTGATGACCATTGACGTAGCCACAGGGCTCTACGAGTCGTTACTGCTATAGCAGTGGTATGGCCTTTAATGATACTAAGTTCTTTAACAGCCTCACTCATAAAGATTGCAGCATCTTGGATGTGTTGTAGAAATGTAACTATCTCTTCTTGAGGCAGTGAGCAACCCTTTCAAAATATCATCAGACCATTTTACCATGGCTCTAGAAATCCAGCCGCATACTATGGTAAGAGTGGTTTCAATTTTGCGATCAGCTGAATCTTTAAGGGAAACAGCCCCAGGAACAGGTAAAACAATGTTACGTGACAGCCTGTATTCAGACGTATCCACGGTCGGTGGGGTTTCCCAGACTTTCCTATCCTCTGTAGGGAAAGGGAAAGAATTTAACACCCATTTAGGGGGTAATACATTTTTTGTCAGGGTTTATCCATGCTGCCTTAGCCAGGGAATCTAATTCTTTAGAAACTGGGAAGGTTGCAGAGGACTTTGGTTTCACATTAAAATACAATTCCATTGGCTATTCTTCCTCCTTATCAGGGATATTGGCCCTCATTCCGAGTTGATCGCTCGCTAACTACTTTTTGCAGCCGTGCAAAGGTATAGTCGCCTCCCATGGGGGAGTGTATTTTCGTTTTGCAAGTGTGCGATCACATGTGCAGCCGAGCGGGACGAAAACGTTTTTTGCAGTTTCTGAGTAGCTCTGGACTTACTCAGCCCTTGCGATCACTTCAGCCTGTCCGGTGCCGGAATTGACGTCAGACACTCGCCCTGCAAACGCCTGGACACGCCTGTGTTTTCCCTACCACTCCCAGAAAATTGTCAGTTGACACCCATAAACTCCCTCTTCCTGTCAATCTCCTTGCGAACGGCTGTGCAAATGGAATCGTCGCTAGAAGCATTGCACAGCAACAATGCTGTCTGTTCCTGTACGACGCGTGTGCGCTTTGCGGTGCATACGCATGCGCAGTAGTAACCTGATCGCTGCGCTGCAAAAATTGGCAGCGCACGATCAACATGGAATGACCCCCATTGAGCACCTCTCTAATGGCATAAATGAGGGCTTCTCACCTGGGGATAGGGAACTATCCTCGTCCACCTCAGCCTCTCCTTCATCAAACTCTGGTAGTTCAGAATCAGAGTCAGATTGTAAAAACTGAGGGAGAGTGCGTTTGTGAGAGACCCACTGAGGGTGTTGAAGAGCCTGTTTGTGGTCTGCAGCAGCAACCATAAATGTGTCCATTGTTTGTTTCAGGGCTTGTCTTTCTTGCTTAGCCATAGCTAACTCTGAATTAATACTGGAAACCATAGTTTTAAATGATTCCATCCACTCAGGTTCCTGCACATTACTCCCTTGTGAAGGAATTGAGCATTGGGTACACATGAGGGACCCCTGTGAGAAAGGTGTAATCCTAGCCTTGCATAAAGTACACACAGACTTATTAGCAGACATGCTGAGTAGAAAAAAACACACAGTGTTAGTGAGCTATGCACACTTAACTCAGACTACCCTGAATGGAGTGACACAGAGAGGATTGGAACCAGCAAACTACACCACAGACCGAGCAGCGCCCCGCTGGGTGTCTTATATGTGTAATTTTTCCCACAGCGATATAACCACTGAACTTGCACTCCCCCCTTCACTATAACCCCCTGGTACCAGTTACAGTGGTGATTCAGTGGGTCCTGTGGAGGAGCAATCTCCGCATGCAGCCTGTTATCATCATCAGCAGCAGCAGCAGCAGCAGCAGGAAATGGCACCATTTTGCCTTTGGGCCTGCTCTCCGGGAAGCCCCGCCCCCTTAATGGCATGCGGTCCCAATACTTTCTTTATACTGGCTTTCTCCATTAAAGTGTAAAACAAGAGCCCCCAGCCCCCGTTTACCATGTTGCCAGTCTGGGTTTCGGGTGGGCATCGCGGCCCGTAGCTGGGTGATCACCGTCCCTTCATGCCACCATCTTGCACAAGGGACCCACTACCCGGGTCCCCGGTGGAACACTCACCGCACCGCATCTGTCTTCGGCATCTGTTAAGGGTGGTGGCATGCTGACGGTGTGGGCTCACCCTCTGGGAGTGTGAGAAACATCACCTCAGGAGCTCAGTGTCCTGTCAGCTGGGATTAAAGAACCATTAACTCTTAGGAAATTGGTTTGGTTTCCCCCTTAAGTCCCACGATGCAGGCAGACTGGTTGCCAACCAGTGTGCCTGAAAATAATAAACTAAAATACATTTCTGAAGAAAACTCTCTGGAGAGCAACAGAATGCACCCGGCTCCTTGGGCACATTTTCTAAACTGAGTCTGCAAGGAGGGGCATAGAGGGGAGAGCCAGCACACACTATTAATTTCTTAAAGTGCCAGGCTCCAGTGGAACCGATCTATACCCCATGGTAAAATACTATTCCTCAGTATCCACTAGGACGTTAGAGAAACATAGAATTTGACGGCAGATATGAATCACTTGGCCCATCTAGTCTGCCCCTTTTTTACCATATTTTTACCTCAAACCTTATTTGATCCTTACTTTTTTTGGAAGGAAATCCTTATGTCTATCCCATGCATGTAAATGCTTTAAATTTTTAATGTTTAAAATGTTCTACTGTTTTAGACTATACCACCTCTGATGAGAGACAATTCCGTTTGTCCACTACCCTTTTTGTGAAGTCATTTTTCCTCAAATTTCCCCTGAACCTCCCTCCCTCCCGTTTCAGTGCATGTCCTCTAATACTTCTCTTCATTTGAAGAATGTTCCCCTCCAGGACTTTGTTAAAACCCTTGATATATTTAAAAGTTTCTATCATGTCCCTCCTTTCTCATCTTTGCTCCAAATTATGCATATTGAGATTTTTTTAGTCGTTCTGGGTATGTTTTGTTATGTAGGCCATGCACCATTTTAGTTGCCCTTTGTACAGTCTCTAATGTATTAATATCCTTTTGAAGATATGGCTACCAGAACTGAACACAGTATTTTAGATGAGCCCGTACCAATTGACCTATACAGTGGCATTACTTCTTTCTTTCTGCTGCTGATTCCTATCCCTATGCATGCAAGCATCTCACTAGCCTTTCTCATTGCTTTGTTACATTGCTTACCTGCCTTTAAGTCACCTGAAATAGTGACTCATAGATTCCTTTCCTCCTCAGTAGTTTCCAGTATAGTGCCAATAATACTATATTTAGCCTTTGGATTATTGAGACCCAAGTGCATGATTTTGCATTTTTTGGCATTAAACTTTAATTGCCATGCTCTTGACCAGTCCTCTAGTCTATCTAGATACTCAGTCATTTATTTTACCCCTCCTGGTGTGTCTACCCTGTTGCATACCTTTGTGTCATCTGCAAAAAGGCATACTTTCCCTTTAATGCCATTTGCAATGTCACCAATAAAGATATTGATAAAAAGCACTGGTCCAAGTACAGATCCCTTGGGTACTGCATTGGTAACATTTACCTCCTGTGAATGCACTCCATTTACGACAGCGCTCAGTTTTCTATCCTGCAACCAAGATCTTATTTATTCAACCATCTTAGTATCCAATCCCAAGCTTTCAAGTTTATTTAGCAGTCTGATGTGGGACAGTGTCAAAAGCATTAAGCCCTGTACACATGGGGAGATGTGTGCTGAGCGATCTAGTACAGACCGCTCAGCACACATCTCTCTCCCTGCTCAGCAATGTGTGCTGAGCGAGGGGGGAAAATGGGGGGGCCGCTCATTTCACTAAGCGGTGAAATGAGCAATCTCACTAGATTTGGCATGCATGCCAAATCTAGAACTGGCAATAGTGATGCACGGTCACCGGCACCCTACACACGGAGAGATCTGTGATTAATTTCTAAGCAATCTAGTCAGATTGCTTAGAATTTCAACATGATTTCTCCATGTGTACCCCCCTTTACTAAAGTCTAGATAAGCTATATCTACGCCACCACCTTTATCTATTTACTTTAGTCACACAGTCAAAAAAGTCAAAAAGGTTTGCTTGACATGATCTCCCCCCAGTGAATCCATGCTGTTTGGGATCCTGTAAATTGCTTGATTTGAGATAATCTACAACTCTTTCTTTTAAGAGTGTTAATAGTGTTTCCATCAGTTTCCCTACTAATGATGTCACTGGTCGGTAGATGTTTGCCTCTTCTTTGCTTCCACTTTTGTGCAGTGGGACTATGTTCGCTATTTTCCAGTCCTCCGGAATTACTCCTGTAGCTAGTGACTGGTTGAGTAATTCTGTTAATGGTGCTACCACTTTAAGCTCTTTTAGTATCCTTGGATGTATCCCATCTGGCCCCATTGATTTTTCCACTTTCAGCTTTGACAGTTCTGTTAGGACCTTCTCCTTTGTAAGTGTACTTGTTTCATTTTTCAGAATATCCCTGCAGCTTAACTGTGACCCCTTCCCCTCTCTTTCAATAGTGAATACTGAGCAAAAATAATTATTCAAATTATCTGCTATTACATTGTCTCCCTCATCAAGACTTCCAATCTCTGTCTTTAGTCTTATTATTCCGCCTCTTGTTTTTCTCCCTTTACTTATATACCTAAAAAAAAGTTTTGCCTCCTTTACCCACTGACTGAGCCACAATAATTGTATTGCTCTCCCTCTAGATTAGGATTATTGGGGGTTTACTGCAGATACTGATATGTGACATTGTTATCCTATTTATTCAATCTATGAAGGCGGTTTTAGCCAGTCTTAGCATGTGGATTTCTTACACAGGCGTTAAACAAGAGGTGAACAAGAGAGGGCATAGGACCTCATTCAGCTTGGATCGCTATTGAGACAGAAATTGGGATTTTGTCAAAACTGTTACTACCAAAGACCAGAAGAACGAAGAAAGCGATCGCTGGCGCGATCGGAAGAAGATTGACAGCAGGAAGGCGTTCTGGGGTGGCAACTCACCGTTTTCTGGGAGTGGTGAGTCCAACACAGGCGTGTCCAAGTGTTTGGGGGGCGGATGTCTGACTTCAATTCCGGGACCTGCATCGCTGGATCGATCGCACAGGGCAAGTAACTGTTACCCTGGTCTAGTTCCACACACAACTTTTTTTGCATAGCAGGGCTGCACAAGCGTACGCAGGCTTGCTATGCAAAAAAGTCCTCCCCCATAGGCAGCGTCGAGTTGATCGCACGGGCAGCAAAAAGTTGCTATTTGCGATCAACTCAGAATGACCCCCATGTGCACAGCAGGTGTAGCAGATATAACATGTGCAGAGAGAGTTAGATTTGGGTGGGTTATTTTGTTTCTGTGCAAGGTGTATGCCACCAGCAACGACCGATGCGTGGCCCCGCGGGTCGGCAGTGATTGCTGCAGGATCTGGACTGTCGTACAGTACCTGCATGCACGGCTGGCGGAGGCGTGACATCGCTGAGCGATATGAGCGGTCATATCACTCAGTGTGTACACGGCAGCCGGCCCGGGATGGGAAACATTAGATGACGTCGCTCATAGAGCGACATCGTCTAATGTGTACGGTCCTTAACTCTCTCTGCACATGTTATAGCTGCCCCCCTGCAGTGCACATGGTTTTGACCAACTGCTAACAAATTTGCTGCTGCGATCAACTCTGAATTAGGCCCATTGGCCCTCATTCCGAGTTGATTGCTCGCTAGCTGCTTTTAGCAGCAGTACAGACGCTAAGCCGCCACCCTGTGGGAGTGTATCTTAGCTTAGCAAAAGTGCGAATGAAAGATTAGCAGAATTGCTCGAAAATCTTTTCCTGCAGTTTCTAAGTAGCTCCAGACCTACTCCTAGATTGCGATCACTGCAGACTGTTTAGTTCCTGGTTTGACGTCACAAACACGCCCTGCGTTCGGCCAGCCACTCCCCCGTTTCTCCAGCCACTCCTGCGTTTTTGCCTGACACGCCTGCGTTTTTTAGCACACTCCCGGAAAACGGTCAGTTTCCGCTTAGAAACACCCACTTCCTGTCAATCACTCACCGATCAGCAGAGCGACTGAAAAGCATCGCTCGCCCCTGAGTAAAATTGCTTGAAATTACTTGGCGCGTGCGCCCTGCAGCCCATACGCATGCGCAGAACAGCTGATTTTTAGCCTGATCGCTATGCTGCGAAAAACGTCAGCGAGCGATCAACTCGGAATGAGGGCCATAGTACACATATTATCGCACCTGAACTTCCAGTGCGATGCCCCGCGATGTCGTGTCGTGGGGCATCGCACAAGTGTATGGGGGGCATAACACTTTTAGCAGAGTTGCAGGGTGCCAAAGAGCAGAATCTATAAACAGACAATGGGGGTAATTCCAAGTTGATCACAGCAGGATAGGTATTTTTCAGGGATATTGAATGGGAAGGTTTGTTTTTAGGAAAAAATACTACGGAGAAATGGGAGGTACTAAAATTCCTGCTAGCTAAAAATACACTCAAATTTATTCCTATGAGCAGCAAAAAAAGGAATAAAAATCATAAACCGATGTGGCTTAACAAAAAGATTAAGGAACTTATGGGCCAGAAAAGGCGAGCATTTAAAAAATACAAATCTGACGGGGAAGCAGAGTCATTTTAGCACTATAAGGAATGTAACAAAATTTGCAAAAAGGAAGTAAGAGCGGCTAAAGTAGAAACTGAAAAACTAGTAGCAAAGGAAAGCAAAGCGAATCCCAAAAAAATCTTTAAATACATTAATAGCAAGAGATTAAAGAAGAAGGAGAGTATAGGCCCTTTAAAAGACAAGTTGGGAGTCTTAAGCAAAAATGATAATGACATAGCGGACACACTAAATGAGTTTTTTTCAACAGTATTCACTAGAGAGGACCCAATTCAGGGACTGACAAACAATCTCAATAATGAGAATATCCCACTGATAGGTACTTATTTAAGCGAGGAAGTAGTCTGTGACCGATTAAAACATTTAAAGATTAATAAATCACCAGGGCCCGATGGTATTCACCCAAGGGTTCTAATGGAGCTTCACTCTGAACTGGCAAAACCGCTATCTTTGATCTTTAAGGATTCAGTTATATCAGGTATGGTTCCCAAAGACTGGCGTGTAGCGGAAGTAGTGCCTATATTCAAAAAGGGAAGTAAAGCTGAACCAGGTAATTGTAGACCAGTTAGTCTTACATCTATAGTGGGGAAAGTATTGGAAGGTATTCTAAGAGATAGTATTCAGAAGTTCCTTGAAGTCAATAAGGTCATTAAAAGGAATCAACATGGGTTTATGAAGGACAGATCCTGTCAAACCAACTTACTTGGCTTTTATGAAACAGTAAGCGCAAACCTAGATCAGGGTAAAGACGTGGATGTAATCTTTTTAGACTTTGCCAAAGCGTTCGATACTGTACCACACATGAGACTTATCTACAAGCTACAAGAATCAGGGCTAGGAAGCACAATATGCACTTGGGTCAAAAACTGGTTAGATAATAGGGAGCAGCGCGTTGTGGTTAATGGATCTTTTTCAACTTGGACTGAAGTGCTAAGTGGTGTGCCGCAAGGCTCAGTATTAGGATCGCTATTGTTCAATATTTTCATTAACGACCTAACAGAAGGTCTAGAGAGCATGGTGTCAATTTTTGCAGATGATACCAAATTGTGTAAGGCTATAAATACAGAGGAGGATGCCGAGTCGCTTCAGAACGACTTAGTTAAATTAGAAGCGTGGGCAGCCAAATGGAGAATGCGCTTCAACACAGACAAGTGTAAGGTAATGCACTGTGGTAACAAGAACAAAAATTACACCTACCTACTAAATGGGGTAAAATTAGGGGATTCTGTACTGGAAAAGGACTTAGGTGTCCTCATAGATAGCAAGCTAAGCAGTAGTACCCAAAGTAGGACTGCAGCAAAGAAGGCTAATAAGATATGAGCATGCATAAAACGGGGTATTGATGCTAGGGACGAGAGTATTATACTCCCGTTATATAAATCACTAGTGAGGCCACACCTTGAATACTGTGTACAATTCTGGGCACCGTACTACAAAAAGGATATCCTGGAGCTAGAAAAAGGTACAGAGGAGGGTGACCAAACTAATTAAGGGCATGGAGACGATGGAATACAAGGAAAGGCTTGAAAGACTAGGCATGTTTACATTGGAAAAGCGGAGACTAAGAGGGGATATGATCAACATCTACAAATATATAAGGGGACAATACACAGAGCTTGCCCGGGACCTGTTTTTGGTTAGATCAACACAGAGGACTCGTGGACACTCACTCAGGTTAGAGGAGAGGAGATTCCGCACAATACGGCGTAAAGGCTTTTTCACGGTAAGGACAATACGTGTTTGGAATTCCCTGCCCAAGGGAGTTGTAATGGCGGAATCTGTCAACACCTTTAAGAATGGGTTAGATAAATTCCTAATGGATAAGGATATCCTGGGGTATGGTGCATAGTCATGCATTATAGTTACTATAAATAGGGATAAAATGCAACGGCTGACAGCAGCATCAGTCAGAAATTTTAGTCAAATCATCATGCATAGGAGACCACAAATAGGTTGAACTCAATGGACAATTGTCTTTTTTCAACCTCAGATACTATGTTACTATGTTTTTTATGCTAGGAAATTTTTTAGCAATTGGGCAAAACCATGTGCACTGCAGGGGAGGCAGATATAACATGTGCAGAAAGAGTTAGATTTGGGTGGGTTATTTTATTTCTGTGCAGGGTAAATACTAGCTGCTTTATTGTTACACTGCAAATTAGATTGCAGATTGAACACACCACACCCAAATCTAACTCTCTCTGCACATGTTATATCTGCCTCCCCTGCAGTGCACATGGTTTTGCCCAATTGCTAACAGAATTCCTGCTGCGATCAACTTGGAATTACCCCCCTAGTTTTGCCCAACTGCTAAAAAATTTCCTGCTGCGATCAACTTGGAATTACCCCCAATGTCCTGGAACTGGTAGTTTGTTGTAAGGGCTGTATAATCACAGGTTAGTGGACTCAGGAGAAACAGGAGGCACAGACTAAAGGGCCCTACTCACTGGCCGACCCGCCGCCGAGCTGCCCGACGGCGGATACGGCCGACGAGCGACCCGGCGGCGGGGGGGCAGTGATGGGGGGAGTGAAGTTTCTTCACTCCCCCCGTCACGCGGCTGCATTGAAGTGCAGGCAAATATGGACGAGATCGTCCATATTGGCCTGCATGCACAGCCGACGGGAGACCAGCGATGAACGAGCGCGGGGCCGCGCATCGTTCATCGCTGGAGTCTCCACACTGAAAGATATGAACGAGTTCTCGTTCATTTATGAACGAGATCGTTCATATCTTTCAGAAAATCGGCCAGTGTGTAGGGCCTATAAGTCTTGCACAGGGAAAGCACAGCATTGCAGTCACAGAGGTAGACTTAATGATCTGGCAAAGGAGTGCCTGTGAGCCAGTGACGTAACTAGGCATTTTAGCGTTGTGTGCAAGAAACAGCGTTGGTGCCCACCACCCATGCAAGACAGGGGCAGTGCGCACTGTAGGCGCACAAAAATATATAATGGCGTGGCTTCATGGGAAATGGGCGTGGCCACAAAATAATACCAATTCATAATACGGTGCACAGTAGTCTCCATTATTCAAATTACGCTGCACAGTAGCGCCACTACACCAGATAGAGCCCCTTTTACACATTACGACAGACAGTCCCCCTTTTTACACATTACGGCAGACAGCGTCCCCTTTTTACACATTACGGAAGACAGCGTCCCCTTTTTACACATTACGGCAACCAGTTCCCCTTTTTACACATTACGGCAGCCAGTCCCCCTTTTTACACATCACGGCAGACAGTGTCCTCCTTTTTACACATTACGGCAGACAGCGTCCCCCTTTTTACACATTACGGCAAACAGCGTCCCCTTTTTACACATTACGGCAGCCAGTCCCCCTTTTTACACATTACGACAGCCAGTCCCCCTTTTTACACATTACGGCAGACAGTGTCCTCCTTTTTACACATTACGGCAGACAGCGTCCTCCTTTTTACACATTACGGCAGACAGCGTCCCCCTTTTTACACATTACGGGAAACAGCGTCCCCTTTTTACACATTACGGCAGACAGCGTCCCCTTTTTACACATTATGGCAGACAGCGTCCCCTTTTTACACATTACGGCAGCCAGTCTCCCTTTTTACAGATTACGTCAGCCAGTCCCCCTTATTACACATTACGGAAGACAGTCCCACTTTTTACACATTACGGCAGCCACTCCCCCTTTTTACACATTGCAGCAGACAGAATAGATAGAGAGAGAGAGAGATACTTACCATCTCTCCCCGTTGAAAGTCAGGCTCCTCGTGGTGACAAATCCCGGGCAGCTGCAGGGGAGAAGGAGGAGGAGGGAGGGGGACTGGAGCCACAGCAGTGCTATGTAATTGGTAGTGGCACCGCTGCAGCAGTCCCCTCTCCTTCCGCATTGGCTGGCTGCCGCTGTGAATGCTGGGATGAGGGAAGTGCATCCCAGCATTCACAGCAGCGCCGGGCAGCCAATGTGGAAGGAGAGGGGACTGCTGCAGCGGCACCATTACCAATTACGTAGCGCTGCTGCGGCTCCAGTCCCCCTCCCTCCTCCTCCTCTCCTGTCTCCGGCGCTGCTGCTCTCCTCCCCTGCCTCCGGATTCAGCGCGGCGCACACAGCAGAGGCGGCTTGTAATGAGTCAATTTGACTCATTACAAGCCGCTGGCCATTGGGCCCCCAGGGCAACTGCACTGTGTGCCAGGCACACCTGGCGCACACGTAGTTACGATGCTGCTGTGAGCAAAGGATAAATAGCTTCCCAGGTGCAGACCACAGCTGCACATAACCAGGTAATCAACCCTGCAAGGTCACAGAGTAGAAACTGCTAGACAGACCAGGAGGCAGAGGGAGTGACACCTAGAGGCAGAAAGGAGATATGGCACAGATCATGACAAACACAAGGAGTGGAGTAGGGACCAGGACACTTGGATGGACACAGATAAATCTGCTGGAGCACAGAGCTGGGATGCTGTCTAGTAACAACAAAGCACTGGCAGAGAGTGCCTAAAGCTCACCTTATTTATAGGAAGTGTATCCACAGGATTGGCTAACCACTTACCCCAGTTTTCTGGAAATTGTCTTTTCTGATGTGACTTTGACTTTTTATCATTATATTCTTGTAACTTTCTTTTTTCTGTAACATAAGCTTTGAAGTGTTCACTTAAATTAAATAATCAATTTTAGCTCTGTTTTCTGTTGTGTTTCCAACCCAACTCTCTGAAAGAGGAGTTACCAAAATATTAATAATTCTAGGTGCAGGCAAAAGCCATAAGTTTGCCTTGGGTCATACCCTAAACGTTTGTACTTTGGCTGGTGGCAGTGACCATGTTGTAATTAACACACGTGCTCAGGTATCCAGTAGCGGTGTCACATGGCAGGGATTCTCAGATTGGCATATCTGGGGAATCGCCGTGCCTAGGATCGTGACACATGCAATATATTGCAATGCGATGCATGCTGGGCACCCGCCGGGAGCGGCCATAGGCTGCTCCCACTTAGCGGTGACGTGCCCGTCACGTGATTACCATGCGATCTATCATATGATCGCTTAGTAATCACTTTGGCAGTTCAGGTGCGATTTCATCGCACCTGAACTTCCAGTGCGATGCCACGCGATGTCGTGTCACGGGGCATCACACAAGTGTATGGGGGGCATTACACTTTTAGCAGAGTTGCAGGGAGCCAAAGAGCAGAATCTATAAACAGACAGACAATGTCCTGGAACTGGTAGCTTGTTGTAAGGGCTGTATAATCACAGGTTAGTGGACTCAGGAGAAACAGGAGGCACAGACTAAGTCTTGCACAGGGAAACCACAGTGTTGCAGTCACAGAGGTAGACTTAATGATCTGGCAAAGGAGTGCCTGTGAGCCAGTGACGTAACTAGGCATTTTAGCGTTGTGTGCAAGAAACAGCGTTGGCACCTACCACCCATGCAAAACAGGGGCAATGCGCGCTGTAGGCGCGAAAAAAATATATGGGGGCGTGGCTTCACGGGGAGGGGGCGTGGCCACCAAATAATAACAATTCATACTACGGTGCACAGTAGTCTCCATTATTCAAATTACGCTGCACAGTAGCGCCACTACACCAGGTAGAGCCCCTTTTAAACATTACGGCAGACAGTCCCCCTTTTTACACATTACGGCAGACAGCGTCCTCTTTTTACACATTACGGCAGACAGCGTCCCCTTTTTACACATTACGGAAGACAGCGTCCCCTTTTTACACATTACGGCAGCCAGTCTCCCTATTTACACATTACGGCAGACATTGTCCCCCTTTTTACACATTATGGCAAACAGCATCCCCTTTTTACACATTACGGCAGACAGCGTCCCCTTTTTACACATTACGGCAGACAGCGTCCCCTTTTTACACATTACGGCAAACAGCGTCCCCCTTTTTACACATTACAGCAGACAGCGTCCCCTTTTTACACATTACGGCAGCCAGTCCCCCTTACGGCAGCCAGTCCCCCTTTTTACACATTACGGCAGCCAGTCCCTCTTTTTACACATTACGGCAGACAGTCCCCCTTTTTACACATTACAGCAGACCGCGTCCTCCTTTTTACACATTACGGGAAACAGCGTCACCCTTTTTACACATTATGGCAAACAGCGTCCCCTTTTATACATTATGGCAGACAGCGTCCCCTTTTTACACATTACGGCAGCCAGTCCCCCTTTTTACACATTGCAGCCGACAGAATAGAGAGAGAGAGAGAGAGAGAGAGAGAGAGAGGGAGAGGGAGAGATACTTACCATCTCTCCCCGTTGAAAGTCAGGCTCCTTGTGGTGACAAATCCCGGGCAGCCGCAGGGGAGAAGGAGGAGGAGGGAGGGGGACTTGAGCCACAGCAGCGCTATGTAATTGGTAGTGGCACCGCTGCAGCAGTCCCCTCTCCTTCCGCATTGGCTGGCCGCCGCTGTGAATGCTGGGATGAGGGAAGCGCATCCCAGCATTCACAGCAGCACCGGGCAGTCAATGTGGAAGGAGAGGGGACTGCTGCAGCGGCACCATTACCAATTACATAGCGCTGCTGCGGCTCCAGTCCCCCTCCCTCCTCCTCTCCTGTCTCCAGCGCTGCTGCTCTCCTCCCCTGCCTCCGGCTTCAGCGCGGAGCACACAGCAGAGGCGGCTTGTAATGAGTCAATTTGACTCATTACAAGCCGCTGGCCATTGTGCCCCCAGGGCAACTGCACTGTGTGCCAGGCACACACGTGGTTACAGCGCTGCTGTGAGCAGAGGATAAATAGCTTCCCAGGTGCAGACCACAGCTGCACATAACCAGGTAATCAACCCTGCAAGGTCACAGAGTGGAAACTGCTAGACAGACCAGGAGGCAGAGGGTGTGACACCTAGAGGCAGAAAGGAGATATGGCACAGATCATGACAAACACAAGGAGTGGAGTAGGGACCAGGACACTTGGATGGACACAGATAAATCTGCTGGAGCACAGAGCTGGGATGCTGTCTAGTAACAACAAAGCACTGGCAGAGAGTGCCTAAAGCTCACCTTATTTATAGGAAGTGAATCCACAGGATTGGCTAACCACTTACCCCAGTGATGCTCAGTGGCACAGGATAATCTGGTCTCCAACATGGCTGCCTCCTGTGCTGCAGACACACAGAAGCACTGCAGCCTACCTGATCCTCAATCCTCCTGGCCTCCCAAAAGTCACAACATCCTCACTGCTGACCGCCCCATCCCCACCTCCCACACAGCCACACTAGAACCATGGTAGCCATACCTGACAGTGGCCAGACCCCGGGGTGGAGAACAACAGTGCCAACAGTCGCACTGGCAGCAGCCAGACACCGTACCCCACGGCAGTGAGTACCCACCTCATGACAGTCTATATCCTATGCCAGTCCACCCTATAGGAGGTTGAATGTGAGCTGGCTAGTAGGTATGCAATAATTGCTGTTCCTAATAACAGTGATTTCTGCTGAATGATATATGTTTATCAAAAAGCTGGATGATAGGCCGATCAGTCTTTCAGTCTCTCAACGCGTTTCACCCAGTTGGGGCTTCCTCAGGAAAATCATTCAGCTAAGCTTATGATCATTATCTTTTATTTTTATTTTTCAATGTTATTAATAAATGTTTGGTTGTCATGAAATTGTGAGAGGCATTGCTGAATCAGCAAAGATTTGTACCGGTTTTGGGTCTTTGACGAGATACCTGACACAGGATGCACTTTGATATGCATTCTGGTACTGTCTATCTGGCACGCATGCCAATAGTATAGAATTGATTCTATGTGTATAAACTCTAAATACTACACTATACAGTGAATATTCTCATCCTCTGTCTATTGACCCTGATGGCCTAATTGGATCAAGGAAAAGGGATTGATATACTTTGAAACCAAGCCATATTCTGGTACGCAGTTTAATTATTTGCGCATATCTATCATTCTGGAGAGAACTACTACACCATAGGCGCTTGTTTATCTGTTTGATCACTTTTGATGAAGTCCTGAAGGACGAAACGCGTTGGACATTCCATGATCTTTCCCAGACCAACCTCCTGAACCTAAGATAAGCACTTTTTACACATTTACTACAAACCGATGTGTACCTTGTACTTTTAGATTTTTTTCTTCTCTTTTAATCATATTTTTGTTCACATTTTTTATGAATTCTTATGCTTAAGCATGTTTTCTTAAACTAAAGTATATCAGTGTTTTTTAATCGTGTAAAATAAATATGCTTTTTCTTTCTATTTAAAAAATCTTTTTACGTTCCTTTACTATAGACACCATTGGTCGCTTGTGCCCATATTCTTGGTATATATATATATATATATATATATATATATACTGTATATACACTGCTCAAAAAAATAAAGGGAACACTTATAGGCCCTACACACTGGCCGATTTTCTGAAAGATATGAACGATCTCGTTCATAAATGAACGAGAACTCGTTCATATCTTTCAGTGTGGAGACTCCAGCGATGAACGATGCGCGGCCCCGCGCTCGTTCATCGCTGGTCTCCCGTCGGCTGTGCATGCAGGTCAATATGGACGATCTAGTCCATATTTGCCTGCACTTCAATGCAGCCGCGTGACGGGGGGAGTGAAGAAACTTCACTCCCCCCGTCACTGCCCCCCCGCCGCCGGGTCGCTCGTCGGCCGTCGGGCACCTCGGCGGCGCATCGTCAAATGAGTAGGGCCCCTTAAACAACACAATGTAACTCCAAGTCAATCACAGTTCTGTGAAATCAAACTGTACACTTAGGAAGCAACATTGATTGACAATCAATTTCACATGCTGTTGTGCAAATGCAATAGACAACAGGTGGAAAATATAGGCAATTAGCAAGACACCCCCAATAAAGGAGTTGTTCTGCAGGTGGTGACCACAGACCACTTCTCAGCTCCTATGCTTTCTGGCTGATGTTTTGGTCCCTTTTGAAAGCTGGCGGTGCTTTCACTCTAGTGGTAGCATGAGACGGAGTCTACAACCCACACAAGTGGCTCAGGTAGTGCAGCTCATTCAGGATGGCACATCAATGCAAGCTGTGGCAAGAAGGTTTGCTGTGTCTATCAGCGTAGTGTCCAGAGCATGGAGGTGCTACCAGGAGACAGGCCAGTACATCAGGAGATGTGGAGGAGGCCGTAGGAGGGCAACAACCTAGCAGCAAGACCGCTACCTCCGCCTTTGTGCAAGGAGGAACAGGAGGAGCACTGCCAGAGCCCTGCAAAATGACCTCCAGCAAGCCACAAATGTGCATGTGTCTACTCAAATGATCAGAAACAGACTCCATGAGGGTGGTATGAGGGCCCGACGTCCACAGGTGGGGGTTGTGCTTACAGCCCAACACCATGCAGGATGTTTGGCATTTGCCAGAGAACACCAAGATTGGCAAATTCGCCACTGGCGCCCTGTGCTCTTCGCAGATGAAAGCAGGTTCTCACTGAGCACATGTGACAGACGTGACAGAGTCTGGAGACGCCAAGGAGAACGTTCTGCTGCCTGCAACATCCTCCAGCATGACTGGTTTGGCAGTTGGTCAGTAATGGTGTGGGATGGCATTTCTTTGGGGGGCAGCACAGCCCTCCATGTGCTCGCCAGAGGTAGCCTGACTGCCATTAGGTACCGAGATGAGATCCTCAGACCCCTAGTGAGACCATATGCTGGTGCGGTTGGCCCTGGGTTCCTCCTAATGCAAGACAATGCTATACCTCATGTGGCTGGAGTGTGTCAGCAGTTCCTGCAAGACGAAGGCATTGATGCTATGGACTGGCCCGCCCATTCCCCAGACCTGAATCCAATTGAGCACATCTGGGACATCATGTCTCGCTCCATCCACCAACGCCACATTGCACCACAGACTGTCCAGGAATTGGCGGATGCTTTAGTCCAGGTCTGGGAGGAGATCCCTCAGGAGAACATCCGCCACCTCATCAGGAGCATGCCCAGGCATTGTAGGGAGGTCATACAGGCACGTGGAGGCCACACACACTACTGAGCCTCATTTTGACTTGTTTTAAGGACATTACATCAAAGTTGGATCAGCCTGTAGTGTGTTTTTCCACTTTAATTTCGAGTGTGACTCCAAATCCAGACCTCCATGGGTTAATAAATTTGATTTCCATTGATAATTTTTGTATGATTTTGTTGTCAGCACATTCAACTATGTAAAGAACAAAGTATTTAATAAGAATATTTCATTCATTCAGATCTAGGATGTGTTATTTTAGCGTTCCCTTTATTTTTTTGAGCAGTGTATATAAGCAGTATATATATATATATATATATATATATATATATATATATATATATATATATGTGTGTATGTGTGTGTGTGTGAGTGTGTAAAGCGCAATGTGTCAAAGTCAGTGTCTAAATCACACTAACAGTGCAGCAGCCAGCAGGACTCTCCTCACCTCTGGTGCTAACACTGTGCTGCTCTTTACTTAAAAGTTCTGGGCTTCATGCAGGGGTGCGCGGTGGTGCCGCCTCCATGATGTTGAACAGCCTAACATCACTGTGCGGCGCAGGGAGGCATGGGATGGTGAGCGGGTATTCTGTTGCGTCGCTATGAGCATACAGTGCCACTGGAGGAGATGAAGTGGGAGCGGCCAGACGCAGTGGCGAGGGAGCAGGTTCTCGGAAGGCATTTGAAAGGCTGCTCGCTGCTGTAGCAGGAAAACATGTTTTCCTGTCTGCAGCAGCACAGCAGGAGCTTTTGGGCCTATTTTGATGGGGGGTCTTGAGCTGCAGCTTCATCCGTCCCATTGTTAATCCGGCACTGCCCCCAGCGCAGTTTCTCATTGGTGCTATTTTTTTCACACTGCCATACTGTAGCTATAATAATTAATGTCTCAACATTTTCTTTGCAAGGTTTAGCGCTTGCTGCGCTGTTGTCATGTTAAATAGCACTGACGGCGCTGTGCTCTGTGTCTCCGTGGAGACTTCCAGCTCAGCTCCCACAATCCCTCGCTTCTCCTAAGTCACCATAGCAACGCTCTGTGAGGGCGTTTGTGTTTTCCTGTTAGCTTGCACCCAGGAGATGTCAGAAAGTTCTAGCTGCACATGTGCCAATAATTGTTGAGTATGGTGCATGCGCACTTGGCAGCGGCAGGCAGCACTATTCTTCATTTGTCAGCACTGCTGGAAAGTAAACATCAGCGCTGACAAAGGAAATAACAATAACGCTCACCATGGTATGAGCTCATCCTAAATAGATGAGCTTAACTTCAAAATACCACTGTGAGTAAAAATTAAAAAAAACACTACACTGGAGGCAGAATGATAAATAAGGGCATTAGGGTTTCTCTTACCTCCTAGTGGATTCTGGGAATCCATTTAGTACCATGGGGTATAGACGGGTCCACTAGGAGCCTTGGGCACTTTAAGAATTTGATAGTGTGCACTGGCTCCTCCCTGTATGCCACTCCTACCAGACTCAGTTTAGAAAATGTGCCCGGAGGAGCCGGTCACGTCGCTGGAAGCTCCTGAAGAGTTTACTGCATTTATTTTATCTGTTTGTTATTTTCAGGCAGGAATGGATGGCACCAGCCTGCCTGCTTTGTGGGACTTAGGGGGGGGGGGGGTGAAAGCCCCAACCTCTTGAAGGGTTAATGGTTTCATTCCCCACTGACAGGACAGTTTGTTTTATTTTATTTTTTTATTTTTATTTTTTTATGTATTTTGTATTTCTGTATTTTTTTTATTTGTGGGTTGGTGGTGGCGGCAGGGGTGTGGGGGTGAGAGGTGTGTGCCAAATTACTGCCTTGCCCTGGGCGCTGAAAATCCTAGTTTCTGCCCTGCAGGGGGGGGGGGGGGGGGGCGCTTACTAGTGTACTAAGTCCCCAATCTGGGTACTTAGTCTGTGACCCGGCTAAACTTGGCATTAGCAGTAAGGGCTTTGTGGGTTAATTGTGCATTTAACCTTTTCCTGTGTGTGTGTGCTGTCACTGTCACAGTATGTCAGACAAGGAGTGTATTTCATGTAAGGCACAGTGTTTTCTTCTCCAGGGGGTTCACTACAGTGAACTCAGTGCAGTGTACCTTCCCAGGCTAGCGGGGCAGAGCCAGCTTGGCTGGATTCCATTATGGGAATGATTTCCAATATTTCTACTAAATTGTCCCGCAATGAGAAGAGATACAATACTTAAGAAAATCGATGACTGAGTTTATAAACACAGACTCAGTACCCAAACCAGCGTCTCAGTCCTCTACCATTTGTCCGCAAAAAAGTCCTTTGGCCCAGATCCTGCAGTCTGACTCTGATGAGGAGGGGTCAGATATGGAGGAGGGGGAGGTGGACTCAGAGGTGGGGGAGGCTACTCTGTCACAGGGAATAGGGGCTCTCATAGAAGCTATCAGAGGAGATCTACATATCCCTATTAAGGTAACAGAGGAGACTGAGGAATCTTATTTTAATATAAAAAGAAATCCTCAGCCACTTTTCCTGTGTCAAAGGAACTAAATACCCTGTTTGAAGAACCATGGATTAATCCTGATAGGAAATGTCAAATCCCTAAAATGTTGATATCATCTTTTCACTTTCCTCCTTAGGATAGGAAAAAATGGGAAAATCCACCGATAGTGGATGTATCAGTATCTAGGCTGTCACAGAAAATTGTATTGACTGTCCCGGGTGCAGCCTCCCTAAAAGACACGGCTGATCGTAGAATTGAGAATACATTCAAATCTTTGTATACAGCTGCTGGGATGGCCCAGAGACCTACTATAGCATGTGGGTGGATTACTAAGGCCATCGCCAAATGGTCGGGTAACCTAATTGAGAGGTAAGGTACCTTGCCTCAAGGGGAGATTATTTTACTCCTGCAACATATACAGGACTCTGCGAATTTTATGGTGGAAGCCATAAAAGAAAGAGGATTGCTTAATGCACGCACCACTGCTATGGCAGTATCAGCATGCTGAGGCTTATAGCTACGCCAGTGGACTGCTGACACGGTCTCCAGGAAAGGTGTGGAAGGCCTACCCTCACAGGATAGTCCTTATTTGGAGATGAACTAGACAAATGGATCTCCAAAGCTACTGCGGGTAAGTCCATGTATCTTCCTTCTGCAGCTCCCCCAGCCAGGAATGCCTACTCAGGACTTAGGGGTCATTCCGAGTTGATCGTAGCTATGCTAAATTTAGCACAGCTACGATCAGGCACTCAGACATGCGGGGGGACGCCCAGCACAGGGCTAGTCTGCCCCGCATGTCAATACCGCCTTCCCCCGCAGAAATGCAAAAGCATTGCACAGCGGCGTTACTTTTGCATCTCAGGAGTTATTCCCAGCCAGTGCAGCTCCTGCGGCTTGCTGGGAGAACCTCTTTGCTGCCCCGTGTCGCAGCTGCCGCGGCCCGCCCTCCAACGGTCCGGCCACGCCTGCATTAGCCAGACCGCGCCCCCTAAACGGCGGCTTAATGCCGCCGTCCAGCCCCCTCTCGCACAGCGACCACCTCTGCCTCAGAGGCGATTGCTAGGCAATGACGGCCTTCAGCCGTCTGCCATGCACCGGCGCACTGCGGCACTGGCGCATGCGCAGTTCTGACCCGAATGCTGCGCTGCGATAAACTGCAGCGAGCGATTGGGTCAGAATTACCCCCTTAATCTACAGTCCTTTCGGACTGCCATGTTTAAGGGCAAAATCAGAGGTTCTTCTACAGCCACCAAAGGCGGTAGAGGTAAACCACGAAAACCAGCAACTGCCGGTTCACAGGAGCGGAGCTCATTCTCTGCTTCCTCAAAGCCTTCAGCATGACGGTGGGCTGTGATGCCTGGAGGACTGGCAGGTGGGAGCCCGACTAAAATTTTTCAGTCACATCTGGACAACATCATGCCAGGATCCCTGGGTCATAGATCTTTTTCCCAGGGCTACAGACTGGAGTTTCGGGAGCTCCAACCTCACAGATACTTCAAATCAGGCTTACCAGTTTCACAGGAAGCAAGTATAACCTTACAGGTTGCCATTCAAAAACTGGTACAGACTCAGGTCATTGTTCCCGTTCCACCTCATCTGAAAAAAAGGGATAGAATTCCAACTTGTTTGTAGTGCCGAAACTGGACGGTTCGGTAAGACCGATTTTGAGTCGTTGAACCCGTACTTACGAGTGTTCAAATTCAAGATGGATTCTCTGAGAGCAGTGATCTCAGGTCTAGAGGAGGGGGAATTCCTAGTGTCTCTGGATATCTAGGATGCATACCTTCATATTCCGATCTGGCCGCCTTATCTGGCTTATCTACGGTTTGCACTGCAGGACTGCCACTACCAGTTCCAGGCCCTGCCATTTGGTCTCTCCACAGCACCGAGAGTGTTCACCAAGGTGATGGCAGAGATTATGTTTCTACACCGCAAACAGGCAGTGAACATAATTCCGTACCTGGACGATATTCTCAGAAAGGCACCATCCAGGGAGCGGTTGTTTGACAGCATTGGCCTCTCAACCACACTACCCCTGGATCACGGGTGGATTCTGAACTTACCAAAATCTCACCTGGAACCGATACAGAGGCTGTCCTTTCTGGGAATGATACTGGACACACCTCATCTCTACTTCAGAATCAGGCCATTCAGGTCCAGTTGAACAATGTAACGACGGTAATGTACATGAACCAACAGGGCGGAATGAAAAGCAGAGCAGCAATGTCAGAGGTGTCAAGAATTCTCAACTGGGTGGAAAAACATGCCATGGCGTTGTTGGCGGTCTTCATTCCAGGAGTAGACAACTGGGAAGCAGACTTCCTTAGCAGACACGACCTGCACCCAGGGGAGTGGGGCCTCCACCCAGAGGTGTTCTGGTGGTTGACACGTTGGTGGGGATATCCACAGATCGACATTATGGCCTCTCGACTCAACAAGAAGCTCAAGCGGTATTGTTCCAGGTCGAGAGACCCACAAGCAGTGGCGGTAGATGCTCTGACAACTCCGTGGGTCTACCAACTGGTGTACATGTTTCCTCCACTTCCTCTGATCCCAAGAATTCTAAAAAGAATAAAAAGGGAAAAGGTTCAAGCAATCCTCATTGCTCTGGACTGGCTTCGAAGGGCCTGGTATGCAGATCTTCTCAAGATGCTGATAGAAGATCCATGGCCTCTACTGCTTTGCTTTGCCGAGCAGCTACTTGGTCAGGTTCGAACACATTTGCAAAGTTTTACAAGTTCAATACTTTGGCCTCTGAGAACCTACAGTTTGGTCAATCAGTTCTGCAGGAACCTCAGCACTCTCCCGCCCGGTTTGGGATCTTCCCCATGCTACTAAATGGATTCCCAGTATCCTCTAGGATGTAAGAGAAAAAAGGATTTTAATTACCTACCGGTAAATCCTTTTCTCATAGTCTGTAGAGGATACTGGGTGCTCATCCCGTGCTCCATTTTTTCATGCACTGTTACTTGGTTAAGTATTCTGGTTTGTTCAGCTGTTGCTCTTCCTGTTTCAAGTTTGGTTAGCATGGCTTCCCTATTGTTCTGTGTGCTGGTTCGTAATCTCACCACTTTCTTTATGCTTCTCTCAAAGTATGTCCGTCTCCTCGGGCACAGTTTCCTAGACTGAGTCCGGTAGGAGGGGCATAGAGGGAGGAGCCAGCTCACACTATCAATTTCTTAAAGTGTCATGGCTTCTAGTGGACCTGTCTGTACCCATGGTACTCCACGGACTACGAGAAAAGGATTTACCGGTAGATAATTAAAATCCTATTTATACGCAGAATGCTGAGTGCTGTGCAAAGGCAGCATGTATAGACTTCACTAACAACTGAGCACAATGAGTAGAAAGACCAGCTGCTGAACACAGAATCCTACAGTTACTCTCACAGAGGAATTCTCAAGCAGGTGACTAATTAAGAGTTATAAGCAGCAGGAAACACAGACTGCAGCTTGTGTGCTGAACTGCAGGAGTGATGGCAGAGGTAAGACATAAAACATGAGAAATATAGTCAGGATTTTGACAGCATTGAGCCTGTATATTGACTACTGGGGGTTTATTTATTAAACTCACGATTTTGTCCGAGATTTTTTTTTTTCTAAGTGGCAACACGGGAATCTACTAAGCACAAATCTCGGCAGTGTTGGGGCTATTAGTAATGGTTTTCACGGCAGAGGGCAGAAATACGAATGAATAGACCATCGGTCAAACGCGCCTGTTTATTCATACAACATGGTTATTTACTATACATTCGTATTTTGATGTTTGTCCATGAATGTTCAATTGCGGTCGTATTTTTTTGCGACTCATAAAAAAAAGCAGCAGAAAAAATAGACCTGCTTTTTCCTGGCATGTTTACATGTGTGTCAATTTCTAAATCAATCACACCTGAATTAGGATGCCTATAAAAGGGACTCACTCTGAAATCGCTGGCGTACTATGGTGCAGTGATGTTTTGTGTTCTGTAGGATTTCTCAGACTGCGACATCAGGCTGGAAGAAACCAGGGCCAGGAAACTGAATATGGTCAGCAGGTTGTACAGGTGCCGCGGAGGCTGCACAGGCCTCGTTTTTTTAGGGGGAGTTTAAACTTAAATGCATTGGTCGATGACAAGTTAATACATTTTTCATCTGTATGACCTTGCCAAACTGGAGCTAGACCCTGAGACCGCACGCTTTCGCCCTGTCTCAGGCCTGCACCAACTCCTGGCTTTGTTGCACTTTATGGCTACTGGTAGCTTTCAGGCTGTGTCATTGGGATCTCACAGCCCTCCTTTTCCAGAATCCTAACCCAGGTGACTTATACCTAACATCCTCATCTATTGTGTTGTTGTTGTAGTAATGTCATTACACAGTGATGATGTGATTGTATTTCACCTCACTACCCTGGTTTTATTTACAAATACACACAGGTGTTGGATGCTTTGCAGCCCCACATCGATACCTCAATCTGCTTCCCTACCCGGGTAGTCTCATTGGCATGCCATCAGGGTAGCTTTCTATGGTATTGCTGGCATGCCCAATGTTCTGGGAGTCATAGATTGTACACACATTCAGCTGAGCCCACCTAGGGGCAGGCAGCATACATATATAGACTTCTTGACCAAATAGATATCTTGACCACTCTACAAATGTCCAGGTGGTTTGTGATGCAAAACTAAAAATCATGAGTGTTGTTGCTGGTTACCCTGGTGGCTGCCATGACTCCTTCATCCTCAGTCAGTCATCCCTCTTTGATAAATTTGAGGACGGACAAATGCCAGATGGATGGCTGCTGGTTATGTGACTTGATATGTGTTGGACTTTGTATACTAGTCCGAAATCCACTCTGTTAGTTATGTGTTGCTGTATATGTACATTCCACATGTTACTATATATGTTTTTCAGGTGATGGGGGATATGGCTGTTTCTCTTGGCTTCTGACTCCATTGTCTTGCCCTGATTCCCCTGCTGAACACAATTACAATAATGCATATAAGTGCATGCAGAATGTGATAGAAAGATGTTTTGGTGTGC
This sequence comes from Pseudophryne corroboree, assembly GCF_028390025.1. NCBI lineage: Eukaryota > Metazoa > Chordata > Amphibia > Anura > Myobatrachidae > Pseudophryne > Pseudophryne corroboree. The sequence continues at coordinate 250,402,430 of NC_086452.1, read as the reverse complement.
TGAAATCTAGGTTTCGGTGTCTGGATAAGTCTGGTGGCCTTTTGTTGTATAGTCCCTTAAAGGTGACCAGGATTGTGTTCTGCTGCTGATTTCTTCATAAATCATAACATGTGTTTGCAACATCTGCCACATGTTGTTGAGGAGGAGGAGGATGAAGAAAATAGTCAGCAAGCAGCGAGTTAGATACATCTGGCGACACTTGGAGTACAGATGTAGGGAGGCAGGTAAGGCAAGAACTGATAATTCATAATTTTTAAGGTAAGTATATGTGTATCACAATGTTTTGTTGTTAAAATTTCGAACCATAATTATTATTCTTTGCAAAGTCATGCAAGTTACTTCTACGAATGTGCATTTTTGTATACACAATCAAACATACAGTGCCTTACTGGCATACAAATGCAGCATGTGTATTGTGTGATTTTGTTTGGCATACACAGCATATTGGGGGTAATTCTGAGTTGATCGCAGCAGGATTTTTGTTAGCAGTTGGGCAAAACCATGTGCAGTGTAGGGGAGGCAGATATAACATGTGCAGAGAGAGTTAGATTTGGGTGGGTTATTTTGTTTCTATGCAGGGTAAATACTGGCTGCTTTATTTTACACTGCAATTTAGATTGCAGATTGAACACACCCCACCTAAATCTAACTCTCTCTGCACATGTTATATCTGCCTGCCCTGCAGTGCACATGGTTTTGCCCAACTGCTAACAAAGGCCCTCATTCCGAGTTGTTCGCTCGGTATTTTTCATCGCATCGCAGTGAAAATCCGCTTAGTACGCATGCGCAATGTTCGCACTGCGACTGCGCCAAGTAACTTTACTATGAAGAAAGTATTTTTACTCACGGCTTTTTCATCGCTCCGGCGATCGTAATGTGATTGACAGGAAATGGGTGTTACTGGGCGGAAACACGGCGTTTCAGGGGCGTGTGGCTGAAAACGCTACCGTTTCCGGAAAAAACGCAGGAGTGGCCGGGGAAACGGTGGGAGTGCCTGGGCGAACGCTGGGTGTGTTTGTGACGTCAACCAGGAACGACAAGCACTGAAATGATCGCACAGGCAGAGTAAGTCTGGAGCTACTCAGAAACTGCTAAGTAGTTAGTAATCGCAATATTGCGAATACATCGGTCGCAATTTTAAGAAGCTAAGATTCACTCCCAGTAGGCGGCGGCTTAGCGTGTGTAACTCTGCTAAATTCGCCTTGCGACCGATCAACTCGGAATGAGGGCCAAAGATCCTGCTGCGATCAACTCAGAATTACCCCCATTATGCGGCAGATGGATTAAGGCTGGAGAAGTCATTAAGCAGTGTTAAGTGGCAGGTGCTAAAGCACTAGGTAATCCGGACTGCTTTTGTAAAAGCAAGTTACTAAATGGCTGTTCCATATTCACTTTCGACTTATAACTCTTTTTACGCTTCTCCATGCTGAATACATCTGGCCCTATGTGTGGTGTTCCAGGGTGTTTAAGGGACACCAACTTCGTACCATCCAAAAAGTGTTTATTGTTTCGTATTGCTTATTAAAGCCAGCATGTTTTGTCATGAAAACACAGCAAACAATATGGAAACATTATTACACACATTACTTTTGTGGCTGCAAGCAAACAGAGAATTGTTTGTAGCATCCTAACAGATGCTGCTATAATGCCTTTTTAGTACAGACAAACATGGCAAGACATAAATGTCAAAACAGGCTAAAAACACAGCTCCCAAACCTCTCATTGCTGTATTCGGACACTTGCTCTGTGAGCAACACTGTTATTGTCCTAATGATGTGAAGTATCCCACAATTTCCCATCCAAACAAAACCCAACAATTGGTGATATGGCTCATGTGTTAATGTGCATGCCTGTGTTGTAGACAGGCAGTTTGTTTGTTGTGATTGGCTGATTTATTTTCAAAAAAGAAAATCAAAAGAAGAAGACTGATTAATGCATGGCACACATAGGGGTATATGCAATTCACGGCGAATCGCGGCAAATTATCGCCGTTTTTTAATTCGACACAATTCGACAGGTGAATTCCGGTAGGTGGCTGCCGGAATTCACCATATTCAATGAAAAACGGATTCGACATTCCCGCGGGCGAAAAACGGCCGATTTGCCGGATTTTGCCGCGAATTAAAAAAATGGGTAAAAACCCGGAAAAAAAATGGTGTGGGGTCCCCCCTCCAAAGCATAACCAGCCTCGGGCTCTTCGAGCTGGTCCTGGTTCTAAAAATGCGGGGACAAAATTGACATGGGATCCCCCGTATTTTTAAAACCAGCACCGGGTTCTGCGCCTGATGCTGGTGCAAAAATACGGGGGACAAAAAGAGTAGGGGTCCCCCCGTATTTTTTACACCAGCATCGGGCTCCACTAGCTGGACAGATAATGCCACAGCCGGGGGTCACTTTTATACAACGCCCTGCGGCCGTGGCATTAAATATCCAACTAGTCACCCCTGGCCGGGGTACCCTGGGGGAGTGGGGACCCCTTCAATCAAGGGGTCCCCCCCCAGCCACCCAAGGGCCAGGGGTGAAGCCCGAGGCTGTCCCCCCCATCCAAAGGCTGCGGATGGGAGGCTGATAGCCTTGAGTAAAATGACAGAATATTGTTTTTTCCAGTAGTACTACAAGTCCCAGCAAGCCTCCCCCGCAAGCTGGTACTTGGAGAACCACAAGTACCAGCATGCGGGAGAAAAACGGGCCCGCTGGTACCTGTAGTACTACTGAAAAAAAAATACCCAAATAAAAACAGGAGAGACACACCGTGACAAGTACAACTTTATTACACACCGCCGACACACACATACTTACCTATGTTGACACGCCGACTGGCACAGTCTCCGACGATCCGAGGGTACCTGTGAAAAAAATTATACTCACCTGCCAGTGTCCAGAGATAAATCCACGTCCAGAGATCAAATCCTCGTACTTGGCAAAATAAAAACACGCACACCCGTACCAACGGACTGAAAGGGGTCCCATGTTGACACGAGACCCCTTTCCACGAATGCCGGGACCCCACGTGACTCCTGTCACTGAGGTCCCTTCAGCCAATCAGGAAGCGCTACTACGTGGCGCTCACCTGATTGGCTGTGCGCTGTCTGTGCTGTGACAGCGCATCGCACAGCTCTCTCCATTATTTCAATGGTGGGAACTTTGCAGTCAGCGGGGGGGTTACCCGCGGTCAGCCGCTGACCGGCGGGTGACCCCACCGCTAACCGCAAGGTTCCCACCATTGAATATAATGGAGAGGCTTTGCGATGCGCTGTCTGAGCTCAGATGCGCAGAGCCAATCAGCAGAGTGCAAGGACGTTGCACTCGCTGATTGGCTGAAGAGACCTTTCAGTGACAGCTGTCACGTAGAGGTCTCTGCATTCGGGGAAAGGGGTCTCATGTGTCAACATGGACCCCTTTCAGTCCGCTGGCACGGGTTTTTGCGTTTTGTTATTTTGCCAAGTACCTGGATTATACTCTGGACGTGGATTTATCTCTGGACGCTGGAAGGTGAGTATAATTTTTTAACAGGTACCCTCGGATCGTCGGAGACTGTGGCAGTCGGCGTGTCAACATAGGTAAGTATGTGTGTGTCGGCAGTATGTAATAAAGTTGTACTTGTCACGGTGTGTGTGTCCTGTTTTTATTTGGGTATTTTTTTCCAGTAGTACTACAGGTACCAGCGGGCCTGTTTTTCTCCCGCATGCTGGTACTTGTGGTTCTCCAAGTACCAGCTTGCGGGGAGGCTTGCTGGGACTTGTAGTACTACTGGAAAAAAAACAATATTCTGACATTTTTCTCAAGACTATCAGCCTCCCATCCGCAGCCCTTGGATGGGGGGACAGCCTCGGGCTTCACCCCTGGCCCTTGGGTGGCTGGGGGGGGGGAACCCCTTGATTGAAGGGGTCCCCACTCCCCCAGGGTACCCCGGCCAGGGGTGACTAGTTGGATATTTAATGCCACGGCCGCAGGGCGCTGTATAAAAGTGACCCCCGGCTGTGGCATTATCTGTCCAGCTAGTGGAGCCCGATGCTGGTGTAAAAAATACAGGGGACCCCTACTCTTTTTGTCCCCCGTATTTTTTGCACCAGCACCAGGCGCAGAGCCCGGTGCTGGTTTTAAAAATACGGGGGATCCCCTGTCAAATTTTTCCCCGCATTTTTAGAACCAGGACCAGCTCGAAGAGCCCGAGGCTGGTTATGCTTTGGAGGGGGGACCCCACGCCATTTTTTTCCTTGATTTTACCGTTCCAGCTATAAAAAAAAAATATATATATATATATTTTTAAAAATATATAAATAATACTTGTGCCTCCAAAAAAGACAAACCAAGTACCTAATCCCTTCTAATATAAATAGATATGCTATTACCAAAAAAAAAAACACCAAAAAAAACATGTTTTAATTTTTTTTTATTGTTTTCACCCTCCAAAGTGTGGCGGATTGAAAATGACGAATTTACTGTCTAAAAGCACTGTTGTCGAATTTCCAAACTTGAATTGAATACACTTTGGTCGAATTGCAGCACTTGTATCATTGCAGAAAAGTCGAATTTGACAAAAGTCGAATTTCAAAAAGTCGAATTTTTAAAGTCCGTTTTTTTGACGGAAAGTACTGAATTGCATTGGCGATTTTTTTTTTTGGTCGAAAAAGTCCCGAAATTCGACAATTTCGGGAATTCGACCGCAATTGCATATACCCCATAATGTGCATACTTGTGTTGTAGACAGGCAGCTTGATTGAAAAATAAATCAGCCAATCACAACAAAAAAGAGAATCAGAAGAAGAGTGACTGATTAATGCATGTCACACATAATGTGTAGCACAGAGAGGATAGCAATCCAAACACATTTCCAAACACTTGTAATAAGCATAGTGATGAACAACTACACCTGTCACCTAATTTATAAGTTAATTGATAACGTAGATTTCATTTGTAAGCTGGTAACAGGGCAATCTATAGTGTCCATCATACACTTAGTAACTTCTTTTTTTATCTACAAACAGGAACAACAACACCTGATGGTCATTTTTTGGGTGCAGCCTGTTTGGATGTCGATTTGCCTTTTCCACTATCGTGTGCCCGTGTTCTGGTGGAGCGCCTTGGTGGTGACGCCATTGGCGATACAAGTGGAGTTGTCGTACCAGAACTGGTGCTTGGTTGGTGTTGTTGGCCACTGAGTGTTTGATTGAGGTTAGTGAGTGTTGCATTTAGTTCACGTGTTGCTGCAGTGTGGTTTTTCATAAATCGTGTTATTGATTCAATGAGCATTTGATTTGTTTCTAAAATGTTTAGGTTGTCTGTGATGTTCATCCATTAGGCGTTGTAAGTTGGCCATTACATGTGTCATGTCTGCCCGCATTATTTCCATGGTGTTTGCCATGCGCGTTGTTGACTCATTTTGTCGGCTGATATTGTGGCTTATTCTTTTGAGGTGAGATGGGTGACTTGCGAAAATTTGTGTCTGTCTATGCAGGCAATCCTGATTAGTGCTGGAGGAAGAGATGCAGATGCACACTCCTAGCACTAAGAACACTGATAGTAAAAATAATTTAAATAAACCCTCACAATTAAAATGGAGTATAATTGAAGTTCTTAGCACACATTTGTGCAAATATGCGGGCCCATGTACCGCGGCCAGGTGACTTCATCACATGGGTCCCTAACATTCCTAATACTATCACATTATATAAATGTATACAGGACTTACCTCTAAATAGTGCCATTTCAATGTGTGATCTGAAATGCTGGAACCCAGCTAATTAAAACACCTGAGGATAAATGGGAGGGGTGCCAATAACAGAGGAAGGAAGCCTTCACACATTGAAATGGCACTATTTAGAGGTAAGTCCTGTATAAATTTATATAATGTGATAGTATTAGGAATGTTAGGGACCCATGTGATGAAGTCACCTGGCCGCGGTACATGGGCCCGCATATTTGCGCAAATGTGTGCTAAGAACTTCAATTATACTCCATTTTAATTGTGAGAGTTTATTTACATTATTTTTACTATCAGTGTTCTTAGTGCTAGGAGTGTGCATCTGCATCTCTCTTCCTCCAGCATATTATTAGAAGCCTCAGCATGATAGCACCTCTTGAAATCTTTAGTATTAGGGCGTGCAGTCCAGGCCCCCCTTTTTTCAATCCTGATTAGTGGCCTGCTGTGTAGCCTAATTGTCCCAAAACACTTGATCTGGCCCTTGCGCAACTGGTGTTGGGCTCAGTTGTGCTGGTGGTGTGTGTTGCAGGGGAGGTGTGCTCACAGGTGGTGTGGGTGTGACAGCTTGACTTATTGGCTGCAGTTGTAAAACAATTGTCTCCTCCATTTCACTGTCTTGCTGGTGTGTTGGAGGGGTGCTGGGCTCATTAGTTGCTTCTGGAAGGAGAAAGGTGACTCTACACATATGCACGCATATTGCAATTGTTGTGCCTTTCAACAATATCACTACTGCCTTTAAAGGCTGCACATGCCTCTCTCATTGTTGCTTTGTTGTATTCTTCAATGTAAGAGCAAGCACATAATTTGGTTATGGTGTCCTACAGACTCCTCGAGAATTGAGGGTTTTTTTTAAGACAAAATGTTTTTCTATTGTTGTGAGGCAGTAAAACATACTTATGATTTTGCATGTACTAAACAATTTCTAAAGCAATGTAATATCCTGCACCAGACAATATATTGATAAAAATTTAAAGTAGGAAAATCCTTGTAAATTTTCACAAAGCTGGAGTTGCTCCCGGAATTATGAGAAAACTCACTAAAATATTACTGTATGGGGTTTGACCCCGAAGAAAATTCCTTTTTGGAGCACTCTTTTAATAATCATATGATAAATGTGAAGATATATGATGAATAATATTAAAACATAACTTTTATTCCTTACTTATTTAATATAAAGGTGAAAGAAAAAATTGCAAAATTCAGAAGAATATTTCTGCTACCTTAATTGTGAAATATATGCCCTTATGTATCTTTAAAAAAATATGATATAGAATGTAACTATTTATATTGGACTCTCCTAACAGTGTACAAAAGGCACGTGCTGTGCTTCTATATTTTCAGTATTGCTCCTACTGTATGTATCATTTAGGAGTATCTATTAATAAACATGATTCTCATTTAAAACTCTAATGAGATATGGCTATACCTCAGCCACAATTATGTGAGATGTTATTGTCTCTAAACAAGACCTGAATAAAAATGTTTTATGTCTCTGTTATTTTTTCTTTGTATTAATGAAATCTTAGAAAAACATAGAAAAGTCTTTTGACATCCACCTATCCTCTAACTGTATTTACGAGTGTCATGCGTCCTATTCACAAACATTATTGATTCACATTCATTGATTGCAGAGAAGCTATGATTGCATTTCAGGGTATCTCATTAAACAAAATGATCGCTGTTGGTGTGTGCTGAAGGATAAATTGTCTCCTTTATTTCCACCGTATCACTCAGTGCCATACAGTTATTAGTGCTCCTATAACTTAAATGCCGATATTGCTTGATTAATTACCACTATGGAGGCATATTAGAATTTGTATAGAAGCATGAGAAATAGTACAGCATATAATATAATCGCCCCATCTTCTGCCCATCCTCATCCATTGGAGTGAAGGATGGGTGAGAGTGGGATCGTTATTATGCTGATAGAATTTAAAAACGACAGTGTCCCTTCGCACCCCCGTAATTGGTGTTAGATGAGACCTGTTACCTCAGGCATTGCAGAGCTCAAATGTGCCATGGGGACCGAGAGAGCACCTGTGAAAGGAGATATAGGAGAGGAAATTGTCCAGCAATAAAAGTTCAATAAGAGTTTTAACCCTGATAATGAAGACTTCTCCCCTTATTGCATATCATACTTAAATGTCAGTAGCCGATGAGGATACTTAATTACATCTGACGCAGTTATATTCATACTGCATATTTATGCTCTGATGTCCTTCTATGTTTTCTGTATTGCTATTTTGTGTCATTTAGAAGTATCAATCTAAAAAGCATGAATCTTATCTGCAGCACAGTCAAAATGTAGCTTAGTCTCTATCACTGAGGTGCAGAATGTGTTGTCTCTGAATCAAACTGATATAACAATGCAGCGTGTTACTATTGCTATTTCTTTATGTGTTAGATACAAATATAACTTAATTAGTTGGCACCATAAAACATGTTAGAATCAGGCATAGAAAATTGTACAGCATTAAGTACAATCGCCCTCATCTGCTGCCCCTCCTCATTCGTTGGAGCGAAGGACGGGTGAGAGTAGGATCGTTGTTATGCTGATATATATAGCTGCAGTATCTCTCCGTATCCCCGTAATCGGTGTTAGATGGGCCCTGTTACCTCTGGCATTGCAGAGCTCAAATGCGCCGCGGGGACCGGGAGAACACCTGTGAAAAAGATTGTATAATAGAGGAAATTGTCTGAGCAAAATAGAGGCTCACCAGAAGTTTTTAGTGCTGTCAATTAGAGACTTATATCCATGTTGCTTAGTAGGCTTAAGCACAGGAAAAATAGGAGAAAAAGAGACCACATCAAACCTTAATGGTAAGTCAAACCCCCGTATGCATTTAGATTACTCTTGGATAGGGAATTCCCCTCATCAGCCACACTTGAAATTAATCTGGCTCAATCCTATCCACACTACATATCTGTACTTCAAATGTCAGTAACTGAGGAAGACGGGAGAGAAAGCCATATAAAAACACAGTAGTAAATCAAACCGCCGTGTGTACTTAAATCACTGTAAGAGAGAAGTATTCCATTCATCAAACATGCAAAAAATTGTCAGTGCATCATATGCATTAAGTCATTCTTAGAAAAGATATTCCATTAATCAATTATGCATAAAGTTAATATACGTGACAGAGATGTATGATTATATTAAAAAAGGTGAGGGACTTATTACTGGTCCGCCGGCCACTATTGGCATACTGCCAAGCACATTTCCCCTGTTCACCTATAGACAGTTCACGTGCTATCAGAAGCATTCTCCTAGATGGGAAATCATTTGTTAAATACAGGGTTTGGATATAAGAGACATGTTACCGAACCGCCGGCCGCGGCTAGCGCACTGCCCGACACCGTTCCCTGATCTCAGGATACAGTTCACATGCTGTCTGGATCAGCATCCTCCTGCAGAAGGAGCTGCTTAACAACTCAGCTGGACGTACGTTTCACCGAAAGGGCTTGATCACCAGCCTGGCTGGTGATCAAGCCCTTTCGCTAGTGCGCTAGCCGCGGCCAGCGGTCTGGTAACATGTCTCTTATATCCAAACCCTGTATTTAACAAATGATTCCCCATCTAGGAGGATGCTTCTGATAGCACGTGAAGTGTCTATAGGTGAACAGGGGAAATGTGCTTGGTAGTATGCCAATAGTGGCCGCAGGAACAAATTGAATACTTGTATTAACCTGCCAAAGGCAGAAGTCAGTGATAAACCAGTGTTGTGTAAGGTGAGAAATGCAGCAGCCAAGCCTCAACAATATGTGCATCTAATTGTTGAACACATCAGATGGTGCTTGGATTACCTTGCACATGTTATTGATTTTATATTTACTTATGCCTTCTCCAACCTATTACAAATGATCCACTGTGTGTGATACCTTGCACCTGGCAATCTGGAGCTAAATTCAGTGATGCATGCATATTGTGTTTAATGTGATGAAGGGCAAGCTTGAGGTTTGCAAATCAAAGGGCAAACACAACAACAAGTTAACACTCATTAAAAAAATATATTCCACATTACTGTTATGTTGTAAATATGCATTTTGGATAGCCAACAACAATGCCAATGGTTTAGCAGCCATGTCGTACAAACATCGAGTAAGGGCCAATGCCACATGAGACACATTACACAAACCCAAAGTAATGAATAAAATACACAGAGTATGTTATAAAAAAACACATGCTAACCATCCTGCCTGGGCCGATCTGAATCCCAGACATTTGTTGCTGCCACAACTTCAGGAGATATTAAGCTCCGCATAGGCTCCTTGTACTCCAAATATCTGGCAAAGATGGCTGACCCCCACCGGTCTGCTGAGCAGACTTCGCCCCTTGGCCATTTTGGACTTCACACGGCACTTTATACCATAGTACCGTTTGCGGCACGTGTCCTCTGTCCGCTTGACCACCCCCTTACTGTTAACAGCAGCAACAACTTTGGCCCACAAAACAGTCTTCTTCTGTGAAGACACCTTTGATGACTCAGGCCCAAATAGGTAATGCTGATATTTCATCAGCTCACACACCAAAGCTACATTCTCAGCATAACTAAACTTCACATTGCGGCCAGTCTTAGTAGTGGTGCATGGCTGCGGAGCTGCTTCACTGTCACGATCACTAGAGGCTGCAGCACCAACCTCACCCATCTCCTCCACCTTACTAACCTCCTCCGTCTCACTCACCTCCTCCACCTCACCAACCTCCTCCACCTCACTCACCTCCCCCACCTCACTCACCTCCCCCACCTCACTCACCTCCTCCACCTCACCAACCTCCTCCACCTCACCAACCTCCTTCACCTCACCAACCTCCTTCACCTCACCAACCTCCTTCACCTCACCAACCTCCTTCACCTCACCAACCTCCTTCACCTCACTCACCTCCCCCACCTCAGAGTCAGACATAATTTGGACAAACAATTAACACTGAAAAATTAAAAGACAAACAACACACTCCTCCACTACACAATACTCAACACACACACACACACACACACACACACACACTGACAAGAGACTCCAAAAAAATAAGACAAGGACAAAAATTAAGACAAACCAAAAATAAACACAACTACAAGAATGACAAGACTACTTTCAAACTCAATACAACACTCAGAACTCGCTCAAAAACCTCCAAACTACTAACCAACTCAACAGCACAACCTCTCACCTCACCACTAACTAAACCCACAGACGGTTTGTAGCGTATTTATATGGTTGTGAACAGACACTCCTCCATCAGAAACCCAACCAATCACGGACGAAGGCCAAAATTGAAACTAAAATTGGAAATGTGGCCGTACTTGGGAAAAACCCTGCAGCATTTAAAATAGTTCAAATCAGGGGTAAAAAACACAATCTCCATCCGTAAAACTTATTTGCGGCTGCAAAATGGGGAAAAAAAACACGCCGTCGGAAAATACGAAAACAGAAAACTCAACACCATAGTAAATTAGTGTACATGATTTCAAAAAGTTGCAGAAACATACGTCCGGTAACATTCGAAAAAAAATACACTACAAATCGGCACAAACACGAATATTAGTAAATAAACCCCCAGTTATTTAATTGAACTTTGCCATTTACCTTGGAATGTTCTGCAGTGTTCTGGAGACCTGGTGGATATTTCTTCAGCCCATTCATCTGCAGAGTTGGTTGCTAAAGGGACTGGTTGGACATACAACATTTACATATTGGTAATTCCTTGCTGTTAAAATTGGGTCTCTTATGGACACATAGGATGAAGTCCTAATCTAAACACTAATTAATACAGGAGCCAATCTGATATTCCATGACCCTAATATAACAATACAACTGTGGCCTAGGTAGTGTTTGCTTTTTATACCTTGTGATTTTATTTTTAGTTTGTTTTTTAAATAAATGTGCGTTTTCATTAAAAAACTATACTAACTGTATATGCTAGCGCTGGTTTCACTACTTCTTGTTCTTTTGATATCGGTAATGGCTGACAACCCCTTTACCAGCTGTTTTGTGACAGCACGCTAGATATTGATTTTTTTCATTACTGACTGTACATAAAATTTTGAGTGATGATCCCCACATTGTACAGTGCTTTATAAATAAAATAATATCACGAATACCACAATCTACACGTACGGTATAGTATAGTCACCACCTCCAAAAAAGGTTTTTACGTTTTGGCAGAACTGAGTCTGCCTCTGAACTTAAAATAAAGCCATAAACATTATTGTGACCAGTCAGAATATCTGATTTTAATGTAATTGAGCTTAATTATACAGATAATTAATACAGAGCAAAGTTTAAGTATACATTTAAATCTGAGATTCAGATTAAGTTTTTCCTCGGTACCCAAGTGGACATTATGAAGCTCCGGTGATGGTGGTATTTTGCTGGCACTCCTGGTAATGATTCCACTAATCCAATCACTAGAGGAGTCACTCAAATTGCTCAGTAGAGCCAGACTGATTCTAAGGGCATAGCATCAACTTGATGATGCGGAGTTCCTGACTGGAAGCAATCAAGGATAATGGGTTTTCATCCTGAAATATGATTTAGCCCCAATTTAAACTAATTTCCCATTATCTTTAAAGAGACAAAAATTCCAAGGCAAAATATATGACAAAATTGGAGTTTATGTTCCATACTAACTCATGGATAGTGTTATGTACCAGCGTTTAGATCAAGGAACGAAAACAAGCTGATATTCATTATGAATGATGAGCGCTAAATACAGTAAAGACACAACAGCATTTATAGAAGAACATTTAGGGCGGGATATAATGGAGTCTGAGATCGCCGGACGTGCAGGATTCTGACCCATCTCAGACTTCTATTCAAAGGGCCAATCATTTACAAGACATGGTTATGCTGTGTAAATAATTGACCGTTAAAAAAAAAGTCTGAAATTGGCCAGAATCCAGCACATCTGGTGATCTTGGACTCCATTATATCCCGCCCATAGAGTGAGTGAACAATAATAAAATATGAATTTAAAATATAGTATATTAAATTTGTGTTGAGACAGTCTGTCAGGATAGAATCTATCATAAATCCCTACTCAACGACCATCTTTATCCTGCTAGTAAAGGCTCATCTCCATCTATGGCCACCAGCCTCTAGTAGTACGATGATCACTCCCTCAATACTTACATCTTAGCTGTATTATGTCTTGAGAATGTGTGGTGCTCTGTTACCTGTACTCTATTTCTGTTATTTATTTACTGTAATGCAATGTTTTGTCCCCTGTACTGTCCTTTGTACGGCACTGCGAAACACATGTGGCGCCTTATAAATAAAATGTAATAATAATAATAATAATAATAATAATAAATCTCTATTGTGATATGGATAGATGTGTTTAGTTTTACATGTTTATTAGATGATTCATTAAAAAAGGAAATGGTCTTACTGTTTGGTTAAACCACACCCCACGTGCTTTTCTCTAGATATACCTTATATCCTCAAGGGGATACTGTATACGTGACAGTTATCTGGCGTATCTGGCTTTCTAAAGGGGAGTTTGACTGCTGGATGGTTATGTAGAGTTCATTCTAGCACCCTGCACTGTTCAAAACACGTGCAGTTCCTCTTTCCTGCCTGGGGTGTCGCTCTCTGCTCTGGTGCTTCTCAGAACACTCTGGTCTGTATCTCAGCACTAAAATACAGACCAGAATGTGCCGAGAAGCACCAGAGCAGAGAACGACACTCCAGACGGTAAAGAGGATCTGCATGTGTTTTGAAAGGTGCAGGGTGCTAAAATGAACACTAGTTATGTCCCTTTCTGAGGAAATTAGTACCATGCAAATCTCGGGCACCCTGATCTGCTCTACGTTTATGCTATATTACTTGCTACATGTATGCTTTGGAAATATGAAAGTTGCTTTGGGGTTAAATAAAAGCACACTAGGTTATACCCCCCATGGGTAGTAAGATATATGTGAACCAGTATCTGGAAAGTATTAATATGTCTTCAACAGTGATAACTCAATCGAATGAGGGAAATTACTGTTTTATAGCATCAAAAGCCGGCGGTGCTCCCCAGCGTTGTAAAGACATTATATATCACTTGAAGAGACTGTGTGCATGGCAACAAATGTTTCTACTGGTTTCCTTTGATGTGGTTCTTGTAGAGTCAAAATATTGTAACAAATAAATCTCTCATACCACCTAGACTCCACATGGCTGGTACACAAGCAATGTAATAATAATAATAATAATAATAATAATAATAATAATAATAATAATATATTGTTATTTACTGCATACAAAGATTGCAATTAAGGTAACATTTGTCTCCATTTGTTTCTGTGTATGGGATTTTATAGAGTAATGACTATAGTTGTGTAAATAGATCTTTCACACCACTTAAACTTTATATTCATCACAGAATTATTATATATCTCAGATGTAATTCAAACAAGAGGATATACATCTAGAGTACCGACAGGCTCATTAGCAAACGGTATTACCTGCTTTTTATTACTATATGTTAAATGTAGAGATGAGCGGGTTCGGTTCTCAGAGAACCAAACCCTACGGACCTTAAGCTCTGAGCCCGTATCCGAGTCAGGCTCGGGTTTTCCCACCTGACTCAAAAACCAGAACGAGGCAAAACGTCATCATCCCGCTGTTGGATTCTCGCAGGGTTTGGATTACATATAAGGACCCGCGTGTCACCGCCATTTTCACTCCAGCATTGGAGAGTGTAGAGAGAGGACGTGTCTCAGTTCTCTCAGTGTCCACAGTGTCCGTATCTTGTGCTGCATCTGTCCAGTCACAGTGGTGGTGTCCTCTGCTGCCATATGTCCAGTGCTGTCCAGTGGTGCTGTGTTGTGCTGCATCAGTTCAGCGGTAGTGTCTTGTGCTGCATCAGTCCAGTCACAGTGGTGGTGTCCTCTGCTGCCATATGTCCAGTGCTGCTGTATATCCAGTCCATTGCAGTGGTGCTGTGTTATCCTGCATTAGTCCAGTGGTGGTGTCCCTGTGCTGCTGTATATGTCCAGTGGTACTTCCGTATATGTCCAGCTGGGACGTGCGGTGAGCTAAATGGCTCAGGAGGCACTGACTGGCACCAAAGCCAGATTTACACGCAATATATGAGCCAAAGGGTACATGTGGGCATTATACACAGGAGCAGCAGTATAATATCTTGGAAAGTTTTTGAGTTTTGATTAGAGATGTGCGGAAAAGATAACCAGATGAGGCAGCCATAGACTTACATAGATTTACTGCAGAGTTTTGGCTATAAAAATTATTAGAATAATGCAAAAAAGATATTTCAAACATATTCTTTGTATTTTTCATATACTTTATACAGTAAAAACTCTGGCACAAATGTTAGTATGACAGAAAAGGCTCCGCCTTACCTGTCTCACCCCACCGCACGTCACTGATGTCCAGTGATCCTGCCGTATAGTTCCAGTAATCCTGCCGTATAATTCCAGTAATCCTGCCGTATAATTCCAGTAATCCTGCTGTATAATTACTGTGGTACTGCCGTATAATTCCAGTGATCCTGCAGTATAATTCCACTAATCCTGCCATATAATTCCAGTGATCCTATAATTCCAGTGATCCTGCCGTATAATTCTAGTGATCTTGCCGTATAATTCCAGTAATCCTGCTGTATAATTCCAGTGATCCTATAATTCCAGTGATCCTGCCATATAATTCCAGTGATCCTGCCATATAATTCCAGTGATCCTGCCATATAATTCCAGTGATCCTGCCATATAATTCCAGTGATCCTGTTGTATAGTTCCAGTGATTTTGCCGTATAATTCCAGTGATCCTGCTGTATAATTCCAGTGATCCTATAATTCCAGTGATCCTGCCGTATAATTCCAGTAATCCTGCCGTATAATTCTAGTGATCCTGCCGTATAATTCCAGTGATTTTGCCGTATAATTCCAGTAATCCTGCTGTATAATTCCAGTGATCCTATAATTCCAGTGATCCTGCCATATAATTCCAGTAATCCTGCCATATAATTCCAGTAATCCTGCCGTATAATTACAGTGATCCTGATGTATAATTACAGTAATGTTGCCGTATAATTCTAGTAATGCTGGCGTATAATTCCAGTAATCCTGCTGTATAATTCCAGTGGTACCGACGTATAATTCCAGTAATCCCGACATATAACTCCAGTGATCCTGCCTTATAATTCCATATAAATCCATATAATTCTGTATAACTCCTGTCCAGTGGTGCTACCATATAAATTCAGTGGTGTTGTCCTGTGCTATATATTATTTACTCCATATAAAGGGGTTATTAATATTTAATCCAAATCATTTTTACAGGGTTTGCCCTGTGAGGTGTAGGGGTACGCTCTCCTGTGCCGCATATTGTGTTATATAACTCCAGAAAAATAATGGGGAACGAAAATTTGGAGGATAAAATAGGGAAAGATCAAGAACCACTTCCTCCTAGTGCTGAAGCTGCTGCCACTAGTCATGACATAGATGATGAAATGCCATCAACGTCGTCTGCCAAGGCTGATGCTCAATGTGATAGTAGAGGGCATGTAAAATCCAAAAAGCCAAAGTTCAGTAAAAAGACACAATTTTTTTTAAAATCATCTGAGGGGAAACGTAAACTTGCCAATATGCCATTTACGACACGGAGTGGCAAGGAACGGCTAAGGCCCTGGCCTATGTTCATAACTAGTGGTTCAGCTTCACATGATGATGGAAGCCCTCATCCTCCTGCTAGAAAAATGAAAAGAGTTAAGCTGGAAAAAGCACAGAAAAGAACTGTGCGTTCTAAAATGGTATCACAAATCCCCAAGGAGAGTCCAAGTGTATCGGCGGTTGTGATGCCTGACCTTCCCAACACTGGATGGGAAGAGGTGGCTCCTTCCACCATTTGCACGCCCCCTGCAAGTACTGGAAGGAACACTCACAGTCCAGTTTCTAATATTCAAATTGAAGATGTCCCTATTGAAGTACACCAGGATGAGGATATGGGTGTTGCTGGCGCTGAGGAGGAAATTGACAATGAGGATTCTGATGGTGATGTGGTTTGTTTAAATGAGGCACCAGAGGAGACACCTGTTGTTTGTGGGATGAAGAAGCCCATTGTGATGCTTGGGCAAAATACCAAAAAAGCCACCTCTTTGGTGTGGAATTATTTCTCCTCAAATCCGGACAACAAGTGTCAAGCCGTGTGTTGCCTCTGTCAATCTGTAATAAATAGGGGTATGGATGTTAACCACCTAGGAACATCCTCCCTTATACGTCACCTGCAGCGCATTCATCAGAAGTCATTGTCAAGTTGTGAAACTTTGGGTAAGAGCGTAAGCAGTCCACTGACACCTAAATCCCTTCTTCCTCTTGTACCCAAGTTCCTGCAAGCCACACCACCAACTCCCTCAACATCAACTTCCTCCTCAGTCAGGAATGTCAGTAGTCTTGCAGGCCATGTCACTGGCAAGACTGAGGAGTCCTCTCCTAACCGGGATTCCTCCGGAGGATCCTTGAGTGGTACGCCTGCTGTTGCTGCCGCTGCTGTTGTTCCTGCTGGAAGTCAATCGTCATCCCAGAGGAGAAGTCGGAAGACCACTTGTACTACTTCCAGTAAGCAATTGACTGTCCAACAGTCCTTTGTGAGGAAGATGAAATATGACAGCAGTCATCCTTTTGCAAAGCGGATAACTGAGGCCTAGACCGCTATGTTGGTGTTAGATGTGCATCTGGTATCCACCATTAGTTCTTTGGGACTTAGAGAATTGTTTGAGGTACTGTGTCCCTGGTATCAAATCCCATCTAGGTTCCACTTCTCTAGGCAGGCGATACCGAGAATGTACAGAGATGTCAGAAAAAGTGTCCTCAGTGTCCTACAAAATGCAGTTGTACCCACTTTCCACTTAACCACGGACATGTGGACGAGTGGAACAGGACAAACTAAGGACTATATGACTGTGACAGCCCACTGGGTAGATGTATGGCCTCCCGCAGCAACAACAGCAGCGGCAACAGTAGCAGCATCTTGCAAATGCCAACTCGTTCTTAGGCAGGCTACGCTTTGTATCACCGCTTTCCGTAAGAGGCACACAGCTGACAACCTACCTATCTCTCCACCTCAGTCTCTCCACAAAACTGCAAACAGGCTCTCAAGACCCCTTCTTCACCAAACCCAGCCAAATCTCATCCTAACCCTCTGTTCTACATTCTCTATGTACCCCATCTGTGTCACCCCTGTCTGTCTACCCCTCCCCTTTAGAATGTAAGCTCTCACGAGTAGGGCCCTCTTCCCTCATGTGCTTATCTTTTGTCTTACTTTAATAATCTTCAACTGTACCACATCCAGCAGTCTTCTGCCATCTGATACTTATTCCAGTGTCATCTGCTGATGTAACTATATTTACCCTGTACTTGTCCTATACTGTCATCAACTGTAAGTTGCTGTTTTCCTGTTTATTTATGTACTCTGCAATTGGGCACTGCGGAACTCTTGTGGCGCCATATAAATAAAGGATAATAATAATAATAATAATAATAACCTCTTATGGAAACTGAGGGACATCATTGCACAATGGCTTACCCCAATTAGACTCTCCTCGGGATTTGTGACATTGGACAACACCACCAATATTGTGCGTGCATTACATCTGGGCAAATTCCAGCACATCCCATGTTTTGCACATAAAAAAATTCTGCACCACCAAATTAATTGTAAAAATGACAGGGGTGTACAAGAGATGCTGTCGGTGGGCCAGAAAATTGAGGGCCACTTTCGGCATTCAGGCACCGCGTGCCGAAGACTGGAGCACCAGCAAACACTCCTGAACATGCCCTGCCATAACCTGAAGCAAGAGGTGGTATTCAACACTCTATATGCTTCAGAGGATGGAGAAGCAGCAAAAGGTCATTCAAGCTTATACATCCACCTACGATATAGGCAAAAGAGGGGGAATGCACCTGACTCAAGTGCAGTGGAGAATGATTTCCGTCTTGTGCAAGGTTCTCCAACCCTTCGAACTTGCCACACATGAAGTTAGTTCAGACACTGCCAGCTTGAGTCAGGTCATTCCCCTCATCAGGCTTTTGCAGAAGCAGCTGGAGAAATTGAAGGAGGAGCTAAGACGGAGCAATTCTGTAAAGTATGTGGGACTTGTGGATGGAGCCCTTCATGGATGGAGCCCTTCATTTGCTTTGGCAGGGTTCAAGGGTAGTCAATCTGTTGAAATCAGAGCACTACATTTTGTCCATTGTGCTCGATCCTAGGTTTAAAGCCTACGTTGTATCTCTCTTTCCAGCAGGCACAAGTCTGCAGAGGTGCAAAGACCTGCTGGTGAGAAAATTGTCAACTCAAGCTGAACATGACCTGTCAACAGCTCCTCCTTCACTTTCTCCCGCAACTGGGGCTGCGAGGAAAAGGATAAGATTTCCGAGCCCACCCACTGAGGTAATGCAGGGCAGTCAGGAGCAAGTACTAATATCTGGTCCGGACTGAAGG
Source organism: Pseudophryne corroboree (assembly GCF_028390025.1). Classification (NCBI taxonomy): domain Eukaryota; kingdom Metazoa; phylum Chordata; class Amphibia; order Anura; family Myobatrachidae; genus Pseudophryne; species Pseudophryne corroboree. The sequence goes on along the minus strand of NC_086452.1, from coordinate 250,383,283 downwards.
ACCTGCCAATGATTATTGACAAGTCTACTGTCACTGCATATGATTCTGTCACCATTGAAAGAATGGTGGACGATTATATGAGTGACAGCATCCAAGTAGGCATGTCAGACAGTCCGTACGTATGTATACTGGCAGGAAAAAGAGGCAATTTGTATGTCCTTGCACAAACTGGCTTTATTTTACCTAAGTTGCCCCCCCCCCTCCCCTCCAGTGTGTACTCCGAAAGAGTGTTTAGTGCAGCCGGTAACCTTGTCAGTGATCGATGTAGGAGGTTACTTCCACAAAATGTGGAGAAGATGATGTTCATCAAAATGAATTATAAATTCCCAGGGAAGACCTTTACCAGCAATTGCCTCCAGAAAGTACAGAGGGACCTGTGATAGTGGATTCTAGTGGGGACAAATTAATACTCTGTGAGGAGGAGGATGTACACAGTGAAAGGGGTGAGGAATCGGAGGATGAGGTTGACATATTGCCTCTGTAGAGCCAGTTTGCGCAAGGAGTGATGGATTGTTGCTTTTTTTGGTGGGGGCCCAAACAACCAGTCATTTCAGCCACAGTCATGTGGCAGACCCTGATGCTGAAATGATAACAAACTATTAAAGTGTACATGTCCTGTTTATACAACATAAGGGTGGGTGGGAGGGCCCAAGGACAATTCCATCTTGCACCTCTTTTTCTTCTTTGCATCATGTGCTGTTTGGGGACTATTTTTTTAAAGTGTTATTCTGTCTGACACTGCTGTATAAGTCCAGTCCAGTGGTGCTGTTTTGTGCTGTATCAGTCCAGTGGTGGTGTCCTGTGCTGTATATTATTTACTCCAAATAAAAGGGTTATATACATTACTTATATTATTATCCAAATAATTTTTACAGGGTTTGCCCTGTGTGGTGTAGGGGTACACTCACCTGTGCTGCATATTATTATAATAGCTTCAAATAAAAGGGTTATTATTATCCAAATTAATTTTACAGGCTTTGCCGTGTGTGTGTTTGGTTTAGGGGTACGCTATTCTGTGCCACCAATATTGTGCGTGTATTACATCTGGGCAAATTCTAGCACGTCCCATTTGTGCCGCCCACTTGTTTTGCTTAGCTTAGTCATCCAGGTACCTCATTGCACCTCTTTTTCTTCTTTGCATAATGTGCTGTTTGGGGCATATTTTTTAAATCTGCTATTCTGTCTGCCACTGCAGTGCCACTCCTAGATGGACCGGGCGTTTGTGCTGCACACTTGTGTCGCTAAGTTTAGTCATACAGCCACTTCGGTGCAACTTTTAGGCATAAAAACAATATTGTGAGGTGTGAGGTGTTCAGAATAGACTGGAAATGAATGTTAATGAGGTTAATAATACCGTAGGAACAAAATTACCCCCAAATTCTGTGATTTTAGCTGTTTTTATGTTTTTATCAAAAATCATCCAGATCCAAAACCAGAATACAAAAGGTTGATTTTGGCAAAACCAAACCAAAACCAAAACATGAGTGGGGAATTAGAACCAAAACACAAAACACGAAAAGTGCCCACCGCACATCTCTAGTTAAATGTTGGTATGTCATTGTAAGTTTTTGAAGTCTAAATAAACGTGAATTTTTTATATTATTCCAAGAGTGCCCCAGAAAAATAGTTGTCTTTTTCTTCTGTGTTTTATACAGTACATGTATGCTTCTCAATTGTCTTTCTGCTGCCTAGTTGATTATGTACTGTACCTTGATGATATTGTGGTCCCAAGGCTTTCCCACGAGTTACTGTAGTTGATCTACTGGAAACAGAGGTGGATTTAGACCTCACAGGGCACTAAGCAAGATATCGATTTAGCACTTCCCCAATCGAACAATCCGCGGCACTGTATTTTCATTCCTGATTTATGCCACGGCCAGATTAAGGCTGGTGCATTTTTAATCAGAGGAGTCTCCCTCCAGAGACTCAGCTGTTTATTAACAGTGGCCGATGAGGACCCCCTCGTGTCATGTTTAGGAGAGATTGTTAGTGTAAGTCACTAGTGGACTTACCACTAAAAGAGGCTTAGTGTGTGGCGCACTCTTTTGAAATGATTATTTTATATTAAAATATTTCAAACTTTAATTTCTATATTTTTTAAAAAAAATAAGCATCTCGAACAGGCATTCTATCTTATCTGATAGTCTGAGAGATACAAAATGAGATTTTTATTAAATATAAAATATATATGTGTTGATTCATATATTTTGCCTATGGAATTAGGTCATCACAATGATGTCAATTACCAATAAATTCATTATTTAGGCAAAAAAAGAAAAAAAAAAGATGTGATTAGATAAGCGATATGAAATATTGATGAAATTTAATCAGTGCTAACCTAGCTACTGTTAAGCTCTCTTGAGAGACTGTGTCATGAGAGTGAAAGCTGTTATATCACTAACTAACACACCCTTCAATAGTGGAAAAGACATGTATGTATCCCTATCCAAATAACCCGTAGTAATTTCCCACAGAAAATATTGCTTATGTATATACCAAGGAATTAAGAAGAAAGAAGACAAATCCGTAATATTATCTCAGGAATTTAAATTTATGTCAGGGAATGAAAAAGGGGAACCAAAAGGGAAGAAGATAGAGTACTCTGAATTGCATAAAGGTTTTGTAACATATATGCACTCTTTACGTCAGTCTACTGTTCAAGACTGCAGCAACAGTGTTAATGTAGTTTGATACAATTTAGCATCCACCATTCTGCAACAGTGTATAGCTATTAAAGCAACCCGTACCAGAGACCAGATAATATATATGCTGTCTCAAGTATACATATCAGGAGGGAGTGCTTATTGTTAACTGATATAAACAATGTACAGTCACAAATTGCTCTTTTCTACCCTTTAGGTGCCAATAATTTCATAGCACGAGTAAGATGTAAACATTCATGACGAGGCTGAAGTTAGCTTCTTATTCGGCCAGCTTCTTATTCACTTCTTATTCAAGCTCCAGCTTCTTATTCACTTCTTATTCGAACTCCAGCTTCTTATTCAGATCATTCAGTTTCGCAAGGGTTAATAAGTCTTCTGTCACAAATTTGACACCTGAAATCAACAGAGTAGGGTCCCTTGCATGTGACCCACTTGTATTTTGCCTGGCCCAACACTGTTTTGGGCATGAAATACACTGGCAAAGTGGGCACACACACCATATTTTGCCATTTTGAATAAGTAGCTGTAGTTTTGCAAGGGTTAACTAGTCTTGGGCCACAAATTTGACACCTGAAATCAACAGAGAGTGGTCACTTGCATGTGACCCACTTGTATTTTGCCTGGCCCAACGCTGTTTTGGGCATGAAATACACTGGCAAAGTGGGCACACACACCATATTTTACCATTTTGAATAAGTAGCTGTAGTTTTGCAAGGGTTAACCAGTCTTGGGCCACAAATCTGACAGCTGAAATCAACAGAGGGTGGTCACTTACATGTGACGCAGTTGTATTTTGCTTGGCCCAACGCTGTTTTGGGCATGAAATACACTGGCAAAGTGGGCACACACACCATATTTTGCCATTTTGAATAAGTAGCTGTAGTTTAGCAAGGGTTAACTAGTCTTGGGCCACAAATTTGACCCCCATAAACAACAGAGGGTGGTCACTTACATATGACGCAGTTGTATTTTGCCTGGCCCAACGCTGTTTTGAGCATGAAATATACTGGCAAAGTGGGCACACACCATATTTTACCATTTTGAATAAGTAGCTGTAGTTTTGCAAGGGTTAACCAGTCTTGGGCCACAAATTTGACACCTGAAATCAACAGAGGGTGGTCAGTTACATATGACCCACTTGTATTTTGCTTGGCCCAATGCGGTTTTGGGCATGAAATACACTGGCAAAGTGGGCACAAACACCATTTTATAAATTGCCATTTTGAATAAGTAGCTGTAGTTTTGCAAGGGTTAATTAGTCTTGGGCCACAAATTTGACACCTGAAATCAACAAAGCGTAGTCACTTACATATGACCCACTTGTATTTTGCTTGGCCCAACGCTGTTTTGGGCATGAAATACACTGGCATAGTGGGCACACACACCATATTTTCCATTTTGAATAAGTAGCTGTAGTTTTGCAAGGGTTAACCAGTCTTGGGCCACAAATTTGACACCTGAAATCAACAGAGGGTGGTCAGTTACATATGACCCACTTGTATTTTGTTTGGCCCAACACTGTTTTGGGCATGAAATACACTGGCAAAGCGGGCACACACACCATATTTTCCATTTTGAATAAGTAGCTGTAGTTTTGCAAGGGTTAACCAGTCTTGGGCCACAAATTTGACACCTGAAATCAACAAAGGGTGGTCAGTTACATATGACCCACTTGTATTTTGCTTGGCCCAACGCTGTTTTGGGCATGAAATACACTGGCAAAGTGGGCACACACACCATGATTTGCTATTTTGAATAAGTAGCTGTAGTTTTGCAAGGGTTAACCAGTCTTGGGCCACAAATTTGACACCTGAAATCAACAGAGGGTGGTCACTTACATATGACCCACTTGTATTTTGCTTGGCCCAACACTGTTTTTGGCATGAAATACACTGGCAAAGTGGGCACAGACACCATTTTATAAATTGCCATTTTGAATAAGTAGCTGTAGTTTTGCAAGGGTTAACTAGTCTTGGGCCACAAATTTGACCCCTGAAATCAACAGAGAGTGGTCACTTGCATGTGACCCACTTGTATTTTGCCTGGCCCAATGCTGTTTTGGGCATGAAATACACTGGCAAAGTGGGCACACACATAATGTTTTGCTATTTTGAATAAGTAGCTGTAGTTTTGCAAGGGTTAACTAGTCTTGGGCCACAAATTTGACCCCTGAAATCAACAGAGAGTGGTCACTTGCATGTGACCCACTTGTATTTTGCCTGGCCCAACGCTGTTTTGGGCATGAAATACACTGGCAAAGTGGGCACACACACCATATTTTCCATTTTGAATAAGTAGCTGTAGTTTTGCAAGGGTTAACCAGTCTTGGGCCACAAATTTGACACCTGAAATCAACAGAGGGTGGTCAGTTACATATGACCCACTTGTATTTTGCTTGGCCCAATGCTGTTTTGGGCATGAAATACACTGGCAAAGTGGGCACACACACCATGTTTTGCTATTTTGAATAAGTAGCTGTAGTTTTGCAAGGGTTAACTAGTCTTGGGCCACAAATTTGACCCCTGAAATCAACAGAGAGTGGTCACTTGCATGTGACCCACTTGTATTTTGCCTGGCCCAACGCTGTTTTGGGCATGAAATACACTGGCATAGTGGGCACACACACCATATTTTCCATTTTGAATAAGTAGCTGTAGTTTTGCAAGGGTTAATCAGTCTTGGGCCACAAATTTGACACCTGAAATCAACAGAGGGTGGTCAGTTACATATGACCCACTTGTATTTTGCTTGGCCCAATGCGGTTTTGGGCATGAAATACACTGGCAAAGTGGGCACAAACACCATTTTATAAATTGCCATTTTGAATAAGTAGCTGTAGTTTTGCAAGGGTTAATTAGTCTTGGGCCACAAATTTGACCCCTGAAATCAACAGAGAGTGGTCACTTGCATGTGACCCACTTGTATTTTGCCTGGCCCAACGCTGTTTTGGGCATGAAATACACTGGCATAGTGGGCACACACACCATATTTTCCATTTTGAATAAGTAGCTGTAGTTTTGCAAGGGTTAACCAGTCTTGGGCCACAAATTTGACACCTGAAATCAACAGAGGGTGGTCAGTTACATATGACCCACTTGTATTTTGTTTGGCCCAACACTGTTTTGGGCATGAAATACACTGGCAAAGCGGGCACACACACCCTATTTTCCATTTTGAATAAGTAGCTGTAGTTTTGCAAGGGTTAACCAGTCTTGGGCCACAAATTTGACCCCTGAAATCAACAGAGAGTGGTCACTTGCATGTGACCCACTTGTATTTTGCCTGGCCCAACGCTGTTTTGGGCATGAAATACACTGGCATAGTGGGCACACACACCATATTTTCCATTTTGAATAAGTAGCTGTAGTTTTGCAAGGGTTAACCAGTCTTGGGCCACAAATTTGACACCTGAAATCAACAGAGGGTGGTCAGTTACATATGACCCACTTGTATTTTGCTTGGCCCAATGCGGTTTTGGGCATGAAATACACTGGCAAAGTGGGCACAAACACCATTTTATAAATTGCCATTTTGAATAAGTAGCTGTAGTTTTGCAAGGGTTAATTAGTCTTGGGCCACAAATTTGACCCCTGAAATCAACAGAGAGTGGTCACTTGCATGTGACCCACTTGTATTTTGCCTGGCCCAACGCTGTTTTGGGCATGAAATACACTGGCATAGTGGGCACACACACCATATTTTCCATTTTGAATAAGTAGCTGTAGTTTTGCAAGGGTTAACCAGTCTTGGGCCACAAATTTGACACCTGAAATCAACAGAGGGTGGTCACTTACATATGACCCACTTGTATTTTGCTTGGCCCAATGCGGTTTTGGGCATGAAATACACTGGCAAAGTGGGCACAAACACCATTTTATAAATTGCCATTTTGAATAAGTAGCTGTAGTTTTGCAAGGGTTAATTAGTCTTGGGCCACAAATTTGACCCCTGAAATCAACAGAGAGTGGTCACTTGCATGTGACCCACTTGTATTTTGCCTGGCCCAACGCTGTTTTGGGCATGAAATACACTGGCATAGTGGGCACACACACCATATTTTCCATTTTGAATAAGTAGCTGTAGTTTTGCAAGGGTTAACCAGTCTTGGGCCACAAATTTGACACCTGAAATCAACAGAGGGTGGTCAGTTACATATGACCCACTTGTATTTTGTTTGGCCCAACACTGTTTTGGGCATGAAATACACTGGCAAAGCGGGCACACACACCATATTTTCCATTTTGAATAAGTAGCTGTAGTTTTGCAAGGGTTAACCAGTCTTGGGCCACAAATTTGACACCTGAAATCAACAAAGGGTGGTCAGTTACATATGACCCACTTGTATTTTGCTTGGCCCAACGCTGTTTTGGGCATGAAATACACTGGCAAAGTGGGCACACACACCATATTTTGCCATTTTCAATAAGTAGCTGTAGTTTTGCAAGGGTTAACTAGTCTTGGGCCACAAATTTGACACCTGAAATCAACAAAGGGTGGTCAGTTACATATGACCCACTTGTATTTTGCTTGGCCCAACGCTGTTTTGGGCATGAAATACACTGGCAAAGTGGGCACACACACCATGATTTGCTATTTTGAATAAGTAGCTGTAGTTTTGCAAGGGTTAACCAGTCTTGGGCCACAAATTTGACACCTGAAATCAACAGAGGGTGGTCACTTACATATGACCCACTTGTATTTTGCTTGGCCCAACACTGTTTTTGGCATGAAATACACTGGCAAAGTGGGCACAGACACCATTTTATAAATTGCCATTTTGAATAAGTAGCTGTAGTTTTGCAAGGGTTAACTAGTCTTGGGCCACAAATTTGACCCCTGAAATCAACAGAGGGTGGTCACTTACATATGACCCACTTGTATTTTGCTTGGCCCAACGCTGTTTTTGGCATGAAATACACTGGCAAAGTGGGCACAAACACCATTTTATAAATTGCCATTTTGAATAAGTAGCTGTAGTTTTGCAAGGGTTAACTAGTCTTGGGCCACAAATTTGACCCCTGAAATCAACAGAGAGTGGTCACTTGCATGTGACCCACTTGTATTTTGCCTGGCCCAATGCTGTTTTGGGCATGAAATACACTGGCAAAGTGGGCACACACATAATGTTTTGCTATTTTGAATAAGTAGCTGTAGTTTTGCAAGGGTTAACTAGTCTTGGGCCACAAATTTGACCCCTGAAATCAACAGAGAGTGGTCACTTGCATGTGACCCACTTGTATTTTGCCTGGCCCAACGCTGTTTTGGGCATGAAATACACTGGCAAAGTGGGCACACACACCATATTTTCCATTTTGAATAAGTAGCTGTAGTTTTGCAAGGGTTAACCAGTCTTGGGCCACAAATTTGACACCTGAAATCAACAGAGGGTGGTCAGTTACATATGACCCACTTGTATTTTGCTTGGCCCAATGCTGTTTTGGGCATGAAATACACTGGCAAAGTGGGCACACACACCATGTTTTGCTATTTTGAATAAGTAGCTGTAGTTTTGCAAGGGTTAACTAGTCTTGGGCCACAAATTTGACCCCTGAAATCAACAGAGAGTGGTCACTTGCATGTGACCCACTTGTATTTTGCCTGGCCCAACGCTGTTTTGGGCATGAAATACACTTGCATAGTGGGCACACACACCATATTTTCCATTTTGAATAAGTAGCTGTAGTTTTGCAAGGGTTAATCAGTCTTGGGCCACAAATTTGACACCTGAAATCAACAGAGGGTGGTCAGTTACATATGACCCACTTGTATTTTGCTTGGCCCAATGCGGTTTTGGGCATGAAATACACTGGCAAAGTGGGCACAAACACCATTTTATAAATTGCCATTTTGAATAAGTAGCTGTAGTTTTGCAAGGGTTAATTAGTCTTGGGCCACAAATTTGACCCCTGAAATCAACAGAGAGTGGTCACTTGCATGTGACCCACTTGTATTTTGCCTGGCCCAACGCTGTTTTGGGCATGAAATACACTGGCATAGTGGGCACACACACCATATTTTCCATTTTGAATAAGTAGCTGTAGTTTTGCAAGGGTTAACCAGTCTTGGGCCACAAATTTGACACCTGAAATCAACAGAGGGTGGTCACTTACATATGACCCACTTGTATTTTGCTTGGCCCAATGCGGTTTTGGGCATGAAATACACTGGCAAAGTGGGCACAAACACCATTTTATAAATTGCCATTTTGAATAAGTAGCTGTAGTTTTGCAAGGGTTAATTAGTCTTGGGCCACAAATTTGACCCCTGAAATCAACAGAGAGTGGTCACTTGCATGTGACCCACTTGTATTTTGCCTGGCCCAACGCTGTTTTGGGCATGAAATACACTGGCATAGTGGGCACACACACCATATTTTCCATTTTGAATAAGTAGCTGTAGTTTTGCAAGGGTTAACCAGTCTTGGGCCACAAATTTGACACCTGAAATCAACAGAGGGTGGTCAGTTACATATGACCCACTTGTATTTTGTTTGGCCCAACACTGTTTTGGGCATGAAATACACTGGCAAAGCGGGCACACACACCCTATTTTCCATTTTGAATAAGTAGCTGTAGTTTTGCAAGGGTTAACCAGTCTTGGGCCACAAATTTGACCCCTGAAATCAACAGAGAGTGGTCACTTGCATGTGACCCACTTGTATTTTGCCTGGCCCAACGCTGTTTTGGGCATGAAATACACTGGCATAGTGGGCACACACACCATATTTTCCATTTTGAATAAGTAGCTGTAGTTTTGCAAGGGTTAACCAGTCTTGGGCCACAAATTTGACACCTGAAATCAACAGAGGGTGGTCAGTTACATATGACCCACTTGTATTTTGCTTGGCCCAATGCGGTTTTGGGCATGAAATACACTGGCAAAGTGGGCACAAACACCATTTTATAAATTGCCATTTTGAATAAGTAGCTGTAGTTTTGCAAGGGTTAATTAGTCTTGGGCCACAAATTTGACCCCTGAAATCAACAGAGAGTGGTCACTTGCATGTGACCCACTTGTATTTTGCCTGGCCCAACGCTGTTTTGGGCATGAAATACACTGGCATAGTGGGCACACACACCATATTTTCCATTTTGAATAAGTAGCTGTAGTTTTGCAAGGGTTAACCAGTCTTGGGCCACAAATTTGACACCTGAAATCAACAGAGGGTGGTCAGTTACATATGACCCACTTGTATTTTGCTTGGCCCAATGCGGTTTTGGGCATGAAGTACACTGGCAAAGTGGGCACAAACACCATTTTATAAATTGCCATTTTGAATAAGTAGCTGTAGTTTTGCAAGGGTTAATTAGTCTTGGGCCACAAATTTGACACCTGAAATCAACAAAGCGTAGTCACTTACATATGACCCACTTGTATTTTGCTTGGCCCAACGCTGTTTTGGGCATGAAATACACTGGCAAAGTGTGCCCACACACCATATTTTACCATTTTGAATAAGTAGCTATAGTTTTGCAAGAGTTAACTAGTCTTGGGACACAATTGTGAGACCTGCAATCAACAGAATGTGGTCACTTACATATCACCCACTTGTATTCTGCTTGGCCCAACATTGATTTGTGAATGAATTACGCTGGGAAAGTAGGCACAACCACCATATTATGATTTACCATTTTGAATATGTAGCTGTAGTTTTGCAAGGGTTAACTAGTCTTGGGCGACATATTTGATACCAGAAATCAAGGGTTAGATTAGCTCCTTATCGCACAGGGGAGTCATAGAGAGTCTATGTTGCGTTAAAGTTGTCTGAAGTCAGCTCTTATCCTTGCTTGAAGGAAGTGTCAAAGTCAGAAAAATGTCTCTATGCACGTTGCCATATTTGCACCGCACACTGGTCCGTGCTGCGCATGCGTACGCTCTCCCGTGAAGGCGCATACCCGCAATAGCGTGCACTCGCAGGCGCGGTATGCGTATTTACGGTAGAGTTTATGTAGTCGTAGCGTGCGACTCATTCGTTACATATTTCCACAATTAATGTAGTTTATAGATCATGGTCCCTTTGATAGTTTCTGAAAGTTTGGTTAATATAGAAGGTCCCTGAGCTAAGGAATCCCTCTTTGTATCGTACGAAGGGTCTAACAGGAATCATACAGCAGTGTTTGGTACCCATCGGAAGAGTATTTAATTAGCAATATTCCGGTGTTGGTTTGGAGCGTATTAATCGCTCGTGCGAATAGTTATGGACATAAGAAGTTTATGTCCATTTCTACTATTTACTCATACTCAGGTATGCGGCGGGAAACCTAGTTCCCCACCCACCTGAGCTGTTTGAAATCGTCACAGCCCACCTGTATGAATCACCCTATGACCTTTTGTTGTGATACAGGGTCGAATTCCTTCATCCAATGGACAATGGGATTGTAGGGACTGTAGGATTGCATTGTGTGTGGGGCATAAATAGGCAGGCCGACCACATCCAGCTCTCACTCTTCAACGGTTCTCATTGCTGAAAATCGGGTGCTGGATGTCCAGGCGCATGCGATCGTTTACCCTTGTGCGTAAGTTTCTCTCCGTTATCATTGTCTTTCTGTGAGCCAATTTCTCTCATCTCTCTCCGTCTCTCTCTCTCTCTCTCTCTTTCCCTTCTCTCTCTCTCTCGTATCTCCCCTAGACTAGTATTGTATTGTATTAGATAGTATTGTTTAGTTCTGTGGTTAGGAAGTCTCTGTTATATTGTAGTGTATCATTTGTACTGTTACCCCCTTTTTACAAGTATACTAGATATAATACAGTTAATAGGCTTTGGAACCTAAACCAGTATCTGTGTATTTTCTATAGTGTTAAGTGTTCACTTGAGCGTCGGTGACGCTCAAGCAGCTTTGTAGTTAGTCAGGTTACACAAGGTTGCACTTACACCCTGTATTCACATTAAGGTATTCTGTGTATTTCTTTGGTATAAGGTTTAGACATAAAGGTATAGCGTTGTGAGCGTCTGCGCCGCTGGTGATCTCCTCGTGGTCTCGAGCGTCCGCTACGCCATAGCGAATCATTACTCTAGTCATAGCCAATAACGTGTCCTGTGATCCCTGGGCCGTGAGCGAACGTGACGCTTGAGCGTCTCGCCTACGGCGGAGCGATCGTTACGCAAATAGCGTACCATTACGGTACTTCTTAAGCAAACAGCGTACAGTGTTCTTAGACTTCATAAAGGGTTGTTTATACGACAAGGGAATTTAGCATTGTCAGAAGCTATACTCAGCAGGATTGGGGTGACGGGTCCCAGCAAAGCCCAAGAATATTATGAGTTGCAGCTGAACCCATCTGAGCCTCCAGTGGTCAAACTGGCATAATTGGCCAAACTGAGTAAAACCTGGTTACAGATAAAAACTCTTCTCAGTGGGTAGTGGAAGTGATGGCTCTAGACCAGGCTATACGGGTATCAGACCGTGGTGTAAAACACTGGGCCTTTGCAGGCTGACCCCAGACAATTGAGGAGCTAGCAGTGGTGATTGAGAGGTACCTGACCCTGGGAAATTTTAATAAAGCCAAGCAAGGGTTACAGCCAGTACATAAGCCCAATACCCAGATCCCCATTGTTAAACCAAACAGCCCGTCTCCAGTCATATGTTTTGAGTGCAGAGAGCCCAGTCATGCACAGCGGTACTTCCTAAAGCAGGGTGAGCTAGTGGATTGCAGCTCAGGGAAAACAGTACAACCTGTATTCAGTATGGCGCCTGGAATTATTTCCCCAGCTGAAACTACCATTTCATCTGATGGTACAGATTGAAGGCTGGGATATCTGGGCCTTGGTTGATACTGGCAATGAATTATCTATCATCTCTGCTAACCTGGTTCTTCCCGGGTCTGGCCAGGTTGTGCTTCTGGTAAAGATGCTATGTATACTTGGTGACATAGAAGAATGCCCATTGGTGCACCTGCCGGTGGTGATTAAAGTAAGACCAGTAAAAATGGTAGTCACAGTAGCTTCCAAACCTCTTTATCCACTAATCCTGGGCCAGGACTTCCCACTGTTGCAGGAGTTTGTTACCTGGCATGACATTGGCAGACAGACAAAGGTTAAGCTGTCGCAGGGGCCAAGATCTACTGGAAGCCAAGGTTGTATGACTGTAAACCCCTCTCTTGCCAGTGAGATTGAGACACATTAGTCCCCCATTTGCGAAAGAGTGTCTTTGCAGGACTTTAGGCGAGATCAACATAACGATGGCAACTTGTCTAATACTTTTTAAAATGTGGTAGTGGTAAATGGTAAGGTAAACTCTGCTTTACCACCTGAAGGTGTACCTTACTTTATGTGAAAAACATTTTTTTTTTACCTTGTAACTTATTTGCAAGGTAAAAGGGTAGACCAGTTGCTGATTCCCCGAAAACACGAGCAGCTGGTACTGAGGGCGGCTCACATGCATTTATGGGGTGGCCATTTAGGGGAGAGGAAAACTCTCCAGCTATGTTTCTCCTGGCCAGGCATTCATGCTGCAGTAAAAGAATATTGTCAGGAATGCCCAGTGTACTAAAAGAATGCACCCCAGACAGAATTTAGGGCGACCTTGGTTTTCCTGACTATAATTTCCATGCCTATTCAGCCAATTTTTATAGATCTGATAGGGCCAGTAGAAAAATCGGATCATGGGCATCAGTATATATTGGTGACGGTGGACTACTCCACCGGGTACCCGGAGGCCATACCACTATGTAACATGAAATCTAGCACTATTGTCCAGGAGTTCTTGATGCTGTATACCCGTCTAGGAATACCAATAGAGGTCCTGACCGACTAAGGTACCCCTTTTGTGTCTAAATTAATGAAATACCTGTGTCGCCTGTTAAAGGTGGATAGAATTACCATTTCGGTTTACCACCCGCAGACAGACGGCTTGGTTGAATGCTTTAACAGAACCCTTATGCAGATGATGAAAAGGGCAGTGTCACAGGAGAAGCGAGATTAGGACCTACTCTTACCTTAGCTAATGTTGGCAGTTTGAGAGGTACCCCAAGCCTCTTTTTTTATTATTATTATTATTATTATTATCCTTTATTTATATAGAGACTTTATATAGAGACTGTATGGGGTTTAGACCCTTCAAACTCCTCTATGGTAGACAACGCAGAGGGATACTAGATCTATTAAAAGATGGGTGGGAGCAGCAATTGTCCCAAGGGGATGCGGTTAAGATCCCGCCGGACGGAATCCCGGCGGTTGAAATACTGACGCCGGAACCCCGACCGGCACAATCCCGACATATTCTGCCTCCGTGGGTGTCCACGACACCCATAGAGGGAGAATATAAAAGTGTGCTGAGCATAGCAAAGCACCGTGCCTGCAGCGTGGCGAGCAAAGCGAGCCCACAATGGGCTGCGTTCTGCTCGCCACCCCTGTCGGGATTGTGTGGTCGAAATTCCGGCGTCAGTATTTCGACCGCCGGGATCCCATCCTGCGGGATTTAGTACTGATCCCGTCCCAAGAGCCTAACATCGTTCAGTTTGTGTCCCAATTATATGGCTGTCTAAGGCAAATTGCGCCACTTCTGACCAAGCATATGGCAAGAGCTCAACAGGATCAAAAACGCAGTCATGGCGTTACTGCTGTCAACCGGACTCTCAATAGGGGCAACAAGGTACTGATACTTGTGTCTAGGTACGGCAGGAAGGTAGAAGGAAAGAGGTAAAAGTCTACCATGTGAATTTGTTGAAGCCTTGGAAAGTGCCAGTCATCCCTCTTTAGTGGCCATGAAAACCCCAGTATGTCAGGTGCCTACTGAAGTAACTGAGTCCTAGCCAGAAACAAGAAGTGGTAAACTTAGTAGCACAGTACCAGGTTGTGTTCTCTGCCCTCCTGGGGAAAACTCAAATCATACAGCATGACAATGTTACTCCACCCAGGGGGGTGATAAAACAAAGGCAATATTGTATATCTGAGGCCCAACAGGCAGCAGTAAAACGGGAACTGGAAGTGATGCGGCGCTTGGGGGTCACAGAGTAGTCAAACAGTGAATGGAATAATCCCATTTTTTTTTAGAGCCCAAGCTTTTTGGAGCTTTGAGATTCTGTAATGACTTCAGAAAGTTAAATAAAGTTCCTCGGTTTGATTCCTATCCTATGCCCCGGGTTTATGAACTTAGCAATAAGCCTGTATCTAACTACGCTAGATTTACTGAAGGGGTACTGGCAAATTCCTCTGATGGAAGCTGCCAAAGCAACAACAGCCTTCTCTACCACAGTGGGTTTGTTCCAGTCGCACCTTCCAAAGGTGGATGCAGTGTTACAGTCTCTACAGGCACAAGGGTTCACAGCTAACCTGGAGAAGTGTGCCATCATATCTGTGGAGGCAAAGTATCTGGGGTATATTGTATGCCAAGGGTAAGTTAAACCTCAACCTGGCAAGGTGGAAGCAGTCTTCACATGGCCTAAGCTAAAATGTATGTCGCAACTCAGGATATTCTTTGGTCTGGTGGGCTATTATCGTAGGTTCAGGGGTGGAACTTGCAGCGGTGCAACCGGCAGGGCCCCTCCACAATGAAGGGGCCCACAGCCGGAGGCACTACAATGAGTGAGACTGACTCATTACATGCCACCTGCCGGCGCGCTGCAAGCCGCCGCTTCCCCTTAACAGAATGAGGCTGAGCTGCAGTCTGGCCAGAGGGGGAGGAGGATGCAGTGGAGGAGTCTGGAGAAGGAGAAGGGGCCATCTTCCCCTCTCATTCACGGGCAGCCCAGCTGTTTCTTTTTGCTACCGGAGCCGGAGCATCACGTGACCATGCGGCTAAACTGTAGAGTTAGTGCAGCAGCATTCCTTGTAAAGGCGGTAAGGCAGCTGTGTGTTTATTTATTTTTATTTTATTATACATTTTTCTAATTGTACATTTCATCCTGCAAACTCAGAATCGCGGACCTCGAAGAGGCGGAGCCTACATTGAGGGGGCGGAGATTGGGAGGTGGTGGTCTCTCTGCAAATAGTAATGGTGACTGTGCAGTGACATATAACATACAGCACAGCATAGAGTGACCCCACTAAGGCAGCCAGGCACAGGGTCATGTGTTGTCACCCAGGGTGCATGTGCTGCTGCTGGCTGCATGATGCATAGTGTGGACATCTGTCTCCATGGGCCTTGTGTATCCTTGTACAAAGGAATTGTCCCATTTTTATACAGTGAGAAGTCTTCTGAGTTTTTGTGGGAGTTGGATACAATTGGCCGACAGTTATCATATTGATATTCATTATGTCGACATAAAGAACTGTCAACAAACAGTCCCTTGTGATATAGCAGTTTCGTACTTTATACCGGTGACAGCAGTGCCTTTTTCTGGATCACATTGCATTGGCGATGTCTCAGCAGTGTTCTGGTGAGTATTTTCCCCATTATCCCTAATCCCTAAACCTTTCCCTAGTAGCTAACCTTAACCTTTACCCCTCCCCACAGCCTAACCCTAGCCACCACCCCAGTGCCTCACCCCTCCCCCCCAGCAGCCTAACCCTAAAACTTTACCGTAGTGCCTACTATATTGGCGTTATGTGTAAAAGAAGCTCTACTGTGTGGCGTAATGTGTATAAGGAGCTCTACTGTGTGGCTTAACCTGTATAAGGGGTATTACTGTGTGGTGTAACGTCTATAAGAAGCACCACTGTGTGGCGTAACGTGTATAAGGAGCACTATTGTGTGGCGTAAAGTGTATAAGGACCATTACAGTGTGTTGTAACGTGTATAAGGAGCTCTACTGTGTTGCGTAACATGTATAAGGAACAGTACTGGGTGGAGTAACGTGTATCAGGAGCACTACTGTGTGGTATAACGTATATTAAGATACTACTGTGTGGTATAACGTATATTAAGATACTACTGTGTGGCGTAACATGTATAAGAGGCACTACTGTGTGTTGTAATGTGTATAAGAACTACTGTGTGGCGTAACGTGTAGAAGGAGCTCTACTATGTGGCGTAATGCGTATAAGAAGCAGTACTGTGTGGCATAACGTGTTTCAGGAGCACTACTGTGTGGCGTAACGTGTAGAAGGAGCTCTACTATGTGGCGTAATGCGTATAAGAAGCAATACTGTGTGGCATAACGTGTTTCAGGAGCAGTACTGTGTAGCGTAATGTATATAAGGAGTACTACTGTTCAGTGTAATGTAATGTAAATCAGTGTAATGTAATGAGGTTGCACTACTGTGTGGCATAATTTGAATTGGTGGTACTATTGTGTGCCCACACCCCTTTTCAATGAGACCATGCCCTATTTTTTGACACACGTTTTGGATCTTGGGCGGGCTGGGGCAACGCATTTTGTTGCACCTCGGCCCACCATGGTCTTGTTCCGCCACTGCGTAGGTGCATGCGCGAATTTGCCACAGGGCAGCATCATTCACTGAATGTCTGAGGAAACAGTCCCCAGACAAGATCTAATCACAGATGTGCTAAATGTAGCACATCTACAATCATGTACTCTGACATGCGGGTGGATGCCCAGCACAGGGCTGGTCCGCCCTGCATGACTGGCCCTAGCCCCCCCCATCCCCCTCGCACAGGTACAAAACCATTGCACGGTGTCGATGATTTTGTACCTGATGAGTAACTCCCTGCAAACGAAGCTCCTGCACGCTGGCAGTCCGCTACTCGCCACATCCCGGGTCGCAGAGTCTGTGTGTAACACCACGCAGCTGCCTCGGGCCACCCCCCAACGGTCCAGACAGGCCTCCGTTGTCCGGACCGTGGTTCTAAAGCCGGTGGCATGCCCCTTCCCACCACATGACCGCCTCTGCCTGTCAATCAGGCAGAGGCGATCGAAGCCCTGAGATGCTGATAGAATCTCACTGGGCTCCCGGATTGCGCACTCCACAAAGTAATTCAGACTGCGATCGCTGCCGCTGCAGTGTTGCAGTCTGAATTACCCCCTAGGCCCGCAGAGACTACATTGCAGAATTTAAGAAAAGCTTTATGCGCAGAGACTGTATTGATAGGCTCCTGATTTCAGGTGTCAAATTTGTGGCCCAAGACTAGTTAACCCTTGCAAAACCACAGCTACTTATTCAAAATAGCAATTTATAAAATGGTGTTTATGCCCACTTTGCCAGTGTATTTCATGCCCAAAACAGCATTGGGCCAAACAAAATACAAGTGGGTGATATGTAAGTGACCACCCTCTGCTGATTTCAGGGGTCAAATTTGTGGCCCAAGACTAGTTAACCCTTGCAAAACTACAGCTACTTATTCAAAATGGCAAAATATGGTGTGTGTGCCCACTTTGCCAGTGTATTTCATGCCCAAAA
Organism: Pseudophryne corroboree; assembly: GCF_028390025.1. Classification (NCBI taxonomy): domain Eukaryota; kingdom Metazoa; phylum Chordata; class Amphibia; order Anura; family Myobatrachidae; genus Pseudophryne; species Pseudophryne corroboree. Next base: position 250,365,382 of record NC_086452.1, on the reverse strand, counting down.
CAGCATTGGGCCAAACAAAATACAAGTGGGTGATATGTAAGTGACCACCCTCTGTTGATTTCAGGGGTAAAATTTGTGGCCCAAGACTAGTTAACCCTTGCAAAACTACAGCTACTTATTCAAAATGGCAAAATATGGTGTGTGTGCCCATTTTGCTAGTGTATTTCATGCCCAAAACAGCGTTGGGCCAGGCAAAATACAACTGCGTCATATGTAAGTGACCACCCTCTTGTTTTTGGGGGTCAAATTTGTGGCCCAAGACTAGTTAACCCTTGCTAAACTACAGCTACTTATTCAAAATGGCAAAATATGGTGTGTGTGCCCATTTTGCCAGTGTATTTCATGCCCAAAACAGCGTTGGGCCAAGCAAAATACAACTGCGTCATATGTAAGTGACCACCCTCTGTTGTTTTTGGGGGTCAAATTTGTGGCCCAAGACTAGTTAACCCTTGCTAAACTACAGCTACTTATTCAAAATGGCAAAATATGGTGTGTGTGCCCATTTTGCCAGTGTATTTCATGCCCAAAACAGCGTTGGGCCAAGCAAAATACAACTGCGTCATATGTAAGTGACCACCCTCTGTTGATTTCAGGTGTCAGATTTGTGGCCCAAGACTGGTTAACCCTTGAAAAACTACAGCTACTTATTCAAAATGGTAAAATATGGTGTGTGTGCCCACTTTGCCAGTGTATTTCATGCCCAAAACAGCGTTGGGCCAAGCAAAATACAACTGCGTCATATGTAAGTGACCACCCTCTGTTGTTTTTGGGGGTCAAATTTGTGGCCCAAGACTAGTTAACCCTTGCTAAACTACAGCTACTTATTCAAAATGGCAAAATATGGTGTGTGCCCACTTTGCCAGTGTATTTCATGCCCAAAACAGCGTTGGGCCAAGCAAAATACAACTGCGTCATATGTAAGTGACCACCCTCTGTTGTTTTTGGTGGTCAAATTTGTGGCCCAAGACTAGTTAACCCTTGCTAAAACACAGCTACTTATTCAAAATGGCAAAATATGGTGTGTGCCCACTTTGCCAGTATATTTCATGCTCAAAACAGCGTTGGGCCAGGCAAAATACAACTGCGTCATATATAAGTGACCACCCTCTGTTGTTTTTGGGGGTCAAATTTGTGGCCCAAGACTAGTTAACCCTTGCTAAACTACAGCTACTTATTCAAAATGGCAAAATATGGTGTGTGTGCCCACTTTGCCAGTATATTTCATGCCCAAAACAGCGTTGGGCCAAGCAAAATACAACTGCGTCACATGTAAGTGACCACCCTCTGTTGATTTCAGGTGTCAGATTTGTGGCCCAAGACTGGTTAATCCTTGCAAAACTACAGCTACTTATTCAAAATGGTAAAATATGGTGTGTGTGCCCACTTTGCCAGTGTATTTCATGCCCAAAACAGCGTTGGGCCAAACAAAATACAAGTGGGTGATATGTAAGTGACCACCCTCTGCTGATTTCAGGGGTCAAATTTGTGGCCCAAGACTAGTTAACCCTTGCAAAACTACAGCTACTTATTCAAAATGGCAAAATATGCTGTGTGTGCCCACTTTGCCAGTGTATTTCATGCCCAAAACAGCGTTGGGCCAAACAAAATACAAGTGGGTGATATGTAAGTGACCACCCTCTGCTGATTTCATGTGTCAAATTTGTGGCCCAAGACTAGTTAACCCTTGCAAAACCACAGCTACTTATTCAAAATAGCAATTTATAAAATGGTGTTTATGCCCACTTTGCCAGTGTATTTCATGCCCAAAACAGAGTTGGGCCAAACAAAACACAAGTGGATGATATGTAAGTGACCACCCTCTGCTGATTTCAGGGGTCAAATTTGTGGCCCAAGACTAGTTAACCCTTGCAAAACTACAGCTACTTATTCAAAATGGCAAAATATGGTGTGTGTGCCCACTTTGCCAGTGTATTTCATGCCCAAAACAGCATTGGGCCAGGCAAAATACAAGTGGGTCACATGCAAGTGACCACTCTCTGTTGATTTCAGGTGTCAAATTTGTGTCCCAAGACTAGTTAACCCTTGCAAAACTACAGCTACTTATTCAAAATAGCAATTTATAAAATGGTGTTTATGCCCACTTTGCCAGTGTATTTCATGCCCAAAACAGCATTGGGCCAAGCAAAATACAAGTGGGTGATATGTAAGTGACCACCCTCTGTTGATTTCAGGGGTAAAATTTGTGGCCCAAGACTAGTTAACCCTTGCAAAACTACAGCTACTTATTCAAAATGGCAAAATATGGTGTGTGTGCCCATTTTGCCAGTGTATTTCATGCCCAAAACAGCGTTGGGCCAAACAAAATACAAGTGGGTGATATGTAAGTGACCACCCTCTGCTGATTTCAGGGGTCAAATTTGTGGCCCAAGACTAGTTAACCCTTGCAAAACCACAGCTACTTATTCAAAATAGCAATTTATAAAATGGTGTTTATGCCCACTTTGCCAGTGTATTTCATGCCCAAAACAGCATTGGGTCAAGCAAAATACAAGTGGGTGATATGTAAGTGACCACCCTCTGTTGATTTCAGGGGTAAAATTTGTGGCCCAAAACTATTTAACCCTTGCAAAACTACAGCTACTTATTCAAAATAGCAAAATATGGTGTGTGCCCACTTTGCCAGTGTATTTCATGCCCAAAACAGCGTTGGGGCAAACAAAATACAAATGAGTGATATGTAAGTGACCACCCTCTATTGATTTCAGGTGTCAAATTTGTGGCCCAAGACTAGTTAACCCTTGCAAAACTACAGCTACTTATTCAAAATGGCAAAATATGGTGTGTGTGCCCACTTTGCCAGTGTATTTCATGCCCAAAACAGCGTTGGGCCAAACAAAATACAAGTGGGTGATATGTAAGTGACCACCCTCTGCTGATTTCAGGGGTAAAATTTGTGGCCCAAGACTAGTTAACCCTTGCAAAACTACAGCTACTTATTCAAAATGGCAAAATATGGTGTGTGTGCCCACTTTGCCAGTGTATTTCATGCCCAAAACAGCATTGGGCCAGGCAAAATACAAGTGGGTCACATGCAAGTGACCACTCTCTGTTGATTTCAGGGGTAAAATTTGTGGCCCAAGACTAGTTAACCCTTGCAAAACTACAGCTACTTATTCAAAATGGCAAAATATGGTGTGTGTGCCCACTTTGCCAGTTTATTGTATGCCCAAAACAGCGTTGGGCCAAGCAAAATACAAGTGGGTCATATGTAAGTGACCACCCTCTGTTGATTTCAGTTGTCACATTTGTGGCCCAAGACTGGTTAACCCTTGCAAAACTACAGCTACTTATTCAAAATAGCAAATCATGGTGTGTGTGCCCACTTTGCCAGTGTATTTCATGCCCAAAACAGCGTTGAGCCAGGAAAAATACAAGTGGATCACATGCAAGTGACCACCCTCTGTTGTTTTTGCGGGGCAAATGTGTGGCCCAAGACTGGTTAACCCTTGCAAAACTACAGCTACTTATTCAAAATGGTAAAATATGGTGTGTGCCCACTTTGCCAGTGTACTGTATTTCATGCCCAAAACAGCGTTGGGCCAAGCAAAATACAACTGCGTCATATGTAAGTGACCACCCTCTGTTGATTTCAGGTGTCAGATTTGTGGCCCAAGACTGGTTAACCCTTGCAAAACTACAGCTACTTATTCAAAATGGTAAAATATGGTGTGTGTGCCCACTTTGCCAGTGTATTTCATGCCCAAAACAGCGTTGGGCCAGGCAAAATACAACTGCATCATATGTAAGTGACCACCCTCTGTTGTTTTTGGGGGTCAAATTTGTGGCCCAAGACTAGTTAACCCTTGCTAAACTACAGCTACTTATTCAAAATGGCAAAATATGGTGTGTGTGCCCACTTTGCCAGTGTATTTCATGCCCAAAACAGCGTTGGGCCAAGCAAAATACAACTGCGTCATATGTAAGTGACCACCCTCTGTTGATTTCAGGTGTCAGATTTGTGGCCCAAGACTGGTTAACCCTTGAAAAACTACAGCTACTTATTCAAAATGGCAAAATATGGTGTGTGCCCACTTTGCCAGTATATTTCATGCTCAAAACAGCGTTGGGCCAGGCAAAATACAACTGCGTCATATATAACTGACCACCCTCTGTTGATTTCAGGTGTCAGATTTGTGGCCCAAGACTGGTTAATCCTTGCAAAACTACAGCTACTTATTCAAAATGGTAAAATATGGTGTGTGTGCCCACTTTGCCAGTGTATTTCATGCCCAAAACAGCGTTGGGCCAAGCAAAATACAAGTGGGTCATATGTAAGTGACCACCCTCTGTTGATTTCAGGTGTCAAATTTGTGGCCCAAGACTGGTTAACCCTTGCAAAACTACAGCTACTTATTGAAAATGGCAAAATATGGTGTGTGTGCCCACTTTGCCAGTGTATTTCATGCCCAAAACAGCGTTGGGCCAAGCAAAATACAACTGCGTCATATGTAAGTGACCACCCTCTGTTGTTTTTGGGGGTCAAATTTGTGGCCCAAGACTAGTTAACCCTTGCTAAACTACAGCTACTTATTCAAAATGGCAAAATATGGTGTGTGCCCACTTTGCCAGTATATTTCATGCTCAAAACAGCGTTGGGCCAGGCAAAATACAACTGCGTCATATATGTGACCACCCTCTGTTGTTTTTGGGGGTCAAATTTGTGGCCCAAGACTAGTTAACCCTTGCTAAACTACAGCTACTTATTCAAAATGGCAAAATATGGTGTGTGTGCCCACTTTGCCAGTATATTTCATGCCCAAAAGAGCGTTGGGCCAAGCAAAATACAACTGCGACACATGTAACTGACCACCCTCTGTTGATTTCAGGTGTCAGATTTGTGGCCCAAGACTGGTTAACCCTTGCAAAACTACAGCTACTTATTCAAAATGGTAAAATATGGTGTGTGTGCCCACTTTGCCAGTGTATTTCATGCCCGAAACAGCGTTGGGCCAAACAAAATACAAGTGGGTGATATGTAAGTGACCACCCTCTGCTGATTTCAGGGGTCAAATTTGTGGCCCAAGACTAGTTAACCCTTGCAAAACTACAGCTGCTTATTCAAAATGGCAAAATATGGTGTGTGTGCCCACTTTGCCAGTGTATTGTATGCCCAAAACAGCGTTGGGCCAAGCAAAATACAAGTGGGTCATATGTAAGTGACCACCCTCTGTTGATTTCAGGGGTCAAATTTGTGGCCCAAGACTAGTTAACCCTTGCAAAACTACAGCTACTTATTCAAAATGGCAATTTATAAAATGGTGTCTGTGCCCACTTTGCCAGTGTATTTCATGCCCAAAACAGCGTTGGGCCAAGCAAAATACAAGTGGGTCATATGTAAGTGACCACCCTCTGTTGATTTCAGTTGTCAAATTTGTGGCCCAAGACTGGTTAACCCTTGCAAAACTACAGCTACTTATTCAAAATAGCAAATCATGGTGTGTGTGCCCACTTTGCCAGTGTATTTCATGCCCAAAACAGCGTTGAGCCAGGAAAAATACAAGTGGGTCACATGCAAGTGACCACCCTCTGTTGTTTTTGCGGGTCAAATGTGTGGCCCAAGACTGGTTAACCCTTGCAAAACTACAGCTACTTATTCAAAATGGTAAGATATGGTGTGTGTGCCCACTTTGCCAGTGTACTGTATTTCATGCCCAAAACAGCGTTGGGCCAAGCAAAATACAACTGCGTCATATGTAAGTGACCACCCTCTGTTGATTTCAGGTGTCAGATTTGTGGCCCAAGACTGGTTAACCCTTGCAAAACTACAGCTACTTATTCAAAATGGTAAAATATGGTGTGTGTGCCCACTTTGCCAGTGTATTTCATGCCCAAAACAGCGTTGGGCCAGGCAAAATACAACTGCGTCATATGTAAGTGACCACCCTCTGTTGTTTTTGGGGGTCAAATTTGTGGCCCAAGACTAGTTAACCCTTGCTAAACTACAGCTACTTATTCAAAATGGCAAAATATGGTGTGTGTGTCCATTTTGCCAGTGTATTTCATGCCCAAAACAGCGTTGGGCCAAGCAAAATACAACTGCGTCATATGTAAGTGACCACCCTCTGTTGATTTCAGGTGTCAAATTTGTGGCCCAAGACTAGTTAACCCTTGCAAAACTACAGCTACTTATTCAAAATGGCAAAATATGGTGTGTGTGCCCACTTTGCCAGTGTATTTCATGCCCAAAACAGTGTTGGGCCAGGCAAAATACAAGTGGGTCACATGCAAGGGACCCTACTCTGTTGATTTCAGGTGTCAAATTTGTGACAGAAGACTCATTAACCCTTGCGAAACTGAATGATCTGAATAAGAAGCTGGAGTTCGAATAAGAAGTGAATAAGAAGCTGGAGCTTGAATAAGAAGTGAATAAGAAGCTGGCCGAATAAGAAGCTAACTTCAGCCTCGTACATTCATGTTGCATCCTGAAAAGAAGTGAGTTAGCATAATAGCTGTTATTTTATCAATTTATAATGTCATTCCTTATTCTTTAAAAAAATGAGGGTTAGTTATACTATTGTTCAAATTCATACAGAAACTGTAGGCAAATATCTCTGTGGTATAAGGGATTATACAGGGGTATTAGGTGAGATCATTCTCTGAGTCAAGATTGAGACTAATTATTAGCACATGATTAATCAATTTCTATTCTAAATGGTGATATAGCTCATTTAATATAGGCACTAACTGAAGGAGGAAAGAGGGAGGAATTTGTTAATAATTAATTATGTTCTTAAAAAATAATAATTGATAAATATCTTTGCTAGACACGCTGTGAATTAATGTCATTTGCTTGATGTTTCTAAGCAGATCTATATGCATTCATTCAAGATAAGTGCATTTATAACATTTCATTACCAAGGCACAGACACCAAAGATGAGAAAAGAAAGAGTCCCAGGTGTGTGGAAACAGATTCCCTTTCTGCTTTTGTCCCATGTGCCCTTTTGGGCAGTGAATGGGAACAATGAGAGCAGGGAAGAGCCGTCCACCTGGGGCTGAAGGGAAAGAGCAGTGCGGGCTGCTTCTACTGTCCACACCTAATATCCCCCTCCCCTGTTACTTAGGAGCATTGCAGGGGGGCCCAAGATATCAGGCAATGGATGAGAGAACAGCCCTGAATACCTGATCAGCGTCCCATAGTATGCCCGTGAGAGGGCGTTGGACCTTCCAATAATCTCTGCAGCGGGGAGGTTTTTCTAATTGGATTCCCGCATCTCCATGTGCTGTCTCTGCTCCTATGAAATGCAGGATGAGTGTCTCCGTATCGCTATGGGCAGGATCTCCGTATCCCTATGCTGCTGTAGGAGCCGGACAAAGAATCAGGTGCTTCCTGTGCCTGGTATATAGTAAGCGCCCGTATCGCGTTCCCTATAAGATGAAGTCCTCTATGTTCTAGTGCCGTTACAGGTGAGGTCTCTATAATTGGAGCCTCAGCAGAAAATGAGCTCCGGGTCGGGTGATTCCCGCATGTGCGCCCGTACATAAAGATGAAACCATCAGTGTTCTGGTGTCACCGCAAGTAAAGTCTCTCTACTCTAGAGCCTCAGCGGGGAGAGGGGCGGGGGGCGCCGGGTCGGGTGATTCCCGTACCACCGTGTCAAGTGCGCGGCCGCGTCCCGCCGCTCAGTAGATGGTATAGTCTCTCTACTTTGGAGCCTCAGCGGGGAAGAGGGCGCCGGGTCGGATGATTCCCGTGCCACCGTCTTAGATATGCGTCTGTATCCCGCTGTTCAGTGGATAGTGGATGACGTACGTTTCACAAAAAAAAGCTTGTTAACATCCGTAACGTCAGGGGGGCTGGCGTCTCTTTTAAAGCTGGAACTCCAGGTGTCATAATTGATTAATTAGATAAACAGTGTGGGATAATAGCTGCTATTCTAGAGGGGAGTTATTTATTTTCTGTCGTGTCTCACTATCCCCCTCGTGTCAGTCTAGCGGGATAGTGAGACAGTGACTGTGAGCCGTCTGCTGCTCCAGCGCTGTTCAGTGTCAACCAGGTATTGTGTAGTAAGTGTGTGTGTGTGTGTGTGTGTGTGTGTGTGTGTGTGTGTGTGTGTGGAGGAGGGAGGGGGGGGGGGTTAGGAGAAGGTGCTTGTGCAGCAACTTCAGTAGTGGAGGCCCCACACCTTCATTGCTTGGGCACCACCAGACTTAATCCGGCCCTGTTTATGCCCCTTACATGATTTGTTATTTTTCCCCTTATACTCTATTACAGTATACTACTTTCATCCTTCATTGAATGCACCAATGGCCTAATTCAGACCTGATCACTAAGCTGTGTTTTCGTACAGCCTGCGATCAGGTCTGAACTGCAAATGCGTATGCACCGCAATCCACAGGCGCGTTGGTCTGCAGCGATGGGATCAGCGGGCAGCGACGGGATGTGCGAGAAAAGCGATACAACGGGCGATTGAAAGGTGCCTGACAGGAAAAGGCCATTTGTGGGTGGCAACTGACTGTTTTTAAGGAGTGTCCAGAGAAACGCAGGAGGAACCAGGCGTTCGAAGGGAGGGATTCTGACGTCAGCTCCAGCCCCGATCATCGCACTGGAAGAGAAAGTCCTGGGCTGTGCAGAGACTGCCAAACTTCTGTTTGTGCAGCTCTTCTGCACATGCAATCGCACCCCTGCACAGCGATTTCTCCCTCCCCTCTGTAGGTGGCAACTACCTGATCGCAGGGATGTCAAAAATGCACCCTAGTGATCAGGTCTGCATTTGGCCCCATGTCCCCTCACCTCTAATTTCCATTAATACACCACTCAGTTACAGCATTTAAAATCAGTGCTTCCCTCACTGAATGTAGCAGACCCCATCTTCTAAAATATTCATTATTATCCCCCTCACTCAGTGACCGCATTTTATAATATCCATTATTACACCCCTCAGTCAGTGACTGTATTGATTATATATCAGTGCCCCCCCCCACTCAGTAATTGTAGTGCCTGTTACAATCAGTGAGGAGGAGGAAGGCATTGACAGTGCCGTAGCTAGACATTTTAGCGCTGTGTGCAAGAAACAGCATCGCCCCCCCCCCCATCCACACCCCATAAACAAAACAGGGTCAATGCGCATGGATTCATGGGGAAGGGCAGGGCCGTCTTAACAGCAGTGTAGACCCCTGGGCACAGCAATGCACTGGGCCCTCTAGCAATCCTCCAGAAGTAGGGGTGGGGGGTGCTATCAGCGGCAGCTTTGATGCCCCACGGGTGGTAAGGGGTGTTCTATCTTCCGCTCAGCTTGTAGGAACTGGAGCAGTCATTTCTGCTAATTACTCCTTTACTGCACAGATGGGGCTTAACTTTAGAAGGGGGTATTTGGACTGAATGAAGAAGCCCTGGTACATGACTTCCGGGGTGGTAGGGGGTGTTTAATACATAGTGGATGGATAGTGGAGTGGGCTTAATATTTATCATTTTCCGGTGGGAGGGCAGCTTGCTTGACTGTAGATATCTCAAGTTCCTGAAAATGTATTTCTTAGCTTTGAATGGGATAAAATACTAGAGAGTCCCACCTTTCAGAAAGTACTGGGGACTTGGGAATCAGAGTTCAGGAGCCAACGAAAATCTAAAACTGCATATTAGGCGTGTGGAGCTGGAGCAGGGACCAGCTGCTTGAAGGCTGATATCTCTGGTTCTGGGCACAGTAGAGACAAGCTGCCAGTGTCCACCAAAAGGAGAGAGTCCCAGCTTTTGGCTTATACCCTCAGAAAAATTCAGAGTCAGACAGAACCCGAGATATCTGTCTGGAAAGAGCAATTAACAGGCTTGGATGGGGACCACTGCTTTCAAATCGGATATCTCCGGTTCCCCAGGGCCGATTTTAAAAAATCTGGTACCCCTGGAAAGAGGGGACCCTCAGCTATCAGCCTAGGGCCCTTATACTCCTGAGGCCCTTGGGCAAGAGCCCATTGAGCCTATATGAAAAGACGGCCCTGGGGAAGGGGCGTGATCACAGAGCTCCGTTTTACACATTACGTTAGGCAAAGCTCCCTTTTACACAGTACAGCAGGTATAGTCCCCTTTTTACACATTAGGCAGGCAGAGTCTCCCTTTTTTAGACATTAGGCCGACAGAGTCCCCCTATTTTACACATTAGGTAGGCAGAGTCCCTCTTTTTTTTACAAATTAGGCAGACAGAGTCCCTCCTTGTTTTGCACATTACATCAGCAGAGTCCACTTTTTTTTTTTACACTTTAGGCAGGGCCCCTCTTTTTTTACACATTATGGCAGTAGATTCCCCCTTTTTTTACACATGACAGTAACAGAGTCCCCATTTTCACATATTAAGCAGGCAGAGTGAGTGAGTGAGTGTGTGTGTGTGTGTGTGTGTGTGTGTTTTACTCACGTGCGGGGAGGCCACAATCCAGCATCCACAGAATGCAGGCTCTCTCCTTGGGGACGTCAGCTGCTGCGTTGCTCCGGTGCCCTATACAGCGGCAGCTACACACAGCCGGCGGCACAAGCTGGACTCAGGGCCGGAGTGGGGTTAGCGACGAAGCTCCACAGCTCTTAACAGCAACAGCACGACACAGCCGGCGGCACAAGCGGGACTCACCATGGAGCGCGGGGATTACTGCTTTCACATGACGGCTGCGCAGGACCTCCGCTCCCACTCCCTTGTAGACACAGCGGGACTCAGGGAGGGTGGCAGCTGCAGGACAGGGGGGAAGGTGTGCGCTGTCAGATGGCATCTATTACAGCGCTCAATGGCAGGAACACAAACGGCGGTGGAACACAAGCGCTGAGGACACAAGAGGCGGGACACAAGCGCCGGTGGCAGGACTTAAAGTAAAAACTTGCTGGTGAAAATGGCCGTACGGGGGTGTGATGCCTGATGGTGCGCCTTCAGTGCATTTGCGCTGTGGGTAAGGCACCATCGGCACACACTGAGCTACGGCCCTAGGCATTAATATACAATGAAGTCACACTAACAGCACTGATATATAACCAATACAGTCACTGACTGAGGGGTGCAATAATGGATATTATACGGATTTGGAATACTGCCAATAGGGGATGGGGGACATGCTACAGTCGGTGTGGGGGGCTCTGATATATAATGCAGGTACCCATACCTTATATACTTATTATTACACCCAATGACATTGGTGTTGACAGCATTATATATGAGTGCCTCTCCCTCCCCCCTTACTGATTGTAGTAGCCTAGCAGGTCCCCCATTACTACACCCCTTATATATTAGTGCCCCACTGATTGTAGCGGACAAGGTAGTACAAAAAATAAAGTATAATAGCATATTGATCACTAGTCAGTGTGTGCCTCCCTCCAGTCATGATTGTAGCAGGCGAATGTTATACACTGTACTTAAAATAACACTGTCCCCCTCCCCCGCCTAATTGGAATTTGAAGTTGGTGGATGTTGTACTGTAATAATGTACACTAGAAGACCTCATGTTTTTCTCAGTGCATGTCCCGGCTCCTCTCTCTGCTCGTCTGACCTCATACACATGTGTATACAGGGGAGGGGTCCTGGAGTGCACACCGGTAATGAGAGGTGTGACCCTGTGGAGACCTTTCAGTACTGCATACAAAGACAGGGTTACAGGTAGTGATGAGCGGGTTCGGTTTCTCGGAAACCGAACCCCCCCGAACTTCACCCTTTTTACACGGGTCCGAGCCATACTCGGATTCTCCCGTATGGCTCGGGTAACCCGAGCGCGCCCGAACAACATCATCCCGCTGTCGGATTCTCGCGAGATTCGGATTCTATATAAGCAGCCGCGCGTCGCCGCCATTTTCACTCGTGCATTGGAAATGTTAGGGAGAGGACGTGGCTGGCGTCCTCTCCGTTATTGTTGAACTTGATTGTGCACTATTGCTTAATTGTGGGGAGGGCTGGGGAGCAGCTGTATAATATAGGAGGAGTACAGTGCAGACTTTTGCTGATCAGTGACCACCAGTTATCCGTTCTCTGCCTGAAAAAAACGCTCCATATCTGTGCTCAGTGTGCTGCATATATCTGTGCTCACACTGCTTAACTGTGGGGACTGGGGAGCAGCTGTATTATATAGCAGGAGTACAGTGCAGAGTTTTGCTGACAGTGACCACCAGTATACGTTGTCTGCCTGAAAAACACTCCATATCTGTGCTCAGTGTGCTGCTTTATTGTGGGGACTGGGGACCACCAGTATAATATTATATAGGAGGAGTACAGTGCAGAGTTTTGCTGACCAGTGACCACCAGTATATAATATATAGCATTACGGTACAGTAGGCCACTGCTGTACCTACCTCTGTGTCGTCATTAAGTATACTATCCATCTAGATTCTATACCTGTGGTGCATTTCAGTTGTGCAGTTTGCTGACACAGTGACCACCAGTATATATAGCAGTACGGTACGGAAGGCCACTGCTGTACCTACCTCTGTGTCGTCATTAAGTATACTATCCATCTACATTCTATACCTGTGGTGCATTTTAGTTTTGCAGTTTGCTGACACAGTGACCACCAGTATACTATATATAGCAGTACGGTACGGAAGGCCACTGCTGTACCTACCTCTGTGTCGGTATCCGGACTCCAGGTCGACAGCACAAAGGTTGACACACCTTAGGTCGACGCCAATTGGTCGACATGGACAAAAGGTCGACAGGAACAAGGTCGACATGGAAAAAGGTCGACATGAGTTTTTCACGATTTTTTTCTTTTTTTGAACCTTTTCATACTTAACGATCCACGTGGACTACGATTGGAACGGTAAACTGTGCCGAGCGAAGCGGTAGCGGAGTGAAGGCACCATGCCCGAAGCATGGCGAGCGAAGCGGTGCATTAATTGGGGTTCCCGGTCACTCTACTAAGAAAACGACACCAAAAAAAACATAAAAAACTCATGTCGACCTTTTTCCATGTCGACCTTGTTCCTGTCGACATTTTGTCCATGTCGACATAAGGTGTGTCGACCAATTGGCATCGACCTAAGGTGTGTCGACCTTTGTGCTGTCGACCCTCAGTCCCAGACCCCTCTGTGTCGTCATTAAGTATACTATCCATCTACATTCTATACCTGTGGTGCATTTTAGTTTTGCAGTTTGCTGACACAGTGACCACCAGTATACTATATATAGCAGTATGGTACGGAAGGCCTCTGCTGTACCTACCTCTGTGTCGTCATTAAGTATACTATCCATCTACATTCTATACCTGTGGTGCATTTTAGTTTTGCAGTATACTGACACAGTGACCACCAGTATACTATATATAGCAGTACAGTATGGAAGGCCACTGCTGTACCTACCTCTGTGTCGTCATTAAGTATACTATCCATCTACATTATATACCTGTGGTGCATTTTAGTTTTGCAGTTTGCTGACAGTGACCACCAGTATATATAGCAGTACGGTACGGAGGCCACTGCTCTACCTACCTCTGTGTCGTCAAGTATACTATCCATCCATACCTGTGGTGCATTTCAGTTGTGCGCAGTATATATAGTAGTAGGCCATTGCTATTGATAGTTACTGGCATATAATTCCACACATTAAAAAATGGAGAACAAAAATGTGGAGGTTAAAATAGGGAAAGATCAAGATCCACTTCCACCACGTGCTGAAGCTGCTGCCACTAGTCATGGCCGAGACGATGAAATGCCATCAACGTCGTCTGCCAAGGCTGATGCCCAATGTCATAGTAGAGAGCATGTAAAATCCAAAAAACAAAAGTTCAGTAAAATGACCCAAAAATCAAAATTAAAAGCGTCTGAGGAGAAGCGTAAACTTGCCAATATGCCATTTACGACACGGAGTGGCAAGGAACGGCTGAGGCCCTGGCCTATGTTCATGGCTAGTGTTTCAGCTTCACATGAGGATGGAAGCACTCATCCTCTCGCTAGAAAAATGAAAAGACTTAAGCTGGCAAAAGCACAGCAAAGAACTGTGCGTTCTTTTAAATCACAAATACCCAAGGAGAGTCCAATTGTGTCGGTTGCGATGCCTGACCTTCCCAACACTGGACGGGAAGAGCTTGCGCCTTCCACCATTTGCACGCCCCCTGCAAGTGCTGGAAGGAGCACCCGCAGTCCAGTTCCTGATAGTCAAATTGAAGATGTCACTGTTGAAGTACACCAGGATGAGGATATGGGTGTTGCTGGCGCTGGGGAGGAAATTGACAAGGAGGATTCTGATGGTGAGGTGGTTTGTTTAAGTCAGGCACCCGGGGAGACACCTGTTGTCCGTGGGACGAATATGGCCATTGACATGCCTGGTCAAAATACAAAAAAAATCAGCTCTTCGGTGTGGAATTATTTCAACAGAAATGCGGACAACAGGTGTCAAGCCGTGTGTTGCCTTTGTCAAGCTGTAATAAGTAGGGGTAAGGACGTTAACCACCTCGGAACATCCTCCCTTATACGTCACCTGCAGCGCATTCATCATAAGTCAGTGACAAGTTCAAAAACTTTGGGTGACAGCGGAAGCAGTCCACTGACCACTAAATTCCTTCCTCTTATAACCAAGCTCCTACAAACCACACCACCAACTCCCTCAGTGTCAATTTACTCCTTACCCAGGAAAGCCAATAGTCCTGCAGGCCATGTCACTGGCAAGTCTGACGAGTCCTCTCCTGCCTGGGATTCTTCCGATGCATCCTTGAGTGTAACGCCTACTGCAGCTGGCGCTGCTGTTGTAGCTGCTGGGAGTCGATTGGCATCCCAGAGGGGAAGTCGGAAGGCCACTTGTACTACTTCCAGTAAGCAATTGACTGTACAACAGTCCTTTGCGAGGAAGATGAAATATCACAGCAGTCATCCTGCTGCAAAGCAGATAACTCAGGCCTTGGCAGCCTGGGCGGTGAGAAACGTGGTTCCGGTATCCACCATTAATTCAGAGGCAACTAGAGACTTGATTGAGGTACTGTGTCCCCGGTACCAAATACCATCTAGGTTCCATTTCTCTAGGCAGGCGATACCGAAAATGTACACGGACCTCAGAAAAAGACTCACCAGTGTCCTAAAAAATGCAGTTGTACCCAATGTCCACTTAACCACGGACATGTGGACAAGTGGAGCAGGGCAGACTCAGGACTATATGACTGTGATAGCCCACTGGGTAGATGTATTGCCTCCCGCAGCAAGAACAGCAGCAGCGGCACCAGTAGCAGCATCTCGCAAACGCCAACTCGTTCCTAGGCAGGCTACGCTTTGTATCACCGCTTTCCAGAAGAGGAACACAGCTGACAACCTCTTACGGAAACTGAGGAAGATCATCGCAGAATGGCTTACCCCAATTGGACTCTCCTGGGGATTTGTGACATCGGACAACGCCAGCAATATTATGCGTGCATTACATCTGGGCAAATTCCAGCACGTCCCATGTTTTGCACATACATTGAATTTGGTGGTGCAGAATTATTTAAAAAACGACAGGGGCGTGCAAGAGATGCTGTCGGTGGCCCGAAGAATTGCGGGCCGCTTTCGGCATTCAGCCACCGCGTACAGAAGACTGGAGCACCACCAAACAGTCCTGAACCTGCCCTGCCATCATCTGAAGCAAGAGGTGGTAATGAGGTGGAATTCAACCCTCTATATGCTTCAGAGGATGGAGGAGCAGCAAAAGGCCATTCAAGCCTATACATCTGCCCACGATATAGGCAAAGGAGGGGGAATGCACCTGACTCAAGCGCAGTGGAGAATGATTTCAACGTTGTGCAAGGTTCTGCAACCCTTTGAACTTGCCACACATGAAGTCAGTTCAGACACTGCCAGCCTGAGTCAGGTCATTCCCCTCATCAGGCTTTTGCAGAAGAAGCTGGAGACATTGAAGGAGGAGCTAAAACAGAGCGATTCCGCTAGGCATGTGGGACTTGTGGATGGAGCCCTTAATTCGCTTAACCAGGATTCACGGGTGGTCAATCTGTTGAAATCAGAGCACTACATTTTGGCCACCGTGCTCGATCCTAGATTTAAAACCTACGTTGTATCTCTCTTTCCGGCAGACACAAGTCTGCAGAGATTCAAAGACCTGCTGGTGAGAAAATTGTCAAGTCAAGCGGAACGTGACCCGTCAACATCTCCTCCTTCACATTCTCCCGCAACTGGGGGTGCGAGGAAAAGGCTAAGAATTCCGAGCCCACCCGCTGGCGGTGATGCAGGGCAGTCTGGAGCGAGTGCTGACATCTGGTCCGGACTGAAGGACCTGCCAACGATTACTGACATGTCGTCTACTGTCACTACATATGATTCTCTCACCATTGAAAGAATGGTGGAGGATTATATGAGTGACCGCATCCAAGTAGGCACGTCAGAAGGTCCGTACGTGTACTGGCAGGAAAAAGAGGCAATTTGGAGGACCTTGCACAAACTGGCTTTATTCTACCTAAGTTGCCCTCCCTCCAGTGTGTACTCCGAAAGAGTGTTTAGTGCAGCCGCTCACCTTGTCAGCAATCGGCGTACGAGGTTACTTCCAGAAAATGTGGAGAAGATGATGTTCATCAAAATGAATTATAATCAATTCCTCCGTGGAGACATTCACCAGCAGCAATTGCCTCCACAAAGTACACAGGGACCTGAGATGGTGGATTCCAGTGGGGACGAATTAATAATCTGTGAGGAGGGGGATGTACACAGTGAAAGGGGTGAGGAATCGTAGGATGATGATGAGGTGGACATCTTGCCTCTGTAGAGCCAGTTTGTGCAAGGAGAGATTGATTGCTTCTTTTTTTGGTGGGGGCCCAAACCAATCAGTCATTTCAGTCACAGTCGTGTGGCAGACCCTGTCGCTGAAATGATGGGTTCGTTAAAGTGTGCATGTCCTGTTTATACAACATAAGGGTGGGTGGGAGGGCCCAAGGACAATTCCATCTTGCACCTCTTTTTTCTTTCATTTTTCTTTGCATCATGTGCTATTTGGGGACTATTTTTTTGAAGTGCCATCCTGTCTGACACTGCAGTGCCACTCCTAGATGGGCCAGGTGTTTGTGTCGGCCACTTGTGTCGCTTAGCTTAGTCACACAGCGACCTTGGTGTGCCTCTTTTTTTCTTTGCATCATGTGCTGTTTGAGGACTATTTTTTTGAAGTGCCATCCTGCCTGACACTGCAGTGCCACTCCTAGATGGGCCAGGTGTTTGTGTCGGCCACTTGTGTTGCTTAGCTTAGCCATCCAGCGACCTCGGTGTAAATTTTAGGACTAAAAATAATATTGTGAGGTGTTCAGAATAGACTGGAAATGAGTGGCAATTATGGTTATTGAGGTTAATAATACTATGGGATCAAAATGACCCCCAAATTCTATGATTTAAGCTGTATTTTAGGGTTTTTTGTAAAAAACACCCGAATCCAAAACACACCCGAATCCGACAAAAAAATTTCGGTGAGGTTTTGCCAAAACGCGTTCGAACCCAAAACACGGCCGCGGAACCGAACCCAAAACCAAAACACAAAACCCGAAAAATTTCCAGTGCACATCTCTACTTCTATGGGGCATAACATTAACTAAGGCACTACCGTGGTTCAGAAAATGAACTAGGGCATAAAATTAACAGCTGCTTCGGAGAGGTGTCTCTGTAGAATAATTGGGACAGGGGCCCCTTTGAAATGTTGCTATGGGGCCCACAAAGTTCTGGCTATGCCCCTGGGTGCTGGAGTCCTGTTACACTGCTGCACAGCCTGGCACTGAGGTGGGGGTAAGGTGACAGAGATTCACGGGTCACAGGGAGGGATCCCTGCTGCATGCCGCAGACGCCAGCACAGCCGGATCCCTGCACTGATTTACGAAGGAGGGCACCATCGCACATAGAGGCACTGCAGCTGGTGGGTGCTGGGAGGGATCCCTCTCATAGGCTTCTATAGGGTTAATCCAGCAAAAGCTGGTGTTACCCTCCACACCTAAGCCCCTGGATGGGGGGGGGGGGGGTAGTGTTATGGATTGTTTGAAGAAGGGGAGCCCCAAATTGGTGTTTTGCTTAGGGCACCATTAGGTCTTAATCCTCTGCCTGGGTCCACTTTCGACAAATCTGTAACTGTATATTCTGCACTGAGCATTTTATTGCCCTGATAGTCTATTTAGAAAGGGTGAGATCAAACTCTGAATGACCCAAACGTGAAGCTCCACAATGCATGTTCTACCATCTCCTATAGCAGTGTACTGTCATATCTAGGTCATGGGAGAGGGTGTATTCTAAATCACTCTGCCACTGCTTCCCTATTTGGACACTATGATTTGTTTGAGTTTTCAATAGAAAACACTTAATAAATACATGTATTGTTATATATTTAATCTTACAACTCTAGCGAAGGTTATTATTGGTAGGACGTGGCTGGCCACTGACCCTCCAATCTTAATAACACCAAAAGTATACTGTTTGTATGCTAGCTGGAAATCTCCGGACTACCACAAAATCTGGTCTTCTAGTATAATTCTAGATTTGGGAGACAGCAGGCTGCTCCCTTTTTTTCACCCCCTTCTTACCTCTCCATTCCTTGGAGAGTCTGCTTCACCCTCCTACTTGGTTGATAAATACCGTAATGTTGTTTGTATTATGGAAACTGAATGCTGAGTATTGGTTGTTAAATTTGGACTGTGTTATCATATACCTTGATAATTGTTATTGTAACATCTATGCTCTAATGTTACCAATTTATTACCTCCTGGGTTTATTGCTTTTTGTTTGTTTGTTTGTTTGTTTATTGTTTGCAAACTGTTTTAAACAATACCTAATTTTTTTTTCAAAGAATGTTCGAGCAGGTGCAATGTACAGTATGATGACCACAATTTTTGAAGATTTCACCACCACGCCTTCCTTTCTAGTACCAGTTTAACTATTTAGTTTGCCATTTCACACATAAGTTTTTTGTCATATAAATATAATGCTGTATATGTAATTTCCTGTTAACAACATCAAGCCTCTATATTACGCATCCCTTCTTTGTGAAATACAATACTTTGCATTAAAATGAAGGTAGATTCAAGTGAATTCTCACTATTTAAAAAAAAAATGATGAAACTTTTTTGTTTCTGTTGTGGGAAAAAAAGTAAAATGAAAAAACAAGAACATGTTAAGACGTCATGTCTGAAAGAGAAAAATGTAGAGGGAGGTGGTTGTAGAACAGGTTTTCTAAAGGAAGTATTTCTACTAAAGTAAGTATTTCTGAATATGCCTTTGTTCATTAAGTGTCACAGTTTTAGTTCACAGTGAGATCTAATTCTGATATAGATTACGTCTCTAAAAAAGGTGTGACTTACAAACATATATACTAGGTCTTTCATCCTTCTCGAGTACATCTTATTGCTTCCACTAAATTTAAAAGCTGTTCTTGCCAATATTATTACAACTTTGTCCACCTCCAGAGGGTTAGCGTAATATAACTTATAAGCTGTAGTTTATTGTTAAAGCTTTAACAACTATGCCTTACTTAACCTAATAACCTAAAATAAAAACACAGACATCATACAGTAGCTTTGGTCACAGCATGTTGATAAAGCTAAATATTTATCTTATAACATTCACTATATGTGGGTAAGAGACTCAGTACGCAATTGGCGTATGGGGTACCGTAAGGGTACGCACTTAGTGTAGCAGACGCTTAGCCGTGGTCGAGACGCGCATGCGGCACGCTCGCTCACAGCTTAACGCTTGGTGTCGAGCACGCTATAGGCGGCCGACTACCGTAATGCTACGCTACCAGCGTAGCGGACGCTCGTGACCACGAGGGGAACACGAGCGGCGCAGACGCTCACGGGATGACACTCAGTAAACCTTGTATGCAACACACTGAAAGATTGAGTTTGTACTGTAAACCTTACTACAGAAATACTGTAGCGATATAACGCTGCTTAACCTTGTTAACACAAAAGCTGCTTGAGCGATTGAGACGCTCCGAATACCCTCAGTAATGTAATAAACACACAATACCTTGCTAAGGTTCCAACACCTTTACTAACAATATCTAGCTATGTAAAAAGGGGAAAACAGTTAACAGTTCATACACTACAGACTAACATCAATATCTAAGCAGAATAACTACACATAAATATACAATAGCGTCTTAATCCTATACAATAACAGAGAGAGAGAGAGAATATGGCAAATACAAACAGAGAATAAGTTGGTTACAGAGAATAACTTACACACTGGGAACGATCGCTACGCAGTCCTGGTACCAGCTCTCTAGTTAGTCAATGATGAAAACCGTTGTGGAGAGAAGACTGAGCTGGCCAGGCTGGCTGTTCTTATATACACTGCGTACAGTACACTACAAAGGGACCTATAATCTCATTGTTCATTGGACACAGGAATGTCTCCCCGCATTATAACAAAAGGTCATAGGTTAGTTTGAACAGGTGGGCTGTGACTATATCGAACTGCTCAGGTGGGAGGGAATCTCAGGATTCCCGCCGCATGGATAATGAACCGCAAATATAGTAAATGTCCAGAAACTACTAATAGACATAACTATACGCAGGAGCGATTATTCTTTACCTAACCAGCACCGGATTGTTTCTAATAAAATGTTCTTTAGTTAGGTACCAAACACCACTGCTCAAACCCTGTCTGACCCTTCGTATCATGCAAAGAGGAATTCCTCTGTCCAGCGACCAGTTACAATAAGCAAACTTACAGTTATTATTAAGGGGAACATTACCTATAAAACATACTATTTGGATTTACTATGTAATGATTGAGTCGCCCGCTAGACGCACACAAACTCTACCGTAAATGCACATACCACGCGCTCGAGCGCATGGCCGAGGAGGCGCCGTCACGCAACTGCGAATATGCGCACGCACGGGAGAGAATGTGCACGTGCAGCGGGCAAGCGCATGGGGTGAATATATGGCAACGTGTAGCATGATATTTTTCCGACATTGACAGTCCACCCTTTGGCAGTCATCAATAACTGCCACTTCCTAAAACAGTTCCAAAAAAAAAAAATATATATGTCATCATGTAAATACCTTTTTATGATTGGGTAAAGGGAGGAGAGGAGAAGGTGGGAAAAAGGTATGACCTAGTGAGATAGTAGAAGCATGTGTGTATGAATCCATGTTTGAGGGGTCATGTATCATCGTGCCATACGTGTTTCAAATCAAGCTTCGAGGTATTGCGAAGTATACATTTGAATCCTTCTTATCCCATGTCAAGGGTCTGTGGATGGGCTGTCAAACTCTACCGAGCTCTTTTCGGCTTTTGGTTGCAACAAATGGGGAAGCACATTTAGTTGATGATACATGAAGGGGGGACATATGAGTGCTGATATATGTGTCTATATTCCCTGTCGACTATGTGTGTCATTACCTGGAGGTTGTAGAGATGAAGATAAGAAACATTCGTTATAAATGCAGTTGTAAACTATGTGAGGTTAAATAAACAGTCGCCGATTGAGGTCTTGTCTGATGTCTTGTCTTGATGTACATGTTGTCTGATGTCTCTCGGTGCTTTTGCTATAAATAGCGAGCAAAAGCTTTTCCATTGTCCATAAAATTACAGTCTCTAAAGTATTGGGCTATCGTAAAAGTTAAAGTCACTAGGGATATTGGGGGCTTGTAGCATAGTTCATCAATGGTCTGTATAAAAGAGGTTGTCAAATTCTTCTTCCAAGCGGATGTCTTTGTACCTTGGAGGAAAACAAAGGAGAAACGGGTGAAAGAAACGGACCGTGGAATCACATTTTCATCACAACATTGTCTCTATCGTTGGGTCATAAATCAAATTAGTTGTTGTTATTTCAGTGTCCTCGCTCCTCAGACTCATCACTCTGGTACTACCTTTACACTTCGTTAAAGCCCGAACGCATCTAAATATCAGGCCAACCAATATTACGACTCCCAGAATACACAAGAGAAATTTCCCTACGTCCATTATAATACCTTGGGTCCATTCTCCTAAACCAGAGAACCAATTTCGTGGGTTCAACCATGACACCCAACTGGTCAGCTCATTACCCACAGCAGCGAGTGTGAGATTGTGTTTCCTTCGAAACTCCCACTTCAATAGCAAAATGTCATCCATCTTTTGGTCTATGACCTCGGCCGGGTCCTCAGTGCTGTTTGTAATATAGGTGCAGCACTTTACTCCATACTGAGTTGCTAGGGTAACACAATACCCGCCTGTCACTGCTGTGAGATCATTGAGAATCATCCTATGCTGAACCAGCTCTGTTTTGTAGGCTTGTAACTCTTTCCCAGTGTACCTGAACGTGTCGTCATACATTTCGGTGATATTGTCCAACAAGTTCGCTAGCGCAGATATATATTTATAATTTATCACTCCTCTGGCGGTACGAGTGATATCTAACGCGAGTAGGAATTGAATCCCGGTGGATTCATGGATCAGATCAGAGGCCGAGTGCTCTGTCCTCTCTATCAGGTGCCTTTTAACGACGTGCTCGTAATGAGTGTGAGTATAAGGAGCTTGGGCACCGTGGTGAATGTCTTTCATTTTGTTATGGGATACAGTCATTACTTCAGGCAGTACTTTTCCAATGTAACACAATCTTCTGAGTTTGGGGCAAGCCACTTATACGCCTTTCTCCCGCATATGAAATATGCATCATCGGGGAGAACATATGGGACGGAGTATGACATTACCATGTTACAAATTTTCCATGTGAAATCTCCTAACCCTAACTCTCCCATCTGTCTAGTACACGTATCAGGTTGTACGATATGTGCACAGTATCCTGGTGATACTTCTCCAACTCGCATGGTCCTACTTCCTAGAGTGTACCTATACCGGAAATATTTTCCACTGTTGGCGATCTGGCGTATAAGCTCTGTGTCTATGGGCATTCTATCAGCTCTATATGAAAATGTCATGGTTTGATTACTCCATGACACTTCCCAATTTCCCGGCTTTCGGGGATTGGAAATGTTAAAGCATACTAAAGACCTATCCACATGATACTGGTGGAGCTTCAAACTAGGAGGACTAGAGATATTAAACCTCTTGTCCACCGGCCTCCCACCACTTAACTCAAGTACCTCTCCTACAGTTAAAGGGAATGGTACTAGTCCTGATTTGCTATGACCTTGAGGTACTTGAGAGCATACCCAACAGTCTGTCTGATTTAACACTTTACCCACTAAGGAGTGATAGTCACTCAATGGATGCCGGTCCATGTGGACATTAAAACTGGACTGACATTTCTTGATGCACCCATCCTCAACTATATTGTCACAATGCCTACAGATGCAGTTCTCTTCAGCTAACAATCCTTCACAATTCCTTCTATTGTCAATGCTACCAGATCGTTTTCTGATACTCGCCTTTACTCGGTGATTATGTTGCTCTTGGAAAACTACGCCTCCATCCTGCTCATCAGAACCCATTCCAGATCCTTTCTCGACCTCCATGGTACTCTCGCCGAAACAGACTGCTCTGGTCAACATCATGGTCAACAGGAAAATCCGGATCACAGTCTCTTGGGGCAAGTCCATCTTAGAGGAGTAAAAGGAGAAAAATAAGAAGGGGGAAGGGGAATAGGAGGGAGATGGGAACTGGAGAAAATAACAAATGGGGAAAAAGAAATCTGGCTCGACAAACGCCTCCGGTCTTATTATTCTCAGCGCTCAGGTGTCGTCTCAATCTTCCCGGAACAGACACTCTAGTGATACAACCTCTACCGTCTGTTCTTTATCACGGGACCTCTCTGGGTCAGCAACCTTTTTACAATGAGACGAATGGACCCAAGTCTCTCTCTCGGCAACCTTCAATGCTGTCGTGCTGGTCAATAAAACTTGATATGGTCCTTCCCATCTGTCAATAAGGCAACCTGAGCGTAGAAAATTCCGTATCATTACATAATCCCCAGGTTCAATGTCATGACAATTATTGTCTGGCAAATCAGGAATCACCAACTTTAGATTATCATTCTGATTCCTCAATTGCTTACTCATTTTAACCAAATACTTTACAGTGACTTCATTGTTACATTTCAAATCATCCTGGGGGTTAATCATAACATGGGGTTGTCGACCAAACAGAATTTCAAAAGGAGACAGATTAAGAGGGGACCTGGGAGTGGTTCTGATGCTGTATAATACGATTGGCAAAGCTTCGGGCCACAACAATCCTGTTTCAGCCTTTACCTTGCTTAATTTGTTTTTAATAGTGCTGTTTACTCTTTCCACTTTCGCACTCGCCTGGGGGCGGTACGGAGTGTGCAGCTTACTATTAATTCCCATCAACTTACACATTGCTTGAAAAACTTCACCTGTAAAATGGGTACCCCTATCACTCTCAATGATTCTAGGGATACCATACCTGCACACAAATTCCTGCACAATTTTCTTTGCAGTAAACACAGCGGTATTTGTGGCCGCGGGAAATGCTTCAACCCAATTTGAGAACACATCAATACAAACCAATACATA
Source organism: Pseudophryne corroboree (assembly GCF_028390025.1). Classification (NCBI taxonomy): domain Eukaryota; kingdom Metazoa; phylum Chordata; class Amphibia; order Anura; family Myobatrachidae; genus Pseudophryne; species Pseudophryne corroboree. The sequence continues at coordinate 250,341,039 of NC_086452.1, read as the reverse complement.
CTTTAAATTTCTACAAGGTGGCAATTGTATGAAATCAATTTGTATTACCTGGAAAGGACCATCTGTCGGAGGAATATGGGATGGCTCTGTCGGTATTGCCTTTCCGATATTCTTCATCAAGCAGGTGAGACATGTCATCGCTCTTTTACCCGCATGGGAAGAAAATCCTGGGGCGCACCAATAAGCTCTTACCAACTTACACATTCCTTCTTTGCCTAGATGAGTCAGCCCATGTGCCGCTTCCGCTAGACTTGGAAGGTATGCTCTGGGTGCCACTGGCTTACCCTGTCCATCTGTCCAGAGTCCTGAGGACTCCTGGCCATATCCTTTTGACCTCCACACTGCCTTTTCTTGTGGTGAACACAAATTTTGCATTTCATATAATTTCTGTGTGTCTACAGTATTAAATACCATCAGTTGTGTACTGTCTGTTTGTATGGGGTTGCCGGCTGCTGATTTAGCAGCTTCGTCTGCTCGGCTGTTACCAAGTGATACCGGGTCTTGGCTATACGTGTGAGCTTTACACTTGATAACAGCCACTCTGTTGGGTTCCTATATCGCTGTTAGAAGTCTTTTGATGTGGGCTGCATGCGCTACTGGTGTGCCAGCTGCCGTCATGAAATTTCTGAGGCGCCATAGGGCCCCGAAATCATGGACTACTCCGAAGGCGTACCTAGAATCTGTGTAGATATTGGCTGACTTGCCTTTAGCCAATTCGCATGCTCTGGTTAGGGCAACCAGTTCAGCAACTTGTGCTGAGTGTGGTGGGCCTAGGGGTTCCGCTTCTATGGTACCTTGGTCATCTACGACTGCGTATCCAGTACACAAGTCTCCCGAGTCCGTCTGTCTGTGACAACTGCCGTCAGTGTAGAAAGTAAAATCTACATCTTCCAGTGGGTTGTCACTGATGTCAGGCCTTGCCGTGAAATTTTGGGCCAAATATTCCATACAATCATGTGTGTAATTTTCCTTACTAAATCCTCCTTCACCATCACTCTCATCCTCCACCCTTTGTGCCTGTCCAGGCACACCTGGGAGATATGTTGCCGGATTTAGTGTGCTGCATCTCCTTATGCTGATGTTTACGGGGGCCATCAATGCCAATTCCCATCTTGTAAACCGCGCTGATGAGACGTGTCTGGTTTGGGCAGAATTCAGTAAAGCTGACACTGCATGTGGTGTATGAATTGTGAGGTTGTGTCCTAGCACTACATCTTCGCTTTTACTTACTAGCAATGCTATTGCTGCAACGCTTCGCAAGCATGTGGGGAGGGATTGCGCTACCGTGTCTAGCTGAGCGCTATAGTAGGCTACCGGCCTGCTGGCATCACCATGCTTCTGGGTTAAGACACCTGCCGCGCACCCAGCACTCTCTGTTCCGTACAGCTCAAAGGGTTTTCCATAATCTGGCATACCTAATGCTGGTGCCTGCGTTAGGCACTGTTTAAGTCTCTCAAATGCCATCTCAGACTCGTCTGTGTGCGAAATCCGGTCAGGTTTGTTTGAGGAGACCATCTCCTGTAAACCTGTAAAGGCAAGGCCAGTATGGAAAAATCTGGGATCCAGTTACGGCAATACCCACACATTCCTAAAAACGTTCTAATCTGTTGCTGGGTTTGTGGCAGGGTCATGTCACGAATTGCTTGAATTCTATCAGCGGTGAGGTGTCTCAGTCCTTGTGTTAGGCAGTGTCCCAAGTATTTTACCCTGGTCTGGCATAATTGTAACTTGTCCTTGGAAACCTTGTGTCCTGTGTCTGAAAGATGAAACAGGAGTTGTTTTTCGTATCTCTCAGGGACGCTTCTAGTGAATCAGAACACAGCAGTAAATCATCCACGTACTGTATTAATACTGATCCACTCTCAGGTTGGAAAGACTGTAAACAATCATGCAAGGCCTGAGAGAAAATACTTGGGCTGTCAATGAAACCTTGTGGTAATCGAGTCCAGGTGTACTGAACTCCTCTGTATGTAAATACGAATAAGTATTGACTGTCAGGGTGCAGAGGTACCGAGAAGAAGGCGGAGCAGAGGTCAATCACAGTGAAAAATTTGGCAGTGGGAGGGATTTGCATAAGGATGACAGCTGGATTTGGCACTACGGGGAATTGACTCTCAACTATTTTGTTGATCCCTCTTAGATCCTGCACTAATCTGTAACCCCTCCCCCCACTCTTTTTAACAGGGAAGATGGGACTATTGGCAGTGCTGGACGTTCTTACCAGAATGCCCTGTTGTAGCAAGCGCTCTATTACAGGGTAAACTCCTAACTCCACCTCTGGCTTCAGAGGGTATTGTGGGATTTTTGGAGCTATCCTACCATCTTTTACTTGTACAACTACTGGGGCTACGTTTGCCATTAATCCAAGTGTCTTGTCCATCCTTGGTCCAAAGTGATTCCGGTATCTGGGAAATAATTTCCTCTACCTTGGACGGACACCTATTTACAACAACAGTGTGGGACATTAATCTTGTTGGGGAGTCTAGCATATCCTGCACTTCCTGAGCGTGGTTTTCGGGTATGTCCAAGAATACACCTTCAGGAGTACAATATATGACACATCCCATTTTGCACAATAAATCTCTCCCTAGGAGATTAGTCGGAGCCGATGCAGCCAGCAGAAAAGAATGCTTGGTATGCAAAGGCCCTATCGTAATCTCTGCAGGTTTGCTTAAAGGGTAGTGCTGTACTACTCCTGTTACTCCCATGGCTGGAATTGTTTTACCAGTGGTTCTCAAGCCCACGGTCGAATTTATCACTGACTTGGCCGCCCCCGTATCTACAAGGAAATTTAGAGATTTGCCATCTACATCAATTGTGACCTCAGGTTCATTTCCAAGGCTCGCAATTAATTTCACTGGCTGCAGACTACAGGTGTGGCCCCACCCCTATTGTATGTGGTGGCCTCCCTGCATTGCGCTGGCAGCTATTACCTGTGAAGGGGGTAAATGGGAACTATCAGAGACTTGCCAGTCTCTCCTTGGGGGATACCTTTTTGTTTCTCCTGCGTGTGGCTCATAACTCCGTCTCTGCGGTCCTTGATCCCAATTTCGTGTGTCATGTCGTTGTCTAGGGGGTTGATATGATTTTTGTGCATTTTTCGATCTACAGTCTCGTGCAAAATGTCCCTCTTTATGACAGTAATAACAAGTTACCACATTTGACTTACCCACAGGGGTCGGAGACTTATACTGAGGTGGCCTTGTGGTCAGGGCCTGTATACTTACGGCTATTAACTTATCACTCTGCGACTCCCTGTGTCTGGTGATGTTTCGATCATGATCAATAGCGGCCTCTCTCAAAGTAGTCACCGACAAACTTCGCCAACATGGTTGGGTGGTCTGTACCCTCGTCCTCAATACTTCCTTTAAACCATCCATTAACACAGATACTGCTACTTCTCTATGATTCACATTTGTTTTAATGTCTTCTATCCCTGTATACTTAGCCATTTCCTGCAGTGCCCGATGAAAATAATCAGCAGCTGTTTCTCCCTCTTTTTGTTTGAAGGAGAACATTTTGCTCCATTTGGCAACAGCTGGGAAATACTCTCTTAACTGTAAATTTATTCTCTTTACATTATCTTGGTTGTACACATCCGTAAGGGGTACCTCTTCGTCTAATTTACAGTCAGCTATAAATCTCGCTGAGTCGACATTGGAGGGTAAACATGCCCTCAGCAATATCTGCCAGTCTTTGTTATTGGGCTCCACAGTATTTCCTAGCTTTCTAATGTACTTCGGGCTTGCAACTAGATCTTTCCTAGGATCAGGGAATTCAGACACCATTGATCTTAATTCCGTTCGGGAAAAGGGGCAGTGCATGGCGATGTGTCTGACAGGAGTGACTCCTGAAGTGTCAGTTTTCCCATTTGGTACTGCAATTACCCTAACGGGATTAAGTTCAATAACATCATTCTGAGTAGATTCTACAACATGTGGTGTAATGGTTTCAGCATATTGTACAGTGCCGTACTTACCAGTTGATACGACCTCACCTGTCCCTCCACTAGGGGCCTTTGATACTGCTCTTACTGGTTGGGACGTGCCCACTGTTGTTTCTGCTATGGTAGCTGCTAGAGAGAGTGCCGATATTGTTGTGGGCTCATCCTCTTGGTCACAATCCTGGGAAAAGTTTAAAACAGGGTACAGCTTGCACGGGTTAGTATTAGCATCAACAATCTTAGTTACATTATTCTTAACATTTATACAGTTACTAAGTACATGTTTATCATACACCAGTGTGCCATTCTCTGTAACCACCTTCTCTCCCGTTATGTATGGTGGTGGTGGCGCGGTGGCTATCAGTTTCCTGATAGGATTAGATCCAGCCGCTTGAGCCAATCCTCTTTGTATTTCACCTTCCTGTTGCCATAACTGTAAATAATCATAATGTTTGATCCGTCTCTTTGCAGATTTAATGAGACATATCCTTCTCCTTAGATTTTGTAACACCTCGGGACTAAAACTGCCTACCCGTGGGAACTTTTCCCCGTCATGCACCGTCATTCTTTCCCATTCATCGCACAAAACCTCTGTGTGTGAACCGTATTTCTCACACATGATATACCTTGCTGACCCGATTGGTCGGTTTACTAAGTCAACCTGAACCGAGGTTGATCGCCCCCTACCTGAACAACTGGCCCCCATCTTTGCAGGTGTTGCTTTCACTTCCTCTGACCTTCAAATCAGGGTCTTCAGCGAACCCTTACAAAAACCAAGATGTCCGGGGTATGCCGGCGGCGGAAGTTTACCGAGTACCTCCACTCACTCGCCCACGTCGACCAATACGCCCACACACTGCCTTAGCGCTGGCGTACTCAACCTAGGACCCCTGTGACCTGAACCTCTATTTACTGGAACATGTGGGTGTGATCCGAAGAGCACTTAACCCTTTCCAGTAACTATTGGTTGTTAGAGAATTCCCGAGTGACCAGCGAACCTCCCTTAAAATAAAAAAACTTACACAAATCACGTTAGAATGTACAAATAGCGTTTATGACCCTCCTAGCGTACGCAAATGGTACTGGGTCAAGTTACTAACTAATGCACACAATTACATGCGGTACAATCGTTCTGCACATAAGCAACTAATCTTATGTGCGGAACGACCAGTGTAATCGAAAATTGTGGCTGCGAATTCCTTCAGCCAGAGCTTAATGGCCTATATGGGTACCGCACCAACCCTCCTGGTGTTGTGCTTCCTGACTCTATCTATAGCGGACTTCCTAGTCTGCTTTACCTAGACCTCCTGGTCTGTTTCTGGACCTCCTGGCCCGTGACCTCCTGGTCTGTGTCTACAGTAGACCTCCTAATCTGCTATACTCTAATGCTCTTATTTTAATATGTTTAACAAGGGATGCCTCCCAAGCCACCGTGCCGTCACTTACACGTATGTACCTCACGAGAACTCGATGATTTCCTGTGGTTCCACCCAAAAATTAGAAACTTATATATATGTATACACACACTTTCACCTCATATACTCTTTACTTTCGTTTCTGCGCAGAAATCCCTTTCATTCAGTATCGCAGGCTAATCCAGAGGAGTTGCAACTAGAGAAGGATCTATTAGCTTAAAATTTTGGACACTGAGATTGATTTGCGCTATTATCAGGTTGCCTCCGTATCGCCTACTAAAACAATACTATCGTGTGATTTGTATTATGTGGGCGTACCCAGACGCTCCGTTGCGTAATATACGCTCTGTGCGTCGGCCCTTGCGTCGTGTACGCTAGTCCCGCCCTTTGTTAGAGACACGTGTACGCAAGCCAGGTATATCCACAGAAATACAACTAACACGTTTATATCAATGTAGATGATCTTTAACTGTAATCATCTACCGAGCACCACACAGATCTTTCCTTGTATCTTTAGGTAAAGCCGTGTGCGTGTTTTACAATTTACTCCTTAACGTATTAATATTACTTTTAACTACCAATAGCAACAAATCTTTCTCAGCACGTTATCAATTATAAATGGCAAGCAGGAAGGTGAGATGTGAAAATACACAAATAAAAGAAATGCAGGTGTGTGCGTGTGTTGCGTGTGTTTTAAAAGACAATAGCGTTTTTGTTCTTACCTTCCGGTTCCGTATTCCACCAGCACTCCTACAGCGAAGCGATGCAGACACTTATCTAGTCAGCACTACAGTATCCCTCACCACCAATACGGATACAAAGGGATACTGCCTTCCCGCCCTTGCTGACAGATAAAGTCTGTGTTCGCTAGTGCGGATATGTGGAGGACGGACGAGCCGCCAATTGATAAAGCTAAATATTTATCTTATAACATTCACTATATGTGGGTAAGAGACTCAGTATGCAATTGGCGTATGGGGTACCGTAAGGGTATGCACTTAGTGTAGCAGACGCTTAGCCGTGGCCGAGACGCACATGCGGCACGCTCGCTCACAGCTTAACGCTTGGTGTTGAGCACGCTATAGGCGGCCGACTACCGTAATGCTACGCTACCAGCGTAGCGGACGCTCGTGACCACGAGGGGAACACGAGCGGCGCAGACGCTCACGGGATGACACTCAGTAAACCTTGTATGCAACACACTGAAAGATTGAGTTTGTACTGTAAACCTTACTACAGAAATACTGTAGCGATATAACGCTGCTTAACCTTGTTAACACAAAAGCTGCTTGAGCGATTGAGACGCTCCGAATACCCTCAGTAATGTAATAAACACACAATACCTTTCTAAGGTTCCAACACCTTTACTAACAATATCTAGCTATGTAAAAAGGGGAAAACAGTTAACAGTTCATACACTACAGACTAACATCAATATCTAAGCAGAATAACTACACATAAATATACAATAGCGTCTTAATCCTATACAATAACAGAGAGAGAGAGAGAATATGGCAAATACAAACAGAGAATAAGTTGGTTACAGAGAATAACTTACACACTGGGAACGATCGCTGCGCAGTCCTGGTACCAGCTCTCTAGTTAGTCAATGATGAAAACCGTTGTGGAGAGAAGACTGAGCTGGCCAGGCTGGCTGTTTTTATATACACTGCGTACAGTACACTACAAAGGGACCTATAATCTCATTGTTCATTGGACACAGGAATGTCTCCCCGCATTATAACAAAAGGTCATAGGTTAGTTTGAACAGGTGGGCTGTGACTATATCGAACTGCTCAGGTGGGAGGGAATCTCAGGATTCCCGCCGCATGGATAATGAACCGCAAATATAGTAAATGTCCAGAAACTACTAATAGACATAACTATACGCAGGAGCGATTAATCTTTACCTAACCAGCACCGGATTGTTTCTAATAAAATGTTCTTTAGTTAGGTACCAAACACCACTGCTCAAACCCTGTCTGACCCTTCGTATCATGCAAAGAGGAATTCCTCTGTCCAGCGACCAGTTACAATAAGCAAACTTACAGTTATTATTAAGGGGAACATTACCTATAAAACATACTATTTGGATTTACTATGTAACGATTGAGTCGCCCGCTAGACGCACACAAACTCTACCGTAAATGCACATACCACGCGCTCGAGCGCATGGCCGAGGAGGCGCCGTCACGCAACTGCGAATATGCGCACGCACGGGAGAGAATGTGCACGTGCAGCGGGCAAGCGCATGGGGTGAATGTATGGCAACGTGTAGCATGATATTTTTCCGACTTTGACAATGTATTAGTTGATGATTAATAACAAAAGGTGGCAATGAAAGGCATTAGACATCTAAACCATAAATAAAATTGCCAATGACTAACATGTTTCCCCTAGATGCAGTTGCGTTGTGAAAGACTCACCTCTACTTACCTGGGCACAGTCTGATTGCAGAAGAAGAGCAAAATACACCCCCACTCCATGCATGAGGCAAGACAAACATGGCAAATATCAAAGTGTAAGTGCCCCACAATGACTCCTTGCGCCACAAGTGATTGCTGAGATGCAGCCCCTTCCAGCAAAGGCTGGCCTCCAACAGAATTCAGACTGAATCAAAATTAGTCAGGCAACTTAAGACATCAATAGAGAGCAAGGGTTTAGGTGGAGGGGATGCGCCATCCAAAAGGAAAGTAGGCTGTGTACACTCCACCCATACCTTAAGTATCCCTAACCAAACACACTAAAAATCCACATAACGTTTGGCTTTCTTGGTATCAGGGTAACCCCAATATTTGGATCCCACGGTCGCACATCCTCGAGGTAACATTATAAAAGTGTAAAGTGCAAACAGAATACTCTGTAATAATCCCCATAACGTTAACACACAAACATTTTTATCAACAGCTGCCCTTATTTAAGGCAATTGTCTATACACCTGATATTGTGAAGATTGCGGGATTTATGTTGTGGGATTTGAGGGAGGCTCATAGTTGTGTGGACCATATGGGTGCTGTGGGTAGGCTTGGTCTTGCTGTTGTGCTTGTGTGGTATTCCCTAGAGTATGTGGAAATGTGCGCTCAAACAATGACATCTGCCTATCATGCATGGTCATTAACTGCACCATAAATGATTGATGCATTTCCTTTTCGGACACAAGATATCTCTCAATTCATGCATATTCCTGGGAATTCAGCTCACTATCCGCCTCACGCAGGTGCTCCATGATAATGGATGTCATTGCTCTGACTGTTTGTTCTGTTTTGTTCAGTTTCTTTTTCCGCTGTGGAACGTTGTAGACTGTGAAGGGGATGAAATTTTTTTTTAATCAACAATGATTATATATAAAAATAGCAGTGGTAGCATATACGTGTTTGTGGCCTTCTCCCACCTGCACACTAGCTATACTATGCAACATTACCATGATCATTGACAAGGCAAAACCACAGCATTGACTGGAGCACCCTCACTGCTACTGAAATAGCTAAAACGTGTTGAGAAATGAGCCTGTAGGGCTGGAGTGTAAAACTCGCAGCCCTCCAGCTGTTGTGGAACCACACATCTCAGCATGCCTTTACATAGATTTTTTATAGGGACTGCTGTAACTGTGGCAGGGCATGCTAGGATGTGTAGTTCTACATAAGCTGGAGGTCCCGGAGTTTTTACACCCCTGCTGTACAGTGGTTTGTATGTATGTAAATGTTTGTAAATGTTAATACTTACTATTTGAGCGCAAAGTCATGGTCTTGTGACGTCTCCACCTGAGACTCCGGTATGTCCTCAATCGTTGCGCTGATGGAATCATTGTTAACTGTTGATTCTTCGAAACTGCTGTCTGATATAAGCAGCGGGGATGGTGGGCTGCATTGTGAGCTGGGAAGGCTGTGCTGTGTTTCCTCACGGTCCTCCTCTACTGACATCTGACAACTGGCACAGCTGGATGATAGTGCTATGGGATTTATTAGCACAGTTTTGCCGAAGACACTATAGCATAGGTCATAATATGCCCATTCCATCCATCCAGCGCCACATTTCTTGCGGGTATGGTCATGTACTTTAGTAAATTGTTTGTGTAGTGCCTTCAATTTGTTGACGACTTGTTGCTGGGGTTTTTGGATGCCTCTTTCTGCCAGCATAAGGGATATGTTCTTGTAGACGATAGCATCCTTAACTGTTCCAGTCACCTGCCTTCTAATTTCTTCCTCTCCCTGAATATTAAGCAGCTCTTTTATCTCTGTGTCTGACTAGGTATGGGTAGCCATATTGCTGTGCTGGAGCTTCTGCCGCTGTGTAGTATCTGTTTGTTTGGAAGCTGCTGCAATAAATATCTGCATGTGCCCAGCGTGACTTCAGAGTGTCTCTTTGTTTGCAAGCTGCTTCAATGCCTGCATGTACCCTGCGGAGTGTCTTTGTGCAAGCTGTTGCAAAAACTGTGCCCAGCGTGTCTCCCAGCATCTCAACTCTGCGTTTAGAAGCTGCTGTGATAGCTGCATGCGCCCAGCGTGTCTCCCAGGGATGACATCATCTTCCTGTGCCTCAGAAGCCCCAATCAGTATCTCAGAGCGTTACTCGGGTCTGAAAACATGGGTAATGACCGTTTCCACTGCACAATTACTCGGGTCATTACCGTGTTCAACCCAGGTAGCTACCCTGGTAGGATTCCAGGGTCACTCAACCCGTGTTGAGCAGTTTCCACTTACTAGAAGAAACCTGTGTCGATGCGTGCCTCCTTGCAAAAACACGGGTAAATTTAGCTAGTGGAAAAGGGGTATTACAGGTTGAGTATCCTATATCCAAATATTCCGAAATACGGAATATTCCGAAATACGGAATTTTTTTGAGTGAGACTGAGATAGTGAAACCTTTGTTTTCTGATGGCTCAATGTACACAAACTTTGTTTAATACACAAAGTTATTAAAAATATTGTATTAAATGACCTTCAGGCTGTGTGCATAAGGTGTATATGAAACATAAATGAATTGTGTGAATGTACACACACTTTGTTTAATGCACAAATTTATTACAAATATTGGCTAAAATGACCTTCAGGCTGTGTGTATAAGGTGTATATGTAACATAAATGCATTCTGTGCTTAGACTTAGGTCCTATCACTATGATATCTCATTATGGTATGCAATTATTCCAAAATACGGAAAAATCCCATATCAAAAATTCCTCTGGTCCCAAGCATTTTGGTTAAGGGATACTCATCCTGTAGTCACTGGCCTATATCTCTGAATGACACCCTAACTGAAAATGGGATGCAGTGATGTGACCGCCGCTCGGGATCCTGAGCTTTGATGCGCTTTCCCCCACCGCCATTCTGCTGCTGGGATCCCGTGGTCATATGCTGACCGCCTAGATCCCCAGCGCCAGACTCCCAGCCCCAACACCTGAAAACCCTAATCTGTCTACTAATTTACAGCCTCACCACATAAAGGAGATTCATTTAATTTAATTGGATTGTATTACAGAAGCAGCAGGGCCCTTGTAACTAACTAATGGCTGCTTGTGGCAGTTTCAGGGCAACAACTGTTGAAAGGAGGGAAGGACCCTTCATGATCACTGTTTATTTGGTGATAGTGCAGATTTAGGTTAAACTAAATGTGCAAAATAGCTAATCCTTGATGTTATAAAAAAGTATGGTAAATTTAAATTGGGAAGTGAACATACAACAAGTTTGCAATCACCATTCTATAGTTCAACATGCTGGGGGAAGGATGTTCTATTTTTATTATAGAGATCTAACAGTTATTGCATTTTGGACAATTTTAGAAGGTGGACTACACTATATACTATACTAGATACTTCTAATTTAGATTTGTTGTTGGACATACATTATAGTTTGTATATTTATATATTTTTTTTTATTAGGAGAGCTGTCATACACTAATGGTTTCTTTACCAGTAGCATCTAGTGTGATTTAAGGACATGTTGCTTTTTTTTTTTTAAGTTATATTTATTGGACACTCTTCATAATACACCATTCACTTTCAAAGTGTATTAATATATATATGTATTTGCAGAATGTTCCACATACAATATATATCGATATAAATAGAATCTAGTATTGTAATAAAATACAAATAATAATAATAATAATAAAAATACAAAATACTAGGACCATATGTGGCATCCTATAAATAAAATGTAACAATAATAGCTAATTTTCCAGCTGCCCCCTGCCCCAATGATGCACTTTGCTTGTAATTGCCATAAAGATCATTGTAGTTTCTAAAGAATTCTCTTTGTAGTGCATGGAGTTATTGTGAGTCTAGTCAAACTGCCTGCTCTGGTTCATGTTACATAGGTAGTCAGACTGTAGGTTTCACCATATATTTTATTGTTCCTCAGAGAACCTACTTCAACAACGTTGATACATTTAGCAGTGTTTCTTTGGTTTTTAAAAATATGCACCTGCTACAATGAATATCTTATACTTTACGATGATGATGATGATGATGATGATTGATTATTATTATTATTTCTGTTTATCAGATTATAATTAGTGAAATAAATGATGGACCACATATTTATAAATATTATTTCAGCCTCACATATGGCTGGCCCACTATGTATAGTTGGCAGGTCCACTTTAATGTCTGTGGGCGGGATGTATTAAGTCTTGAGGGGATAAAGTAGAGAAGTTGTCTAAAGCAACTAATTCCTTTCTGACGGTTGTTTCAAAAACTGGAGCTAAATGTACTATAGCGACATAATAGCTCCTCCTGCTTCACCTCTTATACTGTATATTGAATTATAGCCATTTAGGAATAAAACTTTTTGATGTATGATGTATGTTGATTCAGCCATATTGCATACCAGGGTCATAATTAGCGCAGAAATCTCACTTTTTATCTGCTTCACCTCTTAACCAAGGGAAAGCAGCAAGCAATAGTGATGATATGTATTAACATCTCAGCTGTCGGAGAGGGAGAGTGAAAATTCCCCCCTCTGAAGATGCCTGTCAGACCCCCACAGCGCATCAGCCTAGTGTTCATGAGCTGTGTCTTACCTCCTGGCTAGCTCCACTGGGCATGCACGAGAGATTGCAACCTTTGTAAGATCTCACACACAGCCTGGAGCCCGGCAGCCCCTGCAGCCAGGGACAGAGCTGCCCCTGCTGTGGTGAATGGGCAATGACACCTGCAGCTGTTGAAATCAATAGCTGCAGGAGTTTAAATGGTCAGTGCCACTGACCGTCCATACATTGGCCAGCATATTGGTGTGCTATCTTGTAGATAGCAACTCCAATAATGACGGGTTCATAGTGCCCCAGGCATTTGCCAGTAATTACTGCTGTCTCACATGGGGGAGTAGCTGTATCAGCGCACATAACATGCTCTAATACCGCTTCTCGCCCAAATTGCCTGGTCTTACATCTACCCCAGTGCAAATAAATGACAGTTAGAAACGTAGAGATTTCCCACTTTGTCTCTTTCCAATGCTTGATATATGCAGAACCCTTTAGCAGTTAAGCTTCATTAAGCACACAGAATGTGAAAGGATATGTAAGAATTTTAGAAGTCTAACTTAATAAAGCAACATTTGTAACTTCAAGGTAGTACATATTGATAAGGGCACAAATTTAACACTGACCTAGATCAAATCAGTTCTAATTGGCTTCATTCTGATATAATTCTCCTGACCACATTGATTTTTAGCATTTTGCTGTGTTTAGGGGCCACAATGGTGTAATTCACCAAGGATAACATAAGCAGGACCCTGGTAACTTTACTGAAAATGTTGATACCTGGATAGCTTCCTGATATGCAAGTGTCTCTTGGACAGTAGGCATGTATGCATAAAAGTTGGGACAATTGGCAACTAGCAAAATCTTTGCATCTCACTTTAGTTTGCTTTATATTGCACATTTCTATCAATGTAATGATAACCCATCCTGTATCTGAAAACAAAGATCACAACAATCTCACCAGAGTGAAGAAAGAAAACAAGAGGATTAATTATAAAGTAGTATGCAAATGATGACATAGAAGAGTTTAAATTACTCAATAAAGAGTCTGTAAGTAATCACACTGGTAACACCATAATAAGCCCGTAGAACCAGAAACAATTATTCACCTAATGTATAACAGATGCCTTTCCCTTAAGGGCCCTACACAGTGTGCGATTTGAACGATGAACGATATGAACAATGGAATGATTTTTCAGTAACGATTTTTGCATACACACTGTACGATTTGTATGAACAATTTGAACGATTTGACATTGCAAACATCGATATCGTCCAAATTGGCTTGCAAGATTAAACAATGATAAACAAACGATGAACGATTGCAGGGACGCTCATCGTTCATCGTCGGTGCCTCCACACTGAATGATATGAACGATATATCATTCATTTTTTAATGATATTGTCCATATCAATCTTAAATATCTACCAGTGTGTAGGGCCCATTAAAGCGAGATGTACTTACCTTTACACCAGGCATGTCCAAACTGCGGCCCTCCAGCTGTTGAGAAACTACACATCCCAGCATGCCTTGACACAGCTTTAGCATTCTCTGACAGCAAAACTGTGTCAGGGCATGCTGGGATATGTAGTTTCACAACAACTGGAGGGCCGCAGTTTGGACATGCCGGTTTTACACGGATGCTACCTGGGCTACTACATGGCTTATCAAAGGTTACCCAAGGATATTCAGATTATAAATAAGGTCAAAACAAATACAATAAATCAATGGAAACGATCAATATAAATATTGAGCATGAGAAAAAAGTAAAAACCTATGAAATATTGTTTGCAGCAGTACAGAATAGCACATACATGCATCCGGAAAGTATTCACAACGCTTCACTTTTTCCACATTTTGTTATGTTACAGCCTTATTTCACAATGGAATAAATTCATTTTTCCCCTCAAAATTCTACACACAATACCCCATAATGACAATGTAAAAAAAGCGTTTTTTAGATGTTTGCAGATTTATTAAAAATAAAAAACTAAGAAATCACATGTACATAAGTATTCACAGCCTTTGCTCAATACTGTGTTGATACACCTTTGGCAGCATTTATAGCCTCAAGTAATTTTGAATACAATGCCACAAGCTTGGCACACCTATCTTTGAGCAGTTTCGCCTATTCCACTTTGCAGCACCTCTCAAGCTCCATCATGTTGGATGGAGACGTCGGTGCACAGCCATTTTCAGATCTCTCCAGAGATGTTCAGTTGGATTCAAGTCTGGGCTCTAGCTGGGCCACTCAAGGACATTCACAGAGTTGTTCTGAAGCCACTACTTTGATATCTTGGCTGTGTGCTTAGGGTCGTTGTCCTGCTGAAAGATGAACCGTCCAGTCTGAGGTCAAAAGCGCTCTGGAGCAGGTTTTCATCCAGGATGTCTCTGTACATTGCTGCATTCATCTTTCCCTCTATCCTGACTAGTCTCCCAGTTCCTGCCGCTGAAAAACATCCCCACAGCATGATACTGCCATCACCATGCTTCACTGTAGGGATGGTATTAGCCTGGTGATGAGCATTCACAGAGTTGTCCTGAAGCCTCTCCTTTGATATCTTGGCTGTGTGCTTAGGGTCGTTGTCCTGCTGAAAGATGAACCGTCCAGTCTGAGGTCAAAAGCGCTCTGGAGCAGGTTTTCATCCAGGATGTCTCTGTACATTGCTGCATTCATCTTTCCCTCTGTCCTGACTAGTCTCCCAGTTCCTGCCGCTGAAAAACATCCCCACAGCATGATACTGCCATCACCATGCTTGACTGTAGGGATGGTATTGGCCTGGTGATGAGCGGTGCCTTGTTTCCTCCAAACATGACACCTGGCATTCACGGAAGAGTTCAATCTTTGTCTCATCAGACCAGAGAATTTTGTTTCTCATGGTCTGAGAGTCCTTCAGGTGCATTTTGGCAAATTCCAGGTGGGCTGCCATGAGCTTTTTACTATGGAGTGGCTTCTGTCTGGTCACTCTACCATACAGGCCTGATTGGTGGATTGCTGCAGAGATGGTTGTCCTTCTGGAAGGTTCTCCTCTCTCCACAGAGGAATGCTGTAGCGCTGACAGAGTGACCATCGGGTTCTTGGTCACCTCCCTGACTAGGGCCCTTCTCCCCCGATCGCTCAGTTTAGACGGCCGGCCAGCTCTAGAAAGAGTCCTGGTGGTTCTGAACTTCTTCAATTTACGGATGATGGAGGCCACTGTGCTCATTGGGACCTTCAAAGCAGGAGATATTTTTCTGTACCCATCCCCAGATTTGTGCCTCAAGACAATCCTGTCATGGAGATCTACAGACAATTCCTTTGACTTCATGTTTGGTTTGTGCCCAGACATGCACTGTCAAGTGTGGGACCTTATATAGACAGGTGTGTGCCTTTCCAAATCATGCCCAATCAACTGAATTTACCACAGGTGGACTCCAATTAAGCTGTAGGAACATCTCAAGGATGATCAGTAGAAACTGATACGCCTGAGCTCAATTTTTAGCTTCATGGCAAAGGCTGTGAATACTTATGCACATGTGAATTCTTAGTATTTTATTTTTAATAAATTTGCAAAAATCTCAAAAAAACTTTTTTCACATTGTTATTATGGGGTATTGTGTGTAGAATTTTGAGGGGAAAAATGAATTTACTCCATTTTGGAATAAGGCTGTAACATAACAAAATGTGGAAAAAGTGAATCGCTGTGAATACTTTCCGAATGCACTGTATAATAATACATAATACAGTACATACATTGTTAGCCTGGTTGCTGAACCCATAGAGGGGGTCCCTGAAGGGCAGTTTGAACTAATGCTAGTTTTACCAGTGATGCTTTTGGTCTCCCCTTCCCCACTGGGTATGACCAGTTCTGGTGCTTATTGCACCAAGGATCTTTACCATACCCATGGTGGTGGGTACGGGGGTAATGTAAGGGCTAAGTACAGATATAACACATTTTGTTTTTGGAAAACTACAGGTCCCAGCATGATTCAGTTGCTAAAAATGACTGTCAGGACCTGCTGGCACTTGAAGAACCACAAGTGCCAACTTGTCCTGGCACCTGTAGTTCATAAAGAGAAAATGCAAAAAAAAAACACATTGACACAGTTTAATAAAATCACAATTTAATAAAGAGACAGAGATGAAAGAAGAGGGGAAGGTATAGAGATATATGGTAGTTAGAGAAGGAAGTAAAGAAGATATATGGGGGAAAAGGTAGGTGATATGAGGAATAGGGGCGGGGCAGATTTAGGAGTGAGGCCGCCCCTAAACACAACAGTAATGGCCGCCCCTTCCCTGTGTAATTTTATTATTTTTATTGTTTGGTTATAAGCCCTCATTTAAGGATCTCCAATTTAATAATAAAGAAAAGTCACTAACTATGACATTTGTTTATATTTGTAATTTTGTATACATACAGTATTTACGAAGTAGAAGATCTTACAGGGCAGTCTGTGCATGTCCTACAACATTTACACTCCGTTCAAGAGGGCATATGGTACAGTACAATGGAAATATTTTGCAGTTACTGGCACTTTTTAGACTGACAGTACCAACACAAGCATCCAAGTGCCGCTCCCAAACACATGGCGCCCCTAGGCACATACCTGCCTTTTAATAATGGGAAATTCGCCACTGAATAGCGGGAGAAAAGGAGAGAAATGGGAGGAACGGTAAGTTACAGAAGAGAGAGAGAAAACCTACAATGCCAGCTAGCAACCCTGGAAATGGTGAGCCTAAAATACTTGTACTAGTATATATACTGTGTATATGTCTACATATATAAATAAATGGCCTTCCATACTCCCAGATGCTTCGTATTCACCGCATTAATAGCGATAGGGTGATGTCTGAAACCCAAATTGATTTATTGATAAAAAAAATTCCTAGATCGTGGTTATAGTAAGGATTTGTTAGAGGCTTGTAAAAGTAAAGTTTTATCTCTGGATAGAATTTCTTTAGTTAATAATACAAACACATCAGCCACCCTGGATATTAGTAAAAGAAAGAAGTTTGGGTGGGTCAATAAATTTAATCTTGCTTCCCCTACTATTAATAAAACAATTAAAAAGTTATGGCCTATTGTACAAAGCGATGCTAAATTAAAACTTGCCAATTATGATGTAATGTCCTGTTACTCCCGTGGACGTAACTTAAAAGACATCTTGGTAAAAACCGATGTATCTTCCTTAAGTATCCTTAACCGCCCCTTGTTTGGAAGGACACGTATGGGTTGCTTTAAGTGTACATGCACTACTTGCCAGTTTTTGTTAACTGGCGACACGTTCCAACATCCTCATTCAGGCAAAACTTATAAAATCCTCCATCATTTTACTTGTAATTCATCTTTTGTTGTTTATCAAATTATCTGCCCCTGCGGTTTGAGTTATATCGGTAAAACCGAGAGCAAATTTAAAGAGCGAATGGGTAATCATCGGAGTGCCATTCGGGCAGCTATTAGTTCAGGTTCTAGCGACCAACCGGTCGCTCGTCATTTTGCGGAGTTCCATCATACCCTTTCTAGCTTAAGATATCGGATGATCGATACTATTTTGCCAAATGCCCGAGGAGGTGATCGCTCCCTGCGCCTTTTGAAGTGTGAGGCGCGATGGATCTATAGGCTAAATGTAATTTCCCCTAACGGGTTAAATGAGAATATCACCTTTGCAAGTTTACGTTGAAATTATCTTTGCTGCTAGTCTGTATGGTGAGGCAGTGTATTAGCGTTGTCTCTATGTGTAGGTAAGATTTCCTTGTGCTTTGTATTTTATGTATATGCCAGCATTGATTTTGTATTGTATTGTTACAGTGTCGATGATGAACTCTGTATTGTATTTTTTCAGCTTGTTTTTGGGTTGCCATGGTCACGGTGTACGTAGTAGAATGCGCCTCACGGGTGACGTCAGTGGGTGTGCGGCGACGGGGCGGGTGTGCAGTCCCAGCCCGGGAACCGCTATTTTTTTGTTTGGTGGGCACTATAAAGGTATGTGTTGTACTTACTATTATAATCCTGATGACAATATTTTCAAATATTGAAACGTTGATTGATTGAATTATACAGTCACCGCCTGTCATTTTTTCGCTGCTAATTTTGGCTCGAGTGCCGCACCTGCGCTTGTTATATGTGTACATATATATATATATATATATATATATATATACATACACACACACATATATATATATATATAGGATGCGGTCAATTTACCTACAATCAAAATACCAATTGTGAAAACACCGACAACCATTGACTGACAGCCAAAATCCCAACAAGGTCAAAATTCCGACATGGTAAAAATACTGCCATTTAAAATACAGACAAGGTCAAAATACCGACATTTAAAATGTCGACAAGTCAAAAAGTCAGCATGATTTTTTTCATGATTATAATGGTGAGCGCAGCAAGCCATGCGGACGTGGTACACTTATACGGTGCCCATGTCGACCTATGCCGACATACACAAAAATATGAAAAACTTCTGTTGACGTTTTGACCTGTCAACATTTTAAATGTCAGTATTTTGACCGTCGATCAATTGTTGTCTGTATTTTGAGAGTCTGGATTTTGATTGTAGGTATTTTATACTAAACCATATCTATCTATCTATCTATCTATCTATCTATCTATCTATCTATCTATCTATCTATATGCAGTAATGGTCGGCACTCTATAGTTCCATATACTGAAGCCCAGATGCCCTCCTAGGTGTGTAAATACCAATAGATACAATACCAGTTAGTGAATTGGCCAATGCACCTTCATGCAGGTCCTACACTATTACAGAGTCTAAAAACCTGGCACCCGTCTCACACATCATATGCCTGTTAGGTTTAATGTGCACCTGCCACACACCTTATGGCTTTTAAAGGTACACTAGTCACCTGACAATGGCTAATAGATTACTAAGAAACAGCTGATACAGGTTCAAGATAATTGAGTCTACATAGGGGTGCATGAGAAAGCTATGATGTGTTAGACGGTTGCCAGGTTTTAAGACTCTGTAATAGGCCAATTCACTAACTAAACCCCCATCATTTATTTATTAATGTGTTGAGGATAAGTGAGCTTGATATGGTGAGTGCTGGGTTTTTTGTTTGTATGATTTTGAGTGATGCGGTCATGGGCTACATGCACCCCACCCCACCCTATGAGTGGTAAGTCCATTTGTGTACCCCACTTCTGGGGTGGCGAGTGCCGAGGTTACATGCACCCCACCCTATGAGTGATGAGTGCACTTGTGTGCCCCACTTCTGGGGTGGCAAGTGCTGTGGTTTTATATGTGAGTGTGTGTGTGTGTGTGTGTGTGTGTGTGTGTGTGTGTGTGTGCGTGTATATGTATATGTATGTATATATATATATATATATATATATATATACAAAGCTGTGGTCTTCTAGAGAGGGGTAAGCATCAGCCCACTCTCAATGCATAAAGAACCAGGTGGCACTCAGAGGACTGGTGAAAAAGATACTGTGTACTGAATAAATCAAAATCAATCAAACAAATGGCATAACTCCGCCAACGTTTCAGCGCCACACAGGGCGCTTTTTTCAAGGCTAAATGCTGTGGAAAATGCAAAACCAAACAGTGTGAGAAAACGTACCTTTTTGGGTTAGTTTGAGTCAGACCGCGCGCTGGAGCAGCGGGAGCTGGCGTCCGGCGGAACTTCCGGTGAGTTCCTGTGTCACGTTACCAGGAAGTGACCTCATCTGGTAACTAAGTAACCGCGGGCGTCCCAGCCTTCGCTGTTAACCCGCTGTTCCTGGCGGAAGAAAGTGAATGTACAGTCAAGAGTGACGTACTGTGGCTAAATCAAAACAATGCTGGAAGAAATCAAGAATCGATCTATAGTGAACATAATAGGTGTATATACTTAAATGGATTGCCAATCTAAGTGAATGTGTGGCAGTAATAAAAACAAAGCAACTGCTGATTAGAGCATAAGATAATAAGTGCACTCTTAAAAATGTACAAAGTGGAAAAGTTAAAAACAAAGATGGTACAAAAACCAATTATGGTGACAGTCTTTATGTGGGAATATGTCAAAAATAATTAATATAAATTTAATGATGACCTATGTAGGTCAATTGAATATTTAGTATGCATGACTAATGGCTGTCATATAATTGTACTGATGTCTCATGCCCATAGTATGCCATTATATAAGTAACATATAGTGGCTATATATAGTGCAGTAAAGGAATGACCTGTGGCATGGAAACTGCTGTCTGCAGATCGAGCTAAAAAGACTATATGCAGGGGTGAGGGGAATTGTGACACGTTTACTGAAGAGTGTGTAATATGTTGCAAGAAGATATACATAGTGCCTCATACTAGTTAATGATTATAGAAACACACTCCAGGCAATATGTTCATTGAGTCCTTTAGGCGCCAGGGTCGTCAAGCGATGAATCCATTCAATTTCTCTTTGTGCTAATGCTTTAGCCCGGTCGCCTCCCCTATTGTGCAATGTTATGTGGCCACAATCATATGTCTCAGTTGATGCAATTGGTGCTGTGCTTGCTTGAAATGTCGGGCCACCGGCTGTTCATTAGGTTTGCCATCTATGGCTGCCTTAATGGCAGACCTGTGAAGTGCCATTCTCTCTCGGAAAGTTCGTGTGGTTTGTCCCACGTATAGTAGACCACACGGACACGAGATGACATAAATCACGAATTGTGAAGTGCAAGTGACATAGTGTCTGATTTTGAAACTCTTTTTGGTCTTGGGATGAATGAAGACAGGACCTGTATCCATGTGTTTGCATGTTGTGCAGGAAAGACAGCATTGGCACCCTGGTTTGTGCAAAATCGACTTTTTTGGGGTAACATAGGTTTTCACGAGCATGTAGCGTAAAGTACGCCCCCTGCTGAAGCATGACATGATAGAAGTGTTCTGAAAACAAGGTAATAGTGGGTCCGTATTCACAATAGGCCACAGGGCTCGTGTTGTCCTGGTAATTACAGAGCTAGCTGTAGTGTATTGTGTAATGAAGGGTACCTTCTTGTTGGTCTGCCGCCTCAGAGATCTAAATATGTTAGTTCTGGGAATTGTCAAAACGTCACGCTTAGTTCATTCCAACTGTCGTCTATCATAACCCCTTTGTTGAAATTGTAGGGTAACTTGATCGAGTGCTGCTTCTAATTGTTCTCTGTTGCTCGTGATCCTGGCAACTTTCAACATCTGGGACCTTGGGAGACCCTTTTTCAATGTGGGGGGATGGAAACTGTTACTCATTAATAGGGTATTGCGGTCCATTGGTTTGTGATACACAGACGTACAGATGGCTCCATCAATGATGTCAATTTTAATGTCTAAGAAGTGTATTGTTGTTTGACTAGATTCGATGGTTAATTTAATCAGAGTGTCACTCCTATTGATGCCCATGAGCAAGTCCACCAGCTCCAATGCGCTGCCGGTCCAAAAGAGTAATAGGTCACCTATGTATCGTTTATACAACAAGGTCCTAGCTTGAATTGCCCCCGAGCCAAAAAAACTGACATTCCTGCTCAAACATGTACACGTTCGCATAACTCGGAGCGACGTTCGATGCCATCGCGCACCCTGTAAGCTGCACGAAGAATTCTCCATTGTGTAGAAAATAATTATGCGTGAGTGTGTATTCAAGACGTTTCAAGAACAAAGGAATGTACAATCCCTGAAAATCTTCAGATTCTAAGAAGTGTTGCATTGCCAGAAGACCCTGATTATGTGGAATGAAGGTGTACAGACTCTGTACATCCATCGTGCAATCGTGCACATGATGGTGTTGTTGGGGACATTCGGTACTGTATCTCTTGTAACAAAAGTAACAGATGCATTGTATCTTTGAGATAGGTGGCTTGCCTGGTCACGAATGGTTGAATAAGCAAATCCAAGAATTGTGAGATCGGTTGAGTCAGGGATCCTCTGGCTGATGTAATTGGATGTCCTGGTGGATTCAGGCTGTCTTTGTGGACTTTGGGTACCGTGTACAATATTGGAATGATGGGATGTTTTTGCGTGAGAGAAAATGCAGTTTTAGAGTCCACATGCCCGTCGTGCACTGCCTGCTTACGAATAATGTAAATTTCTTGTTTGTATTGAACTGTCGGATTATGGCGTACATTTTTATACGTAGTGGTGTCCGCCAATTGTCGGTCAATTTCCCTGAATGACGATTGCTCCCCCTTTGTCCGCTGGTCGGATGATAATGTCTTTATAAGAGGCAAGATCCTTGATGGCCTGATGTTCTTGCATGGATGTGTTGCAGTAAATGCCAGACGATGCTCGATTGTACTTCTTCACAGATGTATCTAATAGTCTGGAGAAGGATTTGATTGCCGCACTGATGGATTGAGGATCAAACGTGGACTTTAATAAGAGCATACCTTCAGGGCCGGTTCCGGGGCTTCTGGCGCCCCGGGCGGCATTAGGGGGCATGGCTTCGTACAGGGGGCGTCAGTGGGGCACCCAGGGGGGGTTTCCGAGCACCCAGAAACCCCCCTCCACTAAAAATTTTTTTTTTTTTTTTTAGCTGCATGAGTATTGTTAATGGCTGTCTAGCGTCCTCTGCAGCCTGCTGTCTTCCTGGTGGCACTTGTAAATGCAATAAAAGTTTACTTTATTTTAATTATAGTACATATATATCCATGTGCATACATATATACACATGTATATACATACATACATATAAACACACACACACACATATGATATATATACATGTGTATATATACGTGTACTGTATGTGTGTATGTATATATATATATATATATGTATTCATGTTTAATATGCTATGTATATGTGTACATGTATGTGTGTGTGTGTGTGTGTGCATATATATATATATACAGTATATATATGTGTAGATATGTATATATATATATATATATATAGTCCAGGAAATGAACCCGCACTCTGATGCTGGTATAATTGAATAAATAGGGGGTGCCCTCAGCAAAGGTAGATGCAAGCAAGAAAAAAAGGCTGCGGCACTCCGTCAGTAAAATATTAGTGTATTGGTTAAGCAATCATTACAGCAGTGCAAATAGCAGCGACGTTTCGGTACTCGCAGGTACCGTTTTCAAGCTGCGTGCTGCTGAAAGAAAAAACAAGATAAACAAGAATAACTGAAGTGTACTTACTTAAATATCCCCCTGCTGCTGAGAGAGGCCGGGTCGCGGCAGCGTCCCGCACGGAGTCCATCCGTGACGGGCGCTTGCCGATGACGTCATGCCGCACGGCGCCAGGGCATTCCAGGGAGGCGTGAAGCGTTGCCTGGCAACCAGACGCCGGGGGCTGAGATCTCTCCCCGACCTCACACAGCAACTAAAGGAGACACAAATTAATCCTAGTTAGTGCAAACGATATATACATGTAAAATGGGTCAAAGTGAAGGAATAACAAGGGACATATAAGTGCAATATAGTGAGTGCGCAAGCAATATGCCTGAACACACACTAATGAAAGCAACAGGTGACCATGATGGTAATGATAACAAAACGACATCTACATCGAGAAATTAAATGAACCTGCAACACAACAAAAAGCAAGGGAAGCAATCATTACGGGGCTAAGATATTCTCATAATTACATGGACTTCTCATAATGAAATAGGGAAAAGGGATAAACTAATGGCCTATAGGTATGCATTGCTTATAAATAAGCTGCATGTAGACATAACATATCATATATGCCAATTATAATGGATGTTGATGAATAGTAGGATGCCCTGTTACAAAAAGGTATTCCAATTATAACGTTCGTTCAATCCAGCTGGTGATACTGTGTTGAGACGGTGTATCCACGACATCTCACACTTCAACAGCTTTCCATTGCGATCGCCACCACGAAGTGTTGGCGGAATGTGATCAATTAACATGTGTTTCAGCGAGGATAGTGGATGTCCGAACTGTTGGAAATGTCGGGCAACAGGTTGATCAGAGCCTCCACTGGCAATGGCTTTTCCAATGGAAGATCTATGAAGTGCCATACGTTCGCGTGCTGTACGAATGGTTTTGCCCACATAATACAGATTGCATGGGCAGATAATAATGTAGATCACATAAGTGGAAAGACATGACAGGGTATGTTTCAAGAATATATTTTTTGAAGTGTGAGGATGTTGAAATGATGGACCAGTTAGCATATGAGAGCAGGTGGTGCATCGCGGGCATTTGTAGCAGCCTGGTGACTTTGTCATGAAGTGGGGCACCGGAGTTGGTCTATCAAAGCCAGTGATGTCCGTGTGGACAACCATGTCCCTAATATTCCGTCCTCTTGTGAAACACGCCATGGGCCTTTTAGACTTGAAACAGGGTAAAGCTTCATCGGATGCCACAATAGGCCATAGAGCACGACTCGCTCTCTGAACCACTTGACTGGATGTGGAATATTCCATCTTCCAAGGAATTGTTGATTGGGTGTCCTTTACTTTGGGAATCAGCAATTGGGACCGGTCCAATGCTAAAATTTCCATCTTTAGTTTTTTTAACTCAGTGAGGTTATATCCTCTGGCCACAAATTTATCGATGATCACATCGATGCTGTTGGCTGCTATTGTTTTATCACTTGCTATCCTAGCCACCCGCATCATTTGTGATTTGGGCAGTCCACGTTTGAGAGGTTTAGGATGAAAGCTAGAAGCTGATAGCAGAGTGTTCCGATCGGTGGGTTTGGAAAACACCTCGGTCCGTAATTTGTGGTCTGTGATGGACACTTTGACATCCAAATAGTGGATTGAAACTGTGCTGTAATTAGCCGTGATCCTGATGGTGGATGGTCGGGAATTGATAGTTTCAATAAGATTCAGCAAGGTTTTTTCATCACCCACCCATAACATAAATAGGTCATCGATGTAGCGCATGTATATTGAAATATGACATGCACTCTCAGGGGCAGTAAAGAACATGGATTCTTCTTCAGCAAACATGAAAATATTAGCGTAGCTAGGTGCTACGTTACTACCCATGGCACATCCCGCCAGTTGCCGATAGAATGTGCCGTTGTAGATGAAGTAATTACGTGTTAATGTAAGTTCGAGCAACTGCATGAATATATCAATGTCGAGATCTGAAATTTCTTCTTCCATGTAGAATCTTCTCACTGCTGACAGACCCTGAGCATGGGGAATCGATGTGTAGAGACTATTGATATCCATGGTGACTAAGAATGCATTTGTTGGGATATCGGTGATAACATTCAACCGGTTGAGAAAACTTGTGGTATCCTTAATTAGTCTTGCATGTCGAATCACATAAGGTTGTAAAATCTGATCGAGATACATCGCTATAGGCTGGTACAAAGAGTCACGAGCCGAGATGATTGGGCGCCCTGGAGGAGACACAGGGTCCTTGTGAATCTTAGGGACGGTGTATATTATCGGACTCACTGGAAATGGTTGCTGTAGAGCCTGTAGGAGAGAATCATCTAGCTGGCCATTGACTTTGGCCTGTTGTAAGGTACCTGTGAGTTCTGCTTGGTACTGATGAGTCGGATCACAATCAAGTTTCTGGTATACGGCTGAGTCGGCTAATTGTCGTTCGATTTCCGCCATGTAGGCCCCCAGGTCCTGAACCACAATGGCGCCCCCCTTGTCTGCTGGGCGAATTACAATGTCTCTATACTCAGACAGATTTTTGAGAGCAAGGTGTTCATCCCTGCTTAAATTTTGATGTGGTCGGGGTTGAGCGTCCACAAATTTTTGAACCGAAGCATCCATCAGTCGGGAAAACGTTTGTATGGAAGAGTTTTGTGAAACAGGGTCAAACTTAGAACGGCTTCTCTTCCTTAGAAATTGTTGTGTAGGTGATGTGGTAGGAACTTCCGGAGAATTCTGAAAATGCTCCTTTAATCGGAGCGATCTGGAAAATCTATAGAGGTCGATATTCCAGGTGAGATCGTGATGTTTGTTGGTCGGCACAAAGGAGAGGCCCTTGTTGAGGACTTTCTCCTCTGTCTCGGTGAGCACGCGAGAAGAGAGGTTATAGATCATTTTTTCTTTAGGGAGGGAACTTCTTTTTTGCCTCGAGTTTTAACCCCCGCGGCGGGTGGCTTTGACTTTACAGCCTGATCTTTTATTTTCTTGGTCTGACCGCCTGGGGGCAGAGAGGTCCCCTCTAAAGGGTCATCTGAATCCCGGATTTGAAAATCACTATCGCTGTTTGAGGTGGCAGTACCTCTTGACCTATCTTCACGGTGTTGCCGCCAACTTTGGCGAGATCCTCCCTTTTGTGATCGCATGGAAGGACGATCGCCACCCATTAGCCAATGGTAGACTCTGTTGGTCTCATAGTCTTGCACAACTGTGTCATATTTCTTGAGCTTGAATTTAGACAATTCCTTCTGGTAGGTTTCAATGGTTGTTTTGATTTTGGAAAGCCAATCGGTGCCCGTGTCAGCAGATAGAATAGGGACATTGGTCGTTTGAAATTTGTTAATTTTCTCTCTTACCAAGTGGAGTTCTTTTTCAGATTCTTTGATCACAAGTAACATGAGGTCAAGTCCACACTTGTTGACAATCCCAATCCACTGCTGGCAGAATTCCGGGCTGTATCGACCGATAGTTGGTGCGTTGCGACAGCGGAAGCCGCGTGGTATCATCTTCTCCTTGAAGTATTTAGTCAATGTGACTCCATGCATAAGATAGTCGATTTCACTCTGATGCAAAGGAGGGCCATGGTTCTTTAGATAGGATAGGTATCCTATCTAAAGAACCATGGCCCTCCTTTGCATCAGAGTTCTCAGCAGAAGAAGTGTTTCAACAGCTAGTCAAATTAAAAAAACGTGAAATCGACTATCTTATGCATGGAGTCACATTGACTAAATACTTCAAGGAGAAGATGATACCACGCGGCTTCCGCTGTCGCAACGCACCAACTATCGGTCGATACAGCCCGGAATTCTGCCAGCAGTGGATTGGGATTGTCAACAAGTGTGGACTTGACCTCATGTTACTTGTGATCAAAGAATCTGAAAAAGAACTCCACTTGGTAAGAGAGAAAATTAACAAATTTCAAACGACCAATGTCCCTATTCTATCTGCTGACACGGGCACCGATTGGCTTTCCAAAATCAAAACAACCATTGAAACCTACCAGAAGGAATTGTCTAAATTCAAGCTCAAGAAATATGACACAGTTGTGCAAGACTATGAGACCAACAGAGTCTACCATTGGCTAATGGGTGGCGATCGTCCTTCCATGCGATCACAAAAGGGAGGATCTCGCCAAAGTTGGCGGCAACGCCGTGAAGATAGGTCAAGAGGTACTGCCACCTCAAACAGCGATAGTGATTTTCAAATCCGGGATTCAGATGACCCTTTAGAGGGGACCTCTCTGCCCCCAGGCGGTCAGACCAAGAAAATAAAAGATCAGGCTGTAAAGTCAAAGCCACCCGCCGCGGGGGTCAAAACTCGAGGCAAAAAAGAAGTTCCCTCCCTAAAGAAAAAATGATCTATAACCTCTCTTCTCGCGTGCTCACCGAGACAGAGGAGAAAGTCCTCAACAAGGGCCTCTCCTTTGTGCCGACCAACAAACATCACGATCTCACCTGGAATATCGACCTCTATAGATTTTCCAGATCGCTCCGATTAAAGGAGCATTTTCAGAATTCTCCGGAAGTTCCTACCACATCACCTACACAACAATTTCTAAGGAAGAGAAGCCGTTCTAAGTTTGACCCTGTTTCACAAAACTCTTCCATACAAACGTTTTCCCGACTGATGGATGCTTCGGTTCAAAAATTTGTGGACGCTCAACCCCGACCACATCAAAATTTAAGCAGGGATGAACACCTTGCTCTCAAAAATCTGTCTGAGTATAGAGACATTGTAATTCGCCCAGCAGACAAGGGGGGCGCCATTGTGGTTCAGGACCTGGGGGCCTAGATGGCGGAAATCGAACGACAATTAGCCGACTCAGCCGTATACCAGAAACTTGATTGTGATCCGACTCATCAGTACCAAGCAGAACTCACAGGTACCTTACAACAGGCCAAAGTCAATGGCCAGCTAGATGATTCTCTCCTACAGGCTCTACAGCAACCATTTCCAGTGAGTCCGATAATATACACCGTCCCTAAGATTCACAAGGACCCTGTGTCTCCTCCAGGGCGCCCAATCATCTCGGCTCGTGACTCTTTGTACCAGCCTATAGCGATGTATCTCGATCAGATTTTACAACCTTATGTGATTCGACATGCAAGACTAATTAAGGATACCACAAGTTTTTTCAACAGGTTGAATGTTATCACCGATATCCCAACAAATGCATTCTTAGTCACCATGGATATCAATAGTCTCTACACATCGATTCCCCATGCTCAGGGTCTGTCAGCAGTGAGAAAATTCTACATGGAAGAAGAAATTTCAGATCTCGACATTGATATATTCATGCAGTTGCTCGAACTTACATTAACACGTAATTACTTCATCTACAACGGCACATTCTATCGGCAACTGGCGGGATGTGCCATGGGTAGTAACGTAGCACCTAGCTACGCTAATATTTTCATGTTTGCTGAAGAAGAATCCATGTTCTTTACTGCCCCTGAGAGTGCATGTCATATTTCAATATACATGCGCTACATCGATGACCTATTTATGTTATGGCTGGGTGATGAAAAAACCTTGCTGAATCTTATTGAAACTATCAATTCCCGACCATCCACCATCAGGATCACGGCTAATTACAGCACAGTTTCAATCCACTATTTGGATGTCAAAGTGTCCATCACAGACCACAAATTACGGACCGAGGTGTTTTCCAAACCCACCGATCGGAACACTCTGCTATCAGCTTCTAGCTTTCATCCTAAACCTCTCAAACGTGGACTGCCCAAATCACAAATGATGCGGGTGGCTAGGATAGCAAGTGATAAAACAATAGCAGCCAACAGCATCGATGTGATCATCGATAAATTTGTGGCCAGAGGATATAACCTCACTGAGTTAAAAAAAACTAAAGATGGAAATTTTAGCATTGGACCGGTCCCAATTGCTGATTCCCAAAGTAAAGGACACCCAATCAACAATTCCTTGGAAGATGGAATATTCCACATCCAGTCAAGTGGTTCAGAGAGCGAGTCGTGCTCTATGGCCTATTGTGGCATCCGATGAAGCTTTACCCTGTTTCAAGTCTAAAAGGCCCATGGCGTGTTTCACAAGAGGACGGAATATTAGGGACATGGTTGTCCACACGGACATCACTGGCTTTGATAGACCAACTCCGGTGCCCCACTTCATGACAAAGTCACCAGGCTGCTACAAATGCCCGCGATGCACCACCTGCTCTCATATGCTAACTGGTCCATCATTTCAACATCCTCACACTTCAAAAAATATATTCTTGAAACATACCCTGTCATGTCTTTCCACTTATGTGATCTACATTATTATCTGCCCATGCAATCTGTATTATGTGGGCAAAACCATTCGTACAGCACGCGAACGTATGGCACTTCATAGATCTTCCATTGGAAAAGCCATTGCCAGTGGAGGCTCTGATCAACCTGTTGCCCGACATTTCCAACAGTTCGGACATCCACTATCCTCGCTGAAACACATGTTAATTGATCACATTCCGCCAACACTTCGTGGTGGCGATCGCAATGGAAAGCTGTTGAAGTGTGAGATGTCGTGGATACACCGTCTCAACACAGTATCACCAGCTGGATTGAACGAACGTTATAATTGGAATACCTTTTTGTAACAGGGCATCCTACTATTCATCAACATCCATTATAATTGGCATATATGATATGTTATGTCTACATGCAGCTTATTTATAAGCAATGCATACCTATAGGCCATTAGTTTATCCCTTTTCCCTATTTCATTATGAGAAGTCCATGTAATTATGAGAATATCTTAGCCCCGTAATGATTGCTTCCCTTGCTTTTTGTTGTGTTGCAGGTTCATTTAATTTCTCGATGTAGATGTCGTTTTGTTATCATTACCATCATGGTCACCTGTTGCTTTCATTAGTGTGTGTTCAGGCATATTGCTTGCGCACTCACTATATTGCACTTATATGTCCCTTGTTATTCCTTCACTTTGACCCATTTTACATGTATATATCGTTTGCACTAACTAGGATTAATTTGTGTCTCCTTTAGTTGCTGTGTGAGGTCGGGGAGAGATCTCAGCCCCCGGCGTCTGGTTGCCAGGCAACGCTTCACGCCTCCCTGGAATGCCCTGGCGCCGTGCGGCATGACGTCATCGGCAAGCGCCCGTCACGGATGGACTCCGTGCGGGACGCTGCCGCGACCCGGCCTCTCTCAGCAGCAGGGGGATATTTAAGTAAGTACACTTCAGTTATTCTTGTTTATCTTGTTTTTTCTTTCAGCAGCACGCAGCTTGAAAACGGTACCTGCGAGTACCGAAACGTCGCTGCTATTTGCACTGCTGTAATGATTGCTTAACCAATACACTAATATTTTACTGACGGAGTGCCGCAGCCTTTTTTTCTTGCTTATATATATATATATATATACACAGACACACTAGTTTTACGGACCCAGCATATACTGGGTCACCTTAGTCCCCACCCCCGTGATTGGCTCCACCCAGTTCTGGAAATCCCCCCATGCAAATCCTGCGTTTGCCACTGGGCGTGGTCATTTACGCCCCCTGTACAGACTGAAATGATGTGCGGTGCGCGATGACGTCATCGCGCACCGCACAGCAAAGGTCCTCTCCACGAAGGGAAACTAGACGCGTAGCGTCTGGTAGCGTCTAGTTTCCCTTCATGGAGTGGACCTTTCCCATAAGCCCCTGTGTCCATGGCACAAACTATTTGGAATAGTAACCTGTGGCGAGCGAAGCTATCCCGCAAGGGTCCAATGGTGCATAGAAAAATATAAATAACCTCAAACGAATGGAAAACGGAGAAAACATTTAGGTGCTATAAGGGCGTAAGTTCTCTCCTGCCCTCTCGTTATGTCACTTCCAGGTCCTGATCATGAAGGGAGTATAGACACAACAAAGCCCTTACGGGCAAAACATGTCATCAGCACCTGCCACCTTGTTGCCATTGTGCACATGAAGATCACTGATCACAACTGCGCACTACCGCACCGCCATTTTCCCTGCCACAGTACATTGGGAGACCTTGGATTACTGACGCACAATGGCGCACTGCTCCAGTACAGTGCACAAGGGGATCCTGGATTTCAGCCACGTAATAATGCACCCCTCCATCTCAGACTCCCCTTCTGAAACAGGTATTCCTAACTTTTTCTTCTCAGGACCCCCTCTCATCGGCGATTGCGGAGGGAAAGCTCTGCAATGCCATATGCACCAAAACGATCCACTCCCCCTAACGCCAACAGTAGAAGGGTCTCCCTATCACTATTATAGTACTTACATGGGCTCACTGACCCTAACTAGGACTAAATTATTCTGATATAATAGCCTAGTCTGCCACCCTTATCTTCTAAAATTCAACACTCTCTCATTGGCAAATTTGGCACAGTTTCCCTGCAATGTCATTTGATATCAGGGGCTCTGACAACATCTAACATCAACAGCAGAAGTGTTCTTTACTTTTCATTCTCTATCTCTCCATGGGTGAGCATTTCCCTTGTGCAAAAACTCACTATGCACTTGGACACTAGCCAAGGCAATTTGCCTTTGTAAATACCGTACCTTAAATGTCTCTTGATTGTTTTCAACTAGATATACAGAAACCCTTTATGTACAGAGACATGCTGTCAGAATAACCATTAATTCTCACTCCACTGGCTTTATGTTGTTCAACAACAATGGCCCTCATTGCGAGTTGATTGCACCAAGCAACTTTTTGCTGCTGGTGCGATCAACTAATCTCCGCCTATGGGGGAGTGTATTTTAGCATAGCAGGGCTGCGATCGCTTGTGCAGCCCTGCTATGCTAAAAAAGTTTCACACAAAACAAGACCAGCCCTGGACATACTTACCCTGTGCGACGGGTCCACCGATGATGGTCACGGCTTTGTCGTCAGACATCCACCCTCCTTTCACCTGGACATGCCTGTGTTTTTCTTACCACTCCCTGAAAACGGCTTCAAACGGTCAGTTGACGCCCAGGAACGCCTTCCTGCTGTCAATCTTCTTGTGTTCGCTTCTGCGACCGCTTTCTTCGCTGTCAGCGTCATTGCCCATCGACAGATGGTATGCACAGTGCAATGATACAATGGGGCCTATGTATCTAAAATGTGACAAGTTTCGAAATTTTTTTGTCACTTATGTGTTTTTCATGACTTTTTCATTTTTTTTAGAAGTATGTATAAAACATTTTTTATCGAAAATGTGATTGTGATAAAAGCCCAAAAATGCACTAATTATCGCTCTACATTCTAGTCATTTTATCAAATTTTTTATCGCATTTTGAAAAAACTTCATTGTCATCTGGCGTGAAACAGAAAGAAAGTTTGATGGGTTTGTGCAATATTTGAATCTTAATGAATATAATCTAAGGTTCACATCTAACTTTCAAAAGGAAAAAATAAGAGTTTCTAGATTTGGTTCTTAATACTAAAGATCTTCCATCTGACAATCATATAGAAACCTACATGTTTTTTAAAGAGGTAGACAGCAATAATTATTTAGATTACAAAAGCTGCCATTTAGAGAAGTGGAAGAGCAACTTATCGTTGCTTGTTGGAGCAGGCTCAAGAATACAAAAAGCGATTTATAGAGAAGGGCTATCCATTGTCTTTGATTGAGGGAGTTATAAAAAAAAGCAAGTCAATTGGTTAGAAAGGATTTAATCGAATATAAAACGTGTGAGAGGAAAAAGGCAACTAAAACTGATAAAATGTTCTGACCTTTTGTAACACAGTATAATTTGTGTAATAAAGAGATCCAAAATAGTTTAAAACGGAACTGGCACACCTTGCATATGGATCCGGTTCTATCTGAATATCTTTCAGAAAAACCTGATATGGTTTTCAGATGGCCAAAAACTTTAAAAACACATCTAGCTACCAGCTTACTCCCTGTCATTGATAAAAAAAGAAGAAAATGGTAATAAATGTACAATATTAAGTAAAGTGGAAGGGTTTTTCACTTGTGGAAAATGCAAGGTTTGTCAATATGGAAGGAAAGGTACAAAACCATTTATAAATAATGACAATCCAAGTAAACCGTTTAAGAGAAATAGCTTTATTAACTGTAACTCTACACATATAGTCTATTTACTGGAATGCGGATGTGGGATGAGATACGTCGGCAAAACGATGAGGGTACTGAAGCTGTGTATCCTCGAACATATTAGAAACATCAGGAATAACATTGACAATCATAGCGTCCCCCGGCATTTCAAGCAATATCATTCCGGTAATCCAGCTTCATTACAAATTCATAGGTCTTGAACACATACCAATAGATAGACACGGGGGTGATAGAGTGAACACCTTGAATAAAAGAGAAACATTTTGGATACTAACTTTAAATACTTTGTATCTAAATTGTTTAAATGAGGGGTATGAACTCACATCGTTTCTTAATTGACTGTCAGTTGATGATTCTCCCTTTTACTTGCAATTGTGATCAGTTTCTTTCTAAAAAAAATTGTCGTTGCTTTTAAAACATTCCTCTTCATCCGTGTGTGGTGTTTTAATTATCCCTAATCTATTTACACTTGTTTTTGCAATTTTTTTAAGTTACTATTGATGGAAGCAAATATATACATATGGTTGCCCCTTTCCCCTTTTTTGCTATGATAACGAGGTATGTGGACATGGACTGGTCAATGGTGCCGCGACTATTCCCATTACAAGACTTTGCATGGGACCAAGTGAATGCTGATAACCTTGAACAAGACTTTAAGCTAGTTACAGAGGTGATCAGGGTTTCCCCCCGAAAAGCCCGGTTCCGGTATGAATGGTCGACCATGTTATGGTCGATAGTCATTAGGTCGACCACTATTGGTCAACATTGACATGGTCGACATTGACACATGGTCGACACATGAAAATGGTCGACACATGAAAGGTCGACACATGAAAAGGTCGACATGAGTTTTTAACTTTTTTTGGTGTTGTTTTTTGCGTAAAGTGACTGGGAACCCCAATTAGTGCACCGCATCCCCTCGCATGGTGCCTTCGCTTCGCTCGGCACAGATTACCGTTCCAATCGTAGTCCACGTGGATCGTAAAGTATGGAAAAGTTCCCCAAAAGAAAAAAAGTTAAAAAACTCATGTCGGCCTTTTCATGTGTCGACCATTTTCATGTGTCGACCATGTCAATGTCGACCAATAGTGGTCAACCTAATGACTGTCGACCATAACATGCTCGACCATGTGAACGGATACCAAAAGCCCCACCTTCAGAGGGAGAGCTATACTTTGTGATTAAGAATGCTTGCCTGTATAAAGTAAGGTAAAGTACAGGAGAAAGTAATGGAACAGCCAGTGGTACCACAAGTTCATGTCCCGCTGGTTCTAAAACAGCACATACCCATGTTTTGGGGCACTTGAGTAAGGCCAAAACCTGGAAGAGAGTCCTGCTTACAGTAGGTTTTATTGGCCGGGGTACACATGGCTATGAAAAAGTATTGTCAGGCTTGTCCAATTTCCCAGAGAACTTGCCCTAAACCCTCAAAGAGGTGCCCATTGAGCATATTGGTATATATTTGGCTGGGCCCCTAGAGATGTCAGCTCAAGGCCACTGTATATATAGGTTGTGCTAGTCTATGCAACAGACTATCCTGAGGAAACACCTTTATAAAATTGGGAATCCTTAAAAAAATTCTTACCGATCAGGGTAACCCTTTTATGTCCAGGCTAATGAGGGATATGTGTCAGTTGTTAGAGATGAAAATCTTCCACACTTCTGTTTACCATCCACGAATGAATTGACTAATGGAGAGGTTTAATCAGACCCTGAAGCATATGATCAGAAAGGCAGGGTCGCAGAAAAGAGGGATTGGGACACCCTTCTACCTTAACTGCTATTCTCTGTCAGAAGTTGTAGACCAAGCTTCAATGGTGTTTAGCCTTTTTGAACTACTGTATGGGAGGCAACCTCGGGGCATTATGGATATGCTAAAGGAGGGTTGGGAACAACAGGGGCATCGTAGGGAACCCAACATAGGACCTAATTCAGACCTGATTGCAGCAGCAAATTTGTTCTCTAATGGGCAAAACCATGTGTACTGTGGGGGGGGGGGGGGGCAGATAAAACATGTGCAGAGAGAGATAGATGTGGGTGGGGTGTGTTCAAACTGAAATATTAATTGCAGTGTAAAAATAAAGCAGCTAGTATTTACCCTGCACAGAAATAAAATAACCCTCCAATATCTAACTCTCTCTGCACATGTTATATCTGCCCTGCTGCAGTGCACATGGTTTTGCCCATTAGAGAACAAATTTGCTGCAGCGATCAGGTCTGAATTAGGCCCATAGTACAGTTTTTAAATGTACGAGAGGATGGGAAATAATAAACCAAGGCTGATGAAGCGCAAGGTCGACAGAAGAGAAATTATGATACTAAAGTGATAACACAGTCCTTCTGTAACAGGAGATAAGGTCTTGGTTCTAGTGCCAACCCACAAGAGTAAGCTCTTTGCACATTGGCAGGGGCCATATGAGGTGGTAAAGGTGGTTGGCCCTGTGAACAATAAGGTCTGACAGGTTGTTGAGTATGGTCAGAGCCGGCCCTAACCAATATGATGCCCTAGGCAAGATTTAGGCTGGTGCCCCCTAGCACCACCGCTAGTTCCGCCTCTGACCCTGCACCCCTTTCCCAGCACCATCACCCCCCACCACAGCAGTCCTTTTTTTGTTTTCCTACCCCTGTAATCTAAATAAGAACAGTGTGCACATTCGGTGCACAGCACAAAAAGGTATGTGTTTTTGCTGGCAAGGGGCATGGCCACACAATAGTACCCCCAATTCAAATTACACCACACAGTAGTGCAACTTTATTCACAAATTATCATATGATAGTGTCCCTTATTCACATTACATCAGACAGTAGTACTAATTTACCTTATATACGTTACTTCTCACAGTAGTGCCCCTCATTTATATAACATCATACTGAATTGCTCCTTATTCACATTACATCACACCACATTGCTCTTTATTCTCATTATACCACACCATATTGCTCTTTATTCTCATTACACCACACCATATTTCTCCTTATTCACATTACACCACACCATATTGCTCTTTATTCACATTAGACCACACAGTAGTGCCCTTTCTATACATTACACCACACAGAGAAGCACCTTATACACATAATGCCACACATTGGTAAGCATTTATACACATAATACCACACAGTAATGCCCCTTACACATATGACACACATTATTAATGTCCTTATAAACATAGTGCGCCTTACACATTATGCCAACCCTTATTAATGCCCTTATACACATAATTTCCCTTACACATATGCCGAACATTGTTATTGCCCTTATACACATAATTACACACATAATGTCCCTTACACATATGCTGCACATTATTAGTGCCCTTATACACATAATGAAACACATAGTGCCCCTTACACATATGTTACACATTATTAATGCCCTTATACAAATAATGACACATATAGTTCCTGGCATGAGTCAACTGGCAGCTCTGCTAACGTCGGGTGCCTATTTTTTTTATGAAAATGCATCTTATTTGCATTGCTATGTGGCTAGGATGCACAAGCAGCTTCTGCTGATTAAAATGATATGCAGCATGCCTGTATATTGTGTGCGACTGTGGCTGTATCTGCATACGAAATGCTGCACACAGAATATAGGCATGCCGCATATCATTTTAATCAGCAGAAGCTGCTTGTGTCCCTAGGCATACCAGATGCCCTAAGCAATTGCCTAGTTTGTCTATGCCTAAGGCCGGCTCTGAGTATTGTAGTAGAAAAGTCCTTAATTACCATAGAGCCCACATGACCACAGTGGAAATGCGGCTGGTAGAGGAGATGGTACAGTGGAACAAGGACATGTTATCTTTCCTACAAGGACATACTGCCTTGATTGAAAATTATATTATCGCACCTCCTGGGGTAGTGGTGAAACAAAAGTTAGGCGGAGCGCGGTTACAAAAGAGGTGGAGAGCATGGTCCAACTGGGGGGTAATTGAGGGAATCTATCAGTGAGTGGTGTAGCCCAATTGTGTTGGAAAAGGAAAAAAAGAACTGTTCACCTATATGGCGCAATGCTGCCCGTCCACTGTAAACTAGAGATGTGCACCGGAAATTTTTCGGGTTTTGTGTTTTGGTTTTGGGTTCGGTTCCGTGGCCGTGTTTTGGGTTCGAACGCGTTTTGGCAAAACCTCACCGAATTTTTTTCGTCGGATTCGGGTGTGTTTTGGATTCGGGTGTTTTTTTCAAAAAACCCTAAAAAACAGCTTAAATCATAGAATTTGGGGGTCATTTTGATTCCAAAGTATTATTAACCTCAATAACCATAATTTCCACTCATTTTCAGTCTATTCTGAACACCTCACACCTCACAATATTATTTTTAGTCCTAAAATTTGCACCGAGGTCGCTGGATGACTAAGCTCAGCGA
The DNA here is from genome assembly GCF_028390025.1 of Pseudophryne corroboree. Classification (NCBI taxonomy): domain Eukaryota; kingdom Metazoa; phylum Chordata; class Amphibia; order Anura; family Myobatrachidae; genus Pseudophryne; species Pseudophryne corroboree. The sequence goes on along the minus strand of NC_086452.1, from coordinate 250,303,227 downwards.
CCCAAGTGGCCGACACAAACACCTGGCCCATCTAGGAGTGGCACTGCAGTGTCAGGCCGGATGGCCCTTCCAAAAAATACTCCCCAAACAGCACATGACGCAAAGAAGAAAAAAAAGAGGCGCAATGAGGTAGCTGTGTGACTAAGATAAGCGACCCTAGTGGCCGACACAAACACCTGGCCCATCTAGGAGTGGCACTGCAGTGTCACGCAGGATGGCCCTTCCAAAAAACACTCCCAAAACAGCACATGACGCAAAGAAAAAAAGAGGCGCAATGAGGTAGCTGTGTGAGTAAGCTAAGCGACCCTAGTGGCCGACACAAACACCTGGCCCATCTAGGAGTGGCACTGCAGTGTCAGGCCGGATGGCCCTTCCAAAAAATACTCCCCAAACAGCACATGACGCAAAGAAGAAAAAAATGAGGCGCAATGAGGTAGCTGTGTGACTAAGATAAGTGACCCTAGTGGCCGACACAAACACCTGGCCCATCTAGGAGTGGCACTGCAGTGTCACGCAGGATGGCCCTTCCAAAAAACACTCCCCAAACAGCACATGACGCAAAGAAAAATGAAAGAAAAAAGAGGTGCAAGATGGAATTGTCCTTGGGCCCTCCCACCCACCCTTATGTTCTATAAACAGGACATGCACACTTTAACCAACCCATCATTTCAGTGACAGGGTCTGCCACACTACTGTGACTGAAATGACGGGTATGTTTGGACCCCCACCAAAAAAGAAGCAATTAATCTTTCCTTGCACAAACTGGCTCTACAGAGGCAAGATGTCCACCTCATCATCATCCTCCGATTCATCACCGTGTACATCCCCCTCCTCACAGATTATCAATTCGTCCCCACTGGAATCCACCATCACAGCTCCCTGTGTACTTTGTGGAGGCAATTGCTGCTGGTGAATGTCTCCATGGAGGAATTGATTATAATTAATTTTAATGAACATCATCTTCTCCACATTTTCTCGAAGTAACCTCGTACGCCGATTGCTGACAAGGTGAGCGGCGGCACTAAACACTCTTTCGGAGTACACACTTGTGGGAGGGCAACTTAGGTAGAATAAAGCCAGTTTGTGCAAGGGCCTCCAAATTGCCTCTTTTTCCTGCCAGTATACGTACGGACTGTCTGACGTGCCTACTTGGATGCGGTCACTCATATAATCCTCCACCATTCTTTCAATGGTGAGAGAATCATATGCAGTGACAGTAGACGACATGTCCGTAATCGTTGTCAGGTCCTTCAGTCCGGACCAGATGTCAGCATCAGCAGTCGCTCCAGACTGCCCTGCATCACCGCCAGCGGGTGGGCTCGGAATTCTGAGCCTTTTCCTCGCACCCCCAGTTGCGGGAGAATGTGAAGGAGGAGATGTTGACAGGTCGCGTTCCGCTTGACTTGACAATTTTCTCACCAGCAGTTCTTTGAACCCCTGCAGACTTGTGTCTGCCGGAAAGAGAGATACAACGTAGGTTTTAAATCTAGGATCGAGCACGGTGGCCAAAATGTAGTGCTCTGATTTCAACAGATTGACCACCCGTGAATCCTTGTTAAGCGAATTAAGGGCTCCATCCACAAGTCCCACATGCCTAGCGGAATCGCTCAGTGTTAGCTCCTCCTTCAATGTCTCCAGCTTCTTCTGCAAAAGCCTGATGAGGGGAATGACCTGACTCAGGCTGGCAGTGTCTGAACTGACTTCACGTGTGGCAAGTTCAAAAGGTTGCAGAACCTTGCACAACGTTGAAATCATTCTCCACTGCGCTTGAGACAGGTGCATTCCACCTCCTATATCGTGGTCAGTTGTATAGGCTTGAATGGCCTTTTGCTGCTCCTCCAACCTCTGAAGCATATAGAGGGTTGAATTCCACCTCGTTACCACTTCTTGCTTCAGATGATGGCAGGGCAGGTTCAGGCGTTTTTGGTGTTGCTCCAGTCTTCTGTACGTGGTGCCTGTACGCCGAAAGTGTCCCGCAATTCTTCTGGCCACCGACAGCATCTCTTGCACGCCCCTCTCGTTTTTTAAATAATTCTGCACCACCAAATTCAAGGTATGTGCAAAACATGGGACGTGCTGGAATTTGCCCATATTTAATGCACACACAATATTGCTGGCGTTGTCCGATGCCACAAATCCACAGGAGAGTCCAATTGGGGTAAGCCATTCTGCGATGATCTTCCTCAGTTGCCGTAAGAGGTTTTTAGCTGTGTGCGTATTCTGGAAAGCGGTGATACAAAGCGTAGCCTGCCTAGGAAAGAGTTGGCGTTTGCGAGATGCTGCTACTGGTGCCGCCGCTGCTGTTCTTGCGGCGGGAGTCAATACATCTACCCAGTGGGCTGTCACAGTCATATAGTCCTCAGTCTGCCCTGCTCCACTTGTCCACATGTCCGTGGTTAAGTGGACATTGGGTACAACTGCATTTTTTAGGACACTGGTGAGTCTTTTTCTGAGGTCTGTGTACATTTTCGGTATCGCCTGCCTAGAGAAATGGAACCTAGATGGTATTTGGTACCGGGGACACAGTACCTCAATCAAGTCTATAGTTGGCTCTGCAGTAATGATGGATACCGGAACCACGTTTCTCACCGCCCAGGATGCCAAGGCCTCAGTTATCCGCTTTGCAGCAGGATGACTGCTGTGATATTTCATCTTCCTCGCAAAGGACTGTTGGACAGTCAATTGCTTGGTGGAAGTAGTACAAGTGGTCTTACGACTTCCCCTCTGGGATGACCATCGACTCCCAGCAGCAACAACAGCAGCGCCAGCAGCAGTAGGCGTTACACTCAAGGATGCATCGGAGGAATCCCAGGCAGGAGAGGACTCGTCAGAATTGCCAGTGACATGGCCTGCAGGACTATTGGCATTCCTGGGGAACGAGGAAATTGACACTGAGGGAGTTGGTGGGGTGGTTTGTGTGAGCTTGGTTACAAGAGGAAGGGATTTACTGGTCAGTGGACTGCTTCCGCTGTCGCCCAAAGTTTTTGAACTTGTCACTGACTTATGATGAATGCGCTGCAGGTGACGCATAAGGGAGGATGTTCCGAGGTGGTTAACGTCCTTACCCCTACTTATTACTGCTTGACAAAGGCAACACACGGCTTGACACCTGTTGTCCGCATTTCTGTTGAAATACTTCCACACCGAAGAGCTGATTTTTTTGGTATTTTCACCAGGCATGTCAATGGCCATATTCCTCCCACGGACAACAGGTGTCTCCCCGGGTGCCTGACTTAAACAAACCACCTCACCATCAGAATCCTCCTTGTCAATTTCCTCCCCAGCGCCAGCAACACCCATATCCTCCTCATCCTGGTGTACTTCAACACTGACATCTTCAATCTGACTATCAGGAACTGGACTGCGGGTGCTCCTTCCAGCACTTGCAGGGGGTGTGCAAATGGTGGAAGGCGCATGCTCTTCACGTCCAGTGTTGGGAAGGTCAGGCATCGCAACCGACACAATTGGACTCTCCTTGTGGATTTGTGATTTCGAAGAACGCACAGTTCTTTGCTGTGCTTTTGCCAGCTTAAGTCTTTTCATTTTTCTAGCGAGAGGCTGAGTGCTTCCATCCTCATGTGAAGCTGAACCACTAGCCATGAACATAGGCCAGGGCCTCAGCCGTTCCTTGCCACTCCGTGTGGTAAATGGCATATTGGCAAGTTTACGCTTCTCCTCCGACAATTTTATTTTAGATTTTTGAGTCCTTTTTTTACTGATATTTTGTATTTTGGATTTTACATGCTCTGTACTATGACATTGGGCATCGGCCTTAGCAGACGACGTTGATGGAATTTCATCGTCTCGGCCATGACTAGTGGCAGCAGCTTCAGCACGAGGTGGAAGTGGATCTTGATCTTTCCCTATTTTTGGAACCTCAACATTTTTGTTCTCCATATTTTAATAGGCACAACTAAAAGGCACCTCAGGTAAACAATGGAGATGGATGGATACTAGTATACTTATGGATGACGAGTGACTGACCACACAGAGGTAGCTACAGCCGTGGACTACCGTACTGTGTCTGCTAGCATAGAGATGATAATGATATAAAAAATATATATATATCACTACTGCAGGTATATATAATATAATGACGGACCTGCTGGACACTGTCAGCAGACTCCTAAACTACTAGTATGAAGAAGATAGAAAAAAAAAAAACACCACAGGTAGGTATACAATTATGGACGAGCACTGACGATACAGAGGTAGCCACAGCCGTGGACTACTGTACTGCGTCTGCTAGTATAGAGATGATAATGATATAAAAAATATATATATCACTACTGCAGGTATATATAATATAATGACGGACCTGCTGGACACTGTCAGCAGACTCCTAAACTACTAGTATGAAGAAGATAGAAAAAAAAACCCCACCACAGGTAGGTATACAATTATGGACGAGCACTGACGACACAGAGGTAGCCACAACCGTGGACTACCGTACTGCGTCTGCTAGTATAGAGATGATAATGATATAAAAAATATATATATATCACTACTGCAGGTATATATAATATAATGACGGACCTGCTGGACACTGTCAGCAGACTCCTAAACTACTAGTATGAAGAAGATAGAAAAAAAAACCCCACCACAGGTAGGTATACAATTATGGACGAGCACTGACGACACAGAGGTAGCCACAGCCGTGGACTACCGTACTGCGTCTGCTAATATAGAGATGATAATGATATATAAAAATATATATATATATCACTACTGCAGGTATATATAATATAATGACGGACCTGCTGGACACTGTCAGCAGACTCCTAAACTACTAGTATGAAGAAGATAGAAAAAAAAACCCCACCACAGGTAGGTATACAATTATGGACGAGCACTGACGACACAAAGGTAGCTACAGCCGTGGACTACCGTACTGCGTCTGCTAGTATAGAGATGATAATGATATAAAAAATTTATATATATCACTACTGCAGGTATATATAATATAATGACGGACCTGCTGGACACTGTCAGCAGACTCCTAAACTACTAGTATGAAGAAGATAGAAAAAAAAACCCCACCACAGGTAGGTATACAATTATGGACGAGCACTGACGACACAAAGGTAGCCACAGCCGTGGACTACCATACTGCGTCTGCTAGTATAGAGATGATAATGATATAAAAAATATATATATATCACTACTGCAGGTATATATAATATAATGATGGACCTGCTGGACACTGTCAGCAGACTCCTAAACTACTAGTATGAAGAAGATAGAAAAAAAAACCCCACCACAGGTAGGTATACAATTATGGACGAGCACTGACGACACAGAGGTAGCCACAGCCGTGGACTACCGTACTGCGTCTGCTAGTATAGAGATGATAATGATATAAAAAATATATATATATCACTACTGCAGGTATATATAATATAATGATGGACCTGCTGGACACTGTCAGCAGACTCCTAAACTACTAGTATGAAGAAGATAGAAAAAAAAACCCCACCACAGGTAGGTATACAATTATGGACGAGCACTGACGACACAGAGGTAGCTACAGCCGTGGACTACCGTACTGCGTCTGCTAGTATAGAGATGATAAAGATGATAGAGATGAACAAAAAAAATATAACACTACTGCAGGTAAATATTTATATAATATAATGAATGACGGACCTGCTGGACACTGTCAGCAGACTCCTAAACTACTAGTATGAAGAAGATAGAAAAAAAACCCCCACCACAGGTAGGTATACAATTATGGACGAGCACTGACGACACAGAGGTAGCCACAGCCGTGGACTACCGTACTGCGTCTGCTAATATAGAGATGATAATGATATAAAAAATATATATATATCACTACTGCAGGTATATATAATATAATGACGGACCTGCTGGACACTGTCAGCAGACTCCTAAACTACTAGTATGAAGAAGATAGAAAAAAAAAACCCACCACAGGTAGGTATACAATTATGGACGAGCACTGACGACGCAGAGGTAGCCACAGCCGTGGACTACCGTACTGCGTCTGCTAATATAGAGATGATAATGATATAAAAAATATATATATATCACTACTGCAGGTATATATAATATAATGACGGACCTGCTGGACACTGTCAGCAGACTCCTAAACTACTAGTATGAAGAAGATAGAAAAAAAAACCCACCACAGGTAGGTATACAATTATGGACGAGCACTGACGACACAGAGGTAGCTACAGCCGTGGACTACCGTACTGCGTCTGCTAGTATAGAGATGATAAAGATGATAGAGATGAACAAAAAAAATATAACACTACTGCAGGTAAATATTTATATAATATAAGGAATGACGTACCTGCTGGACACTGTCAGCAGAATGCGTTTATAGAATAAAAAAAAAAACACCACAGGAGTGTTTAACTTTTTCAGGCAGACAATATACTGGTGGTCACTGGTCAGTCACACTGGCAGCAAAAGTGTGCACTGTACTCCTGCTATAACTGCACCCCAGTCTCCCCCACAATTCAGCTGTGTGAGCAGTGAGCACTCAGCACAGTCAGATATACATAAATGATATTATCATGCAGCACACTGAGGCTGAGCACAGATATGGTATGTGACTGTGTATCGTTTTTTTTCAGGCAGAGAACGGATTATATTAAATAATAAAGTGGTCAGTCACTAGTAACTAACTATCAGCAAAACTCTGCACTCTGAGTACTCCTAATGCTCCCCAAAATTACTAAGTAATCAACTCAAGTGTCTCTATCTATTCTAACGGAGAGGACGCCAGCCACGTCCTCTCCCTATCAATCTCAATGCACGTGTGAAAATGGCGGCGACGCGCGGCTCCTTATATAGAATCCGAGTCTCGCGATAGAATACGAGCCTCGCGAGAATCCGACAGCGGGATGATGACGTTCGGGCGCGCTCGGGTTAGCCGAGCAAGGCGGGAAGATCCGAGTCTGCCTCGGACCCGTGTAAAAAGGCTGAAGTTCGGGGGGGTTCGGATTCCGAGGAACCGAACCCGCTCATCTCTACTGTAAACACCTACGTAAAATCACCGTTTTACGTACACAGATTAAACTAACAAAGAGAGCGGTGTTTAAATATGTCCAAAGCGCATATAAAACAAATATTACAAGAAATAAACAAAAGCTGGTACATTCCTTCCTTTTACTGAAGATAACCGATGTTCTTCATAAGGGTTTCACTGATGTAGCTTTCCTCCTCGAGGTGTCATATTGTAGTCATGACAGAAGCAAGTGAGTGGAAACCCATAAAGGTATCTTTAAAAAATTTCTTTCAATATGGACGTGAAAATTTCAGGCGTACCCAGAACTCACACAAATGGTAAGATGGAAAACCATATAAAGGTATCTTTCAGGTCTGTCAAAAGCGTAACCCAACTCTCACGGAATGGAAGTGAAATGCATATATATACAGATATCTTTCTCAGCAAGCAATTAAATGCGTACCACAACTCACTCAGGGTTAGGGTAGATGACTCCTATCAAGGTATCTTTGGCTTTCCAACACTTGATCTTTGCAAGGGGATATTACCCCAGAAAAATTCAGGACAAAACCAGAAAAAAACTCCTCTTTGATAGTATAAAAAGAGGATTTATTTACAGCAGTCCAGAATACATCAAAGTGCTTCCAAGTAAAAACAAGATGATAAAATCACAAAAAAATAGACTCACAAAAAATAAAAAGTTAAAAAAATCCTGGTTAGGTCATCCAGACTACTCACAGTGCAGCTGTTCTACGCATTTTGGTCCTTCCTGGACCTTTATCAAGAACTCTTGATAAAGGTCCAGGAAGGACCGAAACGCGTAGAACAGCTGCACTGTGAGTAGTCTGGATGACCTAACCAGGATTTTTTTTTACTTTTTATTTTTTGTGAGTCTATTTTTTGTGATTTTATCATCTTGTTTTTACTTGGAAGCACTTTGATGTATTCTGGACTGCTGTAAATAAATCCTCTTTTTATACTATCAAAGAGGAGTTTTTTTCTGGTTTTGTCCTGAATTTTTCTGGGGTAATATCCCCTTGCAAAGATCAAGTGTTGGAAAGCCAAAGATACCTTGATAGGAGTCATCTACCCTAACCCTGAGTGAGTTGTGGTACGCATTTAATTGCTTGCTGAGAAAGATATCTGTATATATATGCATTTCACTTCCATTCCGTGAGAGTTGGGTTACGCTTTTGACAGACCTGAAAGATACCTTTATATGGTTTTCCATCTTACCATTTGTGTGAGTTCTGGGTACGCCTGAAATTTTCACGTCCATATTGAAAGAAATTTTTTAAAGATACCTTTATGGGTTTCCACTCACTTGCTTCTGTCATGACTACAATATGACACCTTGAGGAGGAAAGCTACATCAGTGAAACCCTTATGAAGAACATCGGTTATCTTCAGTAAAAGGAAGGAATGTACCAGCTTTTGTTTATTTCTTGTAATATTTGTTTTATATGCGCTTTGGACATATTTAAACACCGCTCTCTTTGTTAGTTTAGCCCAATTGTGTTGTTTACAAAACCCAATGGCAGCATACGGTTGTGCACTTACATTAGGTTATTAAACAGCATGTCCCAGATTGATGCCTACCAAATTCCATGGGTGGATGAACTGTTGGAAAATGTGGCTGGTAGCAAATATTTGACAACCCTTAATCTCACCAAGGGCTATTGGCATATCCTTCTTACACCAACAGCCAAGGAAAATATAGCTTTTTCCACTCCTAAAAGCCTTTTCCAGTACAAGGTCCTAATCTTTGGTTTGCATGGAGCACCAGACAGTTTCCAAAGGGTGATGAGAAAGGTACTGAAACCCCATACTGCTTATGCAGTCACCTATCTATATGTCATCATGATACATTCATAGGAGTGGGAATCTTATCTTACTAAAGTTGAGGTAGTACTGGACTCATTGAGATCCGCAAGGTTCACAGCAAACCCTGAGAAATGTGTAGTGGCCAAGAGAGAATGCAAGTATTTAGGTTACATTGTTGGACAGGGTCAGGTGGAACCCCAACAAGGGAAAGTTAAGGCCATTAAAAATTAGTCAAAGCCTAAGACCAAGTCACAGTTAAGAAAATTCTAGGGCTTTGTAGGTTATTATAGGTGGTTTATTAGCCACTTTGTGAATAGAGAGGTTCCATTGACAGGCTTGCTTACAAATTTCTGTCCTGACCAGCAGGACTGGACCAGTCTTGCTGAGACAGAATGGGCAGATCTTCGGATGGCCCTTAGCACCTCTCAGGTACTGCAGATACCTGATTTTACCCAAAGGTTTTACCTACAGACACTTCTGATATTGGCTTATTTGCAGTCCTGTCCTTGGAAAGTGAGAGGGTATAACATCCTGTACTGTACTTGAGCAGGAAGTTGTTGCTGAGCAAACAAACATACACTACAGTAGAGAAGAAGTGCCTGGCTATAAAGTGCACCATAGAGGCTCTTTGGTATTATTTGCTGAGTTCTCCTTAATCATGGACTACTTTATGCTCCATTACAATGGATATAGAGAAACTGAGAGGTGAACGCCAAGGTTACCAGGTGGTTCCTCGTTCTATAACCTATTCGGTTTATAGTAGAGCATAGGCCTGGGATCCTACACAAAAATGCAGATGCCCTGTCCCAGACGTGTGTGTTCCTTGTGAGGTTTGTGTCGCCAGACTTTTCAATGATAGGGGGAGAGATATTTGGCAGAGATATGTGCTACAAAGGAGCCAGGAGTGTTTAGCTAGTAAGCCCAGGGCAAGTCACTGTTAGCACTATTTGTGTGAGACCCCTAGAGCCAGTAATACAGTCTTCCACTAATAACAGTTGCTCTTGTTCTCTTAGAGCTTTAGAGCTGTATGTGCTCACCAGTACTTGAGATGCTGCCTGGACTTACACCTTTAGCAGTAGGCTCTCACACAATAGGCTGGACACCACAAGGTAATAAACTGAAGTGTAGCATCAGGATGACTCGGCAAAGCTGGGGTTAACAGCAAACAGACTTTGGCAGGATAATGTAGACTAAGCTGATGTGACTGAAGGGGATACGGTCATTAGGTCGACCACATTTAGGTTGACAGTCATTAGGTCAACCACTAATGGTCAACATGCATTATGTCGACATGATCACTAGGTCGACATGTACTAGGTCGACATGGAAAAAAGGTCAACATGAGTTTCACATTTTTATTCACTTTTTGAACTTTTTCATACTTTATGATCCACGTGGACTATGATTGGGAATAGTAACCCGAAGCATGGCGAGCAAAGTGAGCCATGCAAGGGGACACAGTGCACTAATTGGGGTTCCGCGTCACTTTACAAAGAAAACTACACAAAAAAGTTTAAAAAGTCGACCTTCTCCCATGTCGACCTTGTTCATGTTGACCTAATGACCATGTTGACCTATAGTAGTTGACCTAATGACTGTAGACCTAAGTTTGGTTGACCTAATGACCCATACCCGACTGAAGACAGCTGGACTTGATGATATCTGGATACACAGCAAGGCAGGAGTTAACTGTAAAACAATTTGGAGCTGAGTGTGTAGTGGGATCACAGCAAGGCAATGAATAACTGTGGAAGCAATCACAAGCATTTTGTGAATTGAACTCAGGCTGGGTGCTGACAGAATGGCAAGCAACTGCAGGGTTTTGCTGTATGAATTGTGACTAGGCCGTCGCTTGAAATAGCATAATACAACAGAGTGGCTAATCTGTGACTTGAGAACTGATCCGGTGTATTAGAAACAGTTAGCTGCAGACTTGATGTTAAAGGCATAGCAGAAATGAATGCAATTTGCTGCAATAGGTGATCACAGACACATGGGCTGGATGTGCACAGATCCAGGAATAGGTAAGACTTGCACAAGCAGGGTGAATCCACAGGAAATTGCTGGAACAGGACACAGACTGAAGGTGACGCAGAAGGTAAGCTGGAGGGTCATGGCAAGGCTAAAACACAGAGCTGGGATAAACACAGGACACAGGTGCAGGGCAGAATTCAGCAGGGCACGGGAGGAGGACTGGCAGGAACAGCACACTGAGGACTGAGGCTGGGTATCAGCATGCAGGACTAGGACAGAGGCAACAGGAACAGACAGACAGACTGGGAACTGTACGGGGTACAGTGACCATATAATGAGCTCACTAGGTGCAGGAACTAGGGCATATCATGGGCAACAGGAACTAGGGAATATAACAGGAGCCAGACCAATCACAAAAGACATCAGACTGGTGTTATGTAACAAGGCATTCCAAACAGGTGTGGTGCTGCTCCTCACAGCCAGCATCTTAGTAGCAAGGAGACAGCCAGAATAAATCCAGGAAAGAGCTCCAGCATTTGAAGGATATAATGTATGTTTTACCTGTTTGTTGTGTTCATTGTGCATTTTTCTGCAGTTTGTTAGTCTTTTTAAAGACAAGGAGGGAGTGTGGTTTGCCTGTCAATCTGGAAAAGGGTGTAGGCTTTTAAGTTATATAAGGCCTGTCTGTGTCATTTGTTCTTGATGACCAATGCTGGATCCATTGGCCAGTGCCTAGAGGAGGGTCTATTGCTCTCACTCAGCATGTATGGCAATTGCAAAGCTGCTCATAGCAATCCACAGCATGGCAAATGCAGTAGGTGGGATCAAACAACATGAGGGTCATGTGCAACGGCAAGCTAAGAAAGCCTCCGCTTACTCAGGCTGGCCATTGCAGGACGGCTTGTGAGGCCACAGAAACTATGATGCAGTTCTTGGCCTGGCCACTCCTGGAAAATGGGTGCTGTCAATCAGGCATAGGCATTCACAATACTGTGATGTGATCACAGGACCCATTCGGCACATGCACAGAATGGGTCCTGCACATTCACAGTTTCCAGATAACAGGGAAACCGCCTAGGATCGCATAAGCAATCCAAACTAAATTAGCCCCTATGTTAGCTAGTGACAGGGCCATGAACACTTTACTGTTAAATGGTTACTGATTTGCAGTCATTCTGACAAAATAAAACTGTAGAGAAGAAGTATAGAATCTGTGCGTGCTTCCACTATAAGGTTACTTTACCACTATATGTGTGTGTGTGTGTGTGTGTGTGTGTGTGTGTGTGTGTGTGTGATTGGATGAGATCCCTCTGTCCCTGCAGATTTCAGCTGAAATAAGTTTTTTCTTCGTATAACATCATTCTGAGATGGCGTTATGTAAAGTAAATTTTTTTATACATTTTTTAAGATTTTCCTGCTAACAGATTGCTGTAGAGAGGGGATGTAGTTGTGTGATCGGCGGTCACAATACCTCCCCCTACATCCTAATGCCTCACAAAACCAACAGTCACCATGCCGACTAAAGAGACTATTCCACCACCCATAGAGTGGGAATAGAACCTGTGGCTAGCGCATCGAGTCCACAAGGGCCTTCATTCCGCTCGCCTCCCGAGTGTGTCCTTAATCAGCTGGGGAGAAAAGCAAGCACCATTCCTTCAACCAACTCAAAGCCTCCTTGATAGAAGCTCCACTACATGCTTACCCCAACTATGAAAAACCCTTTCAAGGTATACAGACACCAGTCATCATCTACTCAGGCAGTGTTGTCACAGATGCAGGATGGACAAGAGAAAGTCATCGCCTATGCCAGCAGGGGCCTTCATAAACTGAGCAAAACAGTGAGAACTACAACACCTTCAAGTTAAAGTTGCTCGCACTCATCTGTGCTGTAACTGAGAAGTTTAAAAATTATCTAGCAGCAACCCTGTTTGACATCATGACTGATAACAACCCACTGGCTCATTTTCTTGTCTACAAGCCCTCGAGCAAAGATGGGTATCCCGCCTCACTAACTTCAGATACACTGTGCCCTATCGAAGTGGAAAGTCAAATGGTAATGCTGACGCATTGTCCTGTCTGTCTACTGTAGATGTCGCTGAGGAGGATAGAGATACGACTGAGGAAGTAGAAACCCCAGTGTTCAAAACCTCCAGAAATAGCTGAACTGTCAATTCAGACCCCATTTCTGCCACTGCAAACCTGTGACCTAAGAGTCCTCTGCCTGACCTACCTATGCTTAAGTGGGAGCCGATTCTTCAAGAAAGCCTAGTGTTAAAGTAGGTCATAACCCTCATCCAGCAGAAGCGCTGACTAAACAAACAACAATAAGCCAATGCTAACACAAGAACTGGCAAATCTCTAAAAACAGCGAGACTGCATCCAGTTAAAGCAAGGCCAAGCAGTATGCACCAGTATTGACCCTGGCACTCCTCAACCTGTCACCTAAGTTGTTTACCCAAGACACCAAGACACCCTCCTGCTTGAGGCCTATCACGACCAATCTATACATTTCGGCACTCAGAAAAATAAGGCAGTATTAAGAAGGAGATACTTCTGGATTGGCATGAGAGAGGACATTGAGAGATGGTACAGAGACTGCGTACCTTGCAACCGCAAAAGACACTCTGACATCAATCAAAAAGACACCTTACACTCTATCAAAAGTCAGCATCCACTGAAGAGTGTTGCTCTAGATCATGCAAAGCTTGAACCCAGCACCTGTGGATATTAGTACACACTAACCATGACTGAACATTACAACAAATTCCTTTTAGTAGTACCTGCCAAAGATCTAACTGCAAAGACCACCAATGAGCTCTTCTTGAAGTACTTTGCCAGACCCTATGGGTACCCTGATCGGATCCTGACCAATCAAGGCCTTGCCTTTGAGTCCCAACTGTTTCTTTATGGCTAACAGAAAGTGAGAACATCAGCCTATCACCGACAAGGGAATGGACTATGTGAATGAGCTAACCAGACCATCATTGGAATGTTCAGGAACCTGTCAGCAGAAAACTATACACAGTGGCCAACCCTATTGCTGGAGCTCACATATAACAACACTGAACATTGTTCTACCAAGTTCATGGCCTATTACCTTATGTTTGACAGGACAAACTGCCTAAAGACTTGGAACTGAAACCTGCAGTGATTGATCCTGTATACACACAAGTTAATTGGGTGCATGAGCACCAACAGTGAATTGAGACTGTTAGACAGATCATAGAGCAGAAAATAGAGAATGCTCATCAGTGGCAGGAGAAAAACTACAATGCAAATGCCCGGCCTGTTCTTCTAAAAGTAGGTGATAGAGTCTGGAGGAAAAAGAATAACCACTCTAGCAAACTTGACACCATGTGGCAGGATGTCCTGTACACCGTGGTCAGTGTTCCAGAGGATGATATACCTACCTGATCCACCAAGGTCAAGATGGGCCCGTCAGAGTCATGTCAGACACAACCGAAACTCTGCACCATGGAAGCAACTGCAACAAAAGAGGACTTACCCTTAGCAGGAGGGCAGGGATGTCCATGGGATATTCCATTAAATTACACCATAGAGCTCTTGCTTTTTATGTGCGGCACAGTCCCACAGAACTCAGACAAATGTGTACTCCCAGAGCCCATTGTAAATGGCCCATAGAAAGTGATGAAGCTCTACTGTATTGCAACTGACCAAGCCGAGGGTGATGTATCTGCCTCAGCAGTGCAGAAATCAGAGCACCTTACCGAGAGTAAAATGTATATAATGTAAATATGTATCTACCAAAGTGTATGTAATATATTTATGTCCGCCTTTAATGTACTGTTTATGTTAACAATTGCAATGCTAAAGTGAGGCACTTCTGTAAAATAAGAACTTTTGTTCGGGACTTTGAACAGTTGAGCAGATTCTGTTCTCGATTTACAGGGTCAATATGTGGCACCTCACTGTACCCATTGTAGATTACACTGATATAGGGCCCCATGGCCCCTTTTATTACATTGACCATGTGAGGATGCCAACACTGCAGGGGCTAAATGCACTCACCCCTCCATTTGCGTGACAGCCTGAACACAGCGGGCACTAGGACCCAGGCATCCCCGCAGGATGCCTGAAGTGCAGGAAGGCTAAGACTCAGCTGATTAGCTGGTGGAGGGTGGGAACACAGGGAGTCAAAATTATGGGGGTGATTCAGATCTGATCGTAGCACATCTACGATCAGTTAATCAGACAGCAGGTAGTCCACCCCACATGTCAGGCCCTGCCCCCCCCAAAAGCATAGCACAGCATTGCCGAGCAAGCAGATGGCTACCCACTGCTGCGTGTGATACCAAGCAGCCGTCATGGCCCGCCCCCGCAATGGTCTGGACGCGCCTGCGTTGTCCGGACCGTGCCCCAACAATGGCGTTCTAATGCCATTATCATGCCCCCTCTGGCCCCACCTCTGCTTTTAGCTACTTTTAACCTCTCACTGGGCCTCCTTGGGTGCACAAGCACACTCCCCAAAGGGCTTCAGACTGCAATCACTGCTGCTGCAGCGAATCAGTCTGAATTAGGCCCTGTGTCACTGCAAGATTAATAAAATGCTAGGACACTGAATAGTGCTAACCATTGCATCTCTGTGCTAGTGGAAGGATCCCCACTTACTGACCAAAGTAGTGAGGAAATGCCCTGTATTGCTTATTGCCGCTAACCCTATTCTCAGTACTGCCTCACTCCTTGTCAGAACTTACTAAGAAGGGACAGTCACTGTTTATTTCCTGGTTGAAGACTTTATAAAATTGGACCATAGTAACTCTTATGCTGCCACCTGATGAACATTGAGTGTATTACTGTATTAAGTATATACAGGTTGAGTATCCCATATCCAAGATGCTTGCGACCAGAAGTATTTTGGATATCGGATTTTTCTGTATTTTGGAATAATTGCATACCACAAAAGAGATATCATGTCAATGGGACCCAAGTCTAAGCACAGAATGCATTTATGTTTCATATATACCAGTGTTTCCCAACCTCGGTCCTCAAGGCACACTAACAGTCCTGGTTTTAGTGATATCCAGGCTTGAACACAGGTGACTTAATTAGTACCTCAGTTATTTTGATTTAACCATCTGTGCTGTAGCCTGGATATCACTAAAACCTGCACTGTTGGTGTGCCTTGAGGACCACGGTTGGGAATGCCTGATATATACCTTATACACACAGCCTGAAGGTCATTTTAGCCATTATTTTTAATAACTTTGTGCATTAAACAAATTTTGTGTACATACACACAAATCATATATGTTTCTTATATACCCTATACACAGGGCCGGTTCAAGGGCGCAGAGCGCCCCGGGCATGAAAGGGGCATGGCCTAATACAGGGGGCGTGGTGAGTCACGCCCCCTGTACATTGAAAGCGCCGCTTGAATGCTGAGCTATGCGCGATGACGTCATCGCGCACCGCACAGCAAAAGGTCCTCACCACGAAGAGAAACTAGACGCTATGCGTCTAGTTCCCTTCGTGGAGAGGACCCTGCTGTGCGGTGCGCGATGACGTCATCGCGCACCGCTCAGCAGTTACTCTCCACGAAGGGAAACTAGACGCATAGCGTCTAGTTCCCTTCACAGGAGGCGCCGAGGACGGGGACGGCAGCGGGCAGCGGAGGCGGACGGGGGACACAGCGGGCAGCAGTGGCGGATCTTGCCAGGGTGCGGCGCCCTCCGGATGGCGCCAGCGCCCTCCGGAAGGCGGCGCCCCGGGCAAAAGTCCTGCTTGCCCGTGGCAAGAACCGCTACTGCCTATACACACAGCCTGAAGGTCATTTAATACAATATTTTTAATAACTTTGTGTATTAAACAAAGTTTATGTACTTTGAGCCATCAGAAAACAAAGGTTTCACTATCTCAGTCTCACTCAATAAATTCCGTATTTTCGGGATACTCAACCTGTAGTATGAATATCAGTGAATGGTATGTTATGAATTGCAGGGCCGTAACTACGTGTGTGCCAAGTGGGCTTGGCACACAGCGCAGTTGCCCTGAGGGCGCACGGCCAGCGGCATGTAATGAGTCAAATTGACTCATTACATGCCGCCTCTGCTGTGTGCTGTGTGCGCCGCGCTGTGGAGGGAGAAGAGACCAGCGCCGGGCAGCGGAGAAGGAGGAGGAGGGAGGGGGAGCAGGGAGCCGCAGCAGCGCTATATCATTGGTAGTAAGCGCCGCTGCAGCATCCCCCTCTCCTTCTGTATTGGCTGCCCGGCGCTGCTGTGGATGCTGGGATGCGGTTCCTCCATCCCAGCATCCACAGCAGCGCCGGGCAGCCAATACGGAAGGAGAGGGGGATGCTGCAGCGGCGCTTACTACCAATGACATAGCGCTGCTGCGGCTCCCTGCTCCCCCTCCCTCCTCCTCCTTCTCACCTCACTGCCTGCACCGAGGAAGCTGCACGAGGAGCCTGACTGCCAGCAGGGAGATGGTAAGTATATCTCTCTTTCTCTCTCTCTCTCTCTCTCTCTCTCTCAGGGGGTCACCGTCTGCCGCAATGTGTAAAAAGGGGGATGGCTGTCGCAATGTGTAAAAAGGGGGACTGGCTGTAAAAAGGGGGACTGGCTGCCGCAATGTGTAAAAAGGGGGCCTGGCTGCCGCAATGTGTAAAAAGGGGGCCTGGCTGCCGCAATGTGTAAAAAGGGGGCCTGGCTGCCGCAATGTGTAAAAAGGGGGACTGGCTGCCACAATGTGTAAAAAGGGGGACTGGCTGCCGCAATGTGTAAAAAGGGGGCCTGGCTGCCGCAATGTGTAAAAAGGGGGCCTGGCTGCCGCAATGTGTAAAAAGGGGGACTGGCTGCCGCAATGTGTAAAAAGGGGGACTGTCTGCTGTAATGTGTAAAAAGGGGGACGCTGCCTGCTGTAATGTATAAAAGGGGCTCTACCTGGTGTAGTGGCGCTACTGTGCAGCGTAATTTGAATAATGTAGACTACTGTGCACCGTAGTATGAATTGCTATTATTTTGTGGCCACGCCCCTTCCCCGTGAAGCCACGCCCCTATACATTTTTCACGTGCCTACGGCGCGCACTGCCCCTATCTTACATGGGGGGGCGCCACTGTCGTTTCTTGCACACAGCGCTAAAATGCCTAGTTACGGCACTGATGAATTGCATCATATTGTAAATGATATGAGAATTGTTCATCTTTTATGGTAATGTGATTGTACATGCTTGTGAACCATTTTACCTTTGTTTTCTTCCTCACAAGTAATCTTTGAATTATATAAGGCTCCGATGTGATCAAGCACCTGCGAAACGTACATCATCGGTGGGTGGGCGGTACAGTCGAGCCCGATGATGCGGTTGCTCCCCGGCGCCCGGCTCTGAACAAGCGGCTCTCTCCATGGTTCTCTACTAACCCGGTGGCACAGCACTCACTAGGTATCTCAGAGACGCTCTCTCATCCCCGAACCCCTGCCCACCTTCCCTGCACTGTGACCGCGCAACAGGGAAGAGGACAAGTGTAGTAAGGGACAGCAGAAGCGGCCTGCCACTTTACCTCTTTCCATCCCTGCATGAGCGGGTTCCCCACTCTCATTGTTCCCATTCACTGCCGACAGGCACATGGGAGCAAAAGTAGAAGGGGATCCAAGCTCATTAACGCCGGGACAACTTTCATCTATGCACATTTTGTAGTTACTTTATCAACAGGATTCCTTGTTACACATTTCCATTGTTAATTATGCTGTTACAGACATTATCTGCAATGCTTAAGATTGAGGAATGACACAGTATCAATTTGGGTCACAAGACTAACCATGCTTTTTGGGTTAATTACTGTGTCAAGATGGAAAGACGGACATAGTAGCAATTTATACTAATGCCAGAGATATTGTTACAGAGTGGCTCTGTTTGACTGCTGGAGGCAAATAAACACTTATACAACTTCCCTTCAGAGATTATTGAAGTATTCTCCCTTACAAGCATTATATATCTAATATTATTGGTTGTCCTTTAGGGGACAATTTTTTTTTTTACACAAATGCCATATTTATGAATATTTGTCTGCTAGGGAACATTTCAGAGCTGCTCTTACATCACGGAACCTCTGCCCGCCTTCCCTGCAATGTGATCGTGCAACGGGGAAGATGACAGGTGCAGTAAGGGACAGTAGAAGCGGCCCGCTACTTTACTTTTTTCCGTCCCGACGTGAGCGGCTTCCCCACTCTCATTGTTCCCATTCACTGCCGACAGGCACATGGGAACAAAAGTAGAAGGGGGAGCCCAGCTCATTAACGCCGGGACAACTTTCATTCATGCAGAGTCTGTAGCCACTCTATCTATACAGCAGACTATCTCAGGTTCCTGTATCACATGCACTATATATTTATCCATATGTGGCATACTGAAATGTTAACAGATATTGGAAAGTTCCAAAAGCCATTTGAGTCTTATCAGTGAGTGGGGGAGTTTATGGCCCCAAAACCAGTTCTGGCAGACCCTGCGACATGTAAGAGGACAGGAAGTGTAGGGGGTTTTTAGTAAGGAAAAGACACAGGCTAGAATTCAGTGTGAGCTGAGGACTGAAGATGGAGGGCACAAGCATGGTACTCCACAGTCCCTGGCATTATGGAACAGGATGTAGGTGCTGCTAGGAAGAGCAAGATATATCCAGATTTGCAGTGTGAGAGCAGCTACAGCATGAACAATCAGTAGAAGAAATAAAGGGGATCCTCACCTTCAGGGGTACCCAAGAAGCAGGACGGGAGGTGTGAGTCTGCGGGAGAGGACGAGCTGGGTGAGTGGTAGGAAACCACGTTTGGCGGAAGGCCCCCAGTAACGTGTCCATGAGAGATCCCGTTTATATAGAGCCCCTAGCAAATGGGAGAGAGCACACTGAAATGAATCTCAGTTTGCGGGCGCCGCACTACTGATTCCAAGAGACTTCGCTGGTATGTACAGTACTGTAATGCTGTCACATCACTGTTAATGCTGTTATTGCCAGTGAAGCAAATAAAAAGAGATGTAACCTGATGTAACCCATATGAATATTGTGCTGGAGAGAAGAACAAGGAGTTAAATGTTATTGTCGTGATAACCCTATCTGAACTGTGAATAAACTGCTAGCTTATGTGATGAAACGGCCTGGTGTGCAATGCTTTTAAAATCACTGATGGACCTGGCGCTGCCCGGCTATCACACATATGTGCAGAGAAAGATGTCTCTAAGGGTTCAGTGAGTATGAGAAAGATAATAGGATTTCTTGTCATACATTCCCATTGTTATATTGTGCTGTCGCAGGCAGTACCTGCAATGTTTGAGATTGATGAATGACACAATATAATTAGGGTTAAGAAGCCAACCGTGATATTTTGTTGAATAGTTAGTGTGTCTTGATGGTGAGACGGACACAGTGGCAATTTATACCTATGCCAGAGACATTATTGCATAGTGGCTGTTTCGAGGAGTATTTAACCGCTGGAAGCAGATACTGTAGATACTATTGTATTTTCCCTTTGACAAACACTGAAGTATTCCATCCTTGTGGGCATTATTGTTTATCCTTTAGGGGATGAAATTTTGTTATACACTTGTCATATTCATGAATAATTACCTGCATATCTTTGCTATATAAGGGAGTACAGATTGACAACTCAAAAATGCACATTACTAACTAGGAGTGAATGCATACTATTCATTATTATCTATGATGCATACGGCAGAGAGTGCGTAGCAGGGAGTCGTAAATTGACAAGCTGTTAAGAGATCATAAATCTCAATTAAGAAACCTAAAAACTTGGATTAGAGCTTGTCAGACATTATAGTTATATTTTCATTGTTGCTTTATCAGAATAAATATTTAGTTAATTACATACTTATTATTTTTTATTGAAATATATATAATTCTGAATATGTTCTTTCAGCTAACTGTATAGTAATAAGTCAATATAGAACATATAATTAAGTTAGCCAACGACTTATATATTTGTATTTATTTATTTATTTATTTATTTATTGTTCATTACAAATAAAGGCTGGCAAACATTGATAGGTTGGTAACTCTAGAAAGAATTAACAAAAAGCAAGCACCACCAGGACTGATTTTCTAAGCTGCTGTAACGGGAGGCAGTCCGCTCTCCCCAAACATAAAGGGATAAATGTGTAAAGAACAGCGCTTAAATAATAAATTGAGATAAAAATTACATATATCTTAGAATAAACATGTAAATATATATATATATATATATATATATATATATATATATATGCCACACAGTGTGCTGAATTAAAACATATTACCACTTTTAATAAACACAATTAAAATGTAATACTAATGCAATTAAAAAGACATACATATCAAATAAGTGCAGCATAGGTCTTTGTTCCCCCTTCTTTGAAAGATAGCTTTATGGTCTAATTTGGACCCAGTAGTTGAAAATGGACGAGATTACTCTCCAGGACCACACAAAGGTTTTGTCCATTATAGGCAACAGGTAACCAGTAGCGTGGATATATTTACCAATCCAGAGGTATTTTTTTTGGTTACGGGGTTCTAATTAGCATTGGTCCGAGATAATGCAACGGAATTCAGCGCAATTTTTATGGCGTCCCTCTAACCATCCAGACTTGATCAAAGCTGTCGATAGACAGCGAAATGCATCAGGTGTCCCCCCCCCCCTTCATTTGGTCAGTGGACTACAAGACAAATTCACCAATTCTTCAAACAGGACCTTCGTGGAATCTCAAACCTAAATGGTCAAGTCTGGATGGTTAGAGGGACTCCATAAAAATTGCCTATAACGGACTAAACCTTTGTGTGATCCTGGACAGTAATCTCGTCCATTTTCAACTACTAGGTCCACTTAAATTAGACCATAAAGCTATCTTTCAAAGAAGGGGGAACAAAGACCTATGCTGCACTTATTTGATATGTATGTCTTTTTAATTGCATTAGTATTACATTTTTATTGTGTTTATTAAAAGTGCTAATATGTTTTAATTCAGCACACTGTGTGGCCTATATATATTAACATGTTTATTCTAAGATATATGTAATTTGTATCTCAATTTATTATTTAAGCACTGTTCTTTACACATTTATCCCTAGCAAACATTGAACCTATGTCAAGCCTACTAAAAAACATATTTTTAACTCAGAATAATAAAAGTTAGATTTTATTGTAATATATCATACATCATTAAAAGAGTGTGCCACCCAGGAAGCCTTCTTGGTTGAGATCCTCTAGTGATCTTACCAAACCCTGCAAACTGAATACTGTAATTGCTTTTAGGCGCACCTCCAACCTGTCTTAATAATTTAGCTCTCACACTAGGAGAAAAATAAATACTCTTTCTTTATATTGGTTGGTTACGACTTGGAAAACGTATTTTTAAATAATAATAGATACCTGTGCATAGTAATTTTATGTCTGGTACCGCCCACATAGTTGAATTGCATCATATTGTAAATGATATGCAGAATTGTTCATCTCTTATTTTAATGTGATTGTACATGCTTGTGAACCATTTTACCTTTGTTTTCTTCCTCACAAGAAATCTTTGAATTATATTTACAGCGGTGGTCATCTCATTGACTGTTAAATAAATAATTTGGTCCCTGTCCAAATGTGTTGTGACTTTTTGGGGGTTGTCTTTTCGGGTGTTCTCCATCCTTCTGCCTAGGGTTCATCGGTGAGATCTGGAAGAGGCTGACATCTGCATGGCTGTGGAAACAGGTAGACCACCGACATCTACACCAACACTCTACTATTTACTTTGAAATGTTTTCACACTCACACTACATAGATCTGCTCAGCTGCAATGCTGACAATTTTTTCACAAGTACAAGGTAAGCTTCAAATAGCTAAAAATGAACTATTAAGTTAGCTTACAATTCTCTAACTTTCTATGCAATGGCAGATAGCTCAATGAATAGTGTCTAACTGCAATGCCACAAGCAATAGGTTTGAATCCCGTGTATGTTAGCATCTTGAAATGTTATAAAGGACAGTGTGACTGGATTACAAAGAGCTCTCAAGTTAAGTTAATGATTGTTGTATAGGTATTAGCAAGGAAGGGGTGGGGGGAAGGAGACGGGGTGGTCAGGAGTTGCTGTGCTTCAAAAGGGGGGAAGTTACAAGTGAACGTAATTAAAACTGATAATTGGCAAGTGCTGCCAACAGCTTCCACTATTCTGCAGAGTTATCACTGGCATATTTATAATGGGTGCAGTGTGTGCGTTGCACACAAGTCCCTGGGGTCCAGCGGTCCCACACCGCACACCCGGCACCCATTAGTTGTAATACCATCTGGAGTCTGCGGTGAAGCAGCAGCGCTGCAGAAAACACTGGGAAAATGGCGCAGTGCCTATTTTCCTGGCAGTTTCTGCAGCGCTGCTTCTGAAGAGGGACTTCGGAGGGTAAGTATTGAAAAAATGGGTGCAGGGTGTACGGTTTGGGCCACTCTGTACCCCGGAGACCTATGTGCACTGCACACACAGTACCAGTGCCGTAACTAGGCATTTTAGCGCTGTGTGCAAGAAACGGCATTGGCGCCCCCCCATGGAAGACATGGGCAGTGCGCGCCGTAGGCGCGCGTAAAATTTATAGGGGCGTGGCTTCATGGGAAGGGGCGTGGCCACAAAATAATACCAATTCATACTACGGTGCACAGTAGTCTCCATTATTCAAATTACGCTGCGCAGTAGCGCCACTACACCAGGTAGAGCTCCTTTTACACATTACAATAGACAGTCCCCCTTTTTATACATTACGGCAGATAGCGTCCCCTTTTTACACATTACGGCAGACAGCGTCCCCCTTTTTACACATTACGGCAGACAGCGTCCCCTTTTTACACATTACGGCAGACAGCGTCCCCCCTTTTTACACATTACCGCAGCCAGGGGGGCAGATTTAACCTATTAGCATTAGCAGCCAAAGGACTTTGCATTCTCTGCCTGCAGATCTCACATAATGCACTCATACAGGGAGCAAGGGCCAGTCTGCAAAGTACTTGCCACTATACAATTGTAGTCAACAGTGTTTGAATCCACTTGTAAAAGTGACAAGTAGATTGCAGACTGGCCCTTATTTACAGCATGAGCTCTGCATTCTGACTGCAGCTGGAGAAATCAACGGATTGCTGATAAGATTTACAACATCAGTGTCATCTCCTTTATAGCAGCAGTTACAAGTTACAAGCTTACTTCATCCTGTGTGTGACTGGTTTCTGCTACTAGCCCAGTAGCACTGCTTCATATCCACTTTCAGCTCACTGTCCTGCACACAGCAAGCAAACGCGATGTGATTGAACGTCAGGGGGCATGCCGTAAATAACCTGCTGAGCAGCCTGAAAGAAAGTAGGCGGGGTCTCTGCCTTGCTATCTCGGGGTCTGCAGACTTCAGAGTCCCCCTCCCTCCTCCTCCTCCTCCCTTCGCTCCGGCGCACATCACAGGGCACAGGCGGCTTGTAATGAGTCAGTCTGACTCATTACAATGCTGCACACTTTGTGCACCTTGAACGGGTATGCGGGCAGTGGGAGCGCAGGGGGAATATGCGCTCTAACTAGGTGTGCGCTGTGGGCAATGCCCCTTTTGCACACACCTAGTTACGGCACTGCACAGTACCTATTATAGATATGACAGTGTAAAGGACAAATTATTATTATTATTATTATTATTATTATTAATATGATGATGATGGTTATTATTATTATGATTATTATGATTTCTCTATCGTCCTAAGTGGATGCTGGGGTTCCTGAAAGGACCATGGGGAATAGCGGCTCCGCAGGAGACAGGGCACAAAAGTAAAGCTTTTACAGGTCAGGTGGTGTGTACTGGCTCCTCCCCCTATGACCCTCCTCCAGACTCCAGTTAGATTTTGTGCCCGGCCGAGAAGGGTGCAATTCTAGGTGGCTCTCATAAAGAGCTGCTTAGAGAGTTTAGCTTAGGTTTTTTATTTTACAGTGATTCCTGCTGGCAACAGGATCACTGCAACGAGGGACAGAGGGGAGAAGAAGTGAACTCACCTGCGTGCAGGATGGATTGGCTTCTTGGCTACTGGACATGAAGCTCCAGAGGGACGATCACAGGTACAGCCTGGATGGTCACCGGAGCCACGCCGCCGGCCCCCTCACAGATGCTGAAGCAAGAAGAGGTCCAGAATCGGCGGCTGAAGACTCCTGCAGTCTTCTTAAGGTAGCGCACAGCACTGCAGCTGTGCGCCATTTTCCTCTCAGCACACTTCACACGGCAGTCACTGAGGGTGCAGGGCGCTGGGGGGGGGGCGCCCTGGGAGGCAAATGAAAACCTTTAAAAAGGCTAAAAATACCTCACATATAGCCCCAGAGGCTATATGGAGATATTTACCCCTGCCTAAATGTACTAAATAGCGGGAGACGAGCCCGCCGAAAAAGGGGCGGGGCCTATCTCCTCAGCACACGGCGCCATTTTCTGTCACAGCTCCGCTGGTCAGGAAGGCTCCCAGGTCTCTCCCCTGCACTGCACTACAGAAACAGGGTATAACAGAGAGGGGGGGCAGAATAAATGGCAATATATTAATATAAAAGCAGCTATAAGGGAGCACTTAATCATAAGGCTATCCCTGTCATATATAGCGCTTTTTGGTGTGTGCTGGCAGACTCTCCCTCTGTCTCCCCAAAGGGCTAGTGGGTCCTGTCTTCGTATAGAGCATTCCCTGTGTGTCTGCTGTGTGTCGGTACGTGTGTGTCGACATGTATGAGGACGTTATTGGTGTGGAGGCGGAGCAATTGCCAAATATGAGGATGTCACCTCCTAGGGGGTCGACACCAGAATGGATGCCTTTATTTGTGGAATTACGGGATAGCGTCAACTCGCTTAAGCAGTCGTTTGCCGACATGAGGCAGCCGGACACTCAATTAGTGTCTGTCCAGGCGCCTCAAACACCGTCAGGGGCTGTAAAACGTCCCTTGCCTCAGTCGGTCGACACAGACCCAGACACAGGCACTGATTCCGGTGGTGAAGGTGACGAATCAACCGTATTTTCCAGTAGGGCCACACGTTATATGATTTTGGCAATAAAGGAGATGTTACATTTAGCTGATACTACAGGTACCACTAAACAGGGTATTATGTGGGGTGTGAAAAAACTACCAGTAGTTTTTACCGAATCAGAAGAATTAAATGACGTGTGTGATGAAGCGTGGGGTGCCCCGATAAAAAACTGCTAATTTCAAAGAAGTTATTGGCTTTATACCCTTTCCCGCCAGAGGTTAGGGAGCGCTGGGAAACACCTCCTAGGGTGGACAAAGCGCTAACACGCTTATCAAAACAAGTGGCGTTACCCTCTCCTGAGACGGACGCACTTAAAGATCCATCAGATAGGAGGATGGAAAATATCCAAAAAGGTATATACACACATGCAGGTGTTATACTACGACCAGCTATTGCGACTGCCTGGATGTGCAGTGCTGGGGTAGTTTGGTCAGAGTCCCTGATCAAAAATATTGATACCCTGGACAGGGACAATATTTTACTGTCGTTAGAACAAATAAAGAATGCATTTCTTTATATGCGTGATGCACAGAGAGATATCTGCACACTGGCATCACGGGTAAGTGCTATGTCCATTTCGGCCAGAAGAGCTTTATGGACACGACAGTGGACAGGCGATGCGTAGAGGAGTTATTTGAGGCCGGTCTATCGGATTTGGTGGCCACGGCTACGGCCGGGAAATCCACCTTTCTACCTCAAGTCACTCCCCAACAGAAAAAGGCACCGACCTTTCAACCGCAGCCCTTTCGTTCCTTTAAAAATAAGAGAGCAAAGGGCTATTCATATCTGCCACGAGGCAGAGGACGAGGGAAGAGACAGCAACAGGCAGCTCCTTCCCAGGAACAGAAGCCCTCCCCGGCTTCTACAAAAGCCTCAGCATGACGCTGGGGCTTCGCAAGCGGACTCGGGGGCGGTAGGCGGTCGTCTCAAAAATTACAGCGCGCAGTGGGCTCACTCGCAGGTAAATCCCTGGATCCTGCAGATAATATCTCAGGGGTACAGGTTGAAATTAGAGACAGAGCCACCTCGCCGTTTCCTGAAGTCTGCTTTACCAACGTCCCCCTCAGAAAGGGAGACGGTTTTGGAAGCCATTCACAAGCTGTATTCTCAGCAGGTGATAGTCAAGGTACCTCTTCTACAACAAGGGAAGGGGTATTATTCCACTCTATTTGTGGTACCGAAGCCGGATGGCTCGGTAAGGCCTATTCTAAATCTGAAGTCCTTGAACCTATACATAAAGAAGTTCAAGTTCAAGATGGAGTCACTCAGAGCAGTGATAGCGAACCTGGAAGAAGGGGACTTTATGGTATCCTTGGACATCAAGGATGCGTATCTCCACGTTCCAATTACCCCTCACACCAGGGGTACCTCAGGTTCGTTGTACAAAACTGTCACTATCAGTTTCAGACGCTGCCGTTTGGTTTGTCCACGGCACCTCGGGTCTTTACAAAGGTAATGGCCGAGATAATATTTCTTCTTCGAAGAAAAGGCGTATTAATTATCCCATACTTGGACGATCTCCTAATAAGGGCAAGGTCCAGAGAACAGCTAGAGATGGGTTTAGCACTATCTCAAGAGGTGCTAAAGCAGCACGGATGGATTCTGAATATTCCAAAATCCCAATTAATGCCGACAACTCGTCTGCTGTTCCTGGGGATGATTCTGGACACAGTTCAGAAAAAGTTTTTTCTTCCCGAAGAAAAAGCCAAGGAGTTATCTGACCTGGTCAGGAACCTCCTAAAACCAGGAAAGGTGTCTGTACATCAATGCACAAGAGTCCTGGGAAAAAATGGTAGCTTCTTACGAAGCAATCCCTTTCGGCAGATTCCATGCAAAGGGATCTGTTGGACAAATGGTCAGGGTCGCATCTTCAGATGCACCTGCGGATAACCCTGTCGCCGAGGACAAGGGTATCCCTTCTGTGGTGGTTGCAGGAGGCTCATCTATTGGAGGGCCGCAGATTCGGCATACAGGATTGGATCCTGGTGACCACGGATGCCAGCCTGAGAGGCTGGGGAGCAGTCACACAGGGAAGAAATTTCCAGGGAGTGTGGTCGAGCCTGAAAAAGTCTCTTCACATAAGCATTCTGGAACTAAGAGCAATCTACAATGCTCTAAGCCAGGCGGAACCTCTGCTTCAAGGAAGACCGGTGTTGATCCAGTCGGACAACATCACGGCAGTCGCCCATGTAAACAGACAGGGCGGCACAAGAAGCAGGAGGGCAATGGCAGAAGCTGCCAGGATCCTTCGCTGGGCGGAGAATCACGTGATAGCACTGTCAGCAGTATTCATCCCGGGCGTGGACAACTGGGAAGCAGACTTCCTCAGCAGACACGACCTTCACCCGGGAGAGTGGGGACTTCATCCAGAAGTTTTCCACATGCTATTAAACCGTTGGGTAAAACCAATGGTGGACATGATGGCGTCTCGCCTCAACAAAACACTGGACAGGTATTGCGCCAGGTCAAGAGATCCGCAGGCAATAGCTGTGGACGCGCTGGTAACACCTTGGGTGTACCAGTCGGTATATGTGTTTCCTCCTCTGCCTCTCATACCAAAGGTATTGAGGATTATACGGCAAAGAGGAGTAAGACTAGTGGCTCCGGATTGGCCAAGAAGGACTTGGTACCCGGAACTTCAAGAGATGGTCACGGACGATCCGTGGCCTCTACTTCTGAGAAGGGACCTGCTTCAGCAGGGTCCTTGTCTTTTTCAAGACTTACCGCGGCTGCGTTTGACGGCATGGCGTTGAATGCCAGATCCTAAAAGGAAAAGGCATTCCAGAAGAAGTCATTCCTACCTTGATAAAGGCAAGGAAGGAAGTCACCGCGAAGCATTATCGCCGTATTTGGCGAAGATATGTTGCGTGGTGCGAGCAGCGGAGTGCTCCGATGGAGGAATTTCAACTGGGTCGTTTTCCTACATTTCCTGCAATCAGGATTGTCTATGGGTCTCAAATTGGGATCTATTAAGGTTCAAATTTCGGCCCTATCAATATTCTTCTACAAAGAATTGGCCTCAGTCCCTGAGGTCCAGATTTTTATCAAAGGAGTACTGCATATACAGCCTCCTGTGGTGCCTAAGGTGGCACCGTGGGATCTAAATGTAGTTTTAGATTTCCTCAAATCCAATTGGTTTGAACCACTAAAGAATGTGGATTTGAAATATCTCACATGGAAAGTGACTATGTTACTGGCCCTGGCTTCGGCCGGGAGAGTATCTGAACTGGCGGCTTTGTCTTATAAAAGCCCTTATTTAATTTTCCATTCGACATAGGGCAGAGCTGCGGACGCGTCCGCATTTTCTCCCTAAGGTGGTATCAGCGTTTCACCTGAACCAGCCTATTGTAGTGCCTGCGGCTACAGACGACTTGAAGGACTCCAAGTTGTTGGACGTTGTCAGAGCCTTAAAAATATACATTTAAAGGACGGCTGGAGTCAGAAAATCTGACTCGCTGTTTATACTGTATGCACCCAACAAGTTGGGTGCACCTGCTTCTAAGCAGTCGATTGCTCGTTGGTTTTGTAACAAAATTCAACTTGTACATTCTGTGGCAGGCCTGCCACAGCCTAAATCTGTTAAGGCCCATTCCGCAAGGAAGGTGGGCTCATCTTGGGCGGCTGCCCGAGGGGTCTCGGCATTACAACTCTGCCGAGCAGCTACGTGGTCAGGGGAGAACACGTTTGTAAATTTTTACAAATTTGATACCCTGGCAAAGGAGGACCTGGAGTTCTCTCATTCGGTGCTGCAGAGTCATCCGCACTCTCCCGCCCGTTTGGGAGCTTTGGTATAATCCCCATGGTCCTTTCAGGAACCCCAGCATCCACTTAGGACGATAGAGAAAATAAGAATTTACTTACCGATAATTCTATTTCTCGGAGTCCGTAGTGGATGCTGGGCGCCCATCCCAAGTGCGGATTATCTGCAATACTTGTACATAGTTATTGTTAACTAATTCGGGTTATTGTTTAGGAAGCCATCTTTCAGAGGCTCCTCTGTTATCATACTGTTAACTGGGTTTAGATCACAAGTTGTACGGTGTGATTGGTGTGGCTGGTATGAGTCTTACCCGGGATTCAAAATCCTCCCTTATTGTGTACGCTCGTCCGGGCACAGTACCTAACTGGAGTCTGGAGGAGGGTCATAGGGGGAGGAGCCAGTACACACCACCTGACCTGTAAAAGCTTTACTTTTGTGCCCTGTCTCCTGCGGAGCCGCTATTCCCCATGGTCCTTTCAGGAACCCCAGCATCCACTACGGACTCCGAGAAATAGAATTATCGGTAAGTAAATTCTTATTTATTATCCTTCATTTATGTGGTGCCACAAGTGATCTGTAGCACCCAATTGCAGAGTACATAAACAAGAAAAACAAGAAAACAGTGATTTACACTTCAAGACAAGGACAAGTACAGGTTATATAAACATAGCTGCTTCAGCAGATGACAATGAAATACAGGTGAAACTCAGAAAATTAGAGTATCGTGCAAAAGTTCATTTATTTCAGTAATTCAACTTAAAAGGTGAAAATAAGGGTATGGGTCATTAGGTCGACAACACTTAGGTCGACAGTCATTAGGTCGACAACTATTGGTCAATATGCATTAGGTCGATATGGTCACTAGGTCGACATGGTCAATGGGTCGACATGTACTATGTCGACATGGAAAAAGGGCGACATGAATTTTTTACCTTTTTTGGTGTTGTTTTCTTGTAAAGTGACGGGGAACTCAATTAGTGCACCGTGTCCCCTCACATGGCTCACTTAACTCACCATCAGTGGCGGATTTAGGGGGGGGGGCACAAAGGCACGTGCCCCCCCTGTCGTTCATTTTTTTAAACAGCAAGCCCGCCCGTGTCCAGGATGAGGGAGTCAGCCTATTAGCCCTCCTGTCGGGCGCGGGGAGAGAGAGGTGAGGGAGAGACTACAGCAGTGGCGGTACACACCGTTATTAAGGGAGCTGATCCGGCGGCTATATGCACACTCACCATTAGTAGCCAGCGCGCCGCCGCTCCGTGCATGGACGACATGAAGCAAGAGATTCTGCCGGCGGCTCAGGCGGGGAGCAGAATTGTGCTAGCACACTTTAAAGCTACAGCGCCGTAGCTTTAAAGTGTGCTAGCACAATCCTGCTCCCCGCCTGAGCCGCCGGCAAAACCTCCTGCTTGATGCGCGCCGGTCTCATAGTCTGGTGGTTCAGGCATGGCCCGGAACTGCCCTCTCTTCTGCTCCCTGCCTGCGGGGAAGAGATCTGTGCTGGGTCCCCAAGATATCACCGTTGCTCCTGCCTGGGACATACCGTTGGTCTGAGGTCTCAGCTATGTAGAAGGTACAGTGGAGTTCCAGCTTTTGCCTCAGTGGCAGTTATCTACAGTACATAGTAAGAGGCTATTCAGAGGTGGATGCAGACGTCTGAAAATTGGGCAATTTTCGGATGTCTGCGCACGCACATCGGCTGCAGTACGTGTGCACAATCAATCATTATGCGATCGCATCCTGGAAGGATGCCTTTGCATCATGATTGCAGACGGCAAGGTTCTGGGGGGCGGCAACGCGGTATTGGGGGGAGTGCACCATAAAATGCAGGCGTATCATGGCTATTTTTGGGGCAGGCCAATGATGTCGCCTGCGTTTCCTGAGATTGCATGGCGGCGGTGCACCTGCCTGCGCAGCCATGAGGTCGACCTCTATTTGAGTTTTTCACACTGCAATGTAAATAGAATTGCGATCCCATCGTGGGGCGGCACCAAACATGCTGGGCGACTTTGCCATGTACTGGGCAGCTCCCCACCGCATACGATTTTATTGGTTCTCAGATTTTGCTAAAATAGCAAAATTTGCGACTAACTCAGAATAACCCCCAATGTCCTTATTACTAAGGTATACCAGTAAAATATAGTAATTACAGGTTGTTGTTTTTTGCTAAGCAACTAGGGTGACAATATATAAAGGGTCGTCTTAAATTCAGGCTGGCATTGGTGATCACTAAAAGTGGCTGTGAGTGATGGAGAAGGGATAGCAGGAGCAGAGAGTGTTTTACAATAGTTTGTCTTATTTCTATTAGCTGTTCAGCAGTGACCCAGTTTGCATGTGGTTTAGACAGTGGCAAAGTAGCTACAGGACTGGGGATGTTATATGGTATATGGTGCTGTGGATGGCACTTGGCCTGATTCCTGTGCCACCCCAGACAGCCATTGCTCCTGGAAGGTCCAGGCAGCTCTGGTTGGGGAAAGCCGGGGACATCTCCTCCAACATGGAACTGGGAGAGGCCGTTCCCGCTAACAGAACACTCTGTTTACTGGTGAGGACTCTCATTATATGAATACACCTTACTGCACCTGTCCTGTGTAATTAGCAATTATACCATGTATGTCCTGTACCATGCAAGGACGTAGCTATAGTGGGTTCAAGGGGTGCCATCGCTACAGATCCCAGAGGCTTATTGGGCCTAGGTTACCATCTGTCTCTCCAAAGCATTAACCTCTCCCCGTCAACCTCTGCATCTCCCTGTCACCCGCTTCTTATCCCTGTCAGTCTCTCCCCATTACCTTCTCCCTGTCACCCACTGCCTTTTCCCATAACCCTTTCCTGTCACTTGCTACCTCTCCATCTCCCACTATCTCTCCCCGTCACCTCTCTCCTGTCACCAACTGCAACACCCCGTCATCCTCCATGTCACCCACAGTCTCCCCCAGGCATCACTCACTTCCTCCACCTGCAACCCATTCCCTGGCATCACCCACTGCCTCCCGCTGTCATCCATTCCCTGAAGTCACCCACTGTCTCTCACTGTCACACTCTGCTTGTCCCTGTCTCCCATTGCCTCTCAGTCACCCATTGCCTCACCCTCTGCCTCTACCCTGTGTCACTATCTCTCTATCACCCTCTTTTTCCTGTCACCCTCTGTCTTTCCAAGGCATCACCCGCTCCCCGTCATATGAATACGGCATTACATTTGAGGCCACGCCCCTTGCCGCAAGGCTATGCCCCTATTGAGAAGCTACACTCACTTTTCCAAGAACATGCGCCTTTGGCGTGCACAAGTAACACCCGCCTCTTCCTCATCATAGTGCCCCCCCTGTAATTTTGTTCTGGATCCGCCCCTGCTCACCATGCTTAGGGCAAGGTGCTTCGCTCTGCTACCGCTGCGCTTGACACAGGTTACTATTCCCAATCATAGCCAACGTGGATCGTAAAGAATGAAAAAGTAAATTTTTTTTTTAAAAAACTCATGTCGACCTTTTTCCATGTCAACATAGTGACCACGTTGACCTAATGTATGTCGACCTAAGTGTTGTCGACCTAATGACCGTATCCCGAAACAAATATATTATATAGACCAGGGCTGGCCAAACCAGTCCTCGAGTTTTACCAACAGTTTACATTTTCCAGACCACCTAGCTAGTGCACAGGTGTAGTCATTACTAATTAAGATGTGCTGCATTCATTCCTAACTGACAATTCTACAGATCTCCAGGAGGCCTGGAAAACATGAACTGTTGGTAGATTTCGAGTGGTTTGGCCAGCCCTGATATAGACTCACCCACAAAAGTGACCCCAATTTACTTTGCAGTTACCCGCAGAACGCAAAGTTCCCATCATTGACTAGTATGGAGGAGCGCTCTCCTCCATTCTAGCCAGTGCACTCCTGCTGATTGACAGGCTAGGAGCGCACAGCCAATCAGGAGAGCGCCATTACGTGGCGCTCCCTGATTGGCTGACAGGACCTTCAGTGACAGAAGTTACAGGGGGTCCCAGCATTCGGGGAAAAGGGTTCCATGTGTAAACATGGAACCCCTTTAAGTGCGAGGATCAGGTTTTCATTTTTTTATTTTTTTTATTTAAGTACGTGGATTACGTCGGAGAAGAAGAGGAGAGATCTACACAGGATTGGTTGTAAGTATAATTTTTATTTGACAGGTACCCCGTGGATTCTAGTGGACAAGGGGACAGAGGGGCTCCGTGGGACAATAGGTAAATATGTGAGTGTGTAAGTGTGCATGTATGTAAAATAAAGCTTTACTGTCACGGTGTGTGAGTTGTGTTTTTTGGGGGTATTTTTTTGTTGTAGAACTGCAGGTACCAACGGGACGTTATTTCCCTGCATGCTGGTACTTGCGGTTCTCCAAGTACCAGCGTGTGGGGGAGGTTTGCTGGGACTTGTAGTTCTTCAACAAAAACAATATTTTTATTTTTACACAAAGGCTCTCAGCCCCCCATCCACCGCCCAGGGATGAGGGGGACAGCCTCGGGCTTCATCCCTGGCCCTTGGGTGGCTGGAGGGGGGACCCCTTGATTTAAGAGGTCCCCACTCCTCCAGGGTACCCCAGCCAGGGGTTACTAGTTGGGGGGGGGGGTAATGCCACAGCCGCAGGGACCAATATAAAAGTGTCCCCCAGCTGTGGCATTATCTCTCTGGCTAGTGGAGCCCGATACTGGATTTAAAAATACGGGGGACCCCTTCATCTTTTGTCCCCCATATTTTTGTAACCAGGACCGGATGCAGAGCCCGGTGCTGGTTGTATAAATATGGGGGGACCCTACGCAATTTTTCCCCTGTATTTTTACAACCAGGACTGACTGAAAGAGCCTGAGGGTGGTTATGCTTAGGAGGGTGGACCCCACGCAATTTTTTTTTTACATTTTTAACTATTTACAGTGATGAGCGGATTCGGTTTTACTCGATTTTACTCGGTTCTCAAAACCGAATCTTATTGGCTATCCAAAACACGTGACATCAGTGAGCCAATAAGATTCGGTTTTGAGAACCGAGTAAAACCGAGTAAAACCGAATCCGCTCATCACTAAACACACAATATAATGTACACAATGAAGCCCTGCACGGATCTCACTGATCCGGCCGGACTTCATTGTGTTATGTCCGGCAGTGTTTTACTCATCACTCCCGTAAAACACTGCCCAACGATATGAATCACATCGACATCAGAAAATACGAAAATAGAAAACTCGGCAGCTTAGTAAATTACCGTAGATGGATTCAAAAAGGTGCAGTAAAATACGTCCGATAAAATTTGAGATCAAACTCTCTAAAAATCGGCACAAACATGAATATTAGTAAATAAACCCCTAAGAGTGCTGATAAAAATATATAACCTTAAAATTGTGATACAAACTCCCTAAGCGGTGGTAGCTGCATAAAGAGGAGATGCTGCACTAAGATTATTGTATTACTATCCAGGAATAGGTCCTACATTACCAGGGCCCAGGAAAGCTCTCTATAACCCTGGCTGCAATAACATTTTTGTTGGATAAACACTGGGCACAAGTCCGCTTACCCCCAATGATTCAACAATTACCATCCACTGGAGAGTATAAGTATTAACAGCTTTAAAGAAACTTTGAATGCTATAGATTCATTCTGGGACTTGTTGTTCCATTGTGCTGTTTTTCTAGTGCCCTTACATATACTATTACAAGACTGCTATTTGAACTATCATTATCTGGCATACAAGGATTTTTTGATAATATGAACATTTAAGGTTATACAGATGTGTCTTGACTCATCCTACATGAAATTGCTTGCCACATGCTCATGCATCGTTTCAGTGAATTCCTACACCCTGCCACGGCTAGTCGAAGCATGATGCGTACACACCAGCCTGCACACATTCAAACCAGTTGCCCTAAATAGTTTTTAAGATGAGAGAGGACACATCTGTATACTGTATATTTTTATCAGCATTCTTAAAATATAGTATTTTATTCATTGTATATGAATTGTTTATTATTTTTTTTAGATATAACATTTTTGTATTAGTTATGTGTTATGATGTCTTCACATATCAGTGGTCTTTAGATTTATTATTTAGGTTTTCTATATATGCATACACAGATTAATATATATATATATTTTTTTTTTTTATTAGCGCTGTTTCATCTGTTTCATTTTATACTTGATACAGCAGAGTCGGCCTTAGGCATAGACAGTACAAGCAAATTCCTAAGGGCATCTGGAAAAGCCTAGGGACATCTGGGTAGGGTAAGCATCTAAGCTTTGTTACAGTGGCTCCAGATTTCAGAAGTCCCATCTGACAGTTGATGTACTCCGATAGGATATACAGTACATGCTTTCTGGCACTGCTGCGTCATTGCCTGTCATATTATATGACCAGAAGCAGAGTATCATCAGCAGAAAGCCTGCACAGCCCAGCACCGATCCTGCAGATCCTGCAGCATCCATCAGTGTGATACTGATATGACCTAAGGTCACATGGTCACATCAGCATCATCACAGCAGAGAGCATGCCAGAGAGAAGAGAAGCAGAGGTAAGTGTAGGGCCACACATAGCAGCCAAGTGGGTCCCGTTCAGCGGGATCTGCTTGGCTGCAAGGAGACTGCAGATGTGCACCTATGCAGGCGCCCGCACATGTGCGGCAGTCTCGCTGCTGTTGGGCCGGACGGCAGGTCGACAGGATTTCTGAGTGAACACATACATTTCAATCATGGCCAGTGCTAGGGTGTTCGGCGCCCCCTCGTGCAAACTATAAATTTGCGCCCTCCCATATTTTACAAAGGGACAGCGCGGTCAAACAAGAGGTGCGGTCTCACAAGGAAGGGGCATGGCCATACAATAGTACACCCATTTCATATTACAGTTGCACAATCTTATTCACTTCATCCAGCGTGGTGCCGCTTATACACATAATACCCCCTGTAGTAGCACCGATTATACACATAATGTCCCCAGCAGTAGTGCTGGTTACATATAATGCCCACACAAGTGCCACTTATACACATTATCCCCCCTTCCCACACACACACACACACACTAGTGGCGGAACTTGTGAAGGTGGGCCCAAGTGCAAAAATTTGCTTTGGCCCATCCTCTTCCGTCCTATCCCAAGTTCACAATATGCCATATGGTAATCTGTGACAGGAGAGGCAGTGGGTGACAGAAAGAAGGATAAGGTGATGGGGACAGGCAGACGGTGACAGGGACAGGCAGGAAATGATGGGGAGGGGGTGACAGATACACCGAGAGGGTGACAAGGAACGGCAGTGGATGATGGAAAGAGTGACATAGGCGGTAGGAAACAGGGAGAGGGTGCGGGTGACAGGGAGAGGGTTACAGGTATAGACAATGAGAGACAGGGAGATGGTGACAGGTAGAGGCAGTGGGTGACAGGAAGAGGGTGACCAGTAAAGACAATGGGAGACAGGGAGAGGGTGACAGGTACAGGCAGTGGGTGACAGGAAGAGGGTGACCGGTAAAGACAATGGGAGACAGGGAGAGGGTGACAGGTACAGGCAGTGGGTGACAGGAAGAGGGTGACAGGTACAGTACACACCTGTGATGGCTTCAGCAACCAGCTCTTGACAGTTGTCCTCTATGGCTCCGCCCTCCGGCGATGGCATTGGCTCTATATGTCGCCGGATGCTCTCGGTGGTGGATAAGGGAGAGGGGCATCGGAGGCAGCTTCAACTGCTCTTTTGGCTTCCGCTTCTCACAGGGAAGCCGCTGGGCCCTCTGCAGCAGATGGTTGCTCCGCCTCTTCCCGGCTCTGTCGCTCCAAAGACCTCAGTGCCTGCTCCACTCTTAGGGCTCCTTCCTTCCCTGTGGAAGCAAGCTTCAGATTGGAAGAGCCGGGCTGGTTCGGGAGGAAAGGGGAGGAGTGGTGAAGAGAGGGGATTGGCACTCCTCCTCCTCTGGCCGGACTGCGGACCTCATCTTTCCACAGCAGCAGGCCCAATCTATACTAGGACCGAGATGGACAGGAAGCGTGATGCAACAACGGCAGCTTATAATGATGACTCATTGTAATGGTGCCGGCTTCAGGTCCCTTAATTGCTGTGGGCCTCTGTGCTATGCAGCTGGTGCACCGACGGAAGTTTTGCCTCTGACATACACAGATACACACACAGACACACATACTGTAGATTCACACATACACATACATACTAGAGATGAGCGGGTTCGGTTCCTCGGAATCCGAACCCGCCCGAACTTCAGCTTTTTTCTCACGGGTCCGAGCGACTCGGATCCTCCCGCCTTGCTCGGTTAACCCGAGCGCGCCCGAACGTCATCATCCCGCTGTCGGATTCTCGCGAGACTCGGATTCTATATAAGGAGCCGCGCGTCGCCGCCATTTTCACACGTGCATTGAGATTGATAGGGAGAGGACGTGGCTGGCGTCCTCTCCGTTTATAGAGAAGAGACTAGAGTAGAGAGAGACACAGTATTTAGTAATTTTGGGGAGCATTAGGAGTACTACTACTTGCTGAAGTGATAGTGTGACTGTGTATATCTGACTTGTGGGGGAGACAGTGGGGAGCAGTTAGAGTCTGAGAGCAGGAGTACATATTTTAACGTACAGTGCACACTTTTGCTGCCAGAGTGCCACACTGCCATTGTGACCACACTGACCACCAGTATATTGTGATTGTCTGCTTAGGAGTACTACTTGCAAGTTGCTGATAGTGTGACCAGTGACCTGACCACCAGTTTAATTAATCACCACCAGTTTAATATATATATATAATTGTATATATATATATATATATATATATAATTGTAATATACCACCTACCCGTGTTTTTTTTTTTTCTTTCTTCTTGATACATACTATAGTAGCTTACTGTAGCAGTCTGCGGTGCTGAGCTGACAGTGTCCAGCAGGTCCGTCATCAGTCATTACATAATAAATATATATACCTGTCCGGCTGCAGTACTAGTGATATTATATATATATATATATTAATTTCATCTCATTATCATCCAGTCTATATTAGCAGCAGACACAGTACGGTAGTCCACGGCTGTAGCTACCTCTGTGTCGGCAGTCGCTCGTCCATCCATAATTGTATACCACCTACCCGTGGTTTTTTTTTTTTCTTTCTTCTTGATACATACTACTATAGTAGCTTACTGTAGCAGTCTGCGGTGCTGAGCTGACAGTGTCCAGCAGGTCCGTCATCAGTCATTACATAATAAATATATATACCTGTCCGGCTGCAGTACTAGTGATATTATATATATATATATATATTAATTTCATCTCATTATCATCCAGTCTATATTAGCAGCAGACACAGTACGGTAGTCCACGGCTGTAGCTACCTCTGTGTCGGCAGTCGCTCGTCCATCCATAATTGTATACCACCTACCCGTGGTTTTTTTTTTCTTTCTTCTTGATACATACTACCATAGTAGCTTACTGTAGCAGTCTGCGGTGCTGAGCTGACAGTGTCCAGCAGGTCTGTCATCAGTCATTACATAATAAATATATATACCTGTCCGGCTGCAGTACTAGTGATATCATATATATATATATATATATATTAATTTCATCTCATTATCATCCAGTCTATATTAGCAGCAGACACAGTACGGTAGTCCACGGCTGTAGCTACCTCTGTGTCGGCAGTCGCTCGTCCATCCATAATTGTATACCACCTACCCGTGGTTTTTTTTTTCTTTCTTCTTGATACATACTACTATAGTAGCTTACTGTAGCAGTCTGCGGTGCTGAGCTGACAGTGTCCAGCAGGTCCGTCATCAGTCATTACATAATAAATATATATACCTGTCCGGCTGCAGTACTAGTGATATTATATATATATATATATATATATATATTAATTTCATCTCATTATCATCCAGTCTATATTAGCAGCAGACACAGTACGGTAGTCCACGGCTGTAGCTATCTCTGTGTCGGCAGTCGCTCGTCCATCCATAATTGTATACCACCTACCCGTGTTTTTTTTTTTTTCTTTCTTCTTGATACATACTACTATAGTAGCTTACTGTAGCAGTCTGCGGTGCTGAGCTGACAGTGTCCAGCAGGTCCGTCATCAGTCATTACATAATAAATATATATACCTGTCCGGCTGCAGTACTAGTGATATTATATATATATATATATATTAATTTCATCTCATTATCATCCAGTCTATATTAGCAGCGGACACAGTACGGTAGTCCACGGCTGTAGCTACCTCTGTGTCGGCAGTCGCTCGTCCATCCATAAGTATACTAGTATCCATCCATCTCCATTGTTTACCTGAGGTGCCTTTTAGTTGTGCCTATTAAAATATGGAGAACAAAAATGTTGAGGTTCCAAAAATAGGGAAAGATCAAGATCCACTTCCACCTCGTGCTGAAGCTGCTGCCACTAGTCATGGCCGAGACTATGAAATGCCATCAACGTCGTCTGCCAAGGCCGATGCCCAATGTCTTAGTACAGAGCATGTAAAATCCAAAACACCAAATATCAGTAAAAAAAGGACTCCAAAATCTAAAATAAAATTGTCGGAGGAGAAGCGTAAACTTGCCAATATGCCATTTACCACACGGAGTGGCAAGGAACAGCTGAGGCCCTGGCCTATGTTCATGGCTAGTGGTTCAGCTTCACATGAGGATGGAAGCACTCAGCCTCTCGCTAGAAAAATGAAACGACTCAAGCTGGCAAAAGCACAGCAAAGAACTGTGCGTTCTTCGAAATCCCAAATCCACAAGGAGAGTCCAATTGTGTCGGTTGCGATGCCTGACCTTCCCAACACTGGACGTGAAGAGCATGCGCCTTCCACCATTTGCACGCCCCCTGCAAGTGCTGGAAGGAGCACCCGCAGTCCAGTCCCTGATAGTCAGATTGAAGATGTCAGTGTTGAAGTACACCAGGATGAGGAGGATATGGGTGTTGCTGGCGCTGGGGAGGAAATTGACCAGGAGGATTCTGATGGTGAGGTGGTTTGTTTAAGTCAGGCACCCGGGGAGACACCTGTTGTCCGTGGGAGGAATATGGCCATTGACATGCCTGGTGAAAATACCAAAAAAATCAGCTCTTCGGTGTGGAAGTATTTCAACAGAAATGCGGACAACAGGTGTCAAGCCGTGTGTTGCCTTTGTCAAGCTGTAATAAGTAGGGGTAAGGACGTTAAC
Organism: Pseudophryne corroboree; assembly: GCF_028390025.1. Lineage (NCBI taxonomy): Eukaryota > Metazoa > Chordata > Amphibia > Anura > Myobatrachidae > Pseudophryne > Pseudophryne corroboree. The sequence goes on along the minus strand of NC_086452.1, from coordinate 250,262,556 downwards.
CACCTCGGAACATCCTCCCTTATACGTCACCTGCAGCGCATTCATCATAAGTCAGTGACAAGTTCAAAAACTTTGGGCGACAGCGGAAGCAGTCCACTGACCAGTAAATCCCTTCCTCTTGTAACCAAGCTCACGCAAACCACCCCACCAACTCCCTCATTGTCAATTTCCTCCTTCCCCAGGAATGCCAATAGTCCTGCAGGCCATGTCACTGGCAATTCTGACGAGTCCTCTCTTGCCTGGGATTCCTCCGATGCATCCTTGCGTGTAACGCCTACTGCTGCTGGCGCTGCTGTTGTTGCTGCTGGGAGTCGATGGTCATCCCAGAGGGGAAGTCGTAAGCCCACTTTTACTACTTCCACCAAGCAATTGACTGTCCAACAGTCCTTTGCGAGGAAGATGAAATATCACAGCAGTCATCCTGTTGCAAAGCGGATAACTGAGGCCTTGACAACTATGTTGGTGTTAGACGTGCATCCGGTATCCGCCGTTAGTTCACAGGGAACTAGACAATTTCTTGAGGTAGTGTGCCCCCGTTACCAAATACCATCTAGGTTCCACTTCTCTAGGCAGGCGATACCGAGAATGTACACGGACGTCAGAAAAAGACTCACCAGTGTCCTAAAAAATGCAGTTGTACCCAATGTCCACTTAACCACGGACATGTGGACAAGTGGAGCAGGGCAGGGTCAGGACTATATGACTGTGACAGCCCACTGGGTAGATGTATGGACTCCCGCCGCAAGAACAGCAGCGGCGGCACCAGTAGCAGCATCTCGCAAACGCCAACTCTTTCCTAGGCAGGCTACGCTTTGTATCACCGGTTTCCAGAATACGCACACAGCTGAAAACCTCTTACGGCAACTGAGGAAGATCATCGCGGAATGGCTTACCCCAATTGGACTCTCCTGTGGATTTGTGGCATCGGACAACGCCAGCAATATTGTGTGTGCATTAAATATGGGCAAATTCCAGCACGTCCCATGTTTTGCACATACCTTGAATTTGGTGGTGCAGAATTTTTTTAAAAAACGACAGGGGCGTGCAAGAGATGCTGTCGGTGGCCAGAAGAATTGCGGGACACTTTCGGCGTACAGGCACCACGTACAGATGACTGGAGCAACACCAAAAACGCCTGAACCTGCCCTGCCATCATCTGAAGCAAGAAGTGGTAACGAGGTGGAATTCAACCCTATATATGCTTCAGAGGTTGGAGGAGCAGCAAAAGGCCATTCAAGCCTATACAATTCAGCACGATATAGGAGGTGGAATGCACCTGTCTCAAGCGCAGTGGAGAATGATTTCAACGTTGTGCAAGGTTCTGCTGCCCTTTGAACTTGCCACACGTGAAGTCAGTTCAGACACTGCCAGCCTGAGTCAGGTCATTCCCCTCATCAGGCTTTTGCAGAAGAAGCTGGAGACATTGAAGGAGGAGCTAACACGGAGCGATTCCGCTAGGCATGTGGGACTTGTGGATGGAGCCCTTAATTCGCTTAACAAGGATTCACGGGTGGTCAATCTGTTGAAATCAGAGCACTACATTTTGGCCACCGTGCTCGATCCTAGATTTAAAACCTACCTTGGATCTCTCTTTCCGGCACACACAAGTCTGCAGAGGTTCAAAGACCTGCTGGTGAGAAAATTGTCAAGTCAAGCGGAACGCGACCTGTCAACATCTCCTCCTTCACATTCTCCCGCAACTGGGGGTGCGAGGAAAAGGCTCAGAATTCCGAGCCCACCCGCTGGCGGTGATGCAGGGCAGTCTGGAGCGACTGCTGATGCTGACATCTGGTCCGGACTGAAGGACCTGACAACGATTACGGACATGTCGTCTACTGTCACTGCATATGATTCTCTCCCCATTGAAAGAATGGTGGAGGATTATATGAGTGACCGCATCCAAGTAGGCACGTCAGACAGTCCGTACTTATACTGGCAGGAAAAAGAGGCAATTTGGAGGCCCTTGCACAAACTGGCTTTATTCTACCTAAGTTGCCCTCCCACAAGTGTGTACTCCAAAAGAGTGTTTAGTGCCGCCGCTCACCTTGTCAGCAATCGGCGTACAAGGTTACATCCAGAAAATGTGGAGAAGATGATGTTCATTAAAATGAATTATAATCAATTCCTCCGTGGAGACATTGACCAGCAGCAATTGCCTCCACAAAGTAAACAGTGAGCTGAGATGGTGGATTCCAGTGGGGACGAATTGATAATCTGTGAGGAGGGGGATGTACACGGTGATATATCGGAGGATGATGATGAGGTGGACATCTTGCCTCTGTAGAGCCAGTTTGTGCAAGGAGAGATTAATTGCTTCTTTTTTGGTGGGGGTCCAAACCAACCCGTCATTTCAGTCACAGTCGTGTGGCAGACCCTGTCACTGAAATGATGGGTTGGTTAAAGTGTGCATGTCCTGTTTATACAACATAAGGGTGGGTGGGAGGGCCCAAGGACAATTCCATCTTGCACCTCTTTTTTCTTTAATTTTTCTTTGCGTCATGTGCTGTTTGGGGAGTATTTTTTGGAAGGGCCATCCTGCGTGACACTGCAGTGCCACTCCTAGATGGGCCAGGTGTTTGTGTCGGCCACTAGGGTCGCTTATCTTACTCACACAGCTACCTCATTGCGCCTCTTTTTTTCTTTGCGTCATGTGCTGTTTGGGGAGTGTTTTTTGGAAGGGCCATCCTGCGTGACACTGCAGTGCCACTCCTAGATGGGCCAGGTGTTTGTGTCGGCCACTAGGGTCGCTTAGCTTACTCACACAGCTACCTCATTGCGCCTCTTTTTTTCTTTGCGTCATGTGCTGTTTGGGGAGTGTTTTTTGGAAGGGCCATCCTGCGTGACACTGCAGTGCCACTCCTAGATGGGCCAGGTGTTTGTGTCGGCCACTAGGGTCGCTTATCTTACTCACACAGCTACCTCATTGCGCCTCTTTTTTTCTTTGCGTCATGTGCTGTTTGGGGAGTGTTTTTTGGAAGGGCCATCCTGCGTGACACTGCAGTGCCACTCCTAGATGGGCCAGGTGTTTGTGTCGGCCACTAGGGTCGCTTAGCTTAGTCATCCAGCGACCTCGGTGCAAATTTTAGGACTAAAAATAATATTGTGAGGTGTGAGGTATTCAGAATAGACTGAAAATGAGTGGAAATTATGGTTTTTGAGGTTAATAATACGTTGGGATCAAAATGACCCCCAAATTCTATGATTTAAGCTGTTTTTTAGTGTTTTTTGAAAAAAACACCCGAATCCAAAACACACCCGAATCCGACAAAAAAAATTCGGTGAGGTTTTGCCAAAACGCGGTCGAACCCAAAACACGGCCGCGGAACCGAACCCAAAACCAAAACACAAAACCCGAAAAATTTCAAGTGCACATCTCTAATACACACACACACACACACACACACACACACACACACACACACACACACACAGATACACACACACACACACACACACACACACACAGATACACACACATACATACACTTAGATACACACATATACACATAGATACACACACACACACACTTTCTGCAGCGAGGTACACTGGGGTTCCACAGGGAATAACATTGGGGTGTAGAGTTGGATCTTGATCCGAAGCACCAACAGGCTAAAGCTTTGACTGTTCCCAAGATGCTCAGCGCTGCCTTTTCTATAACCCTGCCTCCGTGCACAGGAGCTCAGTTTGTAAGTTGGTGCCCTGCAGGCAGGACACTAACAGGCAGGGCTGCTCCAGCAGCCTTGAAAAGAGCTTTTATAAGAAAATAGAAGACTTGAAGGGCTGCAGCATAGGCACCCCTAGTGCTAGATGTCATTTTGACATCTCATGCTGCAGCTCCATCACCTCCCCTGGCGGCGCTGTATACTCCCGCGCCCTGGTTGCTGGGTACTTACAGTGGAGGGCTCCGTTTTTTCTCCTCAGGCACACACACACACCGCAGCTCTCCGGGATCGCGTGGCCGCATCAAGGGAGGAGGTAAGAGGGTCCCACAGGTGGGACCCGCTGAAAATCATGATCCGGCGCGGCCATTAGGGGAAGGGCCGCGTGCGCTGGCATGGACATTGTGTTGGTACAGGGACCCCACTAGATCACCAGGGCAGGGGTACAGGTCAGATTCTCCTATAATCCATTTTATTGAGGCCCGCAGTACCCTGTGGTGAAGTCCAGCAAGGAATAAGGCTCTGACCTGCAGCCCTTCCCCCAGCCCCTGGGCGCCATTTACAGTAAATGCTCCCGCCCTGGAGCTGAATCTCTCTGTCTACCTCACTCCCTGTCAGCTTTTGCCGCCATCACAACATTCTGAGCTGATTCTGGGACTGCTGGGCAATGTCTCCTCTGTAAAGCCGCCTGCATCATCAGCGCTGTGCATTTACAGGACACTTAAGTATTCTACATGTCCTTTAGACAGTGTTAGTTAAGAACAAGTGCATTACTACAGGGATATTTAGTACAAGTACCCTGTGATATACATCCAGTCTTTACTGTGCATTGTTATATCTATATGCCTATATAGCTTTACTTAGTGGTACAGTTGTACTTAGTATTGCTAGTCCAGTGCAGTTTGATTGCTGGTAATAATTTCTTCATTGTATACGTGACTGAGTGTGTGCCAATAGCTGCTGTGTGATCTCTATTTCGTGTATCCTACACATATTACTATCCCTATATTCTGTACCCTGAGGGGGCTAAGTGTGTCAGGGTCCTCATAAATATAGTGTTTCACAGGATATACTACTTTGGTATTTTTCTCTGTGTGTTTCAGTAACCATATACCTCTTAAATCCTCTGTTTGTGATCTGCTTGTAGTCACACTATACAGGTGGTTTTTGTCAGGTACTTTGCTTATAATATACTGTTACACCCTAAGGTTACGCTTACATATAATGGGGGAGATGTACTAAGCCTGAAAAGTGATAAATATCACTGTAATAAAGTACCAGCCAATCGGCTCCTAACTGCCATGTCACAAGCTGTGTTTGAAAAATGACAGTTAGGAGCCGATTGTCTGGTACTTTATCACTTTTCAAGCTTAGTACATCTGGCCCAATGTCTGCTACACAGGGTGGTAGATCCATGGCTGATCCTGCACCATGCAGTGCTGATGCCACGGATTCCTCAGAGGAAAACATAGCAGCTGAGGGTTCAGGTACCGGGGGTTCTATACCCCCTGGTCAGTCTGCTGCAATGGGGGCAAATCAAGACCCACCTTGGGCTGTTTTATCTAATTTACTGACTATGCTAGTAACTAGACTTGCGCCCCCTATGGGACTCCTGTGCCATTACAGCCACATATTGTCCCTGCAGTTAATCCTCCATGGGCAGATACTCTGTCTCCTCAGTTACAGCAATTAAATCAGTCTCTGGCTAAGCAAAATTCTGACTCTTGCCCATCTAAGACCAAGGGGTCATCTAATCGGGCCATTACTTCCTCACAATCCACACATGTTTCGGATACCTCATTCAATGACGCTTACACTGACCCTTCAGACACCGATACAGATGCTTCTGATGGGAAATCTTTGACACAAGTGGATGTTCCTGACCTCTTGGAGGCTATCAGGCTGATTTGTCAAATCGATGATGATGATGATGAAGAGCCTCCAGCTACCTCTAAGAAACCAGATAAGTTTAAACGTCAGAAGGTTACTAAAATAGTTTTTCCTCATTCTGACCACTTGGTTGACATTCATCAGGAATCCTGCGAAAATCCAGGAAAGAAATTTGCTCTTGCTGCAGAGTTAAGTAAAAATTGGGAAACACCTCCGTCGGTGGATTCACAAGTCGCACGTCTAGTGGTGTCCTCTGCTCTGCCTGTCACTACCGTCACCTCGCTGAAGGAACAGATGGATAAGCGTGTGGAGGGTTGCTTGAAGTCCATTTACACTCTTGCTGGAGCTGTACATAGGCCCACTATTGCGGCCTCTTGGGCTGCTAAGGCTATAGAGGCCTGGGTCCAGGAAGTGGAAGCGGATCTACCATCTGATTTTCCTGATAATGCTAGACAGTGTCTTTCATATATTATTACAGCCCCTCATTATATTCAGGAGGCGGCATCTGATGCAGGTATCCTGGCGGCCAAAGTGTCTACTTCATCTATTCTGGCTCGCCAGATTCTCTGGTTGCGGTCCTGGTCCATAGAAAGACCTTGGAGGTGATTCCTTTTAAGGGAAGCATTCTTTTTGGGGACGATCTCAACAAGATTTTTGCTGCCTTAGCTTCAGCTAAGACTGCATGTCTGCCTAGTACTTCTTCTTCGGCTCCGAAGGCTAAGAGTACTTCCTTTCGTTCCTTTCGAGCTCCATGTAAAGCAAAGGGTCAGGCGTACCCGAAACAGTCTCGCACTTCCAAAACCACAAAGCCCAAACCTAAAGGTGCCTGGGCTGCCCATCAGCCTGCTTCCAAATCAGACAAGCCTGCTGCATGACGGTTCGGGCCTCCCCCTGGGGAATCCCAGGGTGGGAGGCCGACTTCTACAGTTTACCCAGGTATGGTTGAAGACTACTTCAGACACCTTGGTAAGGGAAGTTGTCTCTCATGGATACGCCATATCCTTCAAGAAACGTCCCCCTCATCAATTTTGCCTGACAAACATCACTTCGGATCCGGATCTGGACACAGGAGTGGTAGTGCTGGTGCCTCTGGATCAGAGAGGCAGGGGTACTATTCACCGCTGTTCCTAGTCCCGAAACCGAATGGTTCCTCCAGGCCCATTCTTAACCTCAAGTCGTTGAACAGATTTGTGAGGGTCTCCAAGTTTTGAATAGAAACTCTTCGCTCTATTGTTCTGGCTTTGGAGCCCGGGGACTATATGGTCTCCCTGGATATACAGGATGCTTACCTACATATTCCTATTGCCATGTTGCATCAGCAATACCTGCGGTTTGCTATTGGCAACCTCCATTATCAATTCCGAGCCTTACCTTTTGGACTGACCTCAGCTCCGCGAATCTTCGCCAAGGTCATGGCGGTGATGACGGCCCTGCTCTGCCATCAGGGTGTCAGGATCCTACCATATCTGGACGACTTGCTGATCCTGGCTAATTCCCCAGAAGTTATCCTCCGTCATCTGGATCTGATGGTCCAGTTCCTGCAAGCCCACGGGTGGCTCATCAGCTGGAAGAAATCATCCATGGTCCCTGCCCAGAGCATGGGGCACCTGGGGGCTTTGTTGGACACACACAACCAGCGGTTGTTCTTGTCACAGGAGAAGGTCCTGAATCTTCAGGACAGGATACAATGCTTCCTCTCTTGCCCGCGAGTGTTGATACACTTGGCGATGCAAGAACTAGGCCTCATGGTGTCAGTTTTCGACATGGTGGAGTACGCTCAATTTCATTTCCGCCCTCTGCAGAAGCTGATTCTTGCCAAGTGGGACAGCCTGCCTCACCGGATCAGGTCTCATATGATCTCCTTGTCTCCAGAGGTTCATCTGTCACTGAGCTGGTGGCTACAGGACCAACGATTGAGCAGGGGTCATCCCTTCTGGATCTCCAACTGGGTCCTCCTGGCAACGGATGCCAGTCTGAGGGGTTGGGGTGCGGTGTTGGAGCAACACTCTCTTCAGGGTCGGTGGACCAGGGAGGAGTCTCTCCTCCCGATAAACATTCTGGAATTACGGGCGGTGTTCAATGCTCTGAACCTGGCCCAGCATCTGATACAGAACAGGCCTGTTCAAGTACAGTCAGGCAACACCTCCATCGTGGTATATATAAATCATCAAGGCGACACTCGAAGCTGCATGGCAATGATGGAATTGTGAAGGATTCTTCTATGGGCGGAACACCATCTGCCAGCCATATCGGCAGTGTTCATTCTGGGGGTCCTCAACTGGTAAGCGGACTTCCTCAGTCATGAGGACGTACACGCCGAAGAGTGGAGCCTCCATCCAGAAGTATTTCAACTCCTAGTGGACAAGTGGGGCCTCCCTGACATAGACCTGATGGTGTCTCGACACAATCACAAGGTTCCAGTCTTAGGAGCAAGGACAAGGGATCCTCAAGCAGTGTTCGTGGATGCACTGGCAATTCCATGGAACTTTTGGCTACCATACATGTTCCCTCTGGTGTCACTCCTACCCAGGGTAATAAGGAAGTTCAAGCAAGAAGGAGGAATCATGACGTTTACAAGTTTAGTACAGTCAAACTTTTGGCTTTCCTGCAACAGGGCCTGGACTTGGGCCTTCATCTGGCCTCCCTCAAGGTTCATGTTTCTGCCTTGTCGGTATGGTTTCAGAGAAAAATTGTGACTCTGCCTGATGTTCATACGTTCACTCAGGGTGCTTTACGTATTCAACCTCCCTATGTCCCGCCTGTGGCTCCTTGGGATTTGTCGGTGGTTCTGGAGGCCTTGCAAGGTTCTCCTTTTGAACCTCTTGAATCTGTGGACCTTAAGTGGCTTACTCTTCAGTTCTTGTTTCTGCTGGCTATTACCTCTGCTCAACGGGTTTCGGACTTGGGTGCCTTATCCTGTCGGTCACCATTTCTGATTTTTCACTGTGACCGGGCGGTTCTTAGGACGTGTGTCTTTTTTCCACCTTAACCAAGAGATTGTGGTTCCAGCCTTTATCTCTCCTGACTTGTCCTCCAAAGAGCGGTCTTTGGATGTGGTACGGGCTCTCCGTATCTATGTGAAGTCTGATTCTCTTTTTGTACTTTTTGGTTTTAACAAACGTGGCTGGCCTGCGAATAAGCAAACCCTGGCCAGATGGATTAGAATGGTGATTGCACAATCTTATGTACAGGCTGGTCTTCCAGCTCCTGCTACCATCAGAGCCCATTCTACTCGGTCTGCTGGACCTTATTGTGCGGCCCGCTGTGGTGCGACCCTTGAACAATTGTGCAAGGTGGCTACGTGGTCCTTAGTGAACACATTCATAAGGTTCTATGCTTTCTATACTTCCGCCTCCCAGGATGATTCCTTTGTACACTGGGTTCCCGCTACAGTGCGTCCCCTCCCATGAGGAACTGCTTTAGGACATCCCCAATGTTATTCCCTGTGGAACCCCAGTGTACCCCGCTGCAGAAAAGGAGATTTATGGTAAGAACTTACCTTTGTTAAATCTCTTTCTGCGAGGTACACTGGGTTCCACAGGGCGCCCACCCTTACGCACTTAGCTTCTTTGGGTTTGTGTGGCATTAGCCGCTGATACCTTCTCCTGTCGTGAGAATGTGGTGTATGTGGCAACTAATGGTTGTCGTCTCTTTTACCTGCTACAGCATTGGACTGGTTAACATAACTGAGTTCCTGTGCACGGAGGCGGGGTTATAGAGGAGGCGGCACTGAGCATCTTGGGAACAGTCAAAGCTTTTAGCCTGTTGGTGCCTCGGATCAAGATCCAACTCTGTGGAACCCAGTGTACCTCACAGAAAGAGATTTAACAAAGGTAAGTTATTACCTTAAATCTCCTTTTCTCACTCACTCTCCCCCAACTTACCATCTGGCTGGCAGGATCTGTAGCAGTTTCTTTCTATACTCCTCTGCAGCCTGTTCCTGTGTAGCCCCCACCCGTCAGTGCCATGTAGCTCTGCCCCCTTTTTGGGCTGGGCCGTGGACTGTTACATGGAAATGTAAGATGACGCTGTCAGGGGGAGGAGGAGGCTTCTTTATGCTGCCGGCACCGCTGGCTTGCCTCCCTGCAGCTGGCAGCAGCAGGGAGGCAAGGCGCAGCAGCGGGGATGCAAAGCAGGGAGAGCGCCTCTCCAACCTGGTGCCTTTGCATCCCTTTGCTGAGCGGGTAGCGCTGGGCCTGATTTCAATATATGTGTTCACACGATGCGGCTGTGAAATCCCGTGCTGCACTGTGAAATCCCGTGTGTCACTGGCCGAATCCTGTACTGCGGGACCCTACAGCACAGGATCCGCGTGAACACAAAACCCGTTCAGCGGAACCCGCTTGGCCGCTATGTGCGGCCCAAGCCTAAGACAGCAAAGGTACAGTAAGTTAAATATGAGAGCTTGTTTAAGATATAGGTTGGTAGTGGATTGCTGGAGACACACAATGGGGAGAGATTTGATTGCTAGAGACACAAAGTGGGGGAGACTTGATGGCTGGAGACATAAGGTGGGGTGAGATTTGATGGCTGGAGACACACAAGGGAGAGAGATTTGATGGCTGAATATACAAGGGGGAGAGATTTGATGGCTGGAGACACTGACATTCTTTGCCTCCACAGTCACAAGACTACGCCTAAGCATTGAGGCCACACACCCTTCTAGGCACTCACAAAGGGTACACCATGGAGAGGGGAGGGCACAGCCAGAATCTTGTCTAGGGCAAATTGACCAGGGCCAGCCTTATGATGCAGTATTATTGTTATCAATGCTGAGAATTTAAAGAAAAAAATGAACAGAGGATAAATAAATGGGATGCAGTCAGGATCCCGCCTGTCGGGATCCCGGCAGTCAGATTACCGATGCCGGAATCCTGACACTATTCAGAACAGTTACGCATCCTGGTGTCGGAATCCAGACAGCCAGGAAGCTGAATATCCTCACTCTGCAGCGCTTCAGAGGTAAGCTGCGGGGGTGAGGTTAGGTTTAGGCTGCAGGGGAACGGTTAGGGTTAGCCTGTGCCCCGGGAAGGTTAAGGTGCAGGAAGGAGGGGTTAGGTTTAGGCACCCCCCTCCAAAGGTTAGGGTTAGGCTGCAGGGCAGGAGGGTTAGGTTTAGCCAGTGGAGAAGGGGAGTTAGGTTTAGGCACTTACAGTGGAAGGTTAGGGTTAGGCAGCGGGTAGGGAGGGTTAGGGTAGGGGAGAGGGTATAACACCCCTTACTCACCCCTGTCGGCTTCTTCGCAATCGGGTTCCTGACGTCGGGATCACAGGCACCGGCTTTCCCTAATGAACCCAAATAAACTGTGTATAACAGTGAGAATTTTTTTTAATATACTGTTTATGTAATCACAATCCAGAAAAAAACTAAAAGTCCAGGGGATATATTAACTAAAAGTTGATTTTGGTCGATATTGATCGATTTTTGGTCGATTTAGGTCAATTTTTTTTTTAATCAATTTTGTGTTTCAGGGTCTAAATCACGTATTTACTAAAAGATCATTTTTGACATCCATTTAAAAAAAAAATTCAAAAATAATTTATTAGTAAACTAGCTGTTCTACCCATTCTTCGCACAGGAGTTTCAGGTTTTCATGGCTGTACAGGAAATGTAAATGAGTGTTAAAAATTTGGTAAATCTACAGAGCTGTAAATTTGAGACGTCCTAATATAAGTAAATATTAATTCATGGTTCTTGCCGTTACCCGAGCAGAAGAAGATACAGTAAAAAGTGACAGGAACATTTTTGTAGTTTATTAAATTCTACCCACTGGAGGTGCAATCCAAATTTTGATCCGTTTGAGATTTATCATTCACACAACGCAAGCCACGCATCGGTAATGATGTCATTATGTCAAACCCCCTTTTTATTCCCTAAGGGAAGGTTTATTAAAATACTAATTATGTAGTTTTCCTATATCCCACCTGCAGAATACCTATGTTACATTTCGTCTTCCTAACATATCAGGAAGTAAGAGAATTAGTGATGAGTCAGTCAGTGAGTGAGTAAGTAAGGTCTTTCCAAATTTTGTAGTTTATTAAATTCTACCCACTGGAGGTGCAATCCAAATTTTGATCCAATTGTCTATTTGGGGCGTTATCGTTCATGCAACGCAAGCCACGCGTCGATAATGATGTCATCAAGTTAACCCCCTCCTCATCCCCTTAGGGGAGGTTTATTAAAAATCTAATTACGTAGTTTTTTTATTTCCCACCTGAAGAATACTTATGTTAAATTTCATATTCCTAACATATCGGGAAGTAAGAGTATTAGTGATGAATCAGTCAGTGAGTGACTGAGGGCTTTCACATTTATATATACTGTATATACTGTAGATGTGGGATTTAGGGATTTATTTATCAAAAAAAAAATCAATCTTGTTCGACTTTTTGTCATTTTTAACGATCTTCGGTCGATTTTGTATTTCAGGGCATACAGTATATTGTACATTTACAGATTACTTTTGAATTATTATTTTTTTAAACAATGTCAAAAACCATCTGTTGGTAAATTTGTGATTAAGACCGTTAAACACAAAATCGGTCAAAAATCGACCAAACATTAACCAAAATTGACTTTTAGTAAATATACCCCGGCACTCTTGGCTTGTTTGCAAAAAATGTTTCATAAAATACAGCATGAACAACAATTTACAGGGAGACTTATCACCGCACATCCCAGCATCATTGGTCAAGTCTAGTTATCGTATGAAAGTAGCCCATTTCAGTTCTTATGGGAATACATTCTATAAATAAGGACATTTCTTTTTACGAAAAAGGTTAACGGACAATTGTACTACTCTCATTTTGACAGTGTTCCATAATGAAATGTTCAGCTCATTTTAACACCTAACCCACACATGAGGGTTGTACTGTAGCTTAAATATTAAAATACTGTAAATATCTTGATGGTTAGATAGATGTGAAAAGCAACTCTCACATCTAAAGGTTCCCAAGGTCATTGCCTTTATGGCAGCTACTACATGGTAGTTACTTAAATGTTGTCACTTAAGTGTTGTCTTTGTAAGATATTGTTTTTATATAATTAACGCATAAAAAAATATATACCCAATCACTTCTGGCTTTCTTTGTATATTTTACAGTTAATGCAATGCAACATATATAGTGAAAAAAAGTTATAATGGGGCAGATGTATTAAGCCTGGAGAAAGGATAAAGAAGTGATAAAGCAGTGATAACTGCAAGGTGATAATTCACCAGTCAATTAGCTCCTTACTGTCATTTTTCAAATCCACAATGATTGGCTGGTGTGTTATCACATTGCACTTATCATTGCTTTATCACTTCTGTATCGTTTCTCCAGGCTTAATACATCTGCCCAATGTTCTCAGGAAACCAGAACGGTCTGGATCCTAGAACGCTGGACTGGACCATCTACCTTCAGCAAATCAACCATTCTGGAGCTTGTAGTGCTCGTCCACATTTGGGGATGTCCTGTCTGGGGGGTGTTCTTGTGGCAGCTGCCATCGGGGAGGCAGAGAGGGAGAAATTACAGTCCCCCTGTATCAGTGGCGTGCGGTGAGGTCAGTGGCTGGTGAGGCACTACAGCCATAATGTCCACCGGATCCTGGCGATGACCCCTACTGCCACCGAGCCAATGCCTGCTACTGCCTCTGAGCCAATGCCTGCTGCCACCGCCAATGGCTTACAAACTTGCCTACCATCAGCTGACCCAGCCCTCCGCCACTAATTTGCATCTCAGTCCGATGCCGCCAATGCCCGCTGCCTGCCTGCTCATCAAACTTGTGATATATTGTACATTTTTATATAAAAAAAATAACAAGCCTCGGGCTCTTTGAGCCGGTCCTGGTTGTTTAAATATTGGGAAAAAATTGGACAGGGGTTCCCCGTATTTAGACAACCAGCACCGGGCTCTTAGACTGGTCCTGGTTCCAAAAATACGGGGGACAAAAGATGTAGGGGTCCCCGTATTTTTATTTTTTTTAAACGGGCTCCACTAGCCAGGGACATAATGCCACAGCCGGGGGACACATTTATGTAGGTCCCTTTGGCCGTGGCATTACCCCCCCCAACTAGTCACCCCTGGCCGGGGTTCCCTGGAGGAGTGGGGACCCCTTAAATCAAGGGGTCCCCCCCCAGGCACCCAAGGGCCAGGGGTGAAGCCCGAGGCTGTCCCCAGCACCCCTGGGCGGTGGGTGCCGGGCTGATAGCCATAAGTGTGTAAAAAAAAAAGAAATATTGTTTTTTGTTGTGGAGCTACAAGACCCAGCAAGCCTCATCCGCTTGCTGGAACCTGGAGAACCTCAAGTACCAGCATGCGGGAAAATAACGGGCCTGCTGGTACCTGTAGTTCTACAGCAACAAAAATACCCAAATAAAAACACAACACACACACACCGTGAAAGTAAAAATTTATTAAAACACACTTACACACTCACACATACTTACCTACATCCCACGCCGGTCACGTCCACTTGTCCATGTAGAATCCAATAGGTGGTTCCTGTAAAAATGAGAGAGAGATTACTTACCTACATCCCACGCCGGTCACGTCCACTTGTCCAGTAGAATACAAAAGGGCCGGTACCTGTAAAAATGAAAATTATACTTACAAACGAAGTAATCCACAGGAGGAGAGAGAGAGAGAGAGAGAGAAATGAATGAATATTATGCCCTCACTGACGCGGGAAGACGTTAGCACAGACAGAGGAGAGTGCTGCTGCTGGCTGGGAGGATGGAGCAGGCGCCCCCAATAGTTATGAGCCCAGTAGCTGTGCCCCTCAGTAGTTGTGACCCCTCTAGCTGTGCCCCCAGTAGCTTTGCCCCCTGTAGCAGTGCCCCGAGTAGTTGTGACCCCTGTAGTTGTGCCCCCAGTCGCTGTGCCCCTTGTAGTTGTGCCCCCTGTAGCTGTGCCCTTGTAGTTGTGCCCCTGTAGCTGTGCCCCTTGTAGCTGTGCCCCTTGCAGTTATGCCCCTGTAGCTGCACCCCTTGTAGTTGTGCCCCTGTAGCTGTGCTCCTTGTACTGTGCCCCTTGTAGTTGTGCCCCTGTAGCTGCGCCCCTTGTAGTTGTGCCACCAGTTGCTGTGCCCCTGTAGCTGTGCCCCTTGTAGTTGTGCCCCCTGTAGCTGTGCCCCTTGTAGTTGTGCCCCTGTAGCTGCGCCCCTGTAGCTGCGCCCCTTGTAGTGGTGCCCCTGTAGCTGCGCCCCTTGTAGTTGTGCCCCTGTAGCTGCGCTCCTTGTACTGTGCCCCTTGTAGTTGTGCCCCTGTAGCTGCACCCCTTGTACTTGTGCCCCTGTAGCTGCGCTCCTTGTACTGTGCCCCTTGTAGTTGTGCCCCTGTAGCTGCACCCCTTGTACTTGTGCCCCTGTAGCTGCGCCCCTTGTACTGTGCCCCTTGTAGCTGTGCCCCAGTAGCTGCGCCCCTTGTAGTTGTGCCCCTGTAGCTGTGCCCCTTGTAGTTGTGCCCCTGTAGTTGTGCCCCTGTAGCTGCGCCCCTTGTAGTTGAGCCCCTTGTACTGTGCCCCTTGTAGTTGTGCCCCTGTAGCTGCGCCCCTTGTACTGTGCCCCTTGTAGTTGTGCCCCTCTAGCTGCACCCCTTGTAGTTGTGCCCCTGTAGCTGCGCCCCTTGTACTGTGCCCCTTGTAGCTGTGCCCCAGTAGCTGTGCCCCTTGTAGTTGTGCCCCTGTAGCTGCGCCCCTTGTAGTTGTGCCCCTGTTGTTTTGCCCCTGTAGCTGCGTCCCTTGTAGTTGTGCTCCTGTAGCTGCGCCTCTTGTAGTTGTGCCGCTTGTACTGTGCCCCTTGTAGTTGTGCCCCTGTAGCTGCGCCCCTCGTACTGTGCCCCTTGTAGCTGCGCCCCTCGTACTGTGCCCCTTGTAGCTGTGCCCCCTGTAGCTGCTCCCCTTGTACTGTGCCCCTTGTAGTTGTGCCCCTGTAGCTGCGCCCCTCGTACTGTGCCCCTTGTAGCTGTGCCCCCTGTAGCTGCGCCCCTTGTACTGTGCCCCTTGTAGTTGTGCCCCTCTAGCTGCACCCCTTGTAGTTGTGCCCCTGTAGCTGCGCCCCTTGTACTGTGCCCCTTGTAGCTGTGCCCCTGTAGCTGCGCCCCTTGTAGTTGTGCCCCTGTTGTTGTGCCCCTGTAGCTGCGTCCCTTGTAGTTGTGCTCCTGTAGCTGCACCTCTTGTAGTTGTGCCGCTTGTACTGTGCCCCTTGTAGTTGTGCCCCTGTAGCTGCGCCCCTCGTACTGTGCCCCTTGTAGCTGTGCCCCCTGTAGCTGCGCCCCTTGTACTGTGCCCCTTGTAGTTGTGCCCCTGTAGCTGCGCCCCTCGTACTGTGCCCCTTGTAGCTGTGCCCCCTGTAGCTGCACCCCTTGTACTGTGCCCCTTGTAGTTGTGCCCCTGTAGCTGCGCCCCTTGTACTGTGCCCCTTGTAGTTGTGCCCCTATAGCTGTGCCCCTGTAGCTGCGCCCCTTGTACTGTGCCCCTTGTAGTTGTGCCCCTTTACTGTGCCCCTTGTAGTTGTGCCCCTATAGCTGTGCCCCTGTAGCTGTGCCCCTTGTACTGTGCCCCATGTAGTTGTGCCCCTGTAGCTGCGCCCCTTGTACTGTCCCCCTGTAGCTGCGCCCCTTGTACTGTGCCCCTTGTAGTTGTGCCCTGTAGCTGCGCCCCTTGTACTGTGCCCCTTGTACTTATGCCCCTGTAGCTGTGCCCCTGTAGCTGCGCCCCTTGTACTGTGCCCCTTGTAGTTGTGCCCCTGTAGCTGCGCCCCGGCTTGTACTGTGCCCCTTGTAGTTGTGCCCCTTGTAGTTGTGCCCCTGTAGCTGAGCCCCTTCTACTGTGCCCCTTGTAGTTGTGCCCCTGTATCTGCGCCCCTTGTACTGTGCCCCTTGTAATTGTGCCCCTGTTGCTGTGCCTCAAACACACACACATAAAAAAAAAAATACACACACACATACTTACCGCTCCTGCAGCGCTGCCTCCGTCTCCGTCCGCCGGCTCCTCTCTGCTGTACTATGGGAGAGACGTCATGACTCACGACGTCTCTCCCACTGTAGCGCCGCTCAGACACTAGGGGTCAATTATGACCTCTAGTGTCAGTCAACGGCGCCGGCTACAGCGGGCGCCCACACAGCCCATGGCGCCTGCTGCAGCCGGGAAGGGGGATCGCTAGTGATTGGAGAGCGGATCCAGCAATGGGGGAATGACAGGGGCATGCATTCATCGGGGCTGAATGCACGCCCCTGTCTTTGAGGCATCAGTAAAGGTGCCGCTTCCCCGTTCTTTTTCAATGGGCTTTCACAGCCCATTGCTGCGCCCCGCCCCCTGCCCGCTGTCCGGACTTTAATGTTAGGTGCGGGAGGCACCTCTCCCGCAGCCTCCCAGCCTAACATTTTCATGGGGGGAGATTATTAAAATCCTGACTGCTCGTCCCTGCCCTGTATGGTCCTGACCAAACCAATTATAGCCACATCCCTGGACCATATGGGAAGGCTGTGCCCACCTCCCGGGTGACAGCTGTCATAGGCACACCCCCTCCCCAGCAGGGACACCGGCCAGACATGGGCGAGCATTACAAGCTTCAGAATGGCAGTAACTAGGTGTGTGCCAATGGGCCTTGCCCACAGCACAAATGCACTGAGGGCACTCCATTTAGCAGCACATCCCTCACCCTCACCTCTCTCTATCTCTCTCAAACTCTGCCTGCTGTAATGTGTAAAAAGGGGGACTCTCTCTGCCTAATGTGTAAAATAAGGGGGATCTGCCTACCTAATGTGTAAAAAAAGGGGGACTATGCTGCCTAATGTGTAAAAAGGGGACTCTGCCTGCTTAATGTATAAAAAGGGGGACTCTGCCTGCTGTAATGGGTAAAAGAGGGGAACTCTACCTGCCTAATGTGTAAAAAAGGGGGACGCTGTTCCCTAATGTGTAAAAAGGGTACTCTGTCAGCTTAATGTAAAAAAAGGGGACTCTGCCTGCTGTAATGGGTAAAAAAGGCGGACTCTGCCTGCTAATGTATAAAAAATGGTAACTCTACCTGCCTAATGTGTAAAAAAAAGGGTGACTCTACCTGCCTAATGTGTAAAAAGTGTGGCTCTGTCTGCCATAATGTGTAAAAAGAAACTCTGCCTGCTTAATGTGTAAAAGGGAACTCTGCTGCTGTAATTTGTAAAAAAGAGGGACTCTGCCTGCCTAATTATTAAAAAAGGGGGCTCTGCTGCCATGTGTAAAAAGGGGGCTCTGCCTGCCTAATGTGTAAAAAGGGGGACTCTGCTTCTGTAATGTGTAAAAAGGGGACTCTGCTGCTGTAATGTGTAAAAGTGGGACTCTGCCTGCTGTAATGTGTAAAAAGGGGGACTCTCTCTGCCTAATATGTAAAATAAGGGGGCTCTGCCTACCTAATGTGTAAAAAAAGGGGACTATGCTGCCTAATGTGTAAAAGGGGTACTCTGTCTGCTTAATGTAAAAAAAGGGGACTCTGCCTGCTGTAATGGGTAAAAAAGGCAGACTCTGCCTGCCTAATGTGTACAAAAGGGTAACTCTACCTGCCTAATGTGTAAAAAAAAAAGGGTGACTCTACCTGCCTAATGTGTAAAAAGTGTGGCTCTGCTGCCATAATGTGTAAAAAAGGGGGACTCTGCTGCTTAATGTGTAAAAAGGAACTCTGCCTGCTTAATGTGTAAAATGGAACTCTGCTGCTGTAATGTGTAAAAAAGAGGGACTCTGCCTGCCTAATGTGTAAAAAAGGGGGCTCTGCTGCCATAATGTGTAAAAAAGAGGGCTCTGCCTGCCTAATGTGCAAAAAAGGGACTCTGTTTCTGTAATGTGTAAAAAAGGGACTCTGCTGCTGTAATGTGTAAAAGGGGGACTCTGCCTGCTGTAATGTGTAAAAAGGGGTACTCTGCCTGCTGTAATGTGTAAAAAGGGGACTCTCTCTGCCTAATGTGTAAAATAAGGGGGCTCTGCCTAACTAATGTGTAAAAAAAGGAGACTATGCTGCATAATATGTAAAAATGTTAATGTGTAAAAGGGAACTCTGCTGCTGTAATGTGTAAAAAAGAGGGACTCTGCCTGCCTAATGTGTAAAAAAGGGGGCTCTGCTGCCATAATGTGTAAAAAAGAGGGCTCTGCCTGCCTAATGTGTAAAAAGAGGACTCTGTTTCTGTAATGTGTAAAAAAAGGGACTCTGCCTGCTTAATGTATAAAAAAGGGACTCTGCCTGCTGTAATGGGTAAAAAAAGGTGGACTCTGCCTGCCTAATGTGTAAAAAGGGGACTCTGCTACCTAATGTGTAAAAAGGGTACTCTGTCTGCTTAATGTAAAAAAGGGGACTCTGCCTGCTGTAATGGGTAAAAAAGGCGGACTCTGCCTGCTAATGTGTAAAAAAGGGTAACTCTACCTGTCTAATGTGTAAAAAAAAGGTGACTCTACCTGCCTAATGTGTAAAAAGTGTGGCTCTGCTGCCATAATGTGTAAAAAAGGGGACTCTGCTGCTTAATGTGTAAAAAGGAACTCTGCCTGCTTAATGTGTAAAAGGGAACTCTGCTGCTGTAATGTGTAAAAAAGAGGGACTCTGCCTGCCTAATGTGTAAAAAGGGGGCTCTGCCGCCATAATGTGTAAAAAAGGTGGCACTGCCTGCCTAATGTGTAAAAAGGGGGACTCTGCTGCTGTAATGTGTAAAAGGGGGACTCTGCCTACCTAATGTGTAAAAAGGGGGACTCTGCCTGCTGTAATGTGTAAAAAGGGGGACTCCCTCTGCCTAATGTGTAAAAATAGGGGGCTCTGCCTACCTAATGTGTAAAAAAGGGGGACTATGCTGCATAATGTGGAAAAAGGGGACTCTGTCTGCTTAATGTATAAAAAAGGGACTCTGCCTGCTGTAATGGGTAAAAAAGGCGACTGCCTGCCTAATGTGTAAAAAAGGGGAACTCTATCTGCCTAATGTGTAAAAAAGGGGGACTCTGCTACCTAATGTGTAAAAAGGGTACTCTGTCTGCTTAATGTAAAAAAAAGGGGACTCTGCCTGCTGTAATGTGTAAAAAAGAGGGACTCTGCCTGCCTAATGTGTACAAAAGGGTAACTCTACCTGCCTAATGTGTAAAAAAAGGATGACTCTACCTGCCTAATGTGTAAAAAGTGTGGCTCTGCTGCCATAATGTGTAAAAAAGGGGGACTCTGCTGCTTAATGTGTAAAAAGGAACTCTGCCTGCTTAATGTGTAAAAGGGAACTCTGCTACTGTAATGTGTAAAAAAGAGGGACTCTGCCTGCCTAATGTGTAAAAAAGGGGGCTCTGCTGCCATAATGTGTAAAAAAGAGGGCTCTGCCTGCCTAATGTGTAAAAAGGGGACTCTGTTTCTGTAATGTGTAAAAAAGGGACTCTGCTGCTGTAATGTGTAAAAGGGGGACTCTGCCTGCTGTAATGTGTAAAAAGGGGTACTCTGCCTGCTGTAATGTGTAAAAAGGGGACTCTCTCTGCCTAATGTGTAAAATAAGGGGGCTCTGCCTAACTAATGTGTAAAAAAAGGAGACTATGCTGCATAATATGTAAAAATGTTAATGTGTAAAAGGGAACTCTGCTGCTGTAATGTGTAAAAAAGAGGGACTCTGCCTGCCTAATGTGTAAAAAAGGGGGCTCTGCTGCCATAATGTGTAAAAAAGAGGGCTCTGCCTGCCTAATGTGTAAAAAGGGGACTCTGCTGCTGTAATGTGTAAAAAGGGGACTCTGCTACCTAATGTGTAAAAAGGGTACTCTGTCTGCTTAATGTAAAAAAGGGGACTCTGCCTGCTGTAATGGGTAAAAAAGGCGGACTCTGCCTGCTAATGTGTAAAAAAGGGTAACTCTACCTGTCTAATGTGTAAAAAAAAAAGGTGACTCTACCTGCCTAATGTGTAAAAAGTGTGGCTCTGCTGCCATAATGTGTAAAAAAGGGGGACTCTGCTGCTTAATGTGTAAAAAGGAACTCTGCCTGCTTAATGTGTAAAATGGAACTCTGCTGCTGTAATGTGTAAAAAAGAGGGACTCTGCCTGCCTAATGTGTAAAAAGGGGGCTCTGCCGCCATAATGTGTAAAAAAGGTGGCACTGCCTGCCTAATGTGTAAAAAGGGGGACTCTGCTGCTGTAATGTGTAAAAGGGGGACTCTGCCTACCTAATGTGTAAAAAGGGGGACTCTGCCTGCTGTAATGTGTAAAAAGGGGGACTCCCTCTGCCTAATGTGTAAAAATAGGGGGCTCTGCCTACCTAATGTGTAAAAAAGGGGGACTATGCTGCATAATGTGTACAAAGGGGACTCTGCCTGCTTAATGTATAAAAAAGGGACTCTGCCTGCTGTAATGGGTAAAAAAGGCGACTGCCTGCCTAATGTGTAAAAAAGGGGGACTCTGCTACCTAATGTGTAAAAAGGGTACTCTGTCTGCTTAATGTAAAAAAAGGGGACTCTGCCTGCTGTAATGTGTAAAAAAGAGGGACTCTGCCTGCCTAATGTGTAAAAAAGGGTAACTCTACCTGCCTAATGTGTAAAAAAAGGTGACTCTACCTGCCTAATGTGTAAAAAGTGTGGCTCTGCTGCCATAATGTGTAAAAAAAAAAGGGGACTCTGCTGCTTAATGTGTAAAAAGGAACTCTGCCTGCTTAATTTGTAAAAGGGAACTCTGCTGCTGTAATGTGTAAAAAAAGGGACTCTGCCTGCCAAATGTGTAAAAAAGGGGGCTCTGCTGCCATAATGTGTAAATAAAGGGGGCTCTGCCTGCCTAATGTGTTAAAAGGGGGACTCTGCTTCTGTAATGTGTAAAAAGGGGACTCTGCTGCTGTAATGTGTAAAAAGGGGACTCTCTCTGCCTAATGTGTAAAATAAAGGGGCTCTGCCTACCTTATGTGTAAAAAAGGGGGACTATGTTGCCTAATGTGTAAAAAGGGTACTCTGCTTAATGTAAAAAAGGGGACTCTGCCTGCTGTAATGGGTAAAAAAGGCGGACTCTGCCTGCCTAATGTGTAAAAAAAGGTGACTCTACCTGCCTAATGTGTCAAAAGTGTGGCTCTGCTGCCATAATGTGTAATAAAAAAGGGGGACTCTGCTGCTTAATGTGTAAAAAGGAACTCTGCCTGCTTAATTTGTAAAAGGGAACTCTGCTGCTGTAATGTGTAAAAAAGGGACTCTGCCTGCCAAATGTGTAAAAAAGGGGGCTCTGCTGCCATAATGTGTAAAAAAAAGGGGGCTCTGCCTGCCTAATGTGTAAAAAGGGGACTCTGCTTCTGTAATGTGTAAAAAGGGGACTCTGCTGCTGTAATGTGTAAAAAGGGGACTCTCTCTGCCTAATGTGTAAAATAAAGGGGCTCTGCCTACCTAATGTGTAAAAAAGGGGGACTATGTTGCCTAATGTGTAAAAAGGGTACTCTGTCTGCTTAATGTAAAAAAGGGGACTCTGCCTTCTGTAATGGGTAAAAAAGGCGGACTCTGCCTGCCTAATGTGTAAAAAAGGTAACTCTACCTGCCTAATGTGTCAAAAGTGTGGCTCTGCTGCCATAATGTGTAAAAAAGGGGGACTCTGCTGCTTAATGTGTAAAAAGGAACTCTGCCTGCTTAATGTGTAAAATGGAACTCTGCTGCTGTAATGTGTAAAAAAGAGGGACTCTGCCTGCCTAATGTGTAAAAAGGGGGTCTCTGCTGCCATAATGTGTAAAAAAGGGGGCTCTGCCTGCCTAATGTGTAAAAAGGGGGACTCTGCTTCTGTAATGTATAAAAAGGGGACTCTGAAGCTGTAATGTGTAAATGGGGGACTCTGCCTGCTGTAATGTGTAAAAACGGGGACTCTGCCTGCTGTAATGTGTAAAAAGGGGGACTCTCTGCCTAATGTGTAAAATAAGGGGGCTCTGCCTACCTAATGTGTAAAAAAGGGGGACTATGCTGCCTAATGTGTAAAAAGGGGACTCTGCCTGCTTAATGTATAAAAAGGGGGACTCTGCCTGCTGTAATGGGTAAAAAAGTTGGACTCTGCCTGCCTAATGTGTAAAAAAGGGGAACTCTTCCTGCCTAATGTGTAAAAAAGGGGGACTCTGCTCCCTAATGTGTAAAAAGGGTACCCTGTCTGCTAAATGTAAAAAAAGGGGACTCTGCCTTCTGTAATGGGTAAAAAAGGCGGACTCTGCCTGCCTAATGTGTTAAAAAGGGTAACTCTACCTACCTAATGTGTAAAAAAGGGTGACTCTACCTGCCTAATGTGTAAAAAGTGTGGCTCTGCTGCCATAATGTGTAAAAAAGGGGGACTCTGCTGCTTAATGTGTAAAAAGGAACTCTGCCTGCTTAATGTGTAAAAGGGATCTCTGCTGCTGTATTGTGTAAAAAAGAGGGACTCTGCCTGCCTAATGTGTAAAAAAGGGGGCTCTGCTGCCATAATGTGTAAAAAGGGGGCTCTGCCTGCCTAATGTGTAAGAAGGGGGACTCTGCTTCTGTAATGTGTAAAAAGGGGACTCTGCTGCTGTAATGTGTAAAAGGGGGACTCTACCTGCCTAATGTGTAAAAAGTGGGACTCTGCCTGCTGTAATGTGTAAAAAGGGGTACTCTCTCTGCCTAATATGTAAAATAAGGGGGCTCTGCCTACCTAATGTGTAAAAAAGGGGGACTATGCTGCCTAATATGTAAAAAGGGGGACTCTGTCTGCTTAATGTAAAAAATGGGACTCTGCCTGCTGTAATGGGTAAATAAGGTGGACTCTGCCTGCTGTAATGGGTAAATAAGGTGGACTCTGCCTGCCTAATGTGTAAAAAAGGGGAACTCTACCTGCCTAATGTGTAAAAAAGGGGGACTCTGCTCCCTAATGCGTAAAAAGTGAACGCTGTCTGCTTAATGTAAAAAAGGGGACTCTGCCTGCTGTAATGGGTAAAAAAGGCAGACTCTGCCTGACTAATGTGTAAAAAAGGGTAACTCTACCTGCATAATGTGTAAAAAGGGAACTCTGCCTGCTTAATGTATAAAAAAGTTACTCTGCCTGCTGTAATGGGTAAAAAAGGCGGACTCTGCCTGCCTAATGTGTAAAAAAGGGTAACTCTACCTGCCTAATGTGTCAAAAGTGTGGCTCTGCTGCCATAATGTGTAAAAAGGAACTCTGCCTGCTTAATGTGTAAAAGGGAACTCTGCTGTAATGTGTAAAAAAGAGGGACTCTGCCTGCCTAATGTGTAAAAAAGGGTAACTCTACCTGCCTAATGTGTCAAAAGTGTGGCTCTGCTGCTTAATGTGTAAAAAGGAACCCTGCTTCTTAATGTGTAAAAGGGAACTCTGCTGTAATGTGTAAAAAAGAGGGACTCTGCCTGCCTAATGTGTAAAAAAGGGGCTCTGCCTGCCTAATGTGTAAAAAGGGGGACTCTGCTTCTGTAATGTGTAAAAAGCAGCAGCAGCAGAGAGCTATGTACAGTAGCTCTCTGTATAGAGAATGTCTGGTGGGAGCTGCTGGCTGCGCATGCTGAGCCACAGCAGCTCCCTCCATCCTCTCAGTGACTGCTGCCAGTCTGCTCCTGCCTCCCAGCCCCTGGTATGTATAACATATACAGCATGTATACTGTATATGAAGTTTGTGTGTTTGTATGTATTTGTAGGTATGTATTTATGTAGGTATGTGTGCTTGTGTATGTATGTTTGTGTATGTTTGTGCTACATATATATATATATATATATATACTGTGTAATAGGATTTTAATTCCCTACCGGTAAATCCTTTTCTCGTAGTCCGTAGAGGATGCTGGGATCCACATTAGTACCATGGGGTATAGACGAGTTACTTGGAGCCACTGGCACTTTAAGAGTTTGAGAGTGTGGGCTGGCTCCTCCCTCTATGTACCTCCTATCAGACTCAGTCTAGAAACTGTGCTCGAGGAAACGGACAACTTCGAGAGGATTTTACACAGTTTGTGGTGAGATTCACACCAGCTCACACACCAGGCAAACCAAGCTAACTAGCTTGAAACATCAGCAACGGCTGAACAATATTACTTACCAAGTAACAAAACAGTACTTAACCAAGAACTAAGCAGTACTGAACTAAGTAACCACTGCAGGATCACAAAGCGCTGGGCGGGCACCCAGCATCCTCTATGTACTATGAGAAAAGGATTTACCGGTAGGTGATTAAAATCCTATTTTCTCTTACATCCTAGAGGATGCTGGGGTCCACATTAGTACCACAGGGATGTACCAAAGCTCCAAGAATGGGAGGGAGAGTGCGGAGGCTCCAGCAGAACTGATTGACCAAACTTCAGGTCCTCAGAAGCCAAAGTATCGAACTTGTAGAACTTTGCAAATGTGTTCGACCCAGACCAAGTAGCCGCTCGGCAAAGCTGTAAAGCCGAGACACCCCAGACAGCCGCCCAGGAAGAACCCACCTTACGAGTAGAGTGTGCCTTAACATAGACGTAGGACGCGGCAATCCTGCCGTAGAATACGCATGCTGGATAAAGAACATGATCCAGCTAGAGATTGTCAACTTAGAAGCAGGACACCCACGTTTCTTGGGATCATACAGGACAAACAGAGAGTCCGATTTTCTGTGATGAGCAGTCCTCTTCACATAGATTTTCAGAGCCCTTACAACATCCAAGGACTTTGATGAAACTGAGGAGTCAGTAGCAACTGGCACCACAATAGGTTGGTTGATATAAAATGCCAACACAACCTTCGAATGAACTGCGGACATGTCAGGAGCTCAGCTCTATCTTCATGGAAGATCACGTAGAGGCTCTTACAAGACAAAGCTCCCAGCTCCGACACACGTCTAGCAGAAGCTAAGGCCAACAAAGTGACAGCATTCCACGTGAGAAACTTGACCTCAACCTCCGGCAGAGGCTCGAACCAATCCGATTGGAGGAACTGTAACACCACGTTAAGATCCCAGGGCGCCGTAGGTGGCACAAGGGAGGCTGGATGTGCAGAACCCTTTTCAGAAAAGTCTGAACCTCAGGGACGGAAGCTAATTGTTTCTGGAAGAAAATGGATAGAGCCGAAATCTGGACCTTTACGGATCCCAACCTGAGGCCCATATCCACACCTGCTTGCAGGAAGAGGAGAAACCGTCCCAGTTGAAACTCCACCGTAGGAAATTTCTTGGACTCACACCAAGATACATATTTTTTCCAATTCGATGGTAATGTTTAGACGCTACATCGATGACCTGTTCTTTATTTGGGATGGGGATTTACAATCCACTGTATCATTTCTCACATACCTTAATTCTAATGATTTTGGTTTACAGTTCACTAGTACAGTTCACACTTCACATATTAATTTTTTGGATATAGATCTAATAATCATTGATGATACAATTGTTACTTCCACTTTCCGTAAGGAGGTGGATACTAATAATTTCTTAAACTATAGAAGCTGCCACTTTCATCCGTGGCTAAATAACATCCCAAAAAGCCAATATCTTAGGATCCGCCGCAATTGTTCTCAGAGGGAACAATTTGAGAGACAATCTTTAGAACTTACTTCCTCGTTTAAGGATCAGGGCTATCTCAATAAAATAGTTGAGGATGCTTTATCAGAGACACGTTTGAGGGATAGAGAATCATTATTGTTATTCAAAACAGAAAAAGATTCTTCTCTCAAAAATAATGCACAACAGCCGAGGTTTGTTACTAGATTTAATACATGTTCAAAAGAACTTCAAACTATAATAAATAAAAAATATTCTGTATTGAAAACAGACAGAATTTTATCTACTATACTAGACCTTGCATCACTTTTAAAAAAGCTTCAAATCTACAAACTTACCTTGCTCCCAGTCACTTTAGAACAGTAGATACCCACTCAATAACCAACAAGGATATGTGGCTACATAGATATAAAAGCCACATGGGTGCTACAAATGTAGAAAAAAGAGGTGTAGTACCTGTTTATTTATCATGGATAGGACCACTAAGGTACATTCAAACACTTATGGAACACAATTTGAGATACGGGGCAGTATAAATTGTAGAAATAATTATGTTGTGCATGTCATAACTTGTGTGTGTGGTACCCAATATGTAGGTCGAACTACACGCCTGCTACACACAAGATTTTTGGAACACAAGAACAACATCAAATTAGAGGCACTAGTCAACATAGCCTGGTTAGACATGTCCTTGATACTCATGATGGAGACGTTAAAAGTATAAATATACAAGGTATAGAATATATTGAACCTAATGTTAGGGGAGGGGATAGGTATAATCTTTTGTGTAAACGTGAGGATTTCTGGATACACACTCTGGGTACTCTCTTTCCTGATGGTCTAAATGACTGTATTGAAATGAATAATATCTGATTTAGATGATTTAGTGATTAAAATAAGATAAATTACAAAATTATGGCCTTAGACACAATACTTTTGTAAATAACTATATTTGGTTTTTGTTGCCATTTTCGTTATAAATAATCCTAATCGGATTTTTTCCGATATTTGTATTGGCCTTATGTTGGTGTATGTGAACATATAGGTGCACTATTGTGGTGATTAATATATAATAGAATAATTATCGAGAACACTAGATCATTGTGTCTATATAAGTGCTTTACAATACAGTTATATACACCATAATAGGAATGCCTGTAATTAGTCCTAGAAAACAAATATTGAGGTCGATACTTCATTTAAAATGAATGCATATGTACTTCTTATTCATCGGTATTCCATGTGACATATATCTGTTGAAATTCTTGATTGTTTTTTTTTTTTTTTTTATATATATATATCATTTTATTTTTACACTGTATATGGTTCCATTTTTCAGGCCATTTTCGAGACCTGTGTGTGCACATGTGTATGTATACGGGTGCTATTTACACGCGTATACATATGTGCATATATACGATATTGGGTTATGTGTTATCATCCTCTCATGTATAGTAATGGTATTGATGGTAAATAATTAATATATAAATAACAAATGAAAATAAGAATAATAAAAATAGCTATAATAATGAATTGGTCCTACATTTCTGTAATGTGGTTTATAATTGGTAATTAAGAGATAGCTAATATATTCATATAATGGACCCATAAGAGGGTTCTAAATAGAATTATAGTTATATATTTAAATACTAGAAAATAAAAAAGAACAATAAAATATAATAATAAAAAATGAAAAAGTATCTGAGGTTGGGTACTCAGGGGATTAGTGTTCTGAGCCACACTGTCTCAAAGTAATCTAAGGCTCCAATTGGTATATTTAACATACTGATATGATACTAATATGCTGTATATCTCTCCGTACTGACTATATTTAATTAATTAATTATTTATTAATTTGAATGGTTATATATGTTTAGATAAAAATATATAGATTGTTTTGTATCTTATATTATAAATATTTTGTTTACATACTTTATTGCATTTAATAAGGCTCACACCAAGCATTAATCCACACATGTGTTTTCAATATAATGAGAGAGCCAGGGAGGAATTTTGATTGGATAAGCATCTCTTTAAATAGCAGTAACCTCCAAGGTTTAGGAACTTATTCTGATGAAACCGACTGCCCTTACGTCGGAGAAACGTGTCAGTTAGGGCTGGAGCCGTATGAACCATGCTTCTGACTGCCTTGCACACTTGTGTCAGACTTACAGCTGATCTTCCTTGCTGCACCTGAGCCGTGCCTGCTCCCCCCTGGGACCTGCCAACGTTCACACACTGACACGCTTGGGACCTGCCATCATCTCCACATCGCTGCTCCCGCACTGCCTGGTTGTCCTTGTGCTATGGGACATGGCAACTGCATCATCTTATCTGTGGTGAGCTTAGTGTCATATTGATGGATGTGTGTGTGGGGGTTGAGCAGTGAAGTAAGAAGCTGACTAGGATAATCTGAAAACCAGACTCCTTCAGGTGGCTACTAATTAACACCACAAGCATGCTTTTGTGAACACATCATTTACAGAGGGATCTCCAAATTACCATTGTTTATCTTCTAAATACTCTCTTTTTGAACTTGAAATGGTGAACTTTCTATAGGATTACAAAGTCTCATTCTAGTGGAAACAACTGGACACTAATATAAAAATAAATGTGACATTTTTATTGATCCAACATTATATTAGTGGTGGTCAGTGAATTCTAAAGCTCTGCTTATTCAGCAATATTGTTGCTTATATATTTTATATGGTCAAAATTTTAATAAATTGTTTTTACTACTATACTATCTTGCGCTCTCTTGTATAGTTATATATTTATATCTATATTATATATTGTTTATCAGGGGATTACAGAAACCCCTTATGGGAGCTGCAGCTATTTATTAAATGCATTAGTGTGAATTTATACTAGAATTTTTACCATAAGCGCCTGTATTGATTTTGCTTTGTTAGGAATATCAACATTATTTGTACAATGTTTAGGAGTTACTCCATTCCTAGCCTGTATCAGGGTAGGAATAACCTTGTTCGGAATGCCCTGGCGTTCAACCTCCATGCCTTCAAACGTAGCCGCTGTAAGTTTTGCTAAGCGAACGGCCCCTGCTGCAGCAGGTCCTCCCGAAGAGGAAGAGGCCTCGGCTCTTCTAGCAGTAGATCCAGAAGATCCGCATACCAAGCCCTTCTTGGCCAGTCCGGAGCAATGAGGATTGCCTGAACTCTTGTTCTCCTTATGAGTTTTAGAACTCTAGTAATGAGTGGAAGTGGAGGAAACATGTACACCGACTGGAACACCCACGGAGTCACTAGGGCCTCCACCGCCACAGCTTGTGGGTCCCTCGACCTGGAACAATACCGCCGAAGCTTCTTGTTGAGACGAGAGGCCATCATGTCTATTTGAGGTACACCCCAAAGATCTGTTACCTCTGTGAGCACCTCTGGATGGAGTCCCCACTCTTCCGGATGGAGATCGTGTCTGCTGAGGAAGTCCGCTTCCCAGTTGTCTACTCCCGGAATGAAGATTGCTGACAGCGCCAACGCATGATTTTCTGCCAAGAGGATGATTCTTGTTACCTCTGACATTGCAGCTCTGCTCTTCGTTCTGCTCTGTCGGTTTATGTAAGCCACTGTCGTTACATTGTCTGACTGCACTTAAATGGCTCGATCTCACAGAAGATGAGCCGCTTGGAGAAGACTGTTGTAGATGGCTCTTAGTTCCAGAATGTTTATAGGTAGGCCGGCTTCCAGACTTGACCACCGTCCTTGGAAGGTCTCCCCTTGAGTGACTGTGCCCCAACCCCGGTGTAAATTCTGATTTATTTCTAATAAATATTTAAAATGCCAGCGTTAATATATGCTGCGGACGCAAGGCACATCTTATTACCATTACCATATACGATAAAACTGCGCTGTACGTCGCAAACACTACATACCTTAAGAGAAAGCAAGCACTCGCACAGTTTGTATTACTGAGGTCCAACGTTCAGAGATGTATATATTTGATATTAAAAGGGTATGCATACAATATAACACATGTACAGTATATATATGGTTACAGTGTTACAATTACACAAGCAGCTGTAGTTACATAAGGATCATTCACAGCCAGCATACTTTACCCTGTCCCTTGCTCAATGCACAGTCTGCTCCATTTTTGAATCTGCACCAACAGCAACAAAAAAACAGAACAGAACTTCCTGGGTGAGGAGAAATACCTATGGGGGTAATTCCAAGTTGATCGCAGCAGGATTTTTGATAGCAACTGGGCAAAACCATGTGCACTGCAGGGGAGGCAGATATAACATGTGCAGAAAGAGTTAGATTTGGGTGGGTTATTTTATTTCTGTGCAGGGTAAATACTGGCTGCTTTATTTTTACACTGCAAATTAGATTGCAGATTGAACACACCCCACCCAAATCTAACTCTCTCTCTGGATTCATATTAATACATTTGGTCATAACTAATCGTTGCAATGTGCCACAATCTTCCCACAGCTATCAAATTAACACACTAATTTCCCTGATTATTTTGACACCACGCATGACATGTTTATCTTGTTCCATTCCAATAATACATATATATCT
This sequence comes from Pseudophryne corroboree, assembly GCF_028390025.1. NCBI lineage: Eukaryota > Metazoa > Chordata > Amphibia > Anura > Myobatrachidae > Pseudophryne > Pseudophryne corroboree. Next base: position 250,232,074 of record NC_086452.1, on the reverse strand, counting down.
GATGTTATAACTCTCTTATATAAGTACATTATAATGTCTGGTGCTTGACATGTTTAATTTATGTGTGGTATGAAATATGTGTTGAATATATCTTTGTGGCTTGCCTGTGTGAATGCATATGCTACCATATATCGCTGTGCACGCTGCGTGTATGCTCACGCACAGCGACCCATCTGTTTGGATTTTCTATGTGGTGTGTATGTAATATTTTGGACTTCAACACCGGAGACTTAGGGTGTGTACACACGGTGAGATTTTTTCTTCCGATTCTGACTATATAGTCAAAATCGGAAGAAAAGTTAGTGCAGATCGCTAGGTGAAAGTCACCTTGCTATCCCGATTCGATCCCGATGCGCGGTCCCGCATGGTCGGCATCGAAAGAAAAAATAGACTGTGCAGGCAAGTCAATCCTTGCTAGATCGGTGTTCTATCTAGTTCATATCGCAAGTGTTTCTAGTGGCTTGCGATATGAGCTTGAGCTGCCGATCTGCGTCATCCAGCCACTCCCCGCCGGAACCATTTTCTTCACTGCGCGGAGGAAGAAGCAGCAGCAGCAGCCAGCACGTGGAGCAGAAAAGTGTCGTTGGAAACAGTAAGTTTCAGCAGCGGGGGTTGGGGGGCAGCACTGGGGGACAACGTATCTGCACTATGGGGGAACATATCTGGCACTGTGGGGGGCAACGTATCTGGCACTGTGGGGGAACATATCTGGCACTGTGGGGGGCAGCACTGGGGGGCAACGTATCTGGCACTGTGGGGGAACATATCTGGCACTGTGGGGGGCAGCACTGGGGGGGGGGCAACGTATCTCGCACTGTGGGGGAACATATCTGGCACTGTGGGGGGCAGAACTGGGGGGGGCAACGTATCTGGCACTGTGGGGGAACATATCTGGCACTGTGGGGGGCAGCACTGGGGGGCAACGTATCTGGCACTGTGGGGGAACATATCTGGCACTGTGGGGGGCAACGTATCTGGCACTGTGGGGGAACATATCTGGCACTGTGGGGGGCAGCACTGGGGGGCAACGTATCTGGCACTGTGGGGGAACATATCTGGCACTGTGGGGGGCAGCACTGGGGGGGGGCAACGTATCTCGCACTGTGGGGGAACATATCTGGCACTGTGGGGGGCAGAACTGGGGGGGCAACGTATCTGGCACTGTGGGGGAACATATCTGGCACTGTGGGGGGCAGCACTGGGGGGCAACGTATCTGGCACTGTGGGGGAACATATCTGGCACTGTGGGGGGCAGAACTGAAGGGGCAACGTATCTGGCACTGTGGGGGAACATATCTGGCACTGTGGGGGGCAGCACTGGGGGGGCAACGTATCTGGCACTGTGGGGGAACATATCTGGCACTGTGGGGCAACGTATCTGGCACTGTGGGGGGCAATGTATCTGGCACTGTGGGGGAACATATCTGGCACTGTGGGGGGCAGCACTGGGGGGCAACATATCTGGCACTGTGGGGGAACATATCTGGCACTGTGGGTGGCAGCACTGGTGGGCAACGTATCTGGCACTGTGGGGGAATATATCTGGCACTGTGGGGGGCAGCACTGGGGGGCAATGTATCTGGCACTGTGGGGGAACATATCTGGCACTGCGGGGGGCAGCACTGGGGGGCAACGTATCTGGCACTGTGGGGGAACATATCTGGCACTGTGGGGGCAGCACTGGGGGGCAACGTATCTGGCACTGTGGGGGAACATATCTGGCACTGTGGGGGGCAGCAGTGGGGGGCAACGTATCTGGCACTGTGGGGGAACATATCTGGCACTGTGGGGGGCAATGTATCTGGCACTGTGGGGGAACATATCTGGCACTGTGGGGGAACATATCTGGCACTGTGGGGGGCAGCACTGTGGGGAAACATATCTGGCACTGTGGGGGAACATATCTGGCACTGTGGGGGGCAGCACTGGTGGGCAACGTATCTGGCACTGTGGGGGAACATATCTGGCACTGTGGGGGGCAGCACTGGGGGGCAACATATCTGGCACTGTGGGGGGCAACGTATCTGGCACTGTGGGGGAACATATCTGGCACTGTGGGGGGCAGCACTGGTGGGCAACGTATCTGGCACTGTGGGGGAACATATCTGGCACTGTGGGGGGCAACGTATCTGGCACTGTGGGGGAACATATCTGGCACTGTGGGGGGCAGCACTGGGGGGCAACGTATCTGGCACTGTGGGGGAACGTATCTGGCACTGTGGGGGGCAACATATCTGGCACTGTGGGGGAATATATCTGGCACTGTGGGGGAACATATCTGGCACTGTGGGGGGCAGCACTGGTGGGCAACGTATCTGGCACTGTGGGGGAACATATCTGGCACTGGGGGGCAACGTATCTGGCACTGTGGGGGAACATATCTGGCACTGTGGGGGGCAACACTGGGGGGCAATGTATCTGGCACTGTGGGGGAACATATCTGGCACTGTGGGGGCAGCACTGGGGGGCAACATATCTGGCACTGTGGGGGAACATACCTGGCACTGTGGGGGGCAGCACTGGGGGGCAACGTATCCGGCACTGTGGGGGAACATATCTGGCACTGCGGGGGGCAACAAATCTGGCACTGTGGGGAACATATCTGGCACTGTGGGGATAACATATCTGGCACTGTGGGGGGCAGCACTGGTGGGCAACGTATCTGGCACTGTGGGGGAACATATCTGGCACTGTGGGGGGCAACGTATCTGGCACTGTGGGTGAATATATCTCGCACTGTGGGGGGCAGCACTGTGGGGGAACATATCTGGCACTGTGGGGGAACATATCTGGCACTGTGGGGGGCAACGTATCTGGCACTGTGGGGGAACATATCTGGCACTGTGGGGGAACATATCTGGCACTGTGGGGGGCAGCACTGGTGGGCAACATATCTGGCACTGTGGGGGAACATATCTGGCACTGTGGGGGGCAGCACTGGGGGGGCAACGTATCTGGCACTGTGGGGGAACATATCTGGCACTGTGGGGGGGCAGCACTGGGGGGCAACGTATCTGGCACTGTGGGGGAACATATCTAGCACTATGGGGGGCAGCACTGGGGGGCAACGTATCTGGCACTGTGGGGGAACATATCTGGCACTGTGGGGAGCAACGTATCTGGCACTGTGGGGTAACATATCTGGCACTGTGGGGGGCAACGTATCTGGCACTGTGGGGGAACATATTTGGCACTGTGTGGGAACATATCTGGCAATGTGGGGGGCAGCACTGGGGGGGGAACGTATCTGGCACTGTGGGGGAACATATCTGGCACTGTGGGGGGCAGCACTGGTGGGCAACGTATCTGGCACTGTGGGGGAACATATCTGGCACTGTGGGGGGCAGCACTGGGGGGCAACATATCTGGCACTGTGGGGGAACATATCTGGCACTGTGGGGGGCAGCACTGGTGGGCAACGTATCTGGCACTGTGGGGGAACATATCTGGCACTGTGGGGGGCAACGTATCTGGCACTGTGGGGGAACATATCTGGCACTGTGGGGGGCAGCACTGGGGGGCAACATATCTGGCACTGTGGGGGAACATATCTGGCACTGTGGGGGGCAACGTATCTGGCACTGTGGGGGAACATATCTGGCACTGTGGGGGAACATATCTGGCACTGTGGGGGCAGCACTGGTGGGCAACGTATCTGGCACTGTGGGGGAACATATCTGGCACTGTGGGGGGCAACGTATCTGGCACTGTGGGTGAATATATCTGGCACTGTGGGGGGCAGCACTGGGGGTAACATATCTGGCACTGTGGGGGAACATATCTGGCACTGTGGGGGGCAACGTATCTGGCACTGTGGGGGAACATATCTGGCACTGTGGGGGAACATATCTGGCACTGTGGGGGGCAGCACTGGTGGGCAACATATCTGGCACTGTGGGGGAACATATCTGGCACTGTGGGGGGCGGCAACGTATCTGGCACTGTGGGGGAACATATCTGGCACTGTGGGGGGGCAGCACTGGGGGGCAACGTATCTGGCACTGTGGGGGAACATATCTAGCACTATGGGGGGCAGCACTGGGGGGCAACGTATCTGGCACTGTGGGGGAACATATCTGGCACTGTGGGGAGCAACGTATCTGGCACTGTGGGGGAACATATCTGGCACTGTGGGGGGGCAGCACTGTGGGGCAACGTATCTGGCACTGTGGGGGAACATATCTAGCACTGTGGGGGGCAGCACTGGGGGGCAACGTATCTGGCACTGTGGGGGAACATATCTGGCACTGTGGGGAGCAACGTATCTGGCACTGTGGGGGAACATATCTGGCACTGTGGGGGAACATATCTGGCACTGTGGGGGACAGCACTGGTGGGCAACGTATCTGGCACTGTGGGGGAACATATCTGGCACTGTGGGGGGCAACGTATCTGGCACTGTGGGGGAACATATCTGGCACTGTGGGGGAACATATCTGGCACTGTGGGGGGCAGCACTGGGGGGGCAATGTATCTGGCACTGTGGAGGAACATATCTGGCACTGTGGGGGGCAGCACTGGGGGGGCAATGTATCTGGCACTGTGGAGGAACATATCTGGCACTGTGGGGGGCAGCACTGGGGTCAACGTATCTGGCACTGTCGGGGAACATATCTGGCACTGTGGGGGGCAGCACTGGGGGGCAACGTATCTGGCACTGTGGGGGAACATATCTGGCACTGTGGGGGAACATATCTGGCACTGTGGGGTGCAGCACTGGGGGGCAACATATCTGGCACTGTGAGGGAACATATCTGGCACTGTGGCAGCACTGGGGGGCAACGTATCTGGCACTGTGGGGGAACATATCTGGCACTGTGGGGGGCAGCACTGGTGGGCAACGTATCTGGCACTGTGGGGGAACATATCTGGCACTCTGGGGGGCAGCACTGGGGGGCAACGTATCTGGCACTGTGGGGGAACATATCTGGCTTTGTGGGGGAACGTGGGGGAACGTCTCTGACACTGTGGGGGGAAGTACTAGGGGGGCACTGTATCTGCACTATGGGGCAACGTATCTGGCACTGGGGGCAATATGGTGCTGGGGGCAGTGTTTCTGTCACTGGGGGCAATGTATCTGGCAATGGGGAGCATTTGTGTACCTGGCAGCAATGGGGGGCATTTGTGTACCTGGCACTATTGGGTCATATGTGTATCTGGCCCCCCCATATGTGTATCACACCCCCATTTAATTGCCTTTTCCCCCTTGTGGCATTTGGCCACAGGCTTTTTTTGTGGGGGGGGGGGGGCTGCGCACCTTTGGCACGTGCACACAGTAGCACAAATAATTTTTTTTTTACTTGCACCACTGGGAGTCACATGGGGACAGTGGAGGCTGCATAGAGACCTTGACACTGTACACCACCAATGTTTGGGAGGAGGGGTGTGACGCATTGAGGGATGCGTTTTTAGAGTGGTGCGTATTTTAAGGTGATAAAATATATATATATATATATATATATATATATATATATATTGTCGAAGTCGGAAAATATTACAAACCCGCACTACACATACAGACACCATTCAGAGTGGCTTCTGTGCGGTTGCGTATTAGCCGTGCGTGCGCAAACCCGGACGCTGCATACATTGGCTCGTGAAGCCCTGCGTATTAGCGTGGGGTATGGGTAAATACGGTGACATACGCAATCGCATAGAAAGGCCCCCAAAGCCATGTTCCATATTCTATCCTTATAGTACAGAATTTGTACAGACTGTGTAATCTTCAAAGGGAAGTTACTGTTCACACACAAACTAATCAAACCACACATACACATTCTTCTAAAACAATGTCTTGAATATATCAAGACATGTCTTGTTTACGCAAAGGTTTGTGATCATGAAACAGGCACCCTGATCTGTGAGGAAAGTAAATATCTCTAGTTATCCTTATTGTTTCAGAGTGTATACTGAAGACAACCAAAACCAGACTGTCATTGTTTAATAGAAACCAGGACAATAGGAGACAAATATACTATACAAAGAACACAAACCTTGCTGATACAAATCACTAACAGCTGCCAGCTTACATTTATAGATCAGAGGTATAACATTTATAGTCAAAACTCTTGGAATTATATATATATATATATATATATATAATAATAATAATAATTTTATTTATATAGCGCTCTTTCTCCAATAGGACTCAAGGCGCTTAACAGATACATAGCATAATATAGTACAGAAAATAATGAAGTACATTTTCATAAAATACAGAGGCATGAAGAAACTAAAAGGGACATTATGGAAATGCTTGATTAAACAGAAAAGTCTTGAGTCTACTTTTGAAGGATTCTATAGTTGGGGCCTCTCGCACTGTGCAGGGAAGTAAGTTCCATAGAGTCGGAGCCGCATGACTTAAAGCTCGACCCCCAGATGAATTACGGTAGATTCTAGGTACTGCTAAAAGTCCTTCATCTACAGATCGCAGTAATCGAGTGGGGCAGTATGGGGTCAGAAGCTGTTTCAAGTACCTTGGGCCTTGGTCATGTAATGCTTTGAAACTCAGTAAGCCAATCTTGAAGATGATTCGCCATCGTAGAGGCAGCCAGTGAAGGGAGTAGAGGATGGGTGTTATGTGGCTAGAACGGGGCTGGTTGGTTAATAGCCTGGCAGCTGTGTTTTGCACCAGCTGTAAGCGCTGCAATTCTTTTGCTGGTAGACCAAGGTAGAGGGCATTACAGTAGTCTAAACGAGATGATATATATTTATTTGTGTGTATCTTGAGAATGGTTGGTCATTTCATGTGTAGGATCATGTTGCCTGGAGATAACATAACAAAGTAACCTAATGAACATGGAAATATCTGTCACACATTACATATTTCCCAAACTTAGTACACACATTACACATAGTCTCCCCTTTCCCCTCATGCAACTTTTACTTCTTTACAAGGCACAACAAGGAATTATACACCTTTACAGTATGCGAGGGGACAGTCACTGATCAGAGCATCATGCATGGTATCTACGGGTTCGGATAATTATGAGTAATAATCCGGTGTTGGTTTGGAGAAGATCGCATGTCGTTGCGAAGTTATTCGCAAAGGCAGATTAAAGGTATATTTGTGTTTATTATGTACTTGGTATGCGGTGGGAATCCAGAGCTGACCAGCAGTACACACCCCTGGATCAAGGCATCGCCCATCTCTTCAAACCGACCAATAACCTCTCCTGTACTGTAAACGACCATCCCTCCAACCAATCGTTGGAGAGCATACAACCCCATTGTATTGTATTTTGGGCAAGGGTATATAAACCTTGCACCTGGGCCGGTCACTCTCTCTCTCTCTTGCTCTAAGGTCATCTTTCCAGATCGACTAGAGGACCGGATCCAGGTTGCGCAGGCGAACAAACGTACGTATCATTGGGTGTGACTCTCTCTCTGTGATTGAATTGTATTGTGTTGTACCATTTATATTTTAACTTATTGTAATCCCCTTTTACAAATATATTATTACTTGTTGCTGCTTTGGACCACAACATACAATCAAATACTGGTGTCGCATTCAGTTTCTGTTGAGCGTTTGTATAGTGTAATTGCCCCACCTAGAGCTGCCTCATGCTCTCAGCGTGTCGGTCTGTGTGTATGCACTGAGTGTAAGCTGCACGGCTAATCCGGCGTGTGTACGCAAAGTGCGTGCACAGTACGGGACTGTGTACGCTAACTGGGGACAGAGTACGTAGGTAAAGGATTTATTACAGCAGCCGCAGCGGCTTCAGTTACAGTGTGCAATAGGGGTTTGTGGCTGCTTTCCAAGAAGTCTATCGAACTTCTCAGTTGAGGGCATCGTCCGGCTCGTCTCATACCCGGCTTTTGCACAACATTGGAGGTGCTTGCCAGCAGCAAAGGGTGGATTAGCATTATTATATTGTGTTGAGCTATCTTGTGCTGCTGAACCGCGCCTGTACTGCATTGGTTAGGGATGCTGGCGTGAACCGCAAGGACAAAGGGAAAAAAAGCCATTTAAAAGTTTTTTTTGTTTTTTCTCTTTTGCACATGTAACCTTGCGTAAAGGCGCACACAGCGTACCCATACTTTGCATCCATCCCACATATTGTTGCCATAGGTTATAACGGTCATTTATAGGTTTGTGTGAAACCGGATACAGCTGTGTTGCTATATACATTTGAAGTAACTGTGTTAATGATATAGTTGTAAGAACACAAAACGCAGCTCTGGCCTAGTCTTTTAGGTTAAACAGAGCAATTGTGGGGTGTGTTCGTGAGCGACAATAGTTTATATCGCTCACATTTATACTGTGTGATTTGTTTTAGTGCGGGCGCACTTTTGTACACGTGGCCCGGACAAAGTACGTGAGCGCGCACAAGTGTGAAAAGGCACGTGTGGTTGCGTAATTACGCAAGTTTCGTAAGATCGCTAACGCCAAGGACAAACCACACAATAGTTCAATTTAAAGCGGAGTAGTAGATGTTTATCTACAAATAGCACATAACTATCCGGTTTCAAACACAGATTAGAATAACATTGATAAAGTGTGTTACCTCTGGGGAAAGCTATCAGTTAACAGGAAAGGATATTTTTCTGATCAGAAAACTATAGAGTGTTAGTGTGGGCTGAAAAAGGTGTGAATGTATTGAACCCCGCTTGGTGAACTTGGTGAACTCGGTGAAACTCGGTGAACTTGGTGAGCACGGTCTAGGTGAACACGTGCAACGGAGTGTGATAAAGCTTTGTGAAGTTGTTGTTTTAAAGGTTTTTTTTTCTTGGTATTACACTCCGGCTGTTTTGGAGCACAGTGTGAAGACTCCATTGATCCTACAACTTATAGATAGCAAGTGTCTATAAGCGGTACGATTGGACCGCACGGTTGTGTGAGCAATACGTGGCACAACGTGATACGAAGTTTTGCATATTTGTGCGTAAATCTCGTCATCATACGCGTTGTGTAAAGCACATGCAAGCGTGATTTGTGTAAAAATTGTCTTTTAGGCAGATATTCACTGGGTACGGTAAGTTACTCCAAAAGGCCCAGAAGATATAGGCCGAAGTAGGGCCTGCACTGGCTACGCTTGTCTGCTAAATAGGGCGGATCCGTGGTACTTGGAGCAGAAGAAGTTAGTGGAAGAACTTTGAGGACTTCCACCGTTAGACTACTGTGTTTGGAGCATTTTAGGAAGTTTTCCCGTGTTAAAAGGGTCCACAATGGGAGCCAAGTGCACAACACAGGGACGTTCCTCAGTCAGGGTTCAGACAGCAGAATTGAGACCCAGGGGGTCAGCTCGGTTGGTAATGTGGGGGAAGTATGGTCCCTACACTGAGACCTTTTGTGATGAATGGACATGAATGACTGTGGGGGATAAAGCATAATTTCCTGGGATAGGTAGTTTTGATCAAGAGGTACTACACAATGTAAGGATTAGAATATGCCTGCTCAAATCCAGAAAGCAAAGGGTAAGGCATACAGATTGTTTAAACTTGTGGCAACAAGAGGGGGATGTGCAAAGGGAGCTTGCTCGCACAGCAAGTTCCAAACCAGGCAGAAGCGTGAATGCGACAGCACCACCACCACCATATGTTGATGGACAGAAGAGTGTCACCACCAATGATACAAAGGTAGAGGTCAGGGAAATGCGCAGCGAATGTATTAAAACTAACGCTTGTACCTTGTACCCTGTTTTACCTTCTCCCCAAGATTACAGCAACGTAGAGGATGAGCCTAGCATGATCTCAGCCCTTGCCCTGGCTGCCACCATACACGACACAAGGGTGGGCATTGCCCAACCACCAAGGGCAGTGGCCACATCAGCCAGTGAGGGGGCAGATGAGATCGTGGCGACTGGTAAGTACGGTACCGTCCATTATGCAGAAACAGTTACTCCCCGTATTGTAGAGACAAACAAGAAAGATGTGGTTGAGTTGCATCCAGTTAGGGTGATTGCAGTCCCTAACGGGAGAACTGACACTCAGGGGGTGACCCCAATCAGGAACATTGCAATGTACTGTCCCTGGTCCCGTATGGAGCTGAGGTCAATTATGGCAGAATTCCCTGACCACAGAAAGGATTTAGTCGGATGCCAGAAATATATAAGAGATTTAGGACTTTCCCAAGAACCCACAAACAAAGATTGGCGGACGGTGTTGTGAGTGAGTCTCCCCTCTAACATTGACATCCCAAAATTTATTACAGACTGCAACCTAGATGCAGAAGTGCCACTCACTGATGCTTACAATCAGGAGAATGTCAGGCAAATCAATATACAACTAGGTTTGTATTTCCCAGCCGTAGTTAGATGGAATAAGATTTTTTCCATAAGACAGAAAGAGAATGAACTGGCATCCGAATATTTCCACAGAGCTTTCATGGAAATGGCTAAATTCACTGGAGTTGAGGATATTAGAGACAATGTCAACCACAGGGAAGTAGCTGTCTCTGTATTAATGGAGGGATTGAAGGAGGCACTGAAAACCAGGGTGCAAACTTCTCTGCCAAACTGGAGGGGTATTACGGTGACTGCACTTGGGGAATCAGCACTGGAGCACGACCGTAATATCCAGAAAACCAGGGAGGCACAGGGGGAGTGGTTGATGGTGATGAGCATCCAAGCACTGGAAGGAGCACCAACTCAACCAAAACCCCAGGCCCTGACACATGGAAAAAGCCAAGAGTTTGTTATCTGTGTAAAAGGGAAGGGCATTATGCCAGCAATTGTTACAGCACACAAAAATTCAGACCCCCTAGACAAGAACACGAGCAAAGTAATTATACACATAGAGGAGATCAGGGATCATACAGGAGAGAGTACGAGCCGCATAGAGGGGAAACAAGGAGGTACCCACCACGGGAGGACTGGCGAGCCCCCGAAGACTTACCGTTATCCCCCTCACATATCATAGCCGCCAACGCCCAAAGGGTGGGTCCACGGCCCCAATAGAGGTTAGGCCACACCTGTAGTCTGCAGCCTGTGAAGCTGTTCACTGGCCCTGGGAATGAACCTGAGGTCTTGGTCAAAGTAGCAGGAACACTACAACCATTTCTTGTAGATACAGGGGCGGCCAGATCTGTATTCAAAGCTCCAACCAATTTACTGACCACGGGCAAAACAATTTCGGCAATGGGAGTAACAGGAACAGTGCAACAATACCCTTTGAGTAGACCTGCAGAGATTACGATAGGGCCCTTGCAGACCAAGCATTCCTTTTTACTAGCTGCAGCGGCTCCGACTAACCTGCTTGGAAGAGATTTATTGTGTAAAATGCGGTGTGTCATATATTGTACTCCTGAGGGTGTCTTCTTAGATATACCTGAGAATCACGTTCAAGAAGTGCAAGATATATTAGACACCCCTCAGAGGCTAATGTCGCATTCTGCTGTTATAGACAAGTGTTCATCAAAGGTAGAGGAAATGATCTCACGAATACCGGGTTCCCTTTGGACCAAAGATGGACAAGACACTGGATTGAATGCGAATGTAGCCCCAGTAGTAGTACAAGTAAAAGATGGTAGGATAGCTCCAAAAATCCCTCAGTATCCTCTGAAGCCAGAGGTGGAATTAGGAGTGTACCCCATCATAGAGCGCTTGCTACAACAGGGCATCCTAGTCAGGACGTCCAGCACTGCCAATAGTCCCATCTTCCCTGTGAAAAAGAGTGGGGGGAGGGGTTACCGGCTAGTGCAGGAGGGGTGAACAAAATAGTTGAGAGTCAATTCCCCGTAGTGCCCAATCCAGCTGTCATCTTGATGCAGATCCCCGCAACCTCTTCATACTTCACTGTCATTGATCTCTGTTCTGCCTTCTTTTCTGTCCCTCTCCACCCCGACAGTCAGTACCTTTTCGCCTTCTCTTACAGGGGAGTACAGTACACCTGGACTCGTCTCCCCCAAGGCTTCATTGACAGCCCAAGTATCTTTTCCCAAGCACTGCATGACTGTTTGCAATCCTTTCAACCTGAAAGTGGCTCAGTACTAATGCAGTATGTTGATGACTTATTGTTGTGCTCTGACTCATTTGAAACGTCCTTGGCAGATACGAAGCAGCTGCTGCTTCACCTCTCCCAGACAGGACACAAGGTTTCAAAGGATAAATTACAGTTGTGCAGTAAAAGGGTGAGGTATTTGGGGCATTGCTTGACACAAGGACAACGACACTTCACTGCTGATAGGATAGAAGCGATTCGCAACATGACTCTGCCACAAACCCAGCAACAGATCAGCACTTTCCTAGGAATGTGTGGGTACTGCCGAAACTGGATCCCAGGGTTCTCCATACTGGCTTTACCTTTGCAAGAGATGGTCTCTTCAAACAAACCAGATCGGATTTCGCACACAGATGAGTCCAAACTGGCATTTGAGAGACTCAAACAGTGCCTATCACAGGCACCTGCATTAGGTATGCCAGATTATGGGAAACCCTTTGAATTGTACGGTACAGAGAGTGCTGGGTGTGCGGTAGGTGTTTTAACACAGAAACATGGTGATGCCAGCAGACCAGTAGCATACTACAGTGCACAGTTGGACACTGTAGCACGGTCTGTCCCCACATGCTTGCAAAGTGTTGCAGCGATAGCTTTGCTAGTGAGTAAGAGCGAAGACGTAGTGTTAGGACACTACCTGACCGTCCATACACCTCATGCAGTATCAGCGTTACTGAACTCTGCCCAAACCAGACATGTCTCATCTGCGCGGTTTACAAGGTGGGAATTATCACTAATTGCCCCTGTAAACATCACCATTAAGAGATGCAGCACACTAAATCCTGCAACTTATCTGCCAAGTGTGCCTGGACAGACACAAATGGTGGAGGATGAGAATGATGGTGAAGGAGGATTTAGTGCAGACACTGACACGCATGACTGTATGGAATACCTCAACCAAACTTTCACTGCAAGACCTGACATTAGTGACAACACCTTAGATGACGTAGATTTTACCTTCTACACTGATGGTAGTTGCCACAGACAGACGGACTCTGGAGACCTGTGCACTGGGTACGCAGTTGTAGACGACAGAAGTATCATAGAACCTGAGCCCCTGGGCCCACCGCACTCAGCACAAGTTGCTGAGCTGGTCGCCCTAACCAGAGCGTGTGAACTGGCCAAGGGTAAGTCAGCTAATATATACACAGATTCTAGGTATGCCTTTGGAGTGTTATGATTCTGATACTCAGGTCAGAGGTGATCTTATACGGTAGGACCTGAATACCAGAACGTAATGCTGGGAAAGGGGAATGGAAAGGGAATAGCCCCTGGCACCCTATCTCCAGTGTCTCGCCCGTGCTGTCCGTACACTCTTGCGAGACTATGATTGCTTGGGCCCATGGCAGCCGCGTTTGAAGGGCGGATTACGTCTGCCCAACTCCGATGCCCCCTCAGGTCTTAATGAGAGACAAAGAGTGAACCGAGACAGGGTGATAACAAGGGGCCCTCTAACTGAACAACAAAGCCAGGGGCTACTAACAAAGCTGAAACTAAAGTATGCGCGGATTTCCTCCAGGGAAAAGAACAACAAAATACTCCACTTGTCCGCTCTCCTGCACGGCACCGCCGAGTACCGGAGAGGACTGTGGAAGCGGATACCTCCGCAAATGCTCCAATAACAGAAAAACAATATAAAGCGGTTTAGGCCGCAACTCGTGGCGGAGCCGCCACTCACGAAACCAAGCAAGAACCTCTATCGACTGCCACAGGTAAACGAGGACCAGAAGAACTCCTTAGGATAAGACGGCTACACCAAGACTCAGGAACTCGGAGAACTGGAAAGACCGGGCACAGCAGACCAGGAACAGACGTTCACCAAACATGAGCAGCATGCAGGAAGCTATCACCGGCATCTGTGTGAGGCACTGAGGAGGCTTAAAACAGGGAACCCTCCAATCAGAGTCCAGAGCCTAATTACCCAAAATGTCGTGCAGCTGCCTTGCTGCACGACCAGAGAACATGTGTAGTGCATATTAATTAAACACCAGCAACGGGGAACGCGGTCCACCTGTGGCATCGCCGTTGCTATGGACCCGGCGGCTCGACACGCACGCGTCCTGGCGTTGCTAGGGACCCGGCGGCTCAGCGCGCACGGCGTCCTAGCGTTGCTAGGGACCCGGCGGCTCAGCGCGCACGGCGTCCCTAGCGTTGCCAGGCACCGTGCAGAAAGGGGGGAAGGTGCATCGGCCGGCTACGGACCGCTGCGCCTAACAGTACCCCCCCCTTGAGGAGGGGTTAAAGAACCGCTAAAGCCAGGTTTCCGAGGAAATTCCTGAAAAAATAATCTCTTGAGTCTAGGGGCATGTAGATCCCCATCCAGGACCCAAGACCTTTCCTCCGGACCATAGCCCTTCCAGTGAACCAAAAAATATAGTCGCCCCAAGAAACTTTTGAATCTAAAACCTTCTCAACCAAGAACTCCTGTTGCCCCTGAACATCCACTGGAGATCTACCCTGGGAGGTCTTCCGAGGAAATATCCTGGAAGAAACATATTGTTTTAACAGGGAACAGTGGAAAGTATTTCCAATTCTGAGAGATCTTGGCAAGCGTAGCCGAAAAGCAACTGGGTTGACCTTCTTAATGATAAGAAACGGTCCAATAAATTTGGGTCCCAATCTAGCCGAAGGTTGTCGGAGCTTGATGTTGCGAGTTGACAACCATACCTTATCTCCCACCTTAAAAGTGCAAGGACGTCAGAGCCTATCAGAAAATTTCTTTTCTCGGAAGGCAGCTTTTCTGAGGGCAAGGTGCACTTTTCTCCAAATTGCTCTGAGGTGGGAGGTTAAGGTCAACGAGGAAACTGGAGAATGATGGGAAAAAGAGTTGGCTCTAGGATGAAAACCAAAGACTGAAAAGAATGGGGACTCCTTGGTGGAGGAATGACAAGAGTTATTATAAGCAAATTCGGCCAAAGGAAGAAACTCGGACCAATCATTCTGGAGTTTGGCCGAATACAAACGTAAGTATTGTTTTAATGACTGGTTGACTCGTTCGGTTTGCCCATTAGACTGTGGATGGTAACCAGATGTTAAGGACAGTCTCATCTTCAATGATGCACAAAAATGTTTCCAGAATCGTGAGATGAATTGCGGACCCCGATCAGAGACAATATCAGTGGGCAAACCATGGAGCCTGAACACATGGCGAAGGAACAAAACTGCCAACCCTTGAGCAGAGGGTAATCGGGGAAGAGCAATGAAATGAGCCATTTTACTAAAACGGTCCACCACCACCCAAATGACTCGAAATCCGGCTGAAAGGGGAAGGTCTACCACGAAATTCATGGAAATATGAGACCATGGCCTGAGAGGAACGGCTAAAGGCATGAGTTGCCCAATAGGCAACGAACGAGGGACCTTATGCTGTGCACAAACCTGACAGGAATGGACAAATTCCTTAACGTCTTCAGAAAGACTAGGCCACCACACTGAGCGAGAGACTAACTCCAAGGTCTTAGTGATACCTGGATGCCCCGAGACTTTGTTGTCATGAAACTCAGTTAAAACAGTGCCTCTCAAAAATTCAGGGACAAAAAGACGACCAGCAGGAGTTAGCCTAGGAGCTTGGTGTTGAAGCTGGTTTAACTGAGTAAATAAGTCCTGAGTGAGGCCTGCCCGGATGACTGAAGATTGAACTATGGGGGTAGTAACAGGATTACTATTGTGAACCGGAAGAAAGCAACGTGACAGGGCATCAGCTTTCGTATTCTTGGAACCAGGCCTGAAGGTGATAATAAACCTGAAACGAGTAAAGAACAATGCCCAATGTGCCTGCCGAGCATTAAGCTGTTTAGCTGACTCAATATATTGCAGGTTCTTATGGTCAGTAAATACAGTAATAGTATGCCTAGCTCCCTCCAGCCAATGCCTCCACTCCTCGAAAGCCCTTTTTTTTTTTTTAAGTTTGGGCCGGTGATAGTGTTATGATTCTGATACTCAGGTCAGGGGTGATCTTATACGGTAGGACCTGAATACCAGAACGTAATGCTGGGAAAGGGGAATGGAAAGGGAATAGCCCCTGGCACCCTATCTGCGTTGTCTCGCCCGTGCTGTCAGTACACTCTTGCGAGACTATGGTTGTTTGGGCCCATGGCAGCCGCGTTTGAAGGGCGGATTACGTCTGCCCAACTCCGATGCCCCCTCAGGTATTAATGAGAGACAAAGAGTGAACCGAGACAGGGTGATAACAAGGGCCCTCTAACTGAACAACAAAGCCAGGGGCTACTAACAAAGCTGAAACTAAAGTATGCGCGGATTTCCGCCAGGGAAAAGAACAACAAAATACTCCACTTGTCCACTCTCCTACACGGCACCGCCGAGTACCGGAGAGGACTGTGGAAGCGGATACCTCCGCAAATGCTCCAATAACAGAAAAACAATATAAAGCGGTCTAGGCCGCAACTCGCGGCGGAGCCGCCACTCACGAAACCAAGCAAGAACCTCTATCGACTGCCACAGGTAAACGAGGACCAGAAGAACTCCTTAGGATAAGACGGCTACACCAAGACTCAGGAACTCGGAGAACTGGAAAGACCGGGCACAGCAGACCAGGAACAGACGTTCACCAAACATGAGCAGCATGCAGGAAGCTATCACCGGCGTCTGTGGGAGGCACTGAGGAGGCTTAAAACAGGGAACCCTCCAATCAGAGTCCAGAGCCTAATTACCCAAAATGTCGTGCAGCTGCCTTGCTGCACGACCAGAGAACATGTGTAGTGCATATTAATTAAACACCAGCAACGGGGAACGCGGTCCGACTGTGGTGTCCCCGTTGCTATGGACCCGGCGGCTCGACACGCACGCGTCCTGGCGTTGCTAGGGACCCGGTGGCTCAGCGCGCACGGCGTCCTAGCGTTGCTAGGGACCCGGCGGCTCAGCGCGCACGGCGTCCCTAGCGTTGCCAGGCGCCGTGCAGAAAGGGGGGAAGGTGCAGCGGCCGGCTACGGACCGCTGCGCCTAACAGGATTGGTACATGATTTCGGGCCCTATGGTGCCTCAGAAATTTCATGACAGCAGCTGGCACACCCGTGGCGCATGCGACCCACATCAAAAGATTGCTATCAGCAATACAAGACCCCGACAGAGTGGCTGTTATCAAGTGCAAAGCCCACACTTACAGTCAAGACCCAGTGTCACTTGGTAACAGCCGGGCAGACGAAGCTGCCAAGGCAGCAGCAAGTTCACCCACACTAACCAACATCACACCACTGATGACATTTAACATAATAAGCACACAACAACTCATTGAAATGCAAGATTTGTGTTCCCTGCAGGAGAAGTCCGTCTGGAAGGCGAAGTATATATGGAAGAGAGTCTTCGGGCCTCTGGACAGATGGGCACGGTAAGCCAGTGGCCCCCAAGGCATATCTTCCAGCCCTAGCGGAAGCAGCTCACGGCCTGACCCACTTGGGCAAGGAAGGTATGTGCAAACTGGTCAGGGCATACTGGAGTGCACCAGCGTTCTCATCTCATGCAGGTAGGAGGGCAATGGCTTGTATCACCTGCATGAGAAAGAATGTTGGGAAGACAATACCGACGAAACCATCCCATATCCCTCGTACGGACGGACCCTTCCAGGTAATACAAATAGACTTCATACAGTTACCACCCTGTAGGAATCTGAAATATGTCCTAGTGTGTACAGATGTCTTTTCAAATTGGGTAGAAGCATTCCCCGCTGCCACAAATACTGCTACGTTCACTGCAAAGAAAATTGTGCAGGAATTTGTGTGTAGATATGGTATCCCTAGAATAATTGAAAGTGATACGGGTACCCATTTTACAGGTGAAGTCTTTCAGGTCATGTGCAAACTGATGGGTATTAATAGCAAGCTACATACTCCGTACTGGCCACAGGCGAGCGCAGAGGTGGAGAGAATGAATAGCACTATTAAGAACAAGCTTAGCAAAGTGATGGTTGAAACTGGATTGTTGTGGCCAGAGGCATTGCCACTAGTGTTGTACAGCATCAGAACCACTCCCAGGTCACCACTTAACCTATCACCCTTTGAAGTTCTTTTTGGGCGACAACCTCACGTAATGATTGACCCCCAGGATGATTTTAAATGTAATAATGAAGTGACTGTGCAATATTTGGTTAGGATGAGCCAGCAGCTCAGAAATCAACAAAGAAATCTAAAGCTAGTGATTCCTGACCTACCAAACAGTAATTGTCATGACATTGAACCTGGGGATTATGTGATGATTCAAAATTTCTTACGCTCAGGTTGCCTCATAGACAGGTGGGAAGGACCATACCAAGTTTTGTTAACCAGCACAACAGCATTGAAGGTTGCCGAGAGAGAGACTTGGGTCCACTTGTCCCATTGCAAGAAGGTCGCTGACTCGGAGAAGACTCGTGACAAAGAGCAGGTGGAAGAGAACCTCGTATCACTAGAGTGCTTGTTCCGGGAAAGTTGAGAGGCAGGACTGTTGAAAGGCATCTGAGCACGGAGAGTAACGAGAGTTAGAACGGTTGTCGTACCATTTTATTTTTTCACCTCCCCCTGCATTTTTCCTTTCTTTTCTCCTTCTTATTTTCCTCCTTTCCCCTAACGAAATGGATCGGTTACAAGAGACTGCGTTTCGGGTTCTGTTAGTGACTTTGGTTTTAAAAAGGACAACTTGTTTTTGTGAGGGTCCCAGAGAGGTGGAGCAAGGATCTGGAGTGAGTTCTGATGGAGAGTACGGGTTGGTAGGACCCCAGGATCAGCGTATCACTTTCACCAAGGCTAGCATCAGAAAAAGGAAATCCACAAACCGGAACCCAACTCATCAATCACAAAAAAAAAATGTAATTTTATTGTTGTATGTACCGTTACATGTTTTCTGTTCATCTCTGTAGGGCTAGGTTAGTGAAACACACATAGTCATTAGATAATAGGGACACATAATTGCTCACATATATGGATCCCCACGATGTATCATCAGATAAATGTGCTCCCCATTTATCATATAGCTCGGTGGAGTTTGTTGGACCATGTACAGACCCTTAATATGGGATGAGAAGGAATATAATGAATACTTCGCAAAACCTAGAAGCTTACACTGCACGATGATACATTCCCCTAAAGCATTTACTCATACATACACGCTTTTTCCTATCACAATAGGCCACACATTTTCTCACCTATGACTTTTTCTCTCACTTCAAGGTGCATACTCTAACACTGTATGTATTATTATGTAAATATTTTCTGCATATTAATTATGGCAGTTATTGTTGACTGCCAAAGGGTGGACTGTCGAAGTCGGAAAATATTACAAACCCGCACTACACATACAGACACCATTCAGAGTGGCCTCTGTGCGGTTGCGTATTAGCCATGCGTGCGCAAACCCGGACGCTGCATACATTGGCTCGTGAAGCCCTGCGTATTAGCATGGGGTATGGGTAAATACGGTGACATACGCAATCGCATAGAAAGGCCCCCAAAGCCATGTTCCATATTCTATCCTTATAGTACAGAATTTGTACAGACTGTGTAATCTTCAAAGGCAAGTTACTGTTCACACACAAACTAATCAAACCACACATACACATTCTTCTAAAACAATGTCTTGAATAAATCAAGACATGTCTTGTTTACGCAAAGGTTTGTGATCATGAAACAGGCACCCTGATCTGTGAGGAAAGTAAATATATCTAGTTATCCTTATTGTTTCAGAGTGTATACTGAAGACAACCAAAACCAGACTGTCATTGTTTAATAGAAACCAGGACAATAGGACACAAATATACTATACAAAGAACACAAGCCTTGCTGATACAAATCACTAACAGCTGACAGCTTACATTTATAGATCAGAGGTATAACATTTATAGTCAAAACTCTTGGAATTTTATATATATATATATATATATATATATATATTTGTGTGTATCTTGAGAATGGTTGGTCATTTTATGTGTAGGATCATGTTGCCTGGAGATAACATAACAAAGTAACCTAATGAACATGGAAATATCTGTCACACATTACATATTTCCCAAACTTAGTACACACATTACACATAGTCTCTCCTTTCCCCTCATGCAACTTTTACTTCTCTACAAGGCACAACAAGGGAATTATACACCTTTACAGTATGCGAGGGGACAGTAACTGATCAGAGCATCATGCATGGTATCTACGGGTTCGGATAATTATGAGTAATAATCCGGTGTTGGTTTGGAGAAGATCGCATGTCGTTGCGAATAGTTATTCGCAAAGGCAGATTAAAGGTATATTTGTGTTTATTATGTACTTGGTATGCGGTGGGAATCCAGAGCTGACCAGCAGTACACACCCCTGGATCAAGGCATCGCCCATCTCTTCAAACCGACCAATGACCTCTCCTGTACTGTAAACGACCATCCCTCCAACCAATCGGTTGAGAGCATACAACCCCATTGTATTGTATTTTGGGCAAGGGTATATAAACCTTGCACCTGGGTCGGTCACTCTCTCTCTCTTGCTCTAAGGTCATCTTTCCAGATCGACTAGAGGACTGGATCCAGGTTGCGCAGGCGAACAAACGTACGTATCATTGGGTGTGACTCTCTCTCTGTGATTGAATTGTATTGTGTTGTACCATGTATATTTTAACTTATTGTAATCCCCTTTTACAAATATATTATTACTTGTTGCTGCTTTGGACCACAACATACAATCAAATACTGGTGTCGCATTCAGTTTCTGTTGAGCGTTTGTATAGTGTAATTGCCACACCTAGAGCTGCCTCGTGCTCTCAGCGTGTCGGTCTGTGTGTATGCACTGAGTGTAAGCTGCACGGCTATTCCGGCGTGTGTACGCAAAGTGCGTGCACAGTACGGGACTGTGTACGCTAACTGGGGACAGAGTACGTAGGTAAAGGATTTATTACAGCAGCCGCAGCGGCTTCAGTTACAGTGTGCAATAGGGGTTAGTGGCTGCTTTCCAAGAAGTCTATCGAACTTCTCAATATATATATCTATATATATCTATATATATATATATCCACATATATAGGGTCCCTGGCACTCCGGGCTTACGTTCACCGTGCTCCGGTGCCTTCCCTGCAGAACAGCATCTGTGTATATATCCTTTGAATGGGCGGCACTCATTGGCCAATGCACGGAAGCCTGCATACCGCTGTATCTATATCTCATAATATAACTGCAAAAATGCCCACTTGGTGATTTGGTGATAGTGTAGGACCTGCACGAAGGTGGGGTACCGTGGAGCGGTATGCAGGCTTCCGTGCATTGGCCAATTCACTAACTAAACCCCCATCGTTTATTCATTTATCCAGAGATGTTGTGAGGATAATTGAGCTTATTTTAGTGAGTGCTGTACTTTTTGTTTCTATATTTTTGAGCAGGTGGCCATGGGCTACATGCACCCCACCCTATTAGTGGCGAGTGCGGATACTGCACCCCACTTCTGGGGTGGCGAGTGCTGTGGTTTTCTATATGCTGGTATATTTTAGGGTTAACCCCTGGTTAACTCATTAACTGTGGCCACAAACTCTGTTCATGCACCCCAATTATCTTAAACCTGTGTCAGCTGCCCTTTAGTAAATGATTAGCCAGTGTCAGGCTACCTTTAAAAGCCATGCAGTTCATGGCAGGTATACCTTACACCAAGTGGGCATTTTTGCAGTTATATTATGAGATACAGTTGCCAGGTTTTAATTTAGATGATTTGGTGATAGTGTAGGACCTGCATGAAGGTGGGGTACCGTGGAGCGGTATGCAGGCTTCCGTGCATTGGCCAATTCACTAACTAAACCCCCATCGTTTATTCATTTATCCAGAGATGTTGTGAGGATAATTGAGCTTATTTTGGTGAGTGCTGTACTTTTTGTTTCTATATTTTTGAGTAGGTGGCCATGGGCTACATGCACCCCACCCTATTAGTATATATATATAAAATAAATATTAATATTTTTTGGCTTCTTGTATGTGACGGTTGTATTTTGATTGTTAATTGTGGTATTTTATTTTCAAATAGCAATGTCAACAGACGAATACCACCAATTCTGGTCAGGATTCATTGATCTGTACCATCAGAACGAGTGCCTGTGGCGTGTCAGAAGCCGGACTATGCCAACAGAACCAAGCGGAATCTGGCATATCAGCAGCTTATTGAGTACAGTAGAGGCAGGAACTCAGCGGCTGATGTGCCTTGGGTGAAGAAAAAAAATTAACATTTCCGAACAGTGTTTGTGAAGGATCGCAAGAAGGTGCAAGAGTCACAGCGATCCGAGACCGGGACTGATGAGGTCTATAAACCAACGCTGTGGTACTATGACCAAATTCAGTTCATTATAGAGCAAGAGGCACGGGTAAGGTCACGGGACGCTCTAGATCCAGAGTCTCCGGTTCTTGTCGAAGAGGAGGCCCAGGAGAGTCTGGATCTGGTAAGTACACACACATTTGTTTCATATGCCACCCACCAATTTTGACATAGACCTAATTTTTGTTTTTATTATATTGCAGGAAGCTACCCCCCGGAGCTGGAGGTAGAGCCTATCACAGGCCAAGGGGCAGAAGTGGAGGAGCCGGTGGCGGAGCCGGTGGCGGAGCCATTGCCAACCCTACAGGCGTGCCCAGGAAGACCGAAGCTCACGGCAAGGAGGACCACTTCTGCCCCCTATAGCAACCCCTCTGTCTCCCAGCAGTTTTTTCAACGCGCTGAGGAGGTTTTGCATAGGCCCCCGGATGCCGAACAACAATTTGGCAATTTTATTGCATCGGAGATGCGCCTGATGACGGATGAACAAAAATTCATCCTCCAACGGTTAGTCTCTGAGGCTATCTCACGCGGCAGGCGCCAAACACTGGTGCCGGCATGTGAAATAGTGCCAACTGACCCTTGGTATCACCCAAATTTGGCCAGTCCCCCCTTCCCAAACAACCCCCCCATGGAGCATGTGCCGGTAAACCCTCCTCCGCAACCGTATTTTTTTCCGTCGGGAGCCACACAGCCCAGCCCCTCCACCAGGGACGTGCAGTCAGGGGAGGCAGGGGAGGCAGTGCCTCCCCTGTGATTAATTAGTAAAATCATACAAAGAAGATACTTATGACACATAGTCTGTGTCATAAGTATCTTCTTTATTTAATTCTAACAATTTGATGCATTTTAATGACGTTGGGAGGCACTGATAGCAGTGCCTCCCGTGGATAATGGGAACGGGCCAGAGCGGGGGGCGGGGCCAAGCACTGGGCTGTATAAGCCCATTGAAATAAAGCTGGAAAGCGGCACTGAAACAAGTGCCTCGCTGACAGGGACACCACCCCCATGTCAGCGAGGCACCTGTGATTGGGCAGCGGATCCAGTGCCGGGACTCTCTCTCTCTCTCTCTCTCTCTCTCTCTCTCTCTCTCTCTCTCTCCTGTAAGTATTTATTTCTATTCTTGTTCCAGGTGGTTCCTATTGGATTCTACTGGACAAGTGGACGTGACCGGCGTGGGATGTAGGTAAGTAATCTCTCTCTTATTTTTACAGGAACCACCTATTGGATTCTACTGGACAAGTGGACGTGACCGGCGTGAGATATACAGTAGGTAAGTATGTGTGAGTGTGTAAGTGTGTTTTTAATAAACTTTTACTGTCACGGTGTGCGAGTTGTGTTTTTATTTGGGTATTTTTTGTTGTTGTAGAACTACAGGTACCAGTGGGCCCGTTATTTCCCCGCATGCTGGTACTTGAGGTTCTCCAAGTACCAGCAAGCGGGGGAGGCTTGCTGGGCCTTGTAGTTCCACAACAAAAAACAATACTCTTTTTTTTACACACTTATGGCTATCAGCCTGGCACCCACCGCCTAGGGGTGCTGGGGACAGCCTCGGGCTTCACCCCTGGCCCTTGGGTGCCTGGAGGGGGGGGACCCCTTCATTTAAGGGGTCCCCACACCTCCAGGGAAACCCGGCCAGGGGTGACTAGTTGGGGGGCTAATGCCACGGCCGCAGGGACCAATGTAAATGTGTCCCCCGGCTGTGGCATTATGTCCCTGGCTAGTGGAGCCCGGTGCTGGTTTCAAAAATACGGGGGACCCCTACGTCTTTTGTCCCCCATATTTTTTGGAACCAGGACCGGACTAAGAGCCCGGTGCTGGTTGTCTAAATACGGGGGATCCCCTGTCCAATTTTTCCCCAGTATTTAAACAACCAGGACTGGCTCAAAGAGCCCGAGGTTGGTTATACTTAGGAGGGGGGACCTCACGCATTTTTTTTTTAACCCATTCAGACCCTTTTCCATTAAGTTAATGGAAGCCCTGGACAACAAAATTGCATTCATGTCCTCCTCCCACTCCCTTCCCAGTCCCAAACACTATTTTTTTTTCTATAAAAATGTACAATATATCACAAGTATGATGAGCAGGCAGGCAGCGGGCATTGGCGGCATCGGACTGAGATGCAAATTAGTGGCGGAGGGCTGGGTCAGTTGATGGTGGGTTTGTAAGCCATTGGCGGTGGCACAGGGCATCGACTCAGGGTCAGTAGCGGGCATTTACTCGGCGGCGGTAGGGGTCATCGGCAGATTCGGTGGACATTATGGCTGTAGTGCCTCACCAGCCACTGACCTCACCGCACGCCACTGCCCTCCACCCAATCTAGCACCTCGTCCAGTGGCATGTACTCTGACATGCTGAGTACACAGTCCTCTGTGCTGGGCGACCCACGCTTTTTTAATTTATAATTAGTTTTTTGTACCCGGTTTTTTAGTTTTGTTTGAAAAATCTGCTGGTGACCTTATCCTACACTCTTGCTCAAAGTGAACTGTATTGAGGTCATTAGTACTGCAGCGTCGGTTTTGTGACCTCACTGTCCCGGACTACGGATCGTTGTGATGACTGCACTTCTTGTGTTCCTTCAAGACTGTTTGGAAATTTGACAATGTTCTTCACCCAAGGCAAAATTGCACTGTTTGCCTCTACTGTACTCGGATATGCCCGATTCTTGTTCTGTTAGCATAGTCCCTGTCCAAAGGCACTCGTTCTCATGGTACAGCTTATGAATCCTGGCCAGAATTGGCGTTTAATATTTTGATAAAGTTTTGCCAAAAACAAACTGTGTGGTGTCTTTTTTTAAAAATGTAAAGGGTCTTATATTGTGTTATCGGCAGGTTGTAAAAACGCCCTATAGCCTTTTTAGGTGGGGGGGTGGTGGATTTTTTTTTGGGTGGGTGGATGGGAGCTGAGTGTTGCTGTGACGGAGGTGGGGGGGGGGGATACTGGCGAAAACCTCAAATTTTATTTTTTATTTTTTGCGTCATGTTTTATTAGACGCTAATTCAGACCTGAATGTGGCCCTGCATAATTTTGCAGGTCTACGATCAGGCACACCGACATGCAGGGGGACGCCCAGCACAGGGCTAGTCTGCCCTGCATGTCAGGCCCACCTACCCACCCCCCACAGATTTGCAAAAGCATCATACAGCTGCGATGCTTTTGCACTTCAGTGGTAACTCCCAGCCAGCACAACTTTTGCATGCTGGCCGGGAGCTACTCGTTGTTGGCCGGGTCACAGCGGCTCCGTGTGATGCCACGCTGCTGCTGCGGCCTGCCCCCCCGCACAGTCTGGCCACGCCTGCGTTGGCCGGACCGCACCCACAAAACGACAGCCGAACGCCGCCGTGCCGCCCACCTCCCGCCTCAGCCTGTAAATCAGGCAGAGGCGATCGCAAGGCCACGACAGCTGTCGGCTGTCAGCCATTTGGCGCACTTCTGACCTGATCGTTGCAATGAACTGCAGCAAGCAATCAGGTCAGAATGACCTTCTTACTCAGAAGCATACACAGACCAGTAAGATCCGTGCATGCTTCTGTGTGTAAATGTTAAGAAAGTGTTAAAAAAAAAAATGATCTGCAGGTCCCCCCAAAAAACATAACCAGCCTCAGGCTCTTTGAGCCGGTCCTGGTTGCAAAAATATGAGGGAAAAATGGAGTAGGGGTCCCCCATATTTAAGCAACCAGCACCGGGCTCTTGGACCAGTCTTGGTTCCAAAAATATGGGGGACAAAAAGAGTAGGGTCCCCCATATTTTGGAAACCAGCACCGGGCTCCACTAGCCAGGGAGGTGATGCCGCAGCCGGGGGACACTTTTATACAGGTCCCTGCGGCCGCAGCAACACACACCCCAACTAGTCACCCCTGGCCGGGGTTCCCTGGGGGGTTGGGGACCCCTTAAATAAAGGGCCCCCAAGGGCCAGGGGTGAAGCCCGAGGCTGTCCCCAGCACCCCTGGGTGGTGGGTGCCGGGCTGATAGTCAAAATTGTGTCAAAAAAGAATATTGTCTTTTGCTGTGGAACTACAAGTCCCAGCAAGCCTCCCCCACATGCTGGTACTTGGAGAACCACAAGTACCAGCATGAAGAGAATTAAAAGGCCTGCTGGTACCTATAGTTCCACAACAAAAGAAATACCCCAAGAAAGACAAAACACACACACTGTGAAGGTAAAAGTTTATTGACACACACCGACACACTCGCACATACTTACCTAGTGTCCCACGCAGCCCCTCGGTCCTCTTGTCCATGTAGAATCCATGGGTTCACTGGAAAAAATTTTAACAAAAATCAGCCACAGAGCAGAAATGCACTGTTTTACAAATGGCTGACAGTCGAAAAAGACACTCCCCCCAGCCCTGTAATGCCATCCCACTATTATAATGAGATAGTCAAAATCTCACATAAGCCAAAATCTCACATAAGCCAAAATCGTAAGCACACATAGGCCCTCATTCTGAGTTGTTCGCTCGGTAATTTTCTTCGCATCGCAGCGATTTTCCGCTAATTGCGCATGCGCAATGTTCGCACTGCGACTGCGCCAAGTAAATTTGCTAAGAAGTTTGGTATTTTACTCACGGCATTATGAGGTTTTTTCTTCGTTCTGGTGATCGGAGTGTGATTGACAGGAAGTGGGTGTTTCTGGGCGGAAACTGGCCGTTTTATGGGAGTGTGTGAAAAAACGCTGCCGTTTCTGGGAAAAACGCGGGAGTGGCTGGAGAAACGGGGGAGTGTCTGGGCGAACGCTGGGTGTGTTTGTGACGTCAAACCAGGAACGACAAGCACTGAACTGATCGCACTGGAAGAGTAAGTCTCGAGCTACTCAGAAACTGCACAGAAAAATCTTTTCACAATGGGGGTCATTCCGAGTTGTTCGCTCGCAAGTGAATTTTAGAAGATTTGCTCATGCTAAGCCGCCGCCTACTGGGAGTGAATCTTAGCATCTTAAAATTGCGAACGATGTATTCGCAATATTGCAATTACACACCTCGTAGCAGTTTCTGAGTAGCTTCAGACTTACTCGGCATCTGCGATCAGTTCAGTGCTTGTCGTTCCTGGTTTGACGTCACAAACACACCCAGCGTTCGCCCAGACACTCCCCCATTTCTCCAGCCACTCCTGCGTTTTTTCCGGAAACGGTAGCGTTTTTTCCCACACGCCCATAAAACGGCCTGTTTCCGCCCAGTAACACCCATTTCCTGTAAATCTCATTACGATCGCCAGAACGCTGAAAAAGCCGTGAGTAAAATTCCTAAGTGCATAGCAAATTTACTTGGCGCAGTCGCAGTGCGGACATTGCGCATGAGCATTAAGCGGAAAATCGCTGCGATGCGAAGATTTTTACCGAGCAAACAACTCGGAATGACCCCCAATATTGCGAATACTTCGTTCGCAATTCTGCTAAGCTAAGATACACTCCCAGAGGGTGGCGGCTTAGCGTGTGTAATGCTGCGAAAAGCGCTAGCGAGCGAACAACTCGGAATGAGGGCCATAGTACAGATCTCAAGAAAAGTTAGTCAAAATCTGTGCTATCTGGCCTCCGGGGAGTTCAAGGGAAATCGCAAGTAAAAATAGGACATAGCAAGGATCTCACCGTGTGTACATACACTTACATCCATGGTCAGAAGGATTGAGTCCTGAATCCCGAACCTGCGGCCCTTCAGAATTGTAGCCACCAGAGGAGTGAAATACTGGCCGTTGGCGACAGACAAATTCTCTGGTACATGTGTAGATGCATTATAGTTACTATAAATAGGGATAAAATGCAACGGCTGACAGCAGCATCAGTCAGAAATTTTAGTCAAATCATCATGCATAGAAGACCACAAATAGGTTGAACTCGATGGACAATTGTCTTTTTTCAATCTCAGATACTATGTATGTTAGATCCCAACCATTTGTCCAGTAGATCCAGTTGGAAGGGTCGAGCATGAAACATCCCATACTGCAGAGCCTTGTAAGTGGCCACCAACTTCCCCAGAAGTCGAATGCACTGATGAACCGACACCCGGGTTGGCTTCAGGACATCCCGGACTATTGCTTGTATCACCAATGCTATTTACTTCGGGAGAAACACCCTCTGCACTTCTGTGTCATTCCCAGAAAGGACAACATCCTGGTTGGCTCCAAATGTGATTTTGGAAGATTCAGGATCCAACCGTGTTCCCTGAGTAGGTGGGTCATGAGAACAATAGACTGTAACAGCTTCTCCTTGGATGATGCTTTTATCAGCAGATCGTCCAGATACGGAATTATGTTCACCCCTGTCTGCGGAGGAGAACCATCATCTCCACCATCACCTTGGTGAATACCCTGGGTGCTGTGGACAGGCCGAATGGCAGGGCCTGGAACTGAAAATGACTAACAGTGCGAATCGGAGAAAAGCTTGATGTGGCGGCCAAATCGGAATGTGGAGGTACGCATCCTTGATATCCAGGGATACTATGAATTCCTCCTCCTCCAGACCTGATATCACCACCCTCAGAGACTCCATTTTGAATTTGAACTCCCTCAGAAAGGGGTTTAGTGATTTTAAGTTCAAAATGGGTCTGACTGAACCATCTGGTTTCGGTACCACGAAAAGGTTCGAATAGTAATAGTAAAAGGTTCGAATAGTAACCTTTGTTTTGCAAATGGGTTTAAATTGGTACAGGGACCTGTGACTCCACCAACTTCTGGATGGCTTCCTGTAGGATAGCCCTGTCCTCCAGCAAAGCTGGCAAGCCTGACTTGGAGAATCGGTGAGGAGGGAAATCTTGAAACTCCAGCCTGTATCCCTGGGACACAATATCTTGCACCCAGGGATCCAGGCCGGATAACACCCAGATGTGGCTGAAATGCCTGAGTCTCGCTCCCACTGGCCCCACCTCCAGGCCGCGCTGTCCACCATCATGCTGAGGACTTTGGCGTACCTGAAGCAGGCTTCTGTTCCTGGGAACCTGCTGCAGCAGGTTTCTTGGATTTTGGCTGACCTCCTCTAAAGAAGGTGTTGGACGGATTGGTCTTTCTTGTTTTAGCAGCCGGAAAGGACTGTGAGGCAGCTGAAGAAAAACATTTCTTCGTAGCAGGTGCAGCTGAGGGAAGAAAAGGTGACTTACCCGCTGTAGCCGTGGAAATCCACACATCCAAACCTTCCCCAAAGAGAGCCTGACCTGTGTAGGGTAGGGTCTCCACACCTCTCCTGGATTCCGCGTCGGCAGACCACTGGCGCAGCCACAGTCCTCGACGAGCTGAGACAGACATGGAAGATATCCCCGCAGCCATTGAACCCAGGTCTTTCATGGATTCCACCATGAATCCTGCAGAATCCTGAATGTTACGAAAAAACATTTCAATGTCACTTTTATCCATTGTATCCAAATCCTCAAGTAATGTGCCTGACCACTTTACTATAACTTTGGAAATCCATGCACAGGAAATAGTAGGACGTAGTATAGCCCCTGAAGCCGTGTATATTGATTTGAGAGTAGTGTCAATTTGCGATCAGCTGATTCTTTTAACGCGGTAGATCCGGGGACAGGTAAAACCACCTTTTTTGAGTCTTGATACAGATGCGTCAACTATGGGTGGGTTTTCCCATTTTTTTCTATCCTCCTCAGGGAAAGGGAAAGCAACCAGAACCTTTCTAGGCATCTGAATTTTTTTCTCTGGGTTTTCCCAGGCTTTCTCAAATATAGCATTTAATTCCTTAGACGCAGAGAAGGTTAGCGAGGCTTTCTTATTGTCAGTGAAGTAATCATCCTCAACCTGCTCAGGTGTTGTATTAGTAATATACAACACATCCCTAATGGCCTCTATCATCAACTGCACCCCTTTTGCAAGAGATGCCGCCCCCCCCCCCCCCCCGCAGCACATCCCCATCACCGTCTGCTGCATCAGAATCGGTATCCGTGTCATCTTGCATAATCTGGGTAAGAGCACGTCTTTGGGAGCATACAGTAGGGGCCCCTGAGGTAACATAACCAGACCAAACTGCTATAGAGTTCTGTAATACCTGTGTTGCAGATTCATTTTGTGCAACTCTAGTAGAAATCTGAGAAATCATACTTTTAATAGAGGCTAACCACTCAGGCTCCCTTGCTGGGACCTGCGCTAACACAGTGCAATCCTGATTACATGGAATGGGATCATCCTGAGAGGACATATCCTCTGCAGCATATGACACAGAGTCCCTGGACATAGCTTAAAGGAGACCACAGACACTCCACACACACACACACACACACACACACACACACACACACACACACACACACACACACACATATACACACACACACACACACACACACACACACACACTAGGGGCAGACAGAGTTTCCCCCCTAAGAATGGCAAGAGAGAAACATAGATTGGAGCCAACCCACACACAGCGCTTCAGGATATAGGGAAACCCTTATCCAGCGCTTACTGTGTTCCTTAATAGGTTACACAGTACAGATTTACAGCCTCCCCCCCCCCTTCTACAACTCCCCTGGTACCGTATACGATAGCTGGAGTTGATTTGGAGGGACAGCTCTCACTGACAGCGCTTCTGCAGGCAGGAAAATGGCACTGAACGCTGCTGGGTCCGCTCTGATAAGCTCCGCCCCCTTCAATGGTGCTGTCTTTCCGCTCTTCTGAAGATTATACTGACATATATAGTGTGGCAGATGCTCAATTAGCTTAGTGATATCATTCAGGTGCTTGAAAGGGAGGGGTATTTCTAAGCAAGAAAAAAAAAAGGCATTTTGTTTTCCCCAGCACCCTGAATGATAACAGTAACACTGTCAGATCCCCGCCGCGGCCGCCGGGCTTGTCCCTCCGAGGCTGCTGGTTGCCAGGGCGGCCGTCCCCGCTGGCGGTTTCTGTCGCCCGGCGCTCCGTCCGGCGTCCATAGGGTGGATGTCGCGGGCGCGTCCGACGTCTCTGGGGACAGGTGACATCATCAGCGCCTCTCCAATCAGGGGCTTGGCGTGAAGTACAAATCCAGACGCCGGGCAGAGCTCCGGCGCCTGAGTATCAACGCTACTACCGTACCAGTGATCTCCAGAGCTCCTGTGCTTCCAGCATTCCATGCTTCCAGCATCCTGTGCTTCCAGCATCCTGTGCTTCCAGCGTCCTGTGCTTCCAGCGTCCCATGCTTCCAGCGTCCCGTGTCTCCGTGCCTCCAGCACCTCCGTGCCTCAGCACTCAGCACCTCCGTGCCTCAGCACCTCCGTGCCTCCAGCACCTCCGTGCCTCAGCACCTCCGTGCCTCAGCACTCAGCACCTCCGTGCCTCCAGCACCTCCGTGCCTCAGCACTCAGCACCTCCATGCCTCAGCACCTCCGTGCCTCCAGCACCTCCGTGCCTCCAGCACCATCGTGCCTCCAAGCACCTCAACGTCTCTAAGCGCCTCAGCACCTTCAAACACCACAGTACCTCTAGCATTTCAGTGCCTCTAGCACCTCAGTGCCTCCAGCACCTCAACATTGTTCACAGTAAGCTTTTGGTACTCTCCACCAATTCACCAGCACCTTTACAAGTCTTGTTTTTCAGGAAACCTTCAAGCATCCACCCGTGCCTCCTGCCTACCGTCCTAATCCTGTATGAGGAAGACCTACATCCGGCCATCTCTACTGCGACCCAGTAGCGGTTCCTCTTCCCAGTCACCGGAAGAAACCCCGAGTCCACAACACTTCCAAACCAGGTCAGTGATAGTATACTCAGGCCACATGGACCCGGGGGATCGGAACACAGAGTCGAGTGCCATCCAAAGTTTGGCTTCCCGAGTTCAGTCTCAAGAGGCAACACAGGGTCAGGTGATGCAATATCTCCAGGAATTGTCCGGCCGATTGGATCAAATTCAAGCATCCTTACCCTCCGCAATTCCGGCTCCAGTTCCCGTAACTGCTCCAGCTGCTGTTTCCAGTAATGTCCAGCCTCCGGCTGGTACCATGTCACGTCTTCAGCTTCCTACTCCTTCCCGTTATAATGGGAACCCAAAGAATTGCCGTGGTTTTCTAAATCAGTGCGAGGTGCACTTCGAGCTGCTCTCTCATAACTTCCCTACGGATCGCTCTAAGGTAGCGTATATCATTTCCCTGCTTGAAGGGTCAGCGTTGGATTGGGTGTCTCCGTTATGGGAACGATCTGATCCCGTGGTTTCCAACTACACCAACTTCATCACGTCCTTTCGAAGAATCTTCGACGAGCCCGGCAGGATGACCACTGCTTCTTCCGACTTGCTCCGTTTTCGTCAGGGCTCCCGTTCCGTGGGTCAGTACGTGGTTCATTTCCAGACCATTGCCTCTGAATTGCGCTGGAATAATGACGCTCTGAGGGCTGCCTTCTGGAACGGTCTTTCCGACCGGCTGAAAGATGAGTTGGTCACAAGGGATCTGCCGGATCCATTAGAAGAGTTGATTTCCCTTTGCGTCAAGGTGGATCTTCGGATGCAGGAGCGTGGAAGAGAACGTAGCCGTTCAGATCGTTCCAGGTTCCGGAATCCTACTCCTAGACCGGTGGCTGTGCCTAGTTTTGACGAACCCATGCAAATTAACCGATCCCGACTGTCTCCGGAAGAACGTCAGCGTCGTCGTGAGGGTAAACTTTGCCTTTACTGTGGAGCCGCAGATCATTTCCTAAAGTTTTGTAAATCCCGTCCGGGAAATGGGCAGGCCTAGCTTGTTCCGGAGGAGTCAAGCTGGGGGTCACGACTAAATCTTCTCCAATTTTGGACTGTTTGCTTCCTGTAACTTTAATCACCAATTCAGTCTCCAAGTCTTGTGAAGCCCTGTTGGATTCCAGAGCTGCGGGGAACTTCGTTTCTTCCTCCTGTGTCCAAAGCATGGATTTAAAGTTACGGCCTATCGAGCGGCCTATTTCGTTGACGGCTATCAACGGTACTAGGATTTCCAAGGGTCTCATAATGTGGCGCACGGAGCCAGTTAAGCTGCAGGTCGGGGCTCTACATCAAGAAAGTCTGGAACTCTTGGTGATTCCAGAAATGCATCACGATCTGGTCCTTGGAATGCCTTGGCTTAAAATTCATAATCCCCACATTGACTGGAAGTCTTTTCAAATTCTGTCTTGGAGTTCCTTTTGTTACACTAACTGTCTCACTCCCGTTTGTCCGCTCCGTGTCTCTTCTAACACGAATGAAGAGCATATTCCGGAGGCGTATCAAGGGTTCAAAGATGTGTTTTCGGAACAGGCAGCTGATCTGTTACCACCTCATAGGCCTTGGGACTGCCCTATTGACCTTGTCCCAGGGAAGACGCCACCTAGTGGTCGCACATATCCCCTGTCACTTCCCGAGACTCAAGCTATGTCGGACTATATTAAGTCCAATCTGCTCAAGGGATTCATTCGCTCCTCTTCCTCCCCTGCTGGAGCGGGCTTCTTTTTCGTGAAGAAGAAGGACGGGGGGTTGAGACCATGTATCGACTACCGCGGCTTAAACTATATCACCATCAAGAATAAATACCCCTTGCCACTAATCACAGAGTTATTTGATAGGGTTCGTGGCGCCGGCGTTTTCTCCAAACTCGACTTGAGGGGAGCTTATAATCTTATACGCATCTGAGAAGGGGATGAATGGAAGACCGCCTTCAATACCCGGGATGGGCATTACGAATACCTGGTGATGCCGTTCGGCCTTAGTAATGCTCCTGCTGTTTTCCAGGGATTCGTCAACGAAATCTTCCGAGACATGTTATATCAAAGTGTTGTGGTATATTTGGACGACATACTGATTTTTTCCAAAAATCTTGTTGAACACAGGACTCAAGTCAAAGAAGTGCTCCACCGTTTACAAAAGAATCATCTTTATGCTAAGCTCTCCAAATGTACCTTCGAAGTAACATCAATTCTGTTCCTCGGTTATATCATCTCGGGGACGGAGCTTCGCATGGATCCGGAGAAGCTCTCTGCCATTCGTGACTGGACTCAGCTTCTCTCTTTAAAAGCAATACAAAGATTCCTGGGCTTTGCGAATTACTACAGGAAATTCGTTAGAGGTTTCTCCACCATTGTTGCACCCATTTCTGCCTTGACGAGAAAGGGCTCTAATCCCAGTTTGTGGCCTCCCGAAGCCATTGAGGCCTTTTCCCACTTGAAGTTAGCTTTCATGTCCGCTCCAGTTCTCCAACAACCAAATTTCGATGAACCTTTCTTCCTAGAGGTTGACGCATCTTCAGTTGGAGTTGGGGCCGTTCTCTCTCAGTACTCCTCTGATAAGAAATTACATCCGTGTGGCTTCCACTCTCGGAAATTCTCTCCGGCCGAACGAAATTACACTATTGGAGACCAGGAACTTTTGGCAATTAAATCCGCCTTGGAAGAGTGGAGATATCTCTTGGAGGGGGCTAAACATGTGTTTACCATTTACACGGATCACAAAAATTTGTTGTATATCAAATCCGCACAATGCTTGAATCCTCGCCAAGCGAGATGGGCACTTTTCTTTACTCGATTTTCTTTTGTTATCAAGTACCGGGCCGGGACTCTCAATACTAAAGCGGATGCGCTGTCCCGTTCACAGATTTCCACAGACGAGGATGAATCTTTCGAGCAGAGTTTAATTCTAAATCCAATTTCTGTCTCCGCTGCTTTAACTACTCCTGCTCCTCCTCCTGGAAGAATGTCCGTACCAGCTAGATTTCGGCGAAGAATTCTACAGTGGGCCCATAACTCCAAGTTTTCCGGTCATCCTGGTGCCCAGAAGATGTACAAGTTTCTGCAAAGGTCTTACTGGTGGGACACCATGAGGAAAGATGTACAGGATTACGTTAATTCTTGTCCACAGTGTACACAACATAAATCTCCTCGCCTGCCTCCTGCTGGGTTGCTTCGTCCTCTACCTATCCCTGTGAGACCCTGGACTCACATTTCCATGGATTTCATCACTGACTTGCCCTGTTCCAAAGGTTGCAACACCGTCTGGGTGATCGTCGACCGTTTTTCGAAGATGGCACACTTCGTTCTATTGACTGGTCTACCGACAGCTCCGAAACTAGCTCTACTATTCATCCGAGAACATTTTCGGTTGCACGGGTTGCCTCAGGAAATAATCTCTGATCGTGGGGTACAGTTTACCGCGAGGTTTTGGAAAGCCCTCTGCTCGGCCTTACAGATTAAACTTAAGTTTTCATCCACTTATCATCCCCAAACGAATGGACAAACGGAACGAGTCAATCAAGATCTAGAGACTTTCCTTCGACTTTATCTCTCCCCTTCACAGGACAGCTGGGTGGAGTTGTTACCTTGGGCGGAGTTTGCCCATAACCATTCATTTCATTCTTCCACTGGTGAATCTCCATTCTTCGTCAACTATGAGTTCCATCCACGTG
Organism: Pseudophryne corroboree; assembly: GCF_028390025.1. Classification (NCBI taxonomy): domain Eukaryota; kingdom Metazoa; phylum Chordata; class Amphibia; order Anura; family Myobatrachidae; genus Pseudophryne; species Pseudophryne corroboree. The sequence goes on along the minus strand of NC_086452.1, from coordinate 250,196,574 downwards.
TTCCGGAATTACCAAGTCTTCCGATAGAAGGTTCCAGCTGTAACATCCACTCTACTACACTTCGGACGAATTTGGCGTGGGATACATGCTAGTCTTAAAAAAGTCTCTGTCCAATACAAGCTCTACGCCGATAAGAAACGACGAGCCGCTCCTCAATACAGGGTTGGTGATAGGGTATGGCTGTCCACACGTAATCTCCGCTTAAAGGTGCCCACTATGAAGTTTGCTCCAAGATTCATCGGTCCTTACCCTGTGCTACAAGTCCTGAATCCTGTGGTCTGTAAGTTGGGTTTACCTTCTCACCTGCGTATTCCAAATGCCTTCCATGTTTCTCTTCTTCGCCCTCTTGTCCTTAATCGTTTTCATTCAAAATCCTCTAGTTCCACCTCGGTGGAAGCTGAAACAGGAACAGACTTCGAGATCAAAACAATTCTGGACTCTCGTTACCTTCACAAGAATCTGCAATATCTGGTGGTATGGAAAGGGTACGGTCCGGAGGAGAGAAGTTGGATAAAGGCTTCTGAGGTCTCAGCTCCTCGACTAGTCTGGATTTTCCATTCTAGACATCCTACAAAACCGGGGAAGTGTCCAGGGGCCACTCCTAGAGGAGGGGGTACTGTCAGATCCCCGCCGCGGCCGCCGGGCTTGTCCCTCCGAGGCTGCTGGCTGCCCGGGCGGCCGTCCCCGCTGGCGATTTCTGTCGCCCGGCGCTCCGTCCGGCGTCCATAGGGTGGACGTCGCGGGCGCGTCCGACGTCTCCGGGGACGGGTGACGTCATCAGCGCCTCTCCAATCAGGGGCTGGCGGGAAGTACAAATCCAGACGCCGGGCAGAGCTCCGGCGCCTGAGTATCATCGCTACTACCGTACCAGTAATCTCCAGAGCTCCTGTGCTTCCAGCATTCCGTGCTTCCAGCATTCCGTGCATCCAGCATCCTGTGCTTCCAGCGTCCTGTGCTTCCAGCGTCCTGTGCTCCCAGCGTCCTGTGTCTCCGTGCCTCAGCACTCAGCACCTCCGTGCCTCCAGCACCTCCGTGCCTCAGCACTCAGCACCTCCGTGCCTCAGCACTCAGCACCTCCGTGCCTCCAGCACTTCCGTGCCTCAGCACTCAGCACCTCCATGCCTCAGCACTCAGCACCTCCGTGCCTCAGCACCTCCGTCCCTCAGCACCTCCGTGCCTCCAGCACCTCCGTGCCTCAGCACCTCCGTGCCTCCAGCACCTCCGTGCCTCAGCACTCAGCACCTCCGTGCCTCCAGCACCTCCATGCCTCAGCACCTCCGTGCCTCCAGCACCATCGTGCCTCCAAGCATCTCAACGTCTCTAAGCGCCTCAGCGCCTTCAAACACCACAGTACCTCTAGCATTTCAGTGCCTCTAGCACCTCAGTGCCTCCAGCACCTCAACATCGTTCACAGTAAGCTTTTGGTACTCTCCACCAATTCACCAGCACCTTTACAAGTCTTGTTTTTCAGGAAACCTTCAATCATCCACCCGTGCCTCCTGCCTACCGTCCTAATCCTGTATGAGGAAGACCTATATCCGGCCATCTCTACTGCGACCCAGTAGCGGTTCCTCTTCCCGGTCACCGGAAGAAACCCCGAGTCCACAACACTTCCAAACCAGGTCAGTGATAGTATACTCAGGCCACATGAACCCGGGGGATCGGAACACAGAGTCGAGTGCCATCCAAAGTTTGGCTTCCCGAGTTCAGTCTCAAGAGGCGACACAGGGTCAGGTGATGCAATATCTCCAGGAATTGTCCGGCCGATTGGATCAAATTCAAGCATCCTTAGCCTCCGCAATTCCGGCTCCAGTTCCCGTAACTGCTCCAGCTGCTGTTTCCAGTAATGTCCAGCCTCCGGCTGGTACCAGGTCACCTTCAAGCATCCACCCGTGCCTCCTGCCTACCGTCCTAATCCTGTATGAGGAAGACCTACATCCGGCCATCTCTACTGCGACCCAGTAGCGGTTCCTCTTCCCGGTCACCGGAAGAAACCCCGAGTCCACAACACTTCCAAACCAGGTCAGTGATAAACCAGATGTAAATCCCACACAATATTAGAATTCAGAGATCTCGATTACATATATTTGCGCAAATGTATGAATAAGCCCCAAAGCCGCATCAAGGCGTCTCTGTATATTTGGGGTCTATAGCGCTATATCTAGGTGCAGGGTGTGACACCCCAAAACACCAGCATAAGCCAGAAAGTCCCGGGCAACATACCAGTGAAAAAACTATAGTGTTAATAAATTAGTATTTAGGAAGCCGAAGCTATTAAGAAGGCGATACAAAAATGAGATGTAATTAAAATGGAGAAATAGTGTTAAAAGAAATTAGTGTGTGAAAAGTGTTAATAGAATGTAAAGGTATGCCAAACTTAAGCCATCCAGCTCAGCCAGTACAGAGGCACCAAAACGGGGGGGGGGGGGGGGGGGGGGAATGTAAATTAGGGGGCGTGGCCATGCTTACATCATTTTAGTGGGCGGTGTGGCCCACAGACGTTGCTGTAGGGGGCGTCTGTTGCCGGCAGCATCACTGTTGGGGGCGTACCCAGCACCTCCGTCGGTGCTGGACTTCCCCCAGCTCTCTCCCATAGCGTGAATGGATGGCGTGCGCATGCGCACGGCATCTTTACACGCTGGGAGGGTAGGAAGCGGGCGGCTGTTCTAGCAGGGCGCTGCAAAAGGGGCAGGGCAGGTTTTGCCTTTTAAAAAACGGGCAGGGCGCGGCGCCCTGCTAAAACAGCCTACAGTGAACACTAATTATACTGGCCTGAGGAATTGTGCTGGCAGCGATCCTGGGACCCTGACAGGCTTGGAGGTCAGTGTAGGGTGTAGGCGCTGGCTCAGAGTGCCCCTCACAGCACCGCACCATGTACCGCTGAGCCCCGGAGCGCAGTTAGTACTGCGCTCCATACCCTGTTACTGCCATCTTCACACCGGCTCCCCGCTTGCCAGGGGTCCGGTGACTAACTCCCCACATCTTCTGGCTCTGTAAGGTTGTGGCGGCATGCTGCTGAGGTGAGCGATCCCCTCAGGAACTCAGTGTCCTGTCAGCGGAGATAGTGGCTCAGACCCCGCAGGGCGGACACTACTCCCCCCCTTAGTCCCTTGAAGCAGGGAGGCTGTTGCCAGCAGCCTCCCTGTGCCTAAACTCTATTAATAATAATAAAACTAAAAGAACGCCCATGGAGCTCCCCTAGCTGGGACTGGCTCCTCTGGGCACATTTTCTAAACTGAGTCTGTAAGGAGGGGCATAGAGGGAGGGGCCAGTCCACACTCTGAAACTCTTAAAGTGCCCGTGGCTCCTAGTGGACCCGTCTATACCCCATGGTACTAATGTGGACTCCAGCATCCTTTAGGACGTAAGAGAAATAATAGGTATGTATATACATTTTTCTGGTACACAGTCACACACACACAAATCCTGCGTTTGCCCATGGTCGATAATGAACTCTATACATACAGTAAAAATAAATAAATAGATAACAGATAAACATACAAAACCCTCCACTATCCTATAGAACGTGCCAGTGCATAGAGTCTTTTTAGCCCTGCCTAAGCTTTGCGGAGGGACGGGTTCGAGCATGCTGCTGGCAGGATAGTGTCTGCCTAGTGAGAACGCCGGACACTGAGCATGCGTGCAGCGTACTGCAACCATCCCAGGACAGGAGTGGTTTGGAGAAGGGCACTTGTCTACAGCGACTGTGGTAGGAATCCTGAATGGCAAGAAGGACAGAATGATCAGCTGAAGCCGCAGAGCTCCATGATGCCAGCGGAGGTAAGTGCTGCTGCTAGGGGATCAGGGCATATAGAGTACTGTATATAGAGTTTGTAGAGTATATAGTGTTTGTAGAACGCATTAGTATAATGGGATCTGTTCTTGTTCTTGAAATGGCTGGGCTGCTACGGTATCAAATTGAACTCTGGACTGCAGTTGTGTCTATAAGGAGAGAGCAGTATATCTCTTTACTCAGGTTAGGAAAACAGTCAAATCGCAATAATTACGCATCTACTACTCGGAAATATTGCAGATGACCCTATGTGAGATACAGGTAGTAACTGCTGACCAAGGTGACTCATCGGACTCACAAAGGACTACACAGTAACATATGATACAGCAGTACAACACTGCTGCTCAGGTGACCGATATTTTAATGATCAAATATATACATCTGGATATATGTGAGGTAAAGCTGTGATTGTGGAGGCAGATTCCTTTACAGACTGCAGGCTGTAATTCTGTGAGGTTGGTATCCGCAGACTACATTACATGGCTGATAACACAGAACATTACACTAGGACACCCCACAAGACGGGACAGCCCCCGGACGCACCACAAGCACCACAGTGGCAGAGGTTGCTGCAGGGAGCCGGTCCGGTGTTTTGGTCTCTGGACAGTTTTTACTAGTGATGAGCGGGTTCGGTTTCTCGGAAACCGAACCCCCCCGAACTTCACCCTTTTTACACGGGTCCGAGGCAGGTTCGAACCTTCCCGCCGTGCTCGGCTAACCCGAGCGCGCCCGAACGTCATCATCCCGCTGTCGGATTCTCGCGAGATTCGGATTCTCTATAAGCAGCCGCGCGTCGCCGCCATTTTCACTCGTGCATTGGAGATGATAGGGAGAGGACGTGGCTGGTGTCCTCTCCATTTATTGTTTAAGTTGATTGGTTTATTGCTTAATTGTGGGGAGGACTGGGGAGCAGCTGTTAGGAGGAGTACAGTGCAGAGTTTTGCTGATAAGTGACCACCAGTTTTTATCCGTTCTCTGCCTGAAAAAAACGCTCCATACCATATCTGTGCTCAGTGTGCTGCATAATATATCTGTGCTGAGTGCTCACACTGCTTAACTGTGGGGACTGGGGAGCAGCTATAGCAGGAGTACAGTGCAGAGTTTTGCTGACAGCAGGGACGTGCAGTCAGGGGAGGCAGTGCCTCCCCTGTCATTAATGAGTAAAATAATACAAAGAAGATACTTATGACACATAAGTATCTTCTTTATTATTTTACCTATCATTATATGTGTTAAAATCAGTTTGGGAGGCACCGATCGTGGTGCCTCCCGTAGTGATTGGGAAAGGTATGTGGAGCGGGGGGCGGGCGCAGGCGGGCCCTAGCAATGGGCTGGAAAAGCCCATTGAAATAACATGGGAAAGCGGCACCATTAGTGGTGCCGCTTTCCTACAGGGACGTGCTTTCAACCTATGAAAGCACGTCCCTGTGAGTGAAGCCACAGTGATTGGCCAGCGGATCCGTCACTGGATCCGCTGTCAATCACTGTGTGGGCGTCGGTACCAGCGGAGGTGCGGGCGGCGGAGGTGCGGGATGCGGCGGGCCGGGCGGCGGAGGTGCTGGCGGCGGAGAGGCGGGCGGCGGTAGCGGCGGCGGGACGCGGCTTTCAGGCTCCTTGTGCAGAGTTTGGCAGCGGAAGCGGTACCCATTTCAAAAATGGCGCCTCAGCGTCATTTTTGAAATTCAAGATGGCTGCCGCGAGCCAATCATGGCTCGCCGCGTCATCGCCCCGCCCCCTCCCGCTGACTTATATAAGTCGGCGCGAGGCAGCGGCTGTCAGTCCGACGGCGGAGGAGGAGCGGAGAAGAGCTCCTAAAGACTGATGACGCCGTGGAAGTCCTGGATGGGCGGCGGCTATGCAAAAGAGCTTAGCAGCCGCCGCCCACCAGGTGAAGATGCTGGAAGTCCTGGGAAGGCGGCGGCCATGCAAAAGAGCTTAAAGGCCGCCGCCTCCCAGGTGAAGACGTCGTGGAAGTCCTGGATGGGCGGCGGCTATACAAAAGAGCTTAGCAGCCGCCGTCCACCAGGTGAAGACGCCGGAGGAAGACCCCAGAAGCCCTGGGGAGGTGGCGCCCCCCCAGGTGAAGACGCCGGAAGCCCTGGGAAGGCGGCGGCCATGCAAAAGAGCTTAAAGGCCGCCGCCCCCAGGTGAAGACCCAGTTTAATAAAGGATTTTTTAAAGAATGTGTCGTGTGTTTTTTTCAATATTTTCTTTACAGGTGGACTACAGGTGCCAGCGGGCCCTTTATGTCCGGGCATGCTGGCACTTGTGGTTCTCCAAGTGCCAGCATGCTGGGGCAGGCTTGCTGGGACCTGTAGGCCACCTGTAAAGAACAATATTACTATTCTTTGCAGGTGGACTACAGGTGCCAGCGGGCCCTTTATGTTCGGGCATGCTGGTACTTGTGGTTCTCCAAGTGCCAGCATGCTGGGGCAGGCTTGCTGTGATCTGTAGGCCACCTGTAAAGAACAGTATTAGCATACAATGAACCCCGCACCCACCGCCACCAGGGGTGCGGGGCATAGCACTGGGCTATCAGCCCAGTGCTGGTTGTTGCTCGGGAGGGGGGACCCCATTTTGATGTTTTGGGGCCCCACTTTCCGAGGAATTCCAGCCCTGGGCTGACTGGTTTGGGGGGTGTTTAATGGCATGGCAGGGGGACCCCACACTGAGTGTCTCCCCTGCTATGGCATTATCCCCCCTGGCTGGTTCTGCCTGGTGCTGGTTTTAGTGGTGTGGGGGGACTGCACTTTTTTTTTTTTCGGTGGGGGGGGAAGGGGTGTTTAGCTGCAGTGCCTCCCCAGGCCCTGACCTCACCGCACGTCACTGGCTGACAGTGACCACCAGTATACGTTGTCTGCCTGAAAAACACTCCATATCTGTGCTCAGTGTGCTGCTTTATTGTGGGGACTGGGGATTAATTAATTATATAATTAATATTATATAGGAGGAGTACAGTGCAGAGTGCACTGCTGTACCTACCTCTGTGTCGTCATCCATTAAGTATACTATCCATCTACATTCTATACCTGTGGTGCATTTTAGTTTTGCAGTTTGCTGACACAGTGTCCACCAGTATACTATATATAGCAGTACGGTAGGCCACTGCTGTACCTACCTCTGTGTCGTCATCCATTAAGTATACTATCCATCTACATTCTATACCTGTGGTGCATTTTAGTTTTGCAGTTTGCTGACAGTGTCCACCAGTATAGTATATATAGCAGTACGGTAGGCCACTGCTGTACCTACCTCTGTGTCGTCATCCATTAAGTATACTATCCATCTACATTCTATACCTGTGGTGCATTTTAGTTTTGCAGTTTGCTGACAGTGTCCACCAGTATACTATATATAGCAGTATGGTAGGCCACTGCTGTACCTACCTCTGTGTCGTCATCCATTAAGTATACTATCCATCTACATTCTATACCTGTGGTGCATTTTAGTTTTGTAGTTTGCTGACACAGTGACCACCAGTATACTATATATAGCAGTACGGTAGGCCACTGCTGTACCTACCTCTGTCGTCATCCATTAAGTATACTATCCATCTACATTCTATACCTGTGGTGCATTTTAGTTTTGCAGTTTGCTGACAGTGTGCACCAGTATACTATATATAGCAGTACGGTAGGCCACTGCTGTACCTACCTCTGTGTCGTCATCCATTAAGTATACTATCCATCTACATTCTATACCTGTGGTGCATTTTAGTTTTGCAGTTTGCTGACACAGTGACCACCAGTATACTATATATAGCAGTACGGTAGGCCATTGCTGTACCTACCTCTGTGTCGTCATCCATTAAGTATACTATCCATCTACATTCTATACCTGTGGTGCATTTTAGTTTTGCAGTTTGCTGACAGTGTCCACCAGTATACTATATATAGCAGTACGGTATGCCACTGCTGTACCTACCTCTGTGTCGTCATCCATTAAGTATACTATCCATCTACATTCTATACCTGTGGTGCATTTTAGTTTTGCAGTTTGCTGACACAGTGACCACCAGTATACTATATATAGCAGTACGGTAGGCCACTGCTATACCTACCTCTGTGTCGTCATCCATTAAGTATACTATCCAATATCCATCTACATTCTATACCTGTGGTGCATTTTAGTTTTGCAGTTTGCTGACAGTGTCCACCAGTATACTATATATAGCAGTACGGTAGGCCACTGCTGTACCTACCTCTGTGTCGTCATCCATTAAGTATACTATCCATCTACATTCTATACCTGTGGTGCATTTTAGTTTTGCAGTTTGCTGACAGTGTCCACCAGTATACTATATATAGCAGTACGGTAGGCCACTGCTGTACCTACCTCTGTGTCGTCATCCATTAAGTATACTATCCATCTACATTCTATACCTGTGGTGCATTTTAGTTTTGCAGTTTGCTGACAGTGTCCACCAGTATACTATATATAGCAGTACGGTAGGCCACTGCTGTACCTACCTCTGTGTCGTCATCCATTAAGTATACTATCCATCTACATTCTATATCTGTGGTGCATTTTAGTTTTGCAGTTTGCTGACACAGTAACCACCAGTATACTATATATAGCAGTACGGTAGGCCACTGCTGTACCTACCTCTGTGTCGTCATCCATTAAGTATACTATCCATCTACATTCTATACCTGTGGTGCATTTCAGTTGTGCGCAGTAAATATAGTAGTAGGCCATTGCTATTGATACTGGCATTTAATTCCACACATTAAAAAATGGAGAACAAAAATGTGGAGGCTAAAATAGGGAAAGATCAAGATCCACTTCCACCTCATGCTGAAGCTGCTGCCACTAGTCATGGCCGAGATGATGAAATGCCATCAACGTAGTCTGCCAAGGCCGATGCCCAATGTCATAGTAGAGAGCATGTAAAATCCAAAACACAAAAGTTGAGTAAAATTACCCAAAAATCAAAATTAAAAGCGACTGAGGAGAAGCGTAAACTTGCCAATATGCCATTTACGACACGGAGTGGCAAGGAACGGCTGAGGCCCTGGCCTATGTTCATTGCTAGTGGTTCAGCTTCACATGAGGATGGAAGCACTCATCCTCTCGCTAGAAAAAAGAAAAGACTTAAGCTGGTAAAAGCACAGCAAAGAACTGTGCGTTCTTCTAAATCACAAATCCCCAAGGAGAGTCCAATTGTGTCGGTTGCGATGCCTGACCTTCCCAACACTGGACAGGAAGAGCTTGCGCCTTCCACCATTTGCACGCCCCCTGCAAGTGCTGGAAGGAGCACCCGCAGTCCAGTTCCTGATAGTCAAATTGAAGATGTCACTGTTGAAGTACACCAGGATGAGGATATGGGTGTTGCTGGCGCTGGGGAGGAAATTGACATGGAGGATTCTGGTGGTGAGGTGGTTTGTTTAAGTCAGGCACCCGGGGAGACACCTGTTGTCCGTGGGAGGAATATGGCCATTGACATGCCTGGTCAAAATACAAAAAAAATCAGCTCTTCGGTGTGGAATTATTTCAACACAAATGCGGACAACAGGTGTCAAGCCGTGTGTTGCCTTTGTCAAGCTGTAATAAGTAGGGGTAAGGACGTTAACCACCTCGGAACATCCTCCCTTATACGTCACCTGCAGCGCATTCATCATAAGTCAGTGACAAGTTCAAAAACTTTGGGCGACAGCGGAAGCAGTCCACTGACCTCTAAATCCCTTCCTCTTGTAACCAAGCTCCTGCAAACCACACCACCAACTCCCTCAGTGTCAATTTCCTCCTTACCCAGGAAAGCCAATAGTCCTGCAGGCCATGTCACTGTCAAGTCTGACGAGTCCTCTCCTGTCTGGGATTCCTCCGATGCATTCTTGAGTGTAACGCCTACTGCTGCTGGCGCTGCTGTTGTTGCTGCTGGGAGTCAATCGTCATCCAAGAGGGGAAGTCGGAAGACCACTTGTACTACTTCCAGTAAGCAATTGACTGTCCAATAGTCCTTTGCGAGGAAGATGAAATATCACAGCAGTCATCCTGCTGCAAAGCAGATAACTCAGGCCTTGGCAGCCTGGGCGGTGAGAAACGCGGTTCCGGTATCCATCGTTAATTCAGAGGCAACTATAGACTTGATTGAGGTACTGTGTCCCCGGTACCAAATACCATCTAGGTTCTATTTCTCTAGGCAGGCGATACCGAAAATGTACACAGACCTCAGAAAAAGACTCACCAGTGTCCTAAAAAATGCAGTTGTACCCAATGTCCACTTAACCACGGACATGTGGACAAGTGGAGCAGGGCAGACTCAGGACTATATGACTGTGACAGCCCACTGGGTAGATGTATTGCCTCCCGCAGCAAGAACAGCAGTGGCGGCACCAGTAGCAGCATCTCGCAAACGCCAACTCGTTCCTAGGCAGGCTACGCTTTGTATCACCGCTTTCCAGAATAGGCACACAGCTGACAACCTCTTACGGCAACTGAGGAAGATCATCGCAGAATGGCTTACCCCAATTGGACTCTCCTGGGGATTTGTGACATCGGACAATACCAGCAATATTGTGCGTGCATTACATCTGGGCAAATTCCAGCACGTCCCATGTTTTGCACATACATTGAATTTGGTGGTGCAGAATTATTTAAAAAACGACAGGGGCGTGCAAGAGATGCTGTCGGTGGCCCGAAGAATTGCGGGCCACTTTCGGCATTTAGGCACCCCGTACAGAAGACTGGAGCAATACAAAAACATTCCTGAACCTGCCCTGCCATCATCTGAAGCAAGAGGTGGTAACGAGGTGGAATTCAACCCTCTATATGCTTCAGAGGATGGAGGAGCTGCAAAAGGCCATTCAAGCCTATACATCTGCCCACGATATAGGCAAAGGAGGGGGAATGCACCTGACTCAAGCGCAGTGGAGAATGATTTCAACGTTGTGCAAGGTTCTGCAACCCTTTGAACTTGCCACACGTGAAGTCAGTTCAGACACTGCCAGCCTGAGTCAGGTCATTCCCCTCATCAGGCTTTTGCAGAAGAAGCTGGAGACATTGAAGGAGGAGCTAAAACAGAGCGATTCCGCTAGGCATGTGGGACTTGTGGATGGAGCCCTTAGTTCGCTTAACCAGGATTCACGGGTGGTCAATCTGGTGAAATCAGAGCACTACATTTTGGCCACCGTGCTCGATCCTAGATTTAAAACCTACGTTGTATCTCTCTTTCCGGCAGACACAAGTCTGCAGAGGTTCAAAGACCTGCTGGTGAGAAAATTGTCAAGTCAAGCGGAACGTGACCCGTCACCATCTCCTCCTTCACATTCTCCCGCAACTGGGGGTGCGAGGAAAAGGCTAAGAATTCCGAGCCCACCCGCTGGCGGTGATGCAGGGCAGTCTGGAGCGAGTGCTGACATCTGGTCCGGACTGAAGGACCTGCCAACGATTACTGACATGTCGTCTACTGTCACTGCATATGATTCTCTCACTATTGAAAGAATGGTGGAGGATTATATGAGTGACCGCATCCAAGTAGGCACGTCAGACAGTCCGTACGTATACTGGCAGGAAAAAGAGCAATTTGGAGGCCCTTGCAGAAACTGGCTTTATTCTACCTAAGTTGCCCTCCCTCCAGTGTGTACTCCGAAAAAGTGTTTAGTGCAGCCGCTCACCTTGTCAGCAATCGGCGTACGAGGTTACTTCCAGAAAATGTGGAGAAGATGATGTTCATTAAAATGAATTATAATCAATTCCTCCGTGGAGACATTCACCAGCAGCAATTGCCTCCAGAAAGTACACGGGGACCTGAGATGGTGGATTCCAGTGGGGACGAATTAATAATCTGTGAGGAGGGGGATGTACACAGTGAAAGGGGTGAGGAATCGGAGGATGATGATGAGGTGGACATCTTGCCTCTGTAGAGCCAGTTTGTGCAAGGAGAGATTGATTGCTTCTTTTTTGGTGGGGGCCCAAACCAACCAGTCATTTCAGTCACAGTCGTGTGGCAGACCCTGTCACTGAAATGATGGGTTCGTTAAAGTGTGCATGTCCTGTTTATACAACATAAGGGTGGGTGGGAGGGCCCAAGGACAATTCCATCTTGCACCTCTTTTATCTTTCATTTTTCTTTTCATCATGTGCTGTATGGGGACAATTTTTTTGAAGGGCCATCCTGCCTGACACTGCAGTGCCACTCCTAGATGGGCCAGGTGTTTGTGTCGGCCACTTGTGTCGCTTAGCTTAGTCACACAGCCACCTTGGTGCGCCTCTTTTTTTCTTTGCATCATGTGCTGTTTGGGGAGTATTTTTTTGAAGGGCCATCCTGCCTGACACTGCAGTGCCACTCCTAGATGGGCCAGGTGTTTGTGTCGGCCACTTGTGTCGCTTACCTTAGTCACACAGCCACCTTGGTGCGCCTCTTTTTTCTTTGCATCATGTGCTGTTTGGGGACAATTTTTTTGAAGGGCCATCCTGCCTGACACTGCAGTGCCACTCCTAGATGGGCCAGGTGTTTGTGTCGGCCACTTGTGTCGCTTAGCTTAGTCACACAGCCACCTTGGTGCGCCTCTTTTTTTCTTTGCATCATGTGCTGTTTGGGGACAATTTTTTTGAAGGGCCATCCTGCCTGACACTGCAGTGCCACTCCTAGATGGGCCAGGTGTTTGTGTCGGCCACTTGTGTCGCTTAGCTTAGTCACACAGCCACCTTGGTGCGCCTCTTTTTTCTTTGCATCATGTGCTGTTTGGGGACAATTTTTTGGAAGGGCCATCCTGTCTTGATTGACACTGCAGTGCCACTCCTAGATGGGCCAGGTGTTTGTGTCGGCCACTTGTGTCGCTTAGCTTAGTCACACAGCGACCTTGGTGCGCCTCTTTTTTTCTTTGCATCATGTGCTGTTTGGGGACAATTTTTTTGAAGGGCCATCCTGCCTGACACTGCAGTGCCACTCCTAGATGGGCCAGGTGTTTGTGTCGGCCACTTGTGTCGCTTAGCTTAGTCATCCAGCGACCTCGGTGCAAATTTTAGGACTAAAAATAATATTGTGAGGTGTGAGATGTTCAGAATAGACTGGAAATGAGTGGAAATTATGGTTATTGAGGTTAATAATACTATGGGATCAAAATAACCCCCAAATTCTATGATTTAAGCTTTTTTTTAGGTTTTTTTTTTAAAAAAACACCCGAATCCAAAACACACCTGAATCCGACAAAAAATTTTCAGTGAGGTTTTGCCAATACGCGTTCGAATCCAAAACACGGCCGCGGAACCGAACCCAAAACCAAAACACAAAACGCGAAAAATTTCCGGTGCACATCACTACTAAATAACACTCACCAGCGCAGCTGCACCCATTTGTTTTTTGTTCTAACTAATCCCTGTCCAGTAAGGTAAATGGATTATAGTAGATTGCTGCAGGCCGCAGATTATATTTTTCAGTGACGTGCGGTGGGGTGAGGCAGAGCGTGTAAACCAGAGTTTTGACTATATACAATTTCTGCTGCGGGGTACACTGGGCTCCACAAGGATTCACATCGGGGTGTAGAGTAGGATCTTGATCCGAGGCACCAACAGGCTCAAAGCTTTTGACTGTTCCCAAGATGCTCAGCGCCGCCTCCTCTATAACCCCCGCCTCCATGCACAGTGAGCTCAGTTTGTAAGTTGGTGCCATGCAGTATGCAGGCACTTTACAAGGGGCTGCCTCAGGCAGCCTATTCAGAGCTTCATTTTGAAAGAAAAAGAAGATTCTTGTCAGAATACTACAGGGCTGCAGCAAGAATAGTCAGACAGACTTCCCTGCGTGCAGCTCCGTCACCCCCAGCGGCGCTGTATACTCCCGCACCCTGGTTGCCGGGTCACTGCAGTGGAGGCTCCGGTTATCTTCTCACGGGTCAGTCACACACACGCCGACCTCCCGGATCGCGGGGCCGCTGACAAGGGGGAGGTAAGGGGCTTCTGTGCCTGCACTTTACCGCGATCCAGCGCGCAGGGTCGTTCATGGGCACAGGTCAGGGTTTTTTTTCTCTATATTTACCCCGATTTTAGCCCGCTGTACCTGGTGGGGATGCCAGCAGGGGGAGCAGGTCGGACCTGAGGCCCTTCCCCCCAGTCCCAGGGTGCCATTTCAGCAATGTTCCCGCCCTGGAGCTGCATATCTCTCCCTCACTCCTGACCAGCGGCCATCATAGACTGAGCTGTGCTGTTTCTAGGACTGCTGGGGCAAATCCTCCTCTGTGGAACCGCCTGACTGCCAGTGCTGTGCTTCATACAGGACACTTTAGTATTCTACCTGTCACTGGGACAGTGTTAGTTAAGAAAGAGTGCATACATTCAGGGTTGTGTGGTACAAGCACCCTGTGATATACATCCAGTGTTTACTGTGCACTGTTATATCTATTGTTAACACATATAGCCATACTGAGTATTACTTTGTATTGCTAGTCCAGTGCAGTTTATGGTGCATAATTTCTGCATGGTACGTTTGTGACTATATCTGTGTGTGTGCATGTAGCTGCTGCATGGTTGCCTTATTACAGGGTATTTCACTCAGTGTGCTTTTCCTATATTGCTATACCTGAGGGGGCCAAGTGTTTCAGGTTATTCTTTCTGATTAATATAGGATTGTATCACAAGATATACTGATGGTGTATTTTTACTTGTGATTTATAGTCACCATATAATCTATATCTCCTGAACTCACAGTCTGTGCTATCATAGGCACGCTTTACTGAGAGTTCTTGATAGGTATAGTGCTGCTACACTTTGCACCAGGTTGCCCATTATTGTGCACACTACTATGTCTGCTTCACATAGCAACGACGCTGGGGCCTCTCCCACACTGCATGGTAGTGAGGCCACGGATGTAACAGAGGATAATATGGCAGCTGAGAGTTCAGGATCAGGGGGTTCCTTACCCCCCAGTGGGTCGGTAGCACCTGGGGCATCCCAAGACCCACCTTGGACTACATTTTCCACGTTGTTAAACACGCTTGTAACTAAATTGATGCCCTCTGTGGGACCACCTGTGCCACGGTAACAGTTTATGGTCCCTGCTGTTAACCCGACATGGGCAGATCAGCTTTCTATTCAGTTGCAGCATTTGAACCGATCTATGACTAAATCAAAGTGTCACTCTCACCCGCCTAAGATTAAGTTGTCTTCTAAATGGGCCATTACCTCCTCCCAATCCACTGCTACTCCAGACACGTCCTCTGACGAGGACGGTGCATTTACTGACCCCACAGACACTGACACAGATGTTTCTGATGGGGATGGGAAGTCATTGGTGGATGTCCTGGATCTGATTGAAGCAAACAGGCTCATTCTTCAGGTGTCTGATGATCCTGAGCCTGAGGCTGTGTCCAAGAAACCGGATAGGTTTAAACGTAAGAAGGTGGTTAAACAAGTTTTACCTCATTCTGAACACCTGGTTGACATACCTCAGGAATCCTGGGAAAATCCAGGGACAAAATTCACACCGAATAAGAGACTGTTCGCTTGCTATCCTCTCTCTGCGGAGGTCTGTAAAAATTGGGATACTCCTCCGCCTGTAGATTCTTATGTGGCGCGTATGGTTGTTTCCACTGATCTGCCAGTAACTACCGTCACCTCTCTGAAGGAACCAACGGATAGACATGTGGAGGGCTGTTTAAAAGCGATTTATACCCTAACGGGGGCTGTGCATAGGCCAACTATTGCAGCAACTTGGGCTGCTGAAGCTGTTGAGGCGTGGGCTCAGGAGCTTGAGGCGGAACTGCCTTCCAACACATCTGAGCATGCTCCGCAATGTCTCTCGTATATTACCACGGCTTCTCTGTACCTTAAGAAGGCGGCCTCCGATGCCGGGATGTTTGCGGCCAAGGCTGCTACTACGTCCGTCTTGGCCAGACGTATCCTTTGGTTGAGATCCTGGTCGGTGGATATGGATTCCAAGAAAACCCTGGAGGTGCTTCCTTTCAATGGAGACATTCTCTTTGGAGAAGACCTCAATAAGATTGTGGCTGATCTAGCTACGGCTAAGACAGCTTGCCTACCTAGTACGGCTCCTTCAGCGCAGAAGGCTAAAAGTACTTTCCCTTGGCCCTTTCATCCTCTAGGAAAAGCAAAAGGTCAGGCGTACCCAAAGCAAGCTTGTGCTTCCAGACCTGCCAAGCCCAGACCAAAGCGTGCCTGGGCCACCCGTCAGCCAGCTTCCAAAACTGACAAGCCTGCCGCATGACGGGGCGGGCCTCCCTCTGGTGGATCCCAAAGTGGGGGGCCAACTTCTAGTTTTTGCCCAGGAATGGTTAAAGACCATTCAGATGCCTGGACGAGGGAAGTTGTCGCTCGAGGTTATGCCATACCCTTCAAGAATCGTTCCCCGCAGCGATTTTGCCTGACAGATGTGCCTCTGGATTCGGCAAAAGCAAACATGTTGCACTAGGTAGTACATTCCCTCCTGGCCACAGGAGTGGTAGTACAGGTGCCTCTGGCTCATAGAGGCAAGGGGTACTATTCA
Source organism: Pseudophryne corroboree (assembly GCF_028390025.1). Taxonomy (NCBI): domain Eukaryota; kingdom Metazoa; phylum Chordata; class Amphibia; order Anura; family Myobatrachidae; genus Pseudophryne; species Pseudophryne corroboree. The sequence goes on along the minus strand of NC_086452.1, from coordinate 250,180,342 downwards.
CCACTGTTTCTAGTCCCGAAACCGAACGGGTCCTCGCGGCCCATTCTCAATCTGAAGTCCTTGAAAAAGCATGTGCGGATCTCCAAGTTTTGTATGGAAACGCTGCACTCTATTGTTCTGGCCATGGAGTCTGGGGACTATATGGTCTCCCTGGACATTCAGGATGCCTACCTACATATTCCTATTGTGGTATCTCATCAGCAGTACCTGCGGTTTGCGGTGGGCAACCTTCATTACCAATTTCGGGCATTACCCTTTGGTTTGACAACGGCTCTGCGAGTTTTCACCAAAGTTATGGCAGTCATGACGGCTACACTCTGCCGTCAAGGGGTCAGGATTCTACCGTACTTGGACGATTTGTTGATCCTGGCAAATTCCCCAGAACTTCTCCTGTGTCATCTCGATCTGACGGTCCAGTGCATGAAAGCCCACGGGTGGCTGATCAACTGGAAGAAATCCTTCCTAGTTCCTGCTCGGATCATGTTACATCTGGGAGCGTTATTGGACACTCAAAACCAATAGTTGTTCCTGTCTCAGGAGAAAGTCCTGAAGCTTCAGGACAGGATTTGATGCTCCCTATCTCGTCCGCAAGTGTCGATACATTCGGCAGTGCAAGTGCTGGGTCTCATGGTGTCGACTTTCGACATGGTGGAGTATGCTCAATTTCACTCTCGCCCTCTGCAGAAGTTAATTCTGACCAAGTGGGATGGCCTGCCTCACCGGATCAGATCTCACTTGATCTCCTTGTCTCCGGAGGTCCGCCTGTCACTGAGCTGGTGACTTCAGGACCAACAAGTGAGCAGAGGCCGTCCCTTCTGGATATCCGACTGGGTCCTTCTGACAACGGATGCCAGTCTGAGAGGTTGGGGGCGCGGTGTTTGAACAACACTCTCTTCAGGGTCGGTGGACCAAGGAGGAGTCTCTGCTCCCGATAAATATTCTGGAACTGCGGGCAGTGTTCAACGCATTGAAAATGGCCCAGCATCTAATACAGAACAGACCTGTTCAGGTACAGTCAGACAACGCCACCACGGTGGCGTACATAAATCATCAAGGCGGTACTCGAAGCCGCATGGCAATGAGGGAAGTATCATGGATTCTTCAATGGGCAGAGCACCATCTGCCGGCCATATCCGCAGTGTTCATTCCGGGCGTCCTGAACTGGGAAGCGGACTATCTCAGTCATCAGGACGTACATGCAGGAGAGTGGAGCCTCCATCCGGAGGTTTTTCAACTTCTAGTGGACACGTGGGACCTTCCAGATGTGGATCTGATGGCGTCTCGACACAATCACAAGGTTCTGGTCTTCGGATACTCAAGCTGCGTTCGTGGATGCTCTGGCAATTCCATGGAACTTTCAGCTACCGTACGTGTTCCCTCCAGTGTCACTCCTGCCCAGAGTAATACGGAAGTTCAAGCAAGAAGGAGGAAACCTGCTTCTGGTCGCTCCAGCGTGGACCAGATGGCACTGGTTCTCCGATCTACTGGGTCTCTCGTGGGATCGTCCCCTTCTACTTCCACAACGACCTGACCTCCTAGTTCAGGGCCCTTGTGTTTACCAGGATTTGGCCCGTCTGGCTTTGACGGCATGGCCCTTGAGGCTTCCGTCCTGAGGGCCATGGGTTTTTCTGAGGCGGTCGTTCAAACTATGGCTTCTGCAAGGATCTACCATAGGGTCTGGAATGCTTACTTTACTTGGTGTGCATCTCACAATCATGACGTTTTCGTATGGCCAAACTATTGGCTTTTCTACAACAGGGCCTAGACTTAGGCTAGCGTCTGGCCTCCCTAAAGGTTCACATCTCTGCCTTGTCGGGTTGGTTTCAAAGAAAAATTGCTGCCCTGCCTGATGTCCATACATTCACTCAGGGTGTGTTGCGGATTCGGCCTCCTTTTGTGCCACCTGTGGCCCCATGGGACTTGTCGTGGTTTTGGAGGCCTTGCAAGTGTCTCCGTTTGATCCTCTTGCCTCTGCTGACCTTAAGTGACTTTCCCTTAAAGTCCTTTTCTTGCTGGCGATTGCTTCAGCTAGAAGGGTCTCGACCTTGGGTGCCTTATCCTGTAAGTCTCCCTATTTGATTTTTCACCGTGACCGGGCGGTTCTTAGAACGCGGCCATGTTATTTACCTAAGGTGGTGTCTTCCTTCCACCTTAACCAGGAGATTGTGGTTCCGGCCTTTAATTCTCCTGATTTGTCTTCCGAAGAGCAATCTTTGGATGTGGTATGGGCTCTCCGTATCTATGTGAAGAGAACTTACCCCGTTAGGAAATCTGATTCTCTTTTTGTATTGTTTGGTTTTCAGAAACGCGGCTGGCCTGCTTCCAAGCAGACCCTGGCCAGATGGATTAGAATGGTGATTACACATGCTTATGTATAGGCTGGTCGTCCAGCTCCTGCTACCATTAAGGCCCATTCTACTCGGTCGGTTGGACCTTCTTGGGCGGCCCACCGTGGTGCGACCCTTGAACAATTGTGCAAGGCGGCTATGTGGTCTTCAGGGAACACGTTCTTAAGGTTCTATGCCTTTGATACTGCCGCTTCCCAGGATGCTTCCTTTGGACGCCGGGTTCATGTGCCCGCTACAGTGCGTCCCCTCCCATAAGGAACTGCTTCAGGACACCCCGATGTGAATCCTTGTGAAGCCCAGTGTACCCCACAGCAGAAAACAAGATTTATGGTAAGAACTTACCATTGTTAAATCTCTTTCTGCGAGGTACACTGGGCTCCACAAGGCGCCCACCCTGACGCACTTAGCTTCTTTGGGTTGGTATTGGCATTGCCGCTGACACCCTCTCCTGTGGTGAGTGTGTGGTGTACTTGGCTACGAGCGGTTGTCGTCTCTGGTACCTGCTACTGCATTGGGCTGGTAAACGAAACTGAGCTCACTGTGCATGGAGGCGGGGTTATAGAGGAGGCAGCACTGAACATCTTGGGAACAGTCAAAAGCTTTGAGCCTGTTGGTGCCTCGGATCAAGATCATACTCTACACCCCGATGTGAATCATTGTGGAGCCCAGTGTACATCGCTGAAAGAGCTTTAACAACGGTAAGTTCTTACCATAAATCTCGTTATATGAAAAATACAAAGGATATATTAGAAATAGCTCCTTTGTATTATTTTAATAATTTTTATAGTAAAATATCTGGAGTAAAAAGTCTATGGCAAGTGCCTATCTTTTCTGCACCTCTCTGATCAAAACTCACCAAATTTCCAGCAGTATACAGTGCTGCACCTTCCAACCTGCAGGGCCATATTTTCGTATCGGCTCAATGGGCACTTGCCCAAGGGCCCCAGGAGTATAAGGGCCCTTATACTTAACCAGAGATATCCAACTTCAAAGCAGTGGTCCCTATCCGAGCCTGTTAATTGATATCTCGGGTTCTGTCTAATGGTGCCCATACACTTGTGAGATAATCGGTACTAACCTTAGATTTCAAGTGGATCTGTGAGAGAAATCGGATGATTATCGCGGTGTGATCGCATGCTGCTTTTTACCACTTTCGATGTATCACACCGCGATGTGCTATATGTGAAGACAGGAGCCGACTTCTTGGACACTCCTCTTCCCCTCACTGCGCACATGAATGGAGAGGAGGCTGCAAGCACGCTGCTGAGCTTCCAAACACCACACAAGGTAGGCAGGCTATACCACTGGCCACCAATGACTATTCTTTTTTACCAACACTGCCCACCATTTATGCTGCTCTATCCATGATTATACAGGCCCCCTGCCCAAAACGCTGCACCACTGCAAGCCCCAGCCAGCCGCGCCCTAAACGCCGTTATACTGCGCCACTGCACACCAATTCTTTTTTACCAACACTGCCCACCATTATGCTGCTCTACCCACGATTATACAGGCCCCCTGCCCAAAATGCTGCGCCACTGCAAGCCCCATGCGGCCACGCCTTAAATGCAATTATACTGCGCCACTGCACACCAATGACTATTATGCTGTTTTACCAACACTGCCAACCGTTTATGCTGCTCTACTCACGATTATACAGGCCCCCTGCCCAAAATGCTGTGCCACTGCAAGCCCCATGCGGCCGCGCCCTAAACACCATTATACTGCGCCACTGCACACCAATGACTATAATGCTGTTTTACCAACACTGCCCACCGTTTATGGTGCTCTACCGACGATTATACAGGCCCCCTGCCCAAAATGCTGCGCCACTGCAAGCCCCATGTTGCCACGCCCTAAACACCGTTATACTGCGCCACTGCAACCCACATCCCACCATTATGCTGCTGCACCCTGCACACCAATGTATTCTCACAACATATTTCAGAAAACTCACACCAGTAACTAGAAAACAAACTTTATTTAACCAGAATAATGGAACTTTTTTCATGTTTATTAATTTTCCTTTTTTCGCATTCGGCAGATGTCCTATGAGAACCGCGAGTTTCTTTCTGGTTTCATCAGCCTGTACCGTGAGGAGGAGTGTCTGTGGCTGACGTCCTCACCAGACTACAGCAACAAACAGAAGAGGGAGGCTGCTTATACCCGCATGGTGGCGTGCCCCAAGCCCACCTACTCTGCTGCCCTAGTGGCCTGGGTCTGGAAGAAAATTGCCAATCTACGGACAGTCTTTGTCAAAGAGAACCGCAAGGTGGAGGAGTCAAAGAGGTCAGGGGCTGGTGCAGACAAGGTCTGTGTGCCGCAGCTGTGGTACTACAAAGATCTCAACTTCCTCCTGGAGAAAATGTCAGCTAAGGAGTCCCTAGTGGTGATGGCAGTGTCCGAGGAGGGAAGTCTGGACGTGGAGGAGGCCGAAGGGGTAATTTGCTTTTAATTTTTTTTTACATAATACATTCCTCCTGCCATGCCACAGCTCCTTCCTCATTGAAGAAGGCATTATATTTTTCCTGGACCTCTTTTGCCCTTGCAGTGCCGCGTATAGTTGCTGCAGGTGGTCCCACCGAGCAAATCGGTGCTGTCACCACTGGCTGGTTTGGATCTTCCGGTCCTGCTGGGAGCAAAGGCATTTGCCTTGTGGCCTTGCGACGGAGCATGTTGTGTAGTATACAACATGCTGTTACTACATAGTCAGTTTTGTCAAGCCTCATGTTAATGGGTTTGTGGAAGATCCTGAACCAGTTACTGAGAATGCCAAATGCATTCTCAACAACCCTGCGGGTAGGGCTTCATTATGTGTTCATGCAGTGCGAAGGCCTCATCTGCCACAAACACAAATCCCAGGCCATTCTTTGTTTGCGCCACAGGCGGCAGATGAATGGAGTTGGTGGCAAGCCTATCATAGAAGCGCGTATTTTTCAACGATCCACGATCCGAGCAACGACCATTTTTCCCAACATCCAGAAAAATAAACTCATAGTTTGCATTGACCACCGCCATGAGAACAATGCTAAAGCAGCCTTTATAATTGAAGTAGTCCGACCCGCTGTTGGTGGGTTTGGTGATGCGCACATATTTCCCGTCTATTGCACCGCCACAGTTTGGGTAATTCCAGCGCCTGTCAAAGTCCTTTGCAATAGCTTGCCATTCTGCCACGCTTGTAGGGAACTGTAAAAGAAGAAGAAAAAAGTTTGACTATCCACTAAATATGTTTCTCTTTACCCTACAGACACCTGAAGAAGACCTCAGCTGGACCCCTGCCCTCATCAACACCCTCCCAGAGGAACCAACCTCTCCACAGCGACAGACTGGCAGGGGGAAGCCACGGAAAACAACATTTCTAGAAGACCCTTTACTATAGGAGGCCCAGTTCACAGCTGCTCCGGAAACTGGATGAGTTTGATTACTTTGCATCATATGTGAGCAAAACTATGCGGAAGGTTTCTGCGCAGCAGCAAGTAGAGTGCCAGCGCCTGGTGTCACAGGTTTTGTACCAAACACTCTCTGGACAACTGACACCAAAGTGGAACGTTCATGGGCTAGAACCTCAAGCACCTGCTTCTCATCTCCCATTGACCTTCAGTTCACCACCACCCACCTACCCTACATCTGCTTTTCCGCATCACAGCCACCATTCCAGTTATCCGCAACCGCAGGCCCCATCCAACTACCCTTCCTCCACTTTCCATCCTTCTCAAACCCCTCCTCCTCTAACCAGCCACCCTCCCCGTTTTCGTCAACCCTCACCCCCATCCACCCACCCTTCCCCCACTTTCCAATCTCCTCCTCAAACCAGCTACCCTTCCCAAGGCAGCCACACATCCACCGTCTCCTCCGCAATTTTGACCTCCTTGATGTTACAGGGGGGACAAGAGGAGTAGGAGGAGACAGGTCTCTTTAAAATGTAGGGTGATTCTCAATTACTGGTGCTCTTATTATACATACCAATGTGGTGCAGTCTGATACTACGGTGAGTGTCATCGCTTTCAGGCGGAAAATGCACACATGCTGCTAGGGACAGGTTGATGGTACCGGGGACCCATTTTCCTGCCCTTAGCTGCATGTGTGCATTGTTCCCCTGGCTGCGGTGTCACTCAACACCGCAGTATCAGAATTCACCACATCTGTTGGTATATATAACATTCCTACTACCCTGGTATATACTGTGATAGATCTGGTGCAGTATGATATACTGCATTTTAGTGGCGCCGCTTTCAGGTGGACAATGCAAACATGCAGCTTGGTTCCGGTTGATGGTGCCGGGGAGATGAAGCCGGGCCTACTTGCATGTTTGCATTGTGCCCCTAGCTGCGGTGCCACTCACAAAACACTGTGTATCATACTGCACCGTATTTCATACTGCACTTATATATTGCAACAGATGTGGTGCATTTTGATACTACGGCGTTGAGTGGCACCGCAGCCAGGGGCACAATGCACATATGTAACTTGGTGCAGGTTGATGGAACCGGGGAGCCATCTTCCTACCCCAAGTTGCATGTGTGCATTGTGCCCCTGGCTGCGGTGCCACTCAATGGTGTAGTATCAAAATGCACCACATTTGTTGCTATATATAGCATTTTTGTTATGTCATAAATGTAATGATGCATATGTGCTGCATCATGAAAACGTTACACTGTTTGAAAAAGTTCAGCCATGTTGGCTACATATACAATTATGTCTTGAAATAAAAAGCATATATTTTTTCTACTCAATTTCAGTGTGAAAAGTAAAACATTTTGTTACATGACAAGCAATGATTGGTGTAATTTTCTTACCTTGCAGTACTTATACTGAAGCACCTTGATAATAGCCTTGCAGGTTTCAGGTATGATGTGTCCCAAAGCCTGCGCAGAGATACGGGTCCCATACTTCAGGTCCTCAAATGACTGTCCAGTAGCAAGGAACTGCAGGGTAGCCACGAGCCTCTCCTGAGCAGGGATAGGCACCTGCCATTTGTTATCCTGCTTCTGTATGTGGGGGGTCACCAGACGCAGCAACTCCTGGAAGGTGTCATCATCCATGCGCAGGAAGTTGCGGAAGTCATCCAGGTTGTTCTCCCTGATCTCATCCAGGAGGGACATGTAGGAGCAAGTAGGCCACTTAAGCAGCCACTCCTTGGTCCAGCAAGATCTTTCCCTCCGCCTTTGCTGGGCCCTCTCCCTGTCTCCCCTCATCTTCAGCACAGAGTAGCACATGAGAGCCTGATAGCGACCAGAATCCATCTCTACACACACACAGCAGTATAGAAACACTTTGTAATGCAAGTAGAACAAAGCAGTGCACGGTAGCTAGCAATGTGGAATGAGCAGCAGGTATAAACCAAACTTCTCTAGTCACAGAGCAAACAGAAGTGCACAGACTATAAAATGGCTGCTTGTTTATATATCCCCCATAATACCACCCGATTTCCGGTCGTAAGGGCATGAGATAAATTGCAGGATTGTATGCGCATCGAATGCACAAAAAATGCACTTTCAATGCGAATTGTCTCAAGGTGAGCTTTAAGGGAAATTGGGCCCGATATTGCGTCGAAGGCAATCGCACAAGTGTATGGGTACCATTACTTAGAATTTTTTTGAGGTTATACTCCAAAAGCTGGGACCCCTTTTGGTGGACACTGGCAGCTTCTCTGCAAGATGGCCAGAATCAGAGATATCAGCCTTCCAGCAGCTGGTTCCCTGCTCCAGCTCCACACGCCTTGGATGCAGTTTTATATTTTTGTTGGTGGATTGCTCTGGCTCCTGAAATCTGATCACCAAGTCCCCAGAACGTCCTGAAAGGTGGGACTCTCTATTTTTTTTATCCCATTCAAAGCTAAGAAATCTATTGCCAGGAACTTAAAATATCTGCAGTCAAGCAAGCTGCCCTCCCACTAGGAACTGATGAATATTAAGCCCACTCCACCATCCACCCCTCTACTACATATTAAACACCCCCTACCACCCTGAAAGTCATGTACCAGGGCCCCTTCATTCAGCCCAATGCTCCCTTCTGCCCCATCTGTGCAGTAAAGGAGTAATTAGCAGAATTGACTGCTCCAGGTACTACATGCTGAGCGGAAGATAAAACACCACCCGCCACCCGCAGGACATCAAAGCTGCCGCTGATAGGACCCCCCACCTCTACTGCTGGAGGATGGGTAGGGGCCCCAGTGCATTGCCGTACCCAGGGGCCTACACTGCTGTTAAGACGGCCTTGCCAAGAGGACCCTCTCCAGGAGGGATAAAATGCTCTTCTTCTGTACTTTTTCTTAATTTATGATTGCTGGCACCTGTGTTTAACAGGTTAATGGATGAGAAAGGTGTTTCAGCACAGGCGATGATAATAATAAATTAAGAAGGAAGTCCAGGAGCAGAGCATTCTGTCCCTCCTGGAAAGGGTCATGTTGGAATATATGCCTGTGTATAATGCCCACATGATCAATTTGGCTCATATATTGTGTCTAAAGGTGATATATCGCAGGTCCATCAGCCAGTGTGTATGAACGATATGTCTGTTAACGCCGTCGTTCATCGGTGTATGCTATCCGGAGGCTACACGAGCTGTCTACAGTGCGCTGGTTACCTTTTACTTTTAATGTATGTGAGTGAATACTTTGCCAGTAAATTACTTTTGATTATTACACTCACCATTGCGCCCTCCATTGTTTTCTTTTTCACATGTGCTGAGGAGTACAGGTTTACTCCTGAAGGAGGACTGCAGCAATAATACATTTGGACTAATATATCTCAGAGACTATATTGTTTTAATGCGCGACTTTATTTTTTCATATATATATATATATATATATATACAGTACTTAAAGTGGTCCTAGAGAGGTGGTGGAACTACCCCCCCTCCCCCCAGTGTCCATGCAATAACAGTATTGCGCGCACCTGCGCCCCCAAAAAAGGGGTGTGGCCTCAAAATGAAAGGGGCGTGGTCACACATTAGTAATAATGCCCACAGTAGTAGCACCCCAAATACATAAAGCTGCCAAGTGACAGTGAAACGCGTTAGGGGGGCCACACCTCTGACCAGGGCATTTCTGAGGATTCCTGCAGGCGATACACAGGACTTTGTTTTCCACCAGGAGATTCCGGTCCCTTCGGTGTGGACATTAATAAAGGGAGAACCATCATCTTCATTGCGTGGGATAGAGAGATTGCTCCAGAACCCCGCTAGGTGGGATACCCGGCTGAATCACCACCAGGGACTTGGTAATTATTCTCCATCACCTGGACGCCTTTTATTTACATCAACGCATGTGTTGCAGGACTTTTACCATCCTCCAACAATCAGTTGTACATACCGGCTATTTTGCACAAAGACTGCCCCAAGTGAATAATCACTGTCAGAGAGTGGCTTATTAAGGCTCAGTTTTAATATTATTTCTTGTCATTATTAGTGTCGTATTATATTATTCTAGTTTGTTTATGTGTATGTGTATTTGTGATATTGATTTTAATTAATATAAAATTCAATTTATATGTTAGCGCAGTTGGTATTTCTTGTTTTGTTCAAATACACATAATGCCCACAGTAGTAGCCCCCCGTAATACACAATGCCCACAGCAGTAGCGCCTCTTTAAAAATGACCACCGTAGTAGTGCACTTTATGCAATGTCCACTATACTGGTAGTGCCCCTTATATAGAGCCCATAGTAGTGGTGCCCCTTATGCAACGCCCCCAGTAGTAGTGCCCCTTATGTCCCCAGGAGTGATGCCCCTTATGAAGTGCCCACTTTACAATGTCCTCATTAGTAGTGCCCCCATTAGTAATGCCCTTAATGGTAATGCCCCTGTGTAGTATTGTCCCCAGTAGTAATGTTGCCTGTAGTAATGCCCCAGTCGTTTAGCCCCCTGTAGTTTAGCCCCAGTAGTTATGCCCCCAGTAGTTTAGCTCCCAGTAGTAATGCCCCTGCAGTTATGAACCCAGTAGTTTTCCCCCACTTTAGTTTAGCCTCCCAGTGGTAATGCCCCCCGGTAGTTTTGCCCCTGTAGTTTAGTCCTCATGTAGTTTGCCCCATGTAGTTTAGCCCCCAGTGGTAATGCCCCCTGTAGTTTAGCCCCTGTAGTTATGCCCCCAGTAGTTTAGCCCCATGTAGTTTAGCCCCAGTGGTAATGCCCCCTGTAGTTATGCCCCCAACAGTTTAGCCCCATGTAGTTTAGCCCCCAGTGGTAATGCCCCCTGTAGTTTAGCCCCTGCAGTTATGCCCCCAGTAGTTTAGCCCCCAGTAGTAATGCCCCCAGTAGTTTAGCCCCATGTAGTTTAGCCCCCAGTGGTAATGCCCCCTGTAGTTTAGCCCCTGCAGTTATGCCCCCAGTAGTTTAGTCACCAGTAGTAATGCCCCCAGTAGTTTAGCCCCATGTAGTTTGCCCCAAGTAGGAATGCTCCCTGTAGTTTAGCCCCTGTAATTATGCCCCTTTGTAGTTTGCCCCCTTGTAGTTTAGCCCCCCTGTAGTTATACCCCCAGTAGTAATGTGCCCCTGTAGTTATGCCCCCAGTAGTAATGCGCCCCTGTAGTTTGCCCCCTTGTAGTTTGTCCCCAGTAGTTAGCCCCATGTAGCTTGGCCCCAGTAGTTAGCCCCCTGTAGCTTGCCCCGAGTAGTAATGCCCCCAGTAGTTTAGCCCCCAGTAGTAATGCCCCGTGTAGTTTGCCCCCTTGTAGCTTAGCCCCGCTGTAGTAATGCCCCTGTAGTTTGCTCCCAGTATTAATGCCCCTGTAGTTATGCCCACAGTAGTAATCCGCCCCTGTAGATATGCCCCCAGTAGTAATGCACCCCTGTAATTTGCCCCCAGTAGCTTGCTCCCTAGCTTGCCCCCAGTAGTTAGCCCCATATAGCTTGCCCCCAGTAGTTAGCCCAATGTAGCTTGCCCCAAGTAGTAATGCCCCAGTAGTAATGCCCTCTGTAGTTTGCCCCCTTGTAGTTTAGCCCCCCTGTAGTAATGCCCCTTGTAGTTTTCCCCCTTGTAGTTTAGCCCACGTGTAGTAATGCCCCCTGTAGTTTAGCCCCCCTGTAGTTTAGCCCCCAAATAGTAATGCCCCCAGTAGTTTGCCCCCTTGTAGTTTAGCCCCCTGTAGTTTAGTCCCCAAATAGTAATGCCCCCAGTAGTTTAGCCCCTGTAGTTATGCCCCCAGTAGTGTGCCCCAAGTAGTTAAACCCCCAGTGGTAATGCGCCCCTGTAGTTTGCCCCCAGAGTTTATCCCTTGTAGCTTGCCCCCAGTGGTTAGGCACCACCGAAGAGGCTTGGGTTTAGGCACCCACACGGGAGGGTTAGGTTACTTTAGAGTGGGCTGTCGGTATTCTGATGGATGTGATGCCGCTGCCAGTATTCCGAATGCCGGCATCCCATCCATTGCAAAATTATGCTGAACACACACACACACACACACACACACACACACACACACACACACACACACACACACATATATATTTATATATATATACCAGCAAATAGAAAACCACAGCACTCGCCACCCCAGAAGCGGGGTGCAGTATCCGCACTCGCCACTAATAGGGTGGGGTGCATGTAGCCCATAGCCACCTACTCAAAAATATAGAAACAAAAAGTTCAGCACTCACCAAAATGAGCTCACTTATCCTCACAACATCAATGAATAAATGATGGAGGTTTAGTTAGTGAATTGGCCAATGCACGGAAGCCTGCACACCGCTCGCCAAGGTACCCCACCTTCATGCAGGTCCTACACTATCACAAAATCATAAAAATTAAAACCTGGCAACTGTATCACATAATATAACTGCAAATATGCCCACTTGGTGTAAGGTATACCTGCCATGAACTGCATGGCTTTTAAAAGGTACACTAGTCACCTGACACTGGCTGATAAATTACTAAAAGGCAGCTGACACAGGTTTAGGATAATTGGGGTGCATGAACAAAGTTTGTGGCCACAGTTAATGAGTTAACCAGGGGTTAACCCTGAAATATACCAGCAAATAGAAAACCACAGCACTCGCCACCCCAGAAGCGGGGTGCAGTATCCGCACTCGCCACTAATAGGGTGGGGTGCATGTAGCCCATAGCCACCTACTCAAAAATATAGAAACAAAAAGTTCAGCACTCACCAAAATGAGCTCACTTATCCTCACAACATCAATGAATAAATGATGGAGGTTTAGTTAGTGAATTGGCCAAAGGTTCCATTTGGGACCAAAACGTCGGTTACACCCCCTATTTGATATCTTGCTGCTAATAAAGATAAGAATATCATGAAGACTGGTGAGTGCTCCTATTTACTGTATGTATGTATATATATATATATATATATATATATATATATGAAGCACTAATATACAGCACCAACCAATCCTAGATTTGAGATGCAACATGGTAAGTTGCCACTTTCTCTAAATAGAAATCACAGAGGCTCTGCACTCATCATACTAACCAACAATAATAATATGCAGTGGAGTTTAAGTTCATGTATTGATCAATGCATTTAAGCCTGCAGCCCCCGACAAGGGACCCCACAGTAAAGTGTTAGTTAATATAGTGATTGCTGAGCCTGTGATCTCTCTCTCTCTTTCTCTATCTCTCTGTTTCTCTCTCTCTCCATATACTATTTTTGAAAGCCACTCTCTGCCAAGTCAAGGGGGTGTTGAAGGGATCCCAGAGATATCGGGGTACCAGGCCCCAAAATTTTTGTTGCCGTCCACACATGACACCAGACATCATGGTACAGATATTAGTATGAACCTTATTACACTGTATATATGATACATAATAATAAGTATAAAGTATCAAAATAATATACAGTATAATTAGTGATGTGATATCTGTGTTCATTGCTAATTAATAATGGTACTATTGTGTGGGGTATTATTGGCTTTATTACAAAAATGTCTTTTGCTTTTAATAGGCAATGATGGATAAATTACTTATAAACAGTGAGGGTCATTTTCATAGCAACAATACTCTTCCAGTATTGTGATGGCTCTTACTCTGCACCTGTTTCTTCTAAAAATAGACAGTAAGGACTGGAGAGAGTCAACTGAGGCATGAGCAAATATTAGTTCAGGATGATTATGTCGCTGTCTCTATATCAGTGATTGCAGTGGTTATTATGAAGTGAATGGTAATGTTTTGGATTCTGTTCAAATATACAAATGTGAGATTTTATTTTGTAGAATTAATTAATACATTGAATAGTAAAAAGTGAAGATAAGATTAGAAGATTAGCATTATTTAGTTAGAATATTGAGCATGTATTATCAAATGTGCATAAATGATACTTTATTTTAATTTAATTTCAATATATAAAAATATTTGCACATACTGAATCTTAGCTTGAAGAGATAGTTGTATTTCCTGTAGGATATCAAAGTTATGGGGAGAAGTTACTAAAGCTTTCAGGTTAACTGGAAGTACTCAGGGAGATGCAAACCATGTGGGCGACTAGCATGTCCTTCACACACTTGGAAGCAGGTGGGGTAGACATTGTGCTTCACCCCAACTGCTTCTTGCCTTGGCAAGTGGAAGTTTGTGGTATCCTCTGCTCCTCAGCAGGCAGTGTGGTGCTTGGTTGTGACATCATAGCTAAGTGACATTTGATGGCAACCACCTAGGTATAGACTTTAGTAAACCACTCAATGTGTGCTCCGTAATGCCTGAGTACCCTTTTTGTGTGTCCTGTAAGTGTTTATATATTTCTGTAAGTTACTTTGATAATGGGCATATTCAATAGCACGTGGGATTTTGGAAAACCTGCAGTGTGGGGTTTTTCTCGCAGCTGTGAAGTTCTCCCTATTCAATTGGTGGTGAGAATTTACCCCAGCTTTTTTCTCGCAGCCCTAGAGCAAGTACAATTTTTACTAAAATTGTTATTTTATGAAAAAATTATCATGACTTGCTTCAGGACCCCTTGGACACTCCCCACTAATGACTAATTAATACCACGCTATTTCTGGGTTTACCTAGGTCACAGCTTGGTGTAAAAGCGTCCTTGAAAAATAACCCAGGTCGAGTGACTTGGGTATCCGACCCTGGAAGCTACCAGGTTTGGACTAAGTTAAGGATGCAGTGTAAACAGCTCGACCCGGGTTATCTGACTCAGGTTATACTTAAAAGCTGCTGACTGGCTGTGTATACAGAGGTCCACCTGAAGGGGGGTCTATGATACCCCTTTCACACCACATAAATTACCCAGTATTGACACGGCATATTGCCGGGTCGACACGGGTCGGTGTGTGCAGTGTGAAAGGGCCACGGTCAAATTCCCGGGTCGCCTGACCTGGTAATTCAACCCAGGAATAAAGCAGTGTTATTCCGTGGTTGAATACCGGGTCAGTGGCAACGTGAACGGGTTCCCGGATCGATGCGACCCAAGACCCATTCACTACAATAGGGAGAAGTGGCGCGGAGATGAGCTCATCTCCCAACACCGCCTCCGCCCCCACTGCCGGCTCTGCCCGCCCGCCGCTATGGCAACCGACCTGGCAAATTGCCGGACCACACCCGGGAAGGACATTGGCGGTGTGAATCGAATGATTATTCCATACTGTGCAGTCTGTGCGTAGCCCGGGACTTACTCCTACAGTGCGATAAAAAAAGGCTGGAGCTGACGTCACACACCCTCCCTGAAAACGTTTGGGAACACCTGCGTTTTTCCTGACACTCCCTGAAAACGGACAGTTACCACCCACAAACGTACTCTTCCTGTCAATCACCTTGCGATTGATATTTTCGCATCATCCTGTCGCTGTTTGGTGACGTGCCTGCGCATTGCAGTGCATACGCATGCCCAGTCATTCGATAATCGCCCACTGTGCGAATTTGCACAACAGCGATCAGGTCTGAACTGGGTCCCATGTTGGCTGTATATTCTATTTCATCCATTACAGTTTCATTACGTATTTGTGTTTTCAGATTTATTATATGACTTAGCACAGTTTTGGCCTACCCACACATGGTTGAGAAAATCTCAAGAACCAGTCCATCTCTATGCTATGTAATTGCAATTCTGATCATTTAACGTCTCTTATCTACACGAAAAAAACAACAACAAAAAACAACAACACAAGAATTACATTTAAAATAATATATTATATTATTATTGATCATTTATATTATTATAGCAACATAATCTTGACACCGAGGGGTAAATTTACTAAAGCTTCTAAAACAGAGAATTGGTGATGTAGCCCATAGCAACCTATCAAATGCTGTCTATCATTTTCTAAAAGGCAATAGAGAAATGAGAGACAGCATCTGATTGGTTGCTATAGGCAATATCACTAATTCTCTGTTTTAGAAGCTTTAGTAAATTTACCCATTATAGTGTAATCTAGCATTATTAAGATAACCAAGAAGCTTGAAGACATTTTATTTCTGTTAAAAGCAAGAGATCTAGGGGGTCATTCCGACCCAATCGCTCGCTGCAGTTTATCACAGTGCAGCGATCGGGTCTGAACTGCGCATGCGCCGGTGCCGCAGTTCACCGGCGCATGCCAGCCGTCGTTGCCTAGCGATCGCCTCTGAGCGGGAGGGGGATGGACGGTGACATTAAGCTGCCGTTTAGGGGGCGCGGTCCGGCCAACACAGACGTGGCTGGACCGTTGGGGGGGGGCCGCGGCGGCTGTGTGACGTCACTTGCAGCAGCTGCGACCCGAGGCAGCAAAGAGGGAGCGTGGCCAACCACCACAGAGGTTTGGCTAACCATTACAGAGTACAGGTTCCTTGCCCCTTGGTAAATGTATATTAAACCAAATTCTTGTGAAGTATAATGTAACATATGTATAATGCATATTTCAACTTCAAGTGCACTAGGATAGAGTCTGGAACCTGATCCCTAGAGGAGGAGGAGAGCCCACAGGCTGTAGGGCCCACCGGTGGTTTCCCCTGTTCCCCTGTGGGCCAGTCCGACCCTGGCTTTATCAATTAGTTGAAGTGCTTTACATAGCCAATAGAGAACAATAATTTCGATTTGTGATATTTTACTTCATGTTAGGGCTCTTTAAACTATCATTGTTCAATTAATAAAAACAATATTATGGGCAGACTTTCATTCACTTGCATACAAAGAAATTAAAAAATGTATATGTTACAAAAAAATCAGCGCTAATAAGCTGGATAAGATAACATTTCACAATATTTATTACATATTTTAAAACATTTAAATATAAATGAATTTGTATATATACTGTTGCAACAGAAATTAAAAACCAGGGGTTTTAATTTCTGTTGCAACAGTATACAGTATATACAAATTCATTTATATTTAAATGTTTTAAAATATGTAATAAATATTGTGAAATTTTACCTTACCCAGCTTATTAGCGCTGATTTTTTGTAACATATTTATTTGCTTGTCAGGGTCTAACTAGTCCTATTTATTCAGCAGCTGGTAGTTTTACAGCTCACGTCAGCGCCAATCTCTACCTTGGTAGTATCTCCGCACAAGCAAATTAAAAAATGTGTTTGATTAAAATATCACACACTGGGCTAGATGCATCATCGCTTGGAAAGTGATAAAATGAAGAGTGAAAATCTACCAACCAATCGGCTCCTAGCTGCCATGTCAAATGCTGTGTTTGAAAAATGGCAATTAGAAGCTGATTGGCTGGTACTTTTTCACTTTCCATTTTATCACTTTCCAAGCGATGATGCATCTGACCCACAGTCTCTATCACAGTTAATATCATGGAAATAAGGCAATTTCACAGCCATAAATAATCCTAATAATGATACTGTATGTTTAAATTAAAGACATACTTGCCTACTCTCCCAGAATGGCCGGGACGCTCACGAAAATCGAGTGGCGCTCCTGGCCACTCGGAAAAGATTGCAGGTCTCCCGGCGGGCAGCCAAGCCCCCACACCCACAGGAGAAACACGCATGGATCCCTTGCAAAACGATTCGCGTCATCGTGACCTCGCCCCCTGCCCCACTATGTTGATAATCTCGGCATAGTGTAGCAGGGGCAGGGCCAAGATGATGCAATCTCATGGTCACGCCCCCCGCTCCTCCCTATCACGCAGCCCTGCAGGGCCATAACTACGTGTGTGCCAGCGGTGCCTGGCATACAGCGCAGTCGCCCTGAGGGAGCAACTGTCAGCGGCATTGTAATGAGTCAAACTGACTCATTACAAGCTGGCTGTTTGTGCTACCGGAGCGAAGAGAGGAGCAGCACCGGGGGCAGCAAGGGAGGAGGAGGAGGGAGAGGGACTCGGGAGCTGCAGCAGTGCACTGTAATTGGTGGCGGTGCCGCTGCAGTTGTCACTCTCCTTCCACATTGCCGCCGGGAGCTGAGAAAGAAGAGACATCCCACCCAGCAGCGGGAGTACCTCTGCCGCCTATCCAGAGACCCTGCGCTCCCCCGCACTGGCCGCGTGAGTCCCTCACTTTCCTCCCGTTACAGGTAGTGCCCTCTCCTGCGCTGGTGCTGTGCTCTCCAAAGGGAAGGGTCGGTGCGGGGATGTGATGCCATTCACCTGCCCCCCCTGTACACCCTGCAGGCGACCTCTCCACTCCCCGTACAGCGTACACCTATACATGTGGAAGTGACAGAGAAAACACTCCAGCGGCTTTCTCACTGGGGTGGTGGGAGAGCTGCTGGCGTGTTTTCTCTGTCACTTCCACATATACTGTATAGGTGTACGCAGTGATCATACCAGGGCCCCGGGGGAGTCGGTTTTGTGAGGCAGCGGAGGTGCCGGAGGTACACTGTGAGTGAAGTGAATGGCGGTGTGGCACGGTGCAGGAGCTGGCGCCTCATATCAGAACTGTGGACAGGGCCGATGCTAGGGTGTTCGGCGCCCCCCTGCAAACTATAAATTTGCGCCCTCCCATACATTACAAAGGAACAGTGCGCGCCTTTAGTGCATACCGAAAAAGAGTGTGGTCTTACACTGAAGGGGAGTGGCCATACAATAGTACCCCCATTTCAAATTACGCCACAGTAGCACAACATTATTCACATAACACCACACGTAGTAGTGCTTCTTATACACAAAATCCCCCCTGTAGTGGTGCCACTTACACAAAATCCCCCCTGTGGTAATGCCGCTTACACAAAATCCCCCCTGTAGTAGTGCCGATTACACAAAATCCCCCCTGTAGTAGTGCCGCTTACACAAAATCCCCGCTGTAGTAGTGCCGCTTACACAAAATCCCCCCTGTAGTAATGCCGCTTACACAAAATCCCCCCTGTTGTAATGCCGCTTACACAAAATCCCCCCTGTAGTAGTGCCGCTTACACAAACCCCCCCTGTAGTAATTCCGCTTGCACAAAATCCCCCCTGTAGTAGTGCCGCTTACACAAAAATCCCCCCTGTAGCAGTGTCTCTTACACAAAATACCCCCTGTAGTAATGCCGCTTACACAAAATCCCCCCTATAGTAGTGTCGCTTACACAAAATCACCCCTGTAGTAATGCCGCTTACACAAAATGCCCCCTCAGTAGTGTCGCTTACACAAAATGCCCCCTCAGTAATGCCGCTTACACACATTTTGCCCACCCAGTCACACAGATACATACACACACATACATATACACACACACACACACACACACACACACACACACATACACACACACACATACAGAAAAAGATACACACACACACACACACACACACACACACACACACACACACACAGATACCCACACACAAATACATACACACAGATAGCCACACACACATACATACACACAGATACATACACACATGTACACACACACTTTCTCAAGCTCACTCTCTTTACATCTTCTTACCAAAAGGAAGTCTGGCTGGCCGTTGTTGTCCATCCTCCTGTTCCTCCTCATGATCAGCCTGGTCCCGTGTAGCTCCGCCTCTCCGTTCCATGTAACTCCACCCCCTTTTCAGGTCTTCCTGCATAGTGTGCAGTCACACAGGGAGAGGGAGAGGAAGCTGAAAGCTGCCGGCCCCGCTGCCTGTCATATTGTGACGTGCAACAGCCGGCAGCAGCAGAGGGGCTCAGGCGGTGCAGCAGCAGGGATGCAGGACAGGCAGAGCGCCTCTCCTGTCTGGCGCCTACCTGCACTGCATCTCTTTGCTGAGCGGGTAATGCCGGGCCTGACTGTGGAGTAGCTTTACCTAACATGAGGGAGAGAGCGGGCCTCAGTGATCTGAGGTGTCGGAGCGTCTGGTGAGGGAGTAGATCGGCAGGCTTCGGGTGGCAGGTCCTGTAAGACAGTGGACTAAGGGAACAAGCACAGCAGCCTGTTTACTGGGCAGAGTGGGAGCCGATGCTGTACTGAAGAAGGACTGTCTAAGGTGACTGAGCAGTGCAGCTGCACAAGGGAGTAAACCTGTAGTGCTATGAGAGGAGGGGAGGGGGTTGGTGTGAGCTATGTAATGAGGACTGGTGTGAGTCTGAGCTGGATAATGGTGAGGGGTTGATGTGAGCTGGCTAATGGTCAGGGGGTGGATGTAAGCGGGGTAATGGTGAGGGGATTGGATGTGAACAGGGTAATGGTGAGGGGTAGGATGTAAGCGAGGTAATGGTGTTGGGATTGGATGTGAGCAGGGTAATGGTGAGGGGTTGTTGTGAGCTGGGTAATGGTGAGGGGTTGTTGTGAGCTGGGTAATGGTGAGGGGGTGGATGTGAGCTGGGTAATAGTGAGTGGGTGAATGTCAGCTGGGTAGTAGTGAGGGGTTGGATGTGAGCAGGGTATTGGTGAAGGGTTGTTCTGAGCTAGGTAATGGTGACGGGTTGGTGTGAGATGGGTAATGGTAAGGGTTGTTGTGAGCTATGTAATGACAAGGGTGGCATGAGCTGGCTAATGTCAAGGGTTTTTGTGAGCTGGGTAATGACAAGCCAGTATAAATATTATCCAACTAGCAGGGGCCTAGGGCCTCATGGGGTCTTAATCTGGCTCCGGGTTTATGCTGCACGGGGAGCGGAGAGTTCGCCTGCAGGGGGTACAGGGCGGTGGAAGAGCCGTTGGCATGCTTTCTCGGTCACTTCCACATGTACTGTATAGGTGTACGCTGTACGGGGAGCGGAGAGGTAGTCTGCAGGGTGTACAGGACGGGCAGGTAAAGGGCAGATGAGAGGTGCTGGGGTATCTGTTAACATATGCCTTGTACCTCTACTGCTGGGTTGTGTGTGTCCATGTCTGCAGATTAGTAACTGTAATAAAACTTTGTCAGGTCAGTGGCTGGTAGCGTGTGTTTTCAACAGTGTGAACTGGCTCCTCCCTCTATGCTCCTCCTCCAGACCTCAGTTTAGAAAATGTGCCCATGAGACTGGATGCACACTAGTAGAGCTCTTAGGTTTTTTATTTTACAGGGAAGCTGCTGGCAACAGCTTCCCTGCTTCGTGGGACTTAGTGGGGGAAGTAGGAACCAACTTCTCAATTAGTTAATGGTTCTGCTTCCGCTGACAGGACACCATTAGCTCCTGAAGGGTACTGAACACAGCCCAAGCCTGGAGCGTTCACTCCCACAGCACTGCCGCCACCCCCTAACAGAGCCAGAAGTCAGAAGGCTGGTGAGTATATTACCGGAGTCCTACAGAGAGGGGATCCTCTGGTCATCGTTGGCGGCATACAGGTACACGCGCAGCGGCGGGAAGCTGCGCGCCATGTCTCTCAGCACAAGAGTGCAGAGCGCGGGGGGGGAGGGGCGCGATCTGAGGGCATGTTTTAAAACCTTACTCTCACTGGCAAAAAGGGTACATACATGTGCCATCCCCAGCCAGTATAAATATTACATTGCTGAGGCTGAAGGGCGGGGCTTCTCCTCAGACTTGCCAGAACACTCACTGGGTGCCATTTTCTCCTGCAGAAACTCCAGTGTGAAGCTCCTGAACGTTGTTTCTCCTCATGACAACGCTGATACAAGTACAGGGTGTTATAGAAGGGGCAGAGAGTGTTCATTATAATTAGGTCTGTGGGCCTATTATTGGTATATGCGCTGTAAGTGGGTAATATTTCAACAATTCACAATAAGGCGCAGTGTGTGTACTGGCAAATCCCTCTGTGTCTCTCTGACAGACTTTAGTGTGAGTCTGTCCCTAATAGCTCCCCTGTGTGATAGGGGTGTGTGTGTGTGTGTGTGTGTGTGTGTGTGTGTATGTGTGTGTGTGTGTGTGTGTGTGTGTGTGTGTGTGTGTGTGTGTGTACAAGTGTGTAACATGTCAGACATTGGGGAGGGTTCTTCCCAGGAAGAGCCCATTTTAGATGCACAAGAGGGTAATATGGGGCCCTTCCCTCTCAGAAGGAGCCGGAGTCTGAACAACAGACTAAATATTGTGGAGGATGCACTGTTTACTGACCCCTCCATATCATCCACTCGGGTCCCATCCA
Source organism: Pseudophryne corroboree (assembly GCF_028390025.1). NCBI lineage: Eukaryota > Metazoa > Chordata > Amphibia > Anura > Myobatrachidae > Pseudophryne > Pseudophryne corroboree. The sequence continues at coordinate 250,158,690 of NC_086452.1, read as the reverse complement.
GTTCCCAGAAAAGGTCTCTGGCCCAGATAATGCAAGGGGACACGGACACAGATTCCGACTCTGATGTCAACACTGGGGATTTGAGAGGGATAGACCCCAAATTAGCCAAAAGCATACAATATATGATAGTTGCTATAAAGGAAGTGTTGGAGTTTCCTGAAACAACACTGGTCCCAGAGGAAAAGGATTATTTTAAATTAAATAAAAACCAGGTTGTGACTTTTCCTCCTTCAAAGGATTTGAATGCGTTCTTTGAAGAATCCTGGGCTAACCCTGAGAAAAAATTTACCCTTCCCAGAAGGATACGTGTAGCGTACCTTTTCCCTGAGGAAGACAGGCACAAATAGGAGACACCCCCAATGATAGACAACTCAGTTTCTCGGCTGTCTAAGAAAATAGATTTCCCTGCTCCTGGTTCAGCCTCCTTAAAAGATCCAGCTGACCGTAAATTAGAAACAACCCTAAAATTCATATATACGGCTAACGGAACGGTGCTCAGGCCCACCATTGCTTGTGCATGGGTAGGTAGCACTGTGGAAAAATGGTCTGACAACTTGCTTGTTAACATAGACACAGTTGACAGGGATGAAATAGTCCTAACTCTCGGCCATATCAAAGATGCTGCAGGTTACTTAGTTGAAGCTATGAAGGATATTGGGTTGCTGAGTTCAAGATGCTCCGCTATGGCGATTTCAGCCCGCAGGGCGCTGTGGATCTGCCAATGGAATGCTGATGAGGAATCAAAAAAGAATATTGAGGCGCTTCCTTACAATGGAGAAGCCCTCTTTGGAGACAAGCTGGATGCCATGATTTCAACAACTACATCAGGCAAGTCAGCATTTCTGCCTTCCGCAGCTGCTCCACCTAGGAAAGGATTTCATTCTCATACGATGCAATCTTTTCGGCCCAACAAGTCCAAAAAAGGCAAAGGGTACCCCCTTCTTCGCAGCAAGAGGTTGAGGAAGCGGAAAAAAATAAATAAATCTACAACACCATCAGGCTCGCAGGAGCAGAAGTCAACAGCTACTTCTGCTAAAACCTCAGCATGACGCTGGGGCTCCCCTGCGGGAGTACGATCGGGTAGGGGCACGTCTACTGTCTTTCAGCCAGGTCTGGGTTCACTCAGATCTGGATTCTTGGGTATTGCAGATGGTATCCCAAGGGTACAAATTGGGAATTTCAGGACCTTCCCCCATGCAGATTTTTCAAATCAGCTTTACCAGCTTCTGTTCAGGACAGAGCAAAAGTGCTGAACACAATACAGAAATTATGTCAAGACAACGTAATTTCCTTAGTTCCTGTGTCACAACAGGAAGAAGGGTTTTATTCAAGCCTGTTTGTAGTGCCAAAACCGATGGCTCGGTCAGACCAATTTTAAACCTAAAGACTCTGAACCTTTATTTGAAAAGGTTCAAATTCAAGATGGAATCCCTGACAGCGGTGATCTCCAGCTTGGAGTAAAAGGAATTTCTTGTATTGGTGGACATCAAAGATGCTTATTTAAATGTTCCCATCTACCCGCCGCATCAGGCATACCTGAGGTTTGCAGTGCAGGACTGCCACTACCAGTTCCAAACATTGCCTTTCGGGCTCTCCACGGCTCCGAGAATATTCACCAAGGTGATGGCAGAGATGATGGTTCTTCTTCGCAAGAAAGGAGTCAAAGTCATCCCATACTTGGACGATCTCCTCATAAAAGCGAGATCCAGGGAGAAACTAGTGCAGAACATTGCACTTTCCCTGATGGTGCTTCAACAGCGTGGTTGGATCATAAACCTTCCAAAATCACAATTGGAACCCACAATGAGGTTATAATTTCTGGGAATGATATTGGACACGGAAGCACAGAAAGTATTCCTACCAATGGAAAAGGCTCTGGAGATCCAGAGGATGGTCAAACAAGTTTTAAAACCAGCACGCGTATCGATTCATCAGTGCATCCGCCTGCTGGGGAAGATGGTAGTGGCCTTCGAGGCTCTACAATTTGGCCGATTCCACGCCAGGGTATTCCAATGGGACCTACTGGACAAGTGGTCCGGATCGCACCTATACATGCACCGGAGGATAATCCTGTAAACAAAAGCCAGTATTTCACTCTTGTGGTGGCTTCAAAGTTCTCACCTCCTGGAGGGACGCAGGTTCGGGATTCAGACTTGGATCCTGGTGACCACAGATGCAAGCCTCCGAGGACGGGGAGCAGTCACGCAAGGGGAAAGCTTCCAAGGACAATGGTCAAGTCAAGAAGTACTCCTTCACATAAACATTCTGGAATTGAGAGCTGTGTACAACAGCCTTCATCAAGCGGCACGAATAAATACACAGATGGAGTGCGCTGTCAACGGCAGCCTGTACTGGGAAGGTCAGTTCCCTTAGTAATATAGTCAAAAAAGGAAGAAATGGGTACTGGCGCCGGCTGGAGTTCAAAATGTAATGAACGACTCAATAAATAAAACGTAAAAAGATATATTTAATAAACATTCATCAAGGAGAAGTTTTCCTACCCCTCAAGAGTAAAACATGAGCAATTGCTGAACTATAAAAGTACAATTAATAGGATCCCACAGGGTTAACCCTTTCAAGTATAATGTCCACAGTTCCTGGCTAGGACGCTATTCCACATTTGCCCACAAGTTCAATTAGGTGTAAGGTAATTTACCAGACTGGATTCCAGATAAGTCCCCTAGGTATCTCATGCAGTTAGGAACCAAATGGCAGATGGGGATAAGTCCAGGTCTTATGAAGAACTTGTGTCGGAATTTTATCCAGTGGAAGCTAATGAGTCCAAAGATTGCCAGGAGGTGGATGAGGGTGCTGATACTTGTGGTCCTATAAACTTAAGCCCAATGCGTTTCGCTGGTCTGATGGGTGCCAGCTTCCTCAGGAGCATGCTGGATAAAATTCCGACACAAGTGGAACAGAGAGGGGGTTTAGTATGACTTACCAGCGGCCGGGATTCCGGGCGTCAATATACCCACAGCAGCATCTTGTCCGCCAGAGTGCCGACAGCGGGGAGAGCCCTTGCAGCTCGGTGGCTCACTGTCCTCGCCACAGGGTCTATTCCCACTCTATGGGTGTCATGGACACGCACGAGTGGGAATAGCCCTGGTGGGTCGTTTTTCCGGGTGTCGGCATTGCTGGTTGTTGGGAATTCGGTGTAATATAGTTTTACAAGAGCTGTAGCCACATCACGTAGTAAAAAAGACAGAACAGAGCTGCGCATACCCAGTGGTACCAGCTGCTACTACTAAGGGAGAGATATGTCAAACCTTGGAGAGAGATAAAGCGGAGAGAGATAAGTACCAACCAATCAGTTTCTAACTGCCATTTTGCAGGCTGGGTTTGATAAGTGACAGTTTGGAGCAGATTTATCTCTCTCCACGCTGTGTGTGTGTGTGTGTGTGTGTGTGTGTGTGTGTGTGTGTGTGTGTGTGGATAGGAGTGCCTAATCAGCACACTGGTCCAGCTTAGATATGTCTCCTACTGGTTACATTATGTTTCTCTTACGTCCTAGGGGATACTGGGAATCCATTTAATACCATGGGTTATAGACGGGTCCACTAGGAGCCATGGGCACTTTAAGAAAGTGATAGTGTGCGCTGGCTCCTCCCTCTATGCACCTCCTACCAGACTCAGTTTAGAAAATGTGCCCAGAGGAGCCGGTCCTGTCTCTGGAAGCTCCTGGAGAGTATTCTGCATTTATTTTCTGTATTTGTTATTTTCAGGCAGGACTGGATGGCACCTACCTGCTTTGTGGGACATAGAGGGGGCAACGGCCCAACATCTTGAAGGGTTAATGGTCCCGTTCCCCACTGACAGGACACTAGCTCCTGAGGGAACTATTCGCAAGCACCACCAAAATGAGCGTCCCGCAGCACACCGCCACCCCTAACAGCCAGAATAATGAAGGGTGGTGAGTACTAAGCTGGCGTCCTGGTTAGCGCCGGCCATTATGGCGGCATTAGGGTACGGAAACGCATGGCTTCTGCTGTGTACGGACACAGATGTTGAACAGCGGACACAGTACTCAGACTGGCAACACAGCCATAAAAGGAGTCTGTCTCCATTTTATGCACCTATAGATTGTAAGCTTGCGAGCAGGGCCTTCCTATCTCTATGACTGTTTGTTATTACCCAGTTTTGTTATATCATTGTTATTTCCAATTGTAAAGCGCTACGGAATTTGCTGCGCTATATAAGAAACTGTTAATAAATAAATAAATAATAGAAACATACAGCCAGTATAAAAAAGTGCGAGAAGACCGCGTGCCATTCAAGGGGTGGGGCTTCACTATGAGGGGATACAGCAGCTCACCAGCGCCATTTTCCCTCTGCAGCTGACACAGACGCTGACTGCCAGGGACGCGCAGCTCCACTGGAGAGAATCCAGATTACTTCAGCGGTACCAGGGCGTCATAGCAGGGGGAGAGCGACTGTTAGTGTACAAAGGGGGACATGTACTAAGCAGTGATAAAAGTGGAGAAGCGATCTAATGGAGAAGTTGCCCATGGCAACCAATCAGCAGCTCTGTAGGTGTTTATAGTATGCAAATTATAAATGTTACGTCAATGCTGATTGGTTGCCATGGGCAACTTCTCCACTGGCTCACTTCTCCACTTTTATCACTGCTTAGTACATGTTCCCCTAAGTCACTAATCTAGGTACTGTCAGGAAGTGGTGCAGAATCCGGAATTTGGGATCAGGTACCAAGTGGTTGACGTTACCCAGAACAGAGGCGCGGAGTCTAACACGCCGGGAGGTTTTCACCAGGGGACCCCGCAAGGTGATATGGGCTTCTCGGATCCCGACGTGCAGGTCGCAGCCCCCTGTCTGGGTCACTTGATACCTGAACTGGACTAGAGTTATGGTAGAGGTGTTGTATATGACAAACCGCAGGGATACGCAGGAACAAACAGGAACTGGAGAAGGTGGCAGGGCGCACACGGCCCGATGGTACACTGGGGCCGTGGAGATGGAACAGCAGCAGGAACTCTAGGAGAGAACAACAGTATGGAGAAAAAAAAGAGACTCTTTTGTGGGCGCACTCTTTACTTTTAAATAATGTATGAAATATTAGAGATAAATGTAAGTATAAAATATAACTTTTATTCGTATCACAGAGTAAGAATCAGTCAGTGGTCAACAGAGTAACATTCAAATAATATAACAAAGTAGCTAGCAAATAAATGCTGATATTTGATAAGGCAAAAAATGAAATAAACTGAATAATTAAATAATTAATAACAATTAAATGCTGATATTTGCATAATAAATTCTGGCTGCCAAAATACAATAAGAGTGCCCTAAGAATTAGATCGTTTAGAAGACAGATAAGCTGCCAATGTGTGTAGGCCCCGCAATAATCCAAATTAGGACAGTTGAAGCATAGAAATGTTCTAGAGATTAAAGACTGTAGTGTTCATAGGATGAGTAACAATGAAAAGTAAGATAGCAAGGTGAATCTGCTGTCAGTGTTAAGGGGGGTACTCACGGGAGAGATGTGTGCTGAGCGATCTTAACACAGACCGCTCAGCACACATCTCTCTCCCCGCTCAGCACAGCGCGATGTGCTGAGCGAGGGGGAAAGCCGATGGGGGGCCGCTCACTTCACACAACGGTGAAGTGAGCGACCCGCTAGATTGAGCCTGCATGCAGGCTCAATCTAGCACCAGGGATAGCGATGCGCGGGGCCGCGCATCGCTATCGCTGGGGGCATACACACGGCAGATCCGTGCTTAAAATCTAAGCAATCTAGCAAGATTGCTTAGATTTTAAGCACGGATCTCTCCGTGTGTACCCCCCTTTAGACTCAGAGCAAAACGGACCAATGTGAGTTCTACTACACTGGGTCTTCCTCAATGGTCGCCCACTAGAGTACTGACCCAGCCCAACACTGATTAGCTTCCAAGATCAGACGGCTTTGGGCGTTTCCAGTGTGGTATGATAGTAGAAGAAAAACGAGCGATGACGGAGACTCAGGAATCACTGATGAGAGTTCACGAAATGTATAGTATGGAGGAAAAAGATGGATCTGCTGCCAATGTTAGACAGGGATAAACCCTGAATCAATGGTGAGAGTCCACGAAAAGATAGATTAGAGTCAAAAGAAATGGGAAGCAGAAGACTTGCAAAAAAGAGGCCCTTAGGATAATTGGAAAGTTTGAAAATTAGTTTCCAATAAGCATTTCAAAGCAATGATTGCTGATAACAATTAGTGGCATATAATGGAGAAACAGGCAAACACCTGTGCTGGCTATAGATAAACTAGATTGATTGTAGTCAGATTCTTCACAGCAGTGATAAAGATAACAAAGTATCCTAGGCTGAAAAAAGTACCCAAAATGTTTCTAATGCCAGATACAAGCAAGTGTCAATATGTGAGCCAAAAGAGAGGATAACAATGTAATTAGTACTCAAGCTCTAAACCTATGAATACATATAAGTATGCAGAAATATCTTGCAAATTTAAACACAGTTAAATTGAGTAGATGGCTTCAGATATAGCATTACTGAACAATTGAAGACTAATTAACATATTGGCATCAATCACGTTCTTTAATTGGACAAATAATGATTGATGTAAATAATAATAGATGCCACTGAATACGTTATTGCCGAAGTTCAATTTATCTTTCAAAAGATAGGGTAGATAAGCAATAATGAAATGCTGGAAAAGGAATAATAATTAATAAATAAATATACATGTATTGTAAAAGGAAGTGCAATTAATTTTAACAAATAGAGTGGATAAGCAATATGGAAATGATAGGGAATGAATAAATGTATAGATTAATGCTTCTCACAACATATTCCAAGAGAGTAACAATTGATTGGATGGGGGATTCAAAAAAGAAGTGGAAAAGAATAGGATTTGAGATGCTGTGGGTAAATAAAATAATGTACTGATATTACCCGTGGCAAATGTTAGATAAGGAATCCCAATCCTGATGTGTGAGGTCACTGTCAATGAAGGGGATGCCCGTGGTGACCGCGAAGAGAAGACACCAGTCGCCGTCCTGTGCCCGTGGAAGACCTTAAATGCCAATAGTGAGGTAAAGTTCAATTAATGAGGCAGCGGTTCTCCGTGGATGAGGGCAGAAGGTACGGCCATGCTGGAGGAACCTGCAGCGCAGGCGGGTGTTCGTGCAGCAGTCAGTCTCGAATGTGGAGAGCGGACAGCCGCAGGCATATGACAGGAGCGTGCAGCAATCAGTCTCTAATATGGAGAGCGGGCAGCCGCAGGCAGAAGATGGGAGCAGGTACTTGAGGAGAAGGGGAAGAACAGTCCGAGGCTGGAAACACTAGCAGCAGTTGAAGGATGATATTCCTGCGGGGCTGGGCAGGGCGCCGGGCAGCGGCAGGTGTGGGTGGATGTACGGCACTCAGGAGAGAGAAGGCAGTCGGCGGGAGGTCGGAAGACGCGTTTCACCCGTCAGCCGGGCTTGATCACTTCCTGTTGTGGGCTACGTCCCTGTAGGTTTTTTAAAGTGGTCTGAGCCGATACTTGACCAATCATTGGACGAGTGTAGATCAAAACAGCTGGGATAGATAAACGGGTTTCTGTCCTTCATCAGCTGTGTATCATGGATTCATGCAGCCTCACAGGCTGTGTATTACAATCAGAGACTGATTGGATTCAGCAGAGAAGCCCCTCAGATGATACCACATAAAAAGGAAAGAATGTATATATATGTTTTATATATACATTCTTTCCTTTTTATGTGGTATCATCTGAGGGGCTTCTCTGCTGAATCCAATAGGTCTCTGATTGTAATACACAGCCTGGGAGGCTGCATGAATCCATGATACACAGCTGATGAAGGACACAAATCCGTTTATCTATCCCAGCTGTTTTGATCTACACTCGTCCAATGATTGGTGAAGTATTGGCTCAGAACACTTTAAAAAACCTACAGGGACGTAGCCCACAACAGGAAGTGATCAAGCCCGGCTGACGGGTGAAACGCGTCTTCCGACCTCCCACCGACTGCCTTCTCTCGCCTGAGTGCCGTACATCCACCCACACCCGCCACTGCCCGGCGCCCTGCTCAGCCCCACAGGAATATCATCCTTCAACTGCTGCTAGTGTTTCCAGCCTCGGACTGTTCTTCCCCTTCTCCTCAAGTACCTGCTCCCATCTTCTGCCTGCGGCTGCCCGCTCTCCATATTAGGGACTGATTGCTGCACGCTCCCGTCATATGCCTGCAGCTGTCCGCTCTCCACATTCGAGACTGACTGCTGCACGAACACCCGCCTGCGCTGCAGGTTCCTCCAGCGTGGCCGTACCTTCTGCCCTCATCCACGGAGAACCGCTGCCTCATTAACGGAACTTTACCTCACTATTGGCATTTAAGGTCTTCCACGGGCACAGGACGGCGACTGGTGTCTTCTCTTCGCGGTCACCACGGGCATCCCCTTCATTGACAGTGACCTCACACATCAGGATTGGGATTCCTTATCTAACATTTGCCACGGGTAATATCAGTACATTATTTTATTTATCCACAGCATCTCAAATCCTATTCTTTTCCACTTCTTTTTTGAATCCCCCATCCAATCAATTGTTACTCTCTTGGAATATGTTGTGAGAAGCATTAATCTATACATTTATTCATTCCCTATCATTTCCATATTGCTAATCCACTCTATTTGTTAAAATTAATTGCACTTCCTTTTACAATACATGTATATTTATTTATTAATTATTATTCCTTTTCCAGCATTTCATTATTGCTTATCTACCCTATCTTTTGAAAGATAAATTGAACTTCGGCAATAACGTATTCAGTGGCATCTATTATTATTTACATCAATCATTATTTGTCCAATTAAAGAACGTGATTGATGCCAATATGTTAATTAGTCTTCAATTGTTCAGTAATGCTATATCTGAAGCCATCTACTCAATTTAACTATGTTTAAATTTGCAAGATATTTCTGCATACTTATATGTATTCATAGGTTTAGAGCTTGAGTACTAATTACATTGTTATCCTCGCTTTTGGCTCACATATTGATACTTGCTTGTATCTGGCATTAGAAACATTTTGGGTACTTTTTTCAGCCTAGGATACTTTGTTATCTTTATCACTGCTGTAAAGAATTTGACTACAATCTATCTAGTTTATCTACAGCCAGCACAGGTGTTTGCCTGTTTCTCCATTATATGCCACTAATTGTTATCAGCAATCATTGCTTTGAAATGCTTATTGGAAACTAATTTTCAAACTTTCCAATTATCCTAAGGGCCTCTTTTTTGCAAGTCTTCTGCTTCCCATTTCTTTTGACTCTAATCTATCTTTTCGTGGACTCTCACCATTGATTCAGGGTTTATCCCTGTCTAAGATTGGCAGCAGATCCATCTTTTTCCTCCATACTATACATTTCGTGAACTCTCATCAGTGATTCCTGAGTCGCCGTCATCGCTCGTTTTTCTTCTACTATCATACCACACTGGAAACGCCCAAAGCCGTCTGATCTTGGAAGCTAATCAGTGTTGGGCTGGGTCAGTACTCTAGTGGGCGACCATTGAGGAAGACCCAGTGTAGTAGAACTCACATTGGTCCGTTTTGCTCTGAGTCTAACACTGACAGCAGATTCACCTTGCTATCTTACTTTTCATTGTTACTCATCCTATGAACACTACAGTCTTTAATCTCTACAACATTTCTATGCTTCAACTGTCCTAATTTGGATTATTGCGGGGCCTACACACATTGGCAGCTTATCTGTCTTCTAAACGATCTGATTCTTAGGGCACTCTTATTGTATTTTGGCAGCCGGAATGTATTATGCAAATATCAGCATTTAATTGTTATTAATTATTTAATTATTCAGTTTATTTCATTTTTTGCCTTATCAAATATCAGCATTTATTTGCTAGCTACATTGTTATATTATTTGAATGTTACTCTGTTGACCACTGACTGACTCTTACTCTATGATACGAATAAAAGTTATATTTTATACTTATATTTATCTCTAATATTTCATACATTATTTAATAGTAAAGAGTGCGCCCACAAAAGAGTCTCTTTTTTTCTCCATACTGTTGTTATTAGCAGCCCATTAACTCAGGGTGCACCACCAAATTATGATTAGAAAACCACGTTTTCTTTGTACTCTTTATTTTGGTCAAATAAATTGATACTTTATATTTATTATACACCGGTGCGGTATCTCTCCAAATACATAACTCTAGGAGAGACACAGGAGGTAGCGGCACACGGACGGACTGGGGTGCAGACACTTGGAGACAGGGTAACGGCAGTCGGCAGACTAAGGTCGTCAGCAAGATGGTTAAGCTGGAATTCAATGCAGGAACAAGGCAAAACCCACTGGACAGATGAACTGAGACCAGAGAGGAACCAGAGAGCAGAACACCGCATGGAGTAGCTATAACTGGCAAAGCCTCTTGGGATTGAGAGGCTTAAAAGAACAGGCTGGACCAATCAGCTGTGAGCACCAGACAGGCCCCCAGTAATTGATATAACATGCAGCTGCAGTGCAGACTGAGCAGGCTGACAAGCTGAATAGTAGTTTTCAGGTAACCAGCTATAATTACAGAATCCAGACACCTGTGAAATCAGTTGCAGAGTGCAGGAGCTGAGGCATTGGGAGACAACTATGCAGGAGCTAGCTGTGACCTATAGTGCCACAAACTGAAGCAAAGGTAAATCATAACAATAACAAAACATGAGTGCTCAGGATTGTAACAGGTACTTAGTCTGCGACCCGGCTAAACTTGGCATTAGCGTTAAGGGCGCTGTGTGCTGGTTCCATACTGCCTCTGTGTCTCCCTGGAAGGGCTCTTTGTGGGTTAATTGTGCATTTAACCTTTTCCTGTGTGTGTGTGCTGTCACTATACAGGATGTCAGGCAAAGAGTGTGTTTCATGTAAAGCACAGTGTTCCTCTTCCCCAGGGGGTTCACTAGTGTGTATTCAATGTAGTGTCCCTTCCGAGGCTAGTGGGGCAGAACCAGCATGGCTGGACTCCATTAGGGGAATGATTTCCACAATCTCTACTAAGTTATCTCGGAATGAGAAAGAGGCACAATACTTAAGACAATCTATGACTGAGTTTATGAAAAGAGACTCAGTACCCAAACCAGCATCTCAGTCCCCTGCCATTTGTCCGCAAAAACGCTTTTGGCCCATATCCTGTAGTCTGACTCGGCTGATGAAGGGTCAGACATGGAGGAGGGGAGGTGGACTCAGTGGTGGGGGAGGGTACTCTGTCGCAGAGAATAGAGGCTCTTATAAAGGCTATCAGAGATGTTCTGAATATCCCTGATAAGGTGACAGAGGAGAGTGAGGAATCTTATTTTAATATAAAAAAGAAATCCTCAGCCACTTTTCCTGTGTCAAAGGAATTAAATACCCTGTTTGAAGAACCATGGGTTAATCCTGAAATTTCAAATCCCTAAACGGTTATTATCATCCTTTCCTTTTCCTCCCGAGGATACAAAAACCGTGAAAATCCACCAATAGTGGGTACATCAGTATCCAGGCTCTCACCGAAAATTGTGTTGCCTGTCCTGGGTGTAGCCTCCCTGAAAGACACGGCTGACCACAAGATTGAGACTATGCTCAAATCTTTATATACAGCTGCAGGAGGGGGGACGGACATAGAGATCCACTGTAGCATGTGGGTGGATTACACGACCCATTTCTAAATAGTCGGGTAACCTAATTGAGGGGTCAGATACCTTACCTCAAGGGGAGATTGTTTTACTCCTGCAACATATATAGGACTCTGCGAACTTTATGGTGGAAGCCGTAAAAGAAATAGGCTTACTTAATGCACCCACTATAGCTGTGGCAGTGTCTGCATGCAGGGGTCTATGGCTACGCCAGTGGACAGCGGATTTGGACTCCAGGAAAGGCGTGTAAGGCCTACCTTTTGCAGGCGAGGCCTTATTTGGAGATGAACTAGACAAATGGATCTCCAAAGCTACTGCGTGTAAGTCCACATACCTTCTTTCTGCAGCTCCCCCAGCTAGGAAGGCCTACTCAGGAACTGCCAAGTTTAGGGGCAAGTCCAGAGGTTCTTCTACTGCCACCAGAGGCGCTAGAGGGAAACCACGCAAACCAGCAACTGCCGGTTGACAGGAACAGGGCTCAAGCTCTGCTTCCTCAAAACCTTCAACATGACGGTGGACCAAGATGCCTGGGAGACTGGCAGGTGGGAGCCCAGCTAAAATTCTTTAGCCACATCTGGACAACATCATGCCAGGTTCCCAGGGTCATAGATCTTATTTCACAGGACTACAGACTGGAGTTCCAGTAGCTCCCACCTCACAGATTCTTCAAATCAGGCTTACCAGTTTCACAAGAGGCAAGTACAGTATAACTTTACAGAACGCCATTCAAAAACTGGTACAGACCCAGGTTATTGTTCCAGTTCCACCTCATATGCAAAACAAGGGGTACTATTCCAACTTGTTTGTAGTACTGAAACTGGACGGTTCGGTGAGGCCGATTCTGAACCTCAAGTCATTGAACCCGTACTTACGAGTGTTCACGATGGAGTCTCTGAGAGCGGTGATCTCAGGCCTGGAGGAGGGGGAATTCCTAGTGTCTCTTGATATCAAGGATGCATACCTTCACATTCCGATTTGGCCACCTCATCAGGCTTATCTACGATTTGCACTGCAGGACTATCACTACCAGTTCCAGGCCCTGCCATTTGGTCTCTCCATGGCACCAAGATTGTTCACCAAAGCGATGGCAGAGATGATGTTGCTGCTCTGCAAACAGGGAGTGAACATAATTCCATACCTGGACGATCTTCTGATAAAGGCACCATCCAGGGTGCGGTTGGTAGACAGCATTGGCCTCTCAGCCAGACTTCTCCTGGATCACGGGTGGATTCTGAACCTACCAAAATCTCACCTGGGACCGACACAGAGGCTTCCTTTCCTGGGAATGATACTGGACACAGAGTCTCAGAGAGTGTTCCTTCCACTGGAAAAGGTTATGGTAATCCAGTCGATGGTTTGGGCTGTCCAGAAGCCAACCCGGATCTTGGTGCATCTGTGCATTCGCCTTCTGGGGAAAATGGTGGCCTCTTACGAGGCACTTCAGTACGGAAGGTATCATGCGAGGCCCTTCCAACTAGATCTATCCGACAAATGGCCCGAATCGCATCTTCACATGTACCAGAGGATCCGTCTGTCACCAAGAGACAGGATCTCCCTTCTGTGGTGGCTACAGACTTCTCACCTCATCGAGGGTCGGAGGCTTGGGATTCAGAATTGGATTCTGCTAACCACAGATGCAAGCCTCAGAGGTTGGGAAGCAGTCACCCAGGAGGTGCAATTTCAGGGAAGATGGTCAAGTCAGGAAGTCGTCCTTCCATTAAACATCCTAAAACTCAGGGCTATCTATAACACCCTTCTGCAGGCCTCATCTCTACTTCAGAATCAGGCCATTCAAATCCAGTAAGACAATGTGACGGCTGTAACATAAATAAACCGACAGGGCGGAACAAAAAGCAGAGCAGCAATGTCAGAGGTGTCAAGAATTCTCCTCTGGATGGAAAAACACGTTGTGGCATTGTCGTCGGTCTTCATTCCGGGAGTAGACGACTGGGAAGCAGACTTCCTTAGCAGACACGACCTGCACCCAGGGGAGTGGGGCCATCACCCGAGATGTTCAGGTGGTTGACACGTCGTTGGGGATATCCACAAATCGACATGATGGCCTCTCGACTCAACAAGAAGCTCAAGTGGTATTGTTCCAGGTCGAGGGACCCACAAGCAGTGACGGTAGACGCTCTGACAACTCCGTGGGTCTACCAGCTGGTGTATGTGTTTCCTCCACTTCCTCTGATCCCAAGAATTCTAAAAAGAATAAAAATGGAGAAGCTTCAAGCAATCCTCATTGTTCTGGACTGGCCACGAAGGGCCTGGTATGCGGATCTTCTCGAGATGCTGCTCGAAGATCCGTGGCCTCTACCTCTTCTGGAGGATCTTCTGCAACAGGGCCCATTCATCTATCAAGACTTACCGTGGCTATGTTTAACAGCATGGAGTTGAATGGCTGATTCTACCCAGGAGAGGGATTCCTGACAAGGTCATCCTGACTATGATGCAAGCCAGGTAGGGGGTAACGTCTAAACATTACCACCGTATCTTGAGAAAATATGTCTCTTGGTGTGAGAGCAGACAATATTCTGTGGTGGAATTTCATCTGGGAAGTTTCCTGCTTTTTCTGCAGTCGGGAGTTGATGTGAACCTACGTCTAGGCTCCATAAAAGTCCAGGTTTCGGCCTTGTCTATTTTCTTTCAGGAACAATTGGCTTCTCTCCCTGAGGTGCAGACGTTCTTGAAAGGTGCTCTGCAGATCCAACCTCCCTTTGATCCTCCCACGGCACCTTGGGACCTCAATTTGGTGCTGCAGTTCCTCCAATCGGACTGTTCTGAACCGTTACAGGAGGTTGACGTAAAGTACCTTACATGGAAGACCGTCACACTGTTGGCCTTGGCTTCAGCAACACGTGTGTCGGAGCTAGGGGTGTTGTCTCACAAGAGTCCCTACTTAATTCTCCATGAGGTCAGAGCTGAACTCAGAACTCGTCAGCAATTTCTTTCGCAAGGTGGTGTCTGCGTTTCACATCAACCAACCTATTGTGGTTCCGGTTGTTACGGACACCTCTGCTATTTCAAAGTCTTCAGATGTTGTGAGGGCTTTGAAGGTGTATGTAAAGAGAACAGCTCGTCACAGAAAATTGGACTCGCTGTTCGTTCTCTATGATCCCAATAAAATTGGGTGTCCTGCTTCAAAGCAGTCTATTGCACGCTGTATCAGGTTCACTATCCAGCATGCTTATTCCACGGCAGGCTTGCCAGTTCCAAAATCTGTACAGACTCACTCTACTAGGTCGGTGGGTTCTTCTTGGGCGGCTGCTCGGGGTGTCTCGGCTTTACAGCTCTGCCAAGCAGCTACTTGGTCGGGTTCAAACATTTTTGCTAAGTTTTACAAGTTCAAAACTTTGACCTCTGAGGACCTTCAGTTTGGTCAATCAGTTCTGCAGGAACCTTAGCACTCTCCCACCCGGTTTGGGAGCTTTGGTACTTCCCCGTGGTACTAAATGGATTTGCATTATCCCCTAGCACATAAGAGAAAATAGGCTTTTAATTACCTACCGGTAAATCCTTTTCTTGTAGTCCATGGGTGATACTGGGTGCCCGCCCGGTGCTTCGTTCTTCCTGCACTGTTACTTGGTTAAGTATTCTGGTTTGTGCAGCTGTTGCTGATCATGTTTCAAGTTTGGTTAACATGGCTTTCCTCTTGTTTGTGTGTGCTGGTTCGTAATCTCACCACTTTCCTTATCTATCCTTCTCTCAAAGTATGTCGGTCTCCTCGGGCACAGTTTCCTATACTGAGTCTGGTAGGAGGGGCATAGAGGGAGAAGCCAGCACACACTATCAATTTCTTAAAGTGCCCATGGCTCCTAGTGGACCCATCTATACCCCATGGTACTAAATGGATTCCCAGTATCCCCTACGGACATACGAGAAAATAATTTACCGGTAGGTAATTAAAATCCTATTATCTATATTTATTATGGCATGTTTAACTTTTTAATGACCATTTATGTTATTAATATTAGAAACTGATAGTATAGGTTATAGGAGAGAGTCTAAAAAAAACTATGTACAATCTTTAGTGTTAATTATTAATACTGTGTGAAGTTCTAATAATTTTAAATAAACATTTCAAATGCCAGCGTTAATATATACTGCGGACGCAAGGCGCATCTTATAACCATATACGATAAAAGTGCGCTGAACGTCGCAACACTATGTCCCTTAAGAGAAAAGCAAGCAGTCGCACACATTGTAAGCTGAGGTCCAACGCTCAGAGATATATATATTTGATATTAAAAGGGTACGCATACAAAATTACATATGTACAGTATATCATTCAGTTCTAATATATATAAATATGGTTATAGAGTTACCGTTACAAAAGAAGCAGTTGCAGTTACATAAGAATCAGTTACAGCCAATATACATACACTTAGTTTCACTGGAATCAGGCAGCCAGTCATCAGGTAGGAGACTTCTGATAAGGGTGTGTGTGTGTGTGTGTGTGTGTGTGTGTGTGTGTGTGTGTGTGTGTGTGTCTGTGTGAGTGTGTGTGTGTGAGAGTGAATGAGAATGTGTGTGTGAGAGTGAATGAGAATGTATCAGAGACCTGCCTGGGTCCCTATTTTTATACAGTAGCATAATGCGTGTATACAACAGTGGGTTTCATCTTCTTCCATTGGTCCAGGGGCTAGACCTCTCAAAAACTCAATGGCTCATAGGTCAGTGTGAGGGCTTTTGTCCTATGTTGCAAACACATGTGTCTGCCCCCCAGGACCATGACTGTGAATCCAGTTTCCAGTCTCAGAAAGTCCTTTGTATTCATACATTTGGTCATAACTAATCATTGCAATGTGCTACAATCTACCCCTAGCTATCAAATTACTCCACACATTCTCCTGATCATTTTGACACTAAGCATGATATATTTAACTTGTTCCATTCCAATAATACATATATATCTGATGTTACACTCTATTATATAAATACATTATAATGTCTGGTGCTTGACATCTTTTGTCTATGTGTAATTTATGTGTTGTATGAAATATGTGTTGAATATATCTTTGTGGCTTGTCTGTGTGGATGCATATGCTACCGTATATCCTGTGCATGCTGCATGTATGCGCACGAACAGAGACCTCTCTATTTGGAGTTTGTATGTTGTGTGTATGTAATATGTTTGACTTCGACAGTCCACCCTTTGACAGTAGACAATAGCTGTCATAACTGTCACACTAAACATAATTACAAAAAATATTTCAAATAATTGGTGACCTAGACACACGTATGTATTCATTTCACAAATCAAACATTGACTATAGTTGGAGAAGACAGGGAAGAGGACGAGACATCCTCTATATGTGCTTGGTGGTCCCGGGACCACTGGTTGGATGTGGGACGACATTCAACCTATAGAGTATGCTGGGACAGTGCTATAGCCTATGATGTCTGACTTGAACGAACATTACATACATACATGTACCTACATCTTTGCACACTGATGTTCAGATTCGATAGAGGTTTTGCTGTGTAGAGGGAGAAAACACAAACAAGTCGCAAAAGAGACATATAAAATTTTCATGGTATATATTCCTATCACTCCCTGAAAATTGTTTCCATTTCTGGATCGTATGCTAAGTCTGTTTCATCATTGAACAAGGGTTATTATTTCAGGTAGTGTTCTTCCTAGATACCATGAACCTTTGGAGTTCGGGGAGAGACACTCATAAACCTTTCTTCCACATATATTAATGAGCTCTTTGTCTGCTATGTGTAAATAAGCCATTGTCTGATTGTTCCTGATTACCTCCCAATTTCCTGAAATTGGTGAGGTTTAAACATACCAGGCATTTATATATGGTACTGGTGGATCTTAAGACTAGTAGGTCTAGTTATATTATGTTCCTTGTCCACCAGTCGTCCCCCCCTCCCCTCCCCCTCCGTGTAATTCAAGTACCTCAGCTAACTCTAAAGAATATGGCACTAATCCTGCATCATTTTGTCTTAGAGGTACCTGTGAGCACATCCAACATTCCCTTTGGTTTAAGACCTTACCCACTAGTAATCACTCAAAGGATGTCTGTCAAATTCAACCTTACCACTTGACTGAAATTTCTGGATGCTCTCATCTTCAATTATAGGGTCACAATAACTACAAAATACAGTATTCCTCAGACAATAGCCTATCACGTTACCTCCGAACTCCGTAACTACTAGACCTTTGATTTTCTCTGGCTTTAAACAAAGTGACAGGCTGATCCTGGGATCCTATAAAGACATCACTCCTTTCTCCAGAACCAGTTCCAGTCCACACTCAACTCCTCATGAAACCTCACAAAAATAGAATGTCCTGAAAAAAATGTTTGTCAACGGGAAAAAGAAAGATAGAACAAAGCAAATCTTGCTTATAGCAAATCCATTACTACGACTGGTCTTTTTGTAATACTTTAATACGCTCAGGTAGTGTTCAACAGTGCCGCCTCTCAGTCTTCACGGAACAGATCCTCGAGTGATATTTCTGTGATTTCACTACCTTTACGAGTTCCTTCCGGGCTAACGACTTTCCTGCGATGGGAATCGTGGACCCAAGTCTCTCGGCTACTTTAACCTGTCTATTAGGCAACCTGAGCGTAAGAATAATCACACAGTCTCTTGGTTCACAATCAAGACAGTTAGTAGTTGGCATATCAGGAATCAACAGTTTCAAGTTCTCAAATGCTGGCTCATCTCGATAAGATACTGTACTGTCACCTCATTGGTGTATTTCTGATCATGGTGCGGATCGATCATGATATGAGGTTGTCTTCCAAAAAAAAAAAAAAAAATTTGAAAGAGGGTGATTCGTTAAGTGGGGATCTGGGAGTGGTTCCGATGCTACATAACACTATTGTCAGTGTCTATGACCACAATAGTCCAGTTTCAGCCATCACTTTGCTCCTACTCCAAAGGATACCATATCTACACACAAATTTCTGCACAATTTTCTTTGCGGTAAACACAGCAGTATTTGTGGCAGCAGAAAACGCCTCTACCCAGTTTGGAAAAAAAAATATGTCAGTGCACACCAATACATATTTCAAATTCCTACAGGGTGTTAACTGTATGAAGTCGATTTGTATTACCTGAAAAGGTCCGTCTGCAGGAGGAGTATGGGATGGCTCTATTGGTACTACCTTACCAATGTTCTTCCTCATGCACGTAAGACAGGTCAATGCTTTCCTGCTTGCCTGGGAAGAGAACCCTGGTGCACGCCAGTAAGCTCTTACCAATTTGCACATACCTTCCCTACCCTAGGTGAGTCAGACCATGTGCCGCCTCAGCTAGGCCTGGGAGATACGTCCTGGGGGCCACTGGCTTACCTTGTCCATCTCTCCAGAGTTCAGAGGACTCCTGACCATGCCCTTTGCCTTCCAGGCCTCCTTTTCCTGTAGGGAACACAAATTTGCATCTTAAGCACTGTAGAGTAAAAACATCTCTAGAGGAGGAAAAAAATATATCAGGTCTGCGTTCACCAATGGGCTGTCACTTATGTCTGGTCTCGTAGTAAAGGTCTGATTCAGATATTCCACACCATCATGCATATCAGTGTCAATACAAAATTTTCCTTCACCAGTATTCTCATCGTCCACCCTTTGTGCATTACAAAGCACATGCAGTAATATACTGGTGCCATCGTGCTGATGAGAAATACCAGGTTCGGGCAGAACTTTGAAGGACCAATACGGCATGTGGTGTATGAACTGTCAAACCATGTACCAGTACTACATCCTAAGTATTTGACCTTGTCCTACACAACTGCAGTTTATCCCTTTAGACCTTGTGTCCTGTCTGGAAAGGATGAAACAGAAACTGTTTTGTATCTGCCAGGGACGACTCAAATGAATCAGTGCACAACAACAAGTCATCAACATATTGTATCAGCACTGACCCATTCTCAGGCTGAAAGGACTGAAAACAGTCATGTAGGGTTTGGTAGAAAATACTCAGGCTGTCACTTGAAACCTTGGGAGAATCGGGTCCATGTATTGTACCCCCTTTGTGAACGCAGAGATGAAGAGGAAACTGTGAAGAAAACAGAATAGAGGTTGGTGACAGTAAAGTTTGTAGAAGATTTTATTAGAATGACAGCTGGATTGGGCACTACGGGGAATTGATTCTTAAATATTTGGTCTACCCCCTTAAATCTTGTGCTTGCTGTATCACTACTGGGACTACCTCAGCCATCAATCCAGTGTCCTGTCCATCCTAAGTTCATAGGGAACCCGGTATCTGTGAGATAATTTCCTCTACCTGTGATGGACATGAATCTAAAACAGTGGAATGCAACATTAGTCTTTGAGGAGTATCTAACATACCTTGTACTTCCTGAGTGGGAATACAATATATGTATTTCACATTTCAATTTACACAGCAAATTCTCTGTCGATTAAGTTAGTCAGGGGCCACTGCTGCTAGGAGAAAAGGAAAGGGTTTAGCATCATAGAGGCCCAATCGTAACTTCAGCAGGTTTTGTCAAAGGGTAATGTTGCACTTCTCTTGTTCTTCCCATTTGCCGAATTAGTATTTACCTGTGATCTTTCTTTCTATATATGTACTTGAATGGCTCCATACTTACCAGTTCCACTGGTCTCAGCCACTTCTCCTGCAGGCTATAGCTCCTCTTTTACCGGTTGGATATTACTCCTCTGAGTGCATGAGAAATGGCTGAAACCAGTCGGGTCACCTTCTTCTCCTAAATAAAACTTTGACATTCATTAGTACATATATAGGTTACATTCATATTTTTCATATTTTTATTTTTTATTTTCTATAGTTTGTATACTGGCTGTAATTGCTTAAACATCTACATATGGTGGCGTACTTGCTTTCTCTTTTTACTTACTCATTGTTGCTACGAGTTCAAACAGTTATTATGTTTTCGTTCTTGTCTTATATGACTTTGGTTAAACATATTTGTTTTCATATTACCTGCAATACCTCAGGATCAAAACCACCAATCACTGGAAATTTTATTTCACCATTCATATGTACTCAATCATTACAAAGAGCCTCCGTGTAAGGACCGTACTTCTTACACATACTATACCGAGCGGACCCTTTTGGCCTCTGCTCCTCAGCCTGAACTCTGGCTCCTGAATGCCTCTCGCGTGCCTACTTGGCTCCCATAGTGGACTTTTTAAACACAAACACCAAATGGCTCACCCGAGACGACGGTGAAAAGTTCCTCCAAGCGTTTTTCACAGTCTCCGTCTCCGCTGGACAGTACCATGGTCCACTCCAGTAGTGGTCGCCCCGCATACCCAGTGAGGACCCTACCAGACCCCTCAGCACTGGAAGTATGAAGTACTAACAGTAATAAATCAATACCCCACCTTTTTCAGTGGTTTCTTTCCACAGGAATTCCGCTTGGGAAACGTCACCAAGCCTTCCTATGAAGTTCCATCAGGAATATTTCCTGAGAGAGAGTCAGCGAAAAATTCCTTTCCTTTACACAAATCACGTCTGCGTATGCTAACACAGCGCGTATGATGACGCAAGTGTGCGAAATTACGCAAATTTATCACGTTGCGCCGCGTATCACACACACACGCGCGGTCCAATCGCACAGCTTTTAGATACTTGTTATCTATACGCCCTGTGAGGAAACCACGCTTCGCTGGGACGGTGGTTACCCTTTGTGGGATTCAATTCACTCGGGCAGATCAGAATATATAAAAAATAAGTATTATGACAGCACAACACCATAAAATAGTCACATGTTACAGGGTAATTGGTAGCACATATCATCCTCCAGCACCCTATTGCAGTCAGCATCCATAAGTAGCAATAGCAATAATCTGTATCCTTACCACTACCTCTTGCTAGACCTCTTGCTGTGTCCCCCAGCCTGGGGTACTGGCTCACACTGACCCTGTCCTGGTAGGGTTTCATCTGGTGGCATAGCGATGCCCAGCTCAGAGTGTTTCCTGCTGATGTCTGATTCACAGGATCCACCACAATAGACTCTCTTCCATTGAGACCTGCTCTCCTTATATACCTGACTGAAGATCACCTCTGGTGCCAAACAGTCTACTCAGGAGGTTGGGTCAGGATATCCCAAAGCTATTTCAGCCAGTATCCTGCTGTGGAGACCCATTGTACATCCTCTGGGGGTTCTAACCTAATTACCTCCCAGATGACCTGATGACCTAGATAAATAACTTGGGCTGGCAGCTAGCTATCTTACCAGTCACTCAGTCATTTTTCTGATTACATTACCAGCAACACCTATCACACCTCACACAATGGACTCACATATGTGATACATATGGTAATGAGCTAGCACAGCTGCCTGGCTCTCCTCCTGTCACACACTATGGCCTGTCCTGCTATAGTCACACAGTATGGCAATTGTCTTTATATCTCCAATACATACCATATTGCAGGTAATAGCAAGGACAATAAATACCTAATAACATGAAATAACAGTATACATGATACACCTATGCTCTGGTGTATATACCTACACTGGGCCAAGTATTAAAAAGTACATTATACTGTGAGAAACGAGTAATGAATAAAAAGGTTCTCAGTCCAAGTCCATCTCGTTTCATTACATATACCTCTCCCACTTTTTAAATTTGAGCCCCAGTCTCTTCTGCAGGCACTACTGCAGGTTGTATGTTGTCCTCCGCATGTTGAACCAATTCCTGCTGGACTGTGCACTGCTTCCAGCATTTACTTGTTGTCCCATGTTGTTCTCTTGTAACCACCAGCACCAGTCAGTTCCCCGAACCTCTGAAGGAAGTCTCTGTCTCCTCCAGTCTGAGCCCTACTGTCTGAGTGACCTACCCACTGCCTTTCCTTGGTTGCCTGGGGCCCTGCCTGGCTGCGCCTCCACCTTCCCCAGTTCCTATCTGTCCTGGGGTTACTCATTTGCCCAGGCTGCGTCCGCTTATGAAGTGATTGCCTGCAGGATTCCTGCTGCTCCTTAACTCCCCCAGGGACTACTGACAGTGACAGCACACAGTCCTCAATGTCTTGCTGTCCATGCTGTCTACCCTCCTCCTGTGTCTGTCTGTCACTGATGAAGCCCTTCTGTAACTAATTATGGCAGTCTGCACAGTTGGCTATGTAGCGATCTACATCCCTTGCTAAACCTAACCACATGAAATGCTGCCTGAGCCGGGCTCTTGTTCTCCGTTTTCCCCAGTGACCGTACCTGCCCTATGGGCCTGAGCTAGGAACATACCCCAATATTCGGGTGGGACTACTAGCCTGTACTTATGATTTGGACTGGACACGGTATGCAGTAATCCATCCATCCAAACACATTCCTCTGGCATCCCTGTCTCAGATGCCCTATCTGCTATTGCCTGCATCCCATCTAGTTCCGGATCTAGTAACTGGGCTTCTTGCAGTCTAGACTTATCCTCCTCCCCTAGGACTAACACCCCCTCAGGATGGTCTTGGCTACTCACCCTCAGAGGTCCAGACGTGGAGAAAATGGGTTGCTGACACCCAGTTGTCACTGGTGTGTAGTGGTGAAAGTTCTGCCTTTGCCTGTTGCTTTGCTTTCCACCAACAATAACATTGCAAGTGGCACTTACCCCCCTCGCCTATGACGCATCAGGGAGGTAATGTTTTTCCAATCATGGCTCCTGCCAACAACACCCGTGGTTGGGGATTGATCCAATTGACCTCTCTTTCTGACTGAAGGCATATCTAATGGGGCATAACAAGTGACTGGGGGCATATCTACTGGGGCATAACAAGTGACTGGGGGCATATCTACTGGGGCATAACAAGTGACTGGGGGCATATCTACTGGGGCATAACAAGTAACTGGGGGCATATCTACTGGGGCATAACAACTGACTGGAGGTATATCTACTGGGGGCATAACTACTGACTTGGGGCATAACTACTGGCTAATTTTTAAGTTGATAATTTTTGTATGGCCCCCGAAGGATTTTATAAATATCCAAATGGCCCTTTGTAGAAAAAAGGTTCCTCGCCCCTGCCCTAATGCGTAAGCCCACAATTGATAAATAGAATACAAATAGTGTAGCTAGATAAACTCCCAAGTAACACAAGAAGGCAAGATCACTGTCTCAAACTGCAATGGTTATAGGGGCTAATTCAGCACAGGTCTAGTCCGCCCCACATGTCAGGCCCGGCACACCCCCCCCCCCCCCCCGCAGAAGTACAAAAGCATCGCACAGTGGCGATGCTTTTGCACTTCAGGAGTAGCTCCCTGCCAGTGCAGCTTTTGCGTGCTGGCCGGGCGCTACTCGTCGCTTCCCTGGGTCGCAGCGACTGAGTGTGACATCACGCAGCCGCTGCGGCCCACTCCCGCACAATCCGGACACAACTGCGTTGGCCTGATCGCTCCCACAAAATGCCGGCCAGACGCCTCCGTGCCGCCCCCTCCCACCCAGCGACTGCCTCTGCCTGTCAATCAGGCATAGGTGATCGCTAGGCAATGACAGCCGTCGGCTGAGTAAAGCTACCATGGCACGAAACCTTGAGCCAAATATTAAAGCCTATGATTTTCTGAAAGTGCCTGATTCAGAGTTTTGGAAACTCAATTTCTTGCGTACATCTCTTATGTTGAGAAATCTGTGCAAACGCAGAAGCAGCACTGTGTCTCTGTGAGTGAGATTGCATGCAGTGACCCAAAGAAGCAGCCTGATTGACATGCTGTGGCCATATGGGGGTGGGACAGGGGTGGCAATGGCCCTGTTTTATAGGTGTGCCAAGGCCAAAGTCTGCACCTGCTGATGCAGATTTCCCGGCCACGGCAGAGGAGTTTTGGCGCTAATTCTTATTAAGTTTAGGCTTACTCAGATGGTCGATGGAGGCAGCCATCACTACTGATGGTTGTGATGGTGATCCGATGATGCATCTTCGGATGCAGCACTCAGATTTGCAATTCCGGCAGAAGGTGTCTTTTTCTTCAGACGTTTCCTGTGGCATTAGCCTATTTTCTCATCACTGCAGTGTCCAAAGATGAAAATGGAAATGTTTAACGCTTATAAAGCACTGAGTGATACCCTGAACACACTGCTGTAGTGCCATGACCTGCCTCTGGTACTTCCTGATCCGCAAGATGTTATTCATACAGACCAAGAAAAGAAAGAAATTGCTCGTAATGCACGTAGTTTAAAATGCAACTTTTAATAAACATTTTATTGAGGCCATAATGATAAGATATACAGTACACACATATAGATCAGCAAATGTACAGAATGGGAAAGTGTCCAAAACAGAATAGAAAATGGTCTAAAAGAACAATGCTGTGCGTAGCCCTTGCACAGACATATAGTATCATTTAGTAGCCAGCATTCTTGTAGGTTATATAATATTTCATATGTTTGATGATGCTGTCACTTACATAGTTTTTATTTGAAGCAAATACATGTGGAATAAAGGTTGATTTGCGGTTATATATTTCAACCCTACTGGATTTGTTTCACTATAGTATCTAATTGTATCAAAGTACAGCTAAATGCTGTTGATCCTCATATATATGAACCAGTATCAAAGTGTTGCAACTTGTAACACAGTAAGGGTTTCTTGTAACTGGTCTGGGATACGGTCATTAGGTCGACCACTATTGGTCGACATGGTCTTTGGGTCGACATGGAAAATGGTCGACATGAGGTTTTCAATTTTTTTTTCACTTTTTTCACTTTATCATACTTTACGATCCACATGGACTACGATTGGGAACAGTAACCTGTGCCAAGTGCAGCGAGGCATATTTGCTCTCCATGCAAGGGGACACGGTGCACTAATTGGGGTTCCCCGTCACTTTACGAAGAAAACAACATCAAAAAAGTAAAGAAAACCTCAGGTCGACATTGTTCATGTTGACCTAATGACCATGTCGACCTAGTGGCCATGTCGGCCAATAGTGGTCGACCTAATGACTGTCGACCTAAGTGTAGTCAACCTAATGACCCATACCCACTGGTCTGTACCTAATAAAAAAATGGCAAATTGGGGGTTCAGTTTACGCAGAATCAGTTGGCTTCTGCCCGGTAATCTCCGAGTTTAGGTGCTGAAAAAAAAGGCGATTTAGCCTTTGATTGCGACGTGCGAATTTTAGCCGGCAGTTAATTGAATATGCCCATAAGTGTCAATATTTAAACATAGCCTGGTATTGTTTATATATCAGCATGATATTTGTAAATTCCAATCCAGTGAAAACTCAGGTATTGGTATAAAAAATAGGATTTTAATACCTACCGGTAAATCCTTTTCTCTTAGTCCGTAGAGGATGCTGGGGTAACCATAAGAACCATGGGGTATAGACGGGATCCGCAGGAGACATGGGCACTTTAAGACTTTGAATGGGTGTGAACTAGCTCCTCCCTCTATGCCCCTCCTCCAGACTCCAGTTATAGGAACTGTGCCCAGGGAGACAGACATTTCGAGGAAAGGAATTATTGTTAAACTAAGGTGAGATACATACCAGCTCACACCTCAAACACACCGTACAACATGGCATTCAACAGAACTCCAGCCAACGGCCTGAACAATGTCAGCAACAGGCTGACTATAATGTAACACAAACTGTGTATAACCAGAACTAATAACTGCAGATACAGTATGCACTGGGATGGGCGCCCAGCATCCACTACAGACTAAGAGAAAAGGATTTACCGGTAGGTATTAAAATCCTATTTCTCTGACGTCCTAGTGGATGCTGGGAACTCCGTAAGGACCATGGGGAATAGCGGCTCCGCAGGAGACTGGGCACAAAAGTAAAGCTTTAGGACTACCTGGTGTGCACTGGCTCCTCCCCCTATGACCCTCCCCCAAGCCTCAGATAGATTTTTGTGCCCGGCCGAGAAGGGTGCACACTAGGGGCTCTCCTGAGCTTCTTAGTGAAAGTTTAGTTTTAGGTTTTTTATTTTCAGTGAGACCTGCTGGCAACAGGCTCACTGCATCGAGGGACTAAGGGGAGAAGAAGCGAACCTGCCTGCTTGCAGCCAGCTTGGGCTTCTTGGCTACTGGACACCATTAGCTCCAGAGGGACCTAACACAGGCCCAGCCTCGGAGTCCGGTCCCAGAGCCGCGCCGCCGGCCCCCTTACAGAGCCAGAAGCAAGAAGAGGTCCAGAAAATCGGCGGCAGAAGACATCAGTCTTCAACAAGGTAGCGCACAGCACTGCAGCTGTGCGCCATTGCTCCTCATACACACCTCACACTGCGGTCACTGAGGGTGCAGGGCGCTGGGGGGGGGGCGCCCTGAGCAGCAATAAAAACACCTTGGCTGACAAACATACATCACATATAACCCCCAGGGCTATATGGATGTATTTTAACCCCTGCCAGAATCCATAAAAATGCGGGAGAAAAGTCAGCGAAAAAGGGGCGGGGCCTATCTCCTCAGCACACTGGCGCCATTTTCTCTCACAGCTCCGTTGGAGGGAAGCTCCCTGGCTCTCCCCTGCAGTTACTACACTACAGAAAGGGGTTAAAAAAGAGAGGGGGGCACTAATTAGGCGCAGTATTAATAAAACAGCAGCTATAAGGGGAAAAACACTTCTATAAGGTTATCCCTGTATATATATAGCGCTCTGGTGTGTGCTGGCATACTCTCCCTCTGTCTCCCCAAAGGGCTAGTGGGGTCCTGTCCTCTATCAGAGCATTCCCTGTGTGTGTGCTGTGTGTCGGTACGATTGTGTCGACATGTATGAGGAGGAAAATGGTGTGGAGGCGGAGCAATTGCCTGTAATGGAGATGTTACCCCCTAGGGAGTCGACACCTGAGTGGCTGAGCTTATGGAAGGAATTACGTGACAGTGTCAGCTCTTTACAAAAGATTGATGACATGAGACAGCCGGCTACTCAGCCTGTGCCTGTCCAGGTGTCTCAAAAGCCATCAGGGGCTCTAAAACGCCCGTTACCTCAGATGGCAGATACAGACGCCGACACGGATACTGACTCCAGTGTCGACGATTAAGAGACGAATGTGACTTCCAGTAGGGCCACACGTTACATGATTGAGGCTATGGAAAATGTTTTACATATTTCTGATAATACCAGTACCACTAAAAAGGGTATTATGTTGGGTGAGAAAAAAAAAAAAAACACCCCCTAGGGTGGATAAAGCGCTCACACGCTTGTCTAAACAGGTGGCACTACCGTCCCCGGATACGGCCGCCCTTAAGGAACCTGCTGACAGAAAGCTGGAAAATATCCTAAAATGTATATACACTCACACGGGTGTGATACTGCGACCAGCAATCGCCTCAGCCTGGATGTGCAGTGCTGGGGTGGCTTGGTCGGATTCCCTGACTGACAATATTGATACCCTAGATAGGGACAGTATAATACTGACTATAGAGCATTTAAAAGATGCATTTCTATATATGCGTGATGCACAGAGGGATATTTGCCGACTGGCATCAAGAGTAAGTGCGCTGTCCATTTCTGCCAGAAAAGGGTTATGGACGACAGTGGTCAGTTGATGCTGATTCCAAAAGGCATATGGAAGTATCGCCTTATAAAAGGGAGGAGTTATTTGGGGTAGGTCTAACAGACCTGGTGGCCACGGCAACGGCTGGGAAATCCACATTTTTACCCCAGGTAGCCTCTCAACATAAGAAGACGCCATATTATCAGGCGCAGTCCTTTCGGCCCCATAAGGGCAAGCGGGCAAAAGGCTCCTCATTTCTGCCCCGTGGCAGAGGGAGAGGAAAAAGGCTGCGGCAAACAGCCAGTTCCCAGGAACAGAAGCCCTCTCCCGTTTCTGCCAAGTCCTCAGCATGACGCTGGGGCTTTACAAGTGGACTCAGGCACGGTGGGGACCCGTCTCAAAAATTTCAGCGTGCAGTGGGCTCACTCACAGGTGGACCTCTGGATCCTTCAGGTGGTATCTCAGGGGTACAAATTGGAATTCGAGACGTCTCCCCTTCGCCGTTTCCTAAAGTCTGCTTTACCGACGTCTCCCTCCGACAGGGAGGCGGTATTGGAAGCCATTCACAAGCTGTATTCCCAGCAGGTGATAATCAAGGTACCCCTCCTACAACAGGGAAAGGGGTATTATTCCACGCTGTTTGTGGTACCGAAGCCGGACGGCTCGGTGAGACCTATTTTAAATCTGAAATCCTTGAACACTTACATACAAAGGTTCAAATTCAAGATGGAGTCACTCAGAGCGGTGATTGCGAACCTGGAAGAAGGGGATTATATGGTGTCTCTGGACATCAAGGATGCTTATCTCCATGTCCCAATTTACCCTTCTCACCAAGGGTACCTCAGGTTTGTGGTACAGAACTGTCACTATCAGTTTCAGACGCTGCCGTTTGGTTTGTCCACGGCACCCCGGGTCTTTACCAAAGTAATGGCCGAAATGATGATACTCCTTCGAAGGAAGGGAGTTTTAGTTATCCCTTACTTGGACGATCTCCTGATAAGGGCAAGATCCAGGGAACAGTTGGTAGTCGGGGTAGCACTATCTCAAGTAGTGTTGTGGCAGCACGGTTCGATTCTCAATATTCCAAAATCGCAGCTGATCCCGACGATACGTCTTCTATTCCTAGGGATGATCCTGGACACAGTCCAGAAAAAGGTGTTTCTCCCGGAGGAGAAAGCCAGGGAGTTATCCGAACTAGTCAGAAACCTCCTAAAACCAGGCCAAGTGTCAGTGCATCAGTGCACAAGGGTCCTGGGAAAAATGGTGGCTTCCTACGAAGCAATTCCATTCGGCAGATTCCACGCAAGAACTTTCCAGTGGGACCTGCTGGACAAATGGTCCGGATCGCATCTTCAGATGCATCAGCGGATAACCCTGTCACCAAAGACAAGGGTGTCTCTCCTGTGGTGGTTGCAGAGTGCTCATCTTCTAGAGGGCCGCAGATTCAGCATTCAGGACTGGGTCCTGGTGACCACGGATGCCAGCCTGCGAGGCTGGGGAGCAGTCACACAGGGAAGAAATTTCCAGGGCTTGTGGTCAAGCCTGGAGACATCACTTCACATAAATATCTTGGAGCTAAGGGCCATTTACAATGCCCTAAGCCAAGCAAGACCTCTGCTTCAAGGTCAGCCGGTGCTGATCCAGTCGGACAACATCACGGCAGTCGCCCACGTAAACAGACAGGGCGGCACAAGAAGCAGGAGGGCAATGGCAGAAGCTGCAAGGATTTTTCGCTGGGCGGAAAATCATGTGATAGCATTGTCAGCAGTGTTCATTCCGGGAGTGGACAACTGGGAAGCAGACTTCCTCAGCAGGCATGACCTCCACCCGGGAGAGTGGGGACTTCACCCAGAAGTCTTCCACATGATTGTAAACCGTTGGGAAAAACCATAGGTGGACATGATGGCGTCCCGCCTAAACAAATAAACAAAAAATTGGACAGGTATTGCGCCAGGTCAAGGGACCCTCAGGCAATAGCTGTGGACGCTCTGGTAACACCGTGGGTGTACCAGTCAGTGTATGTGTTCCCTCCTCTTCCTCTCATACCAAAAGTACTGAGAATTATAAGACGGAGGGGAGTAAGAACTATATTCGTGGCTCCGGATGGGCCAAGAAGGACTTGGTACCTGGAATTTCAAGAGATGCTCACGGAGGACCCGTGGCCTCTACCTCTAATAAGGGACCTGCTCCAGCAAGGACCCTGTCTATTCCAAGACTTACCGCGGCTGCGTTTGACGGCAGGGCGGTTGAACGCCGGATCCTGAAGGAAAAAGGCATTCCGGATGAAGTCATCCCTACCCTGATCAAAGCCAGGAAGGATGTAACCGCAAAGCATTATCACCGCATTTGGCGAAAATATGTTGCGTGGTGCGAGGCCAGTAAGGCCCCGATGGAGGAATTTCAACTAGGTCGATTCCTGCATTTCCTGCAAACAGGAGTGTCTATGGGCCTAAATTTGGGGTCCATTAAGGTTCAAATTTCGGCCCTGTCAATTTTCTTCCAGAAACAACTAGCTTCAGTTCCTGAAGTTCAGACGTTTGTAAAAGGGGTACTGCATATACAGCCTCCTTTTGTGCCTCCAGTGGCACCTTGGGATCTCAATGTAGTTTTGGGGTTCCTAAAGTCACATTAGTTTGAACCACTTGAATCTGTGGAGTTAAAATATCTCACATGGAAAGTGGTCATGCTGTTGGCCCTGGCCTCGGCCAGGCGCGTGTCAGAATTGGCGGCTTTATCCTGTAAAAGCCCTTATCTGATCTTCCATTCAGACAGGGCGGAATTGAGGACTCGTCCTCATTTTCTCCCTAAGGTGGTTTCAGCGTTTCATCTGAACCAACCTATTGTGGTACCTGCGGCTACTAGTGACTTGGAGGACTCCAAGTTGTTGGACGTAGTCAGGGCCCTGAAAATATATGTTTCCAGGACGGCTGGAGTCAGAAAATCTGACTCGCTGTTTATCCTGTATGCACCCAACAAGCTGGGTGCTCCTGCTTCTAAGCAGACTATTGCTCGTTGGATTTGTAATACAATTCAGCTTGCACATTCTGTGGCAGGCCTGCCACAGCCAAAATCTGTAAATGCCCATTCCACAAGGAAGGTGGGCTCATCTTGGGCGGCTGCCCGAGGGGTCTCGGCTTTACAACTTTGCCGAGCAGCTACTTGGTCAGGGGCAAACACGTTTGGTAAATTCTACAAATTTGATACCCTGGCTGAGGAGGACCTGGAGTTCTCTCATTCGGTGCTGCAGAGTCATCCGCACTCTCCCGCCCGTTTGGGAGCTTTGGTATAATCCCCATGGTCCTTACGGAGTTCCCAGCATCCACTAGGACGTCAGAGAAAATAAGAATTTACTTACCGATAATTCTATTTCTCGTAGTCCGTAGTGGATGCTGGGCGCCCATCCCAAGTGCGGATTGTCTGCAATACTTGTACATAGTTATTGTTAACTAAATCGGGTTATTGTTGTTGTGAGGCATCTATCCAGAGGCTCCTCTGTTATCATGCTGTTAACTGGGTTAAGATCACAAGTTGTACGGTGTGATTGGTGTGGCTGGTATGAGTCTTACCCGGGATTCATAAATCCTTCCTTATTGTGTACGCTCGTCCGGGCACAGTATCCTAACTGAGGCTTGGGGGAGGGTCATAGGGGGAGGAGCCAGTGCACACCAGGTAGTCCTAAAGCTTTACTTTTGTGCCCAGTCTCCTGCGGAGCCGCTATTCCCCATGGTCCTTACGGAGTTCCCAGCATCCACTACGGACTACGAGAAATAGAATTATCGGTAAGTAAATTCTTATTTTTCTCATACGTCCTAGAGGATGCTGGGGTAACCATAAGAACCATGGGGTTATACCAAAGCTCTAGAATGGGTGGGAGAGTGCGGATGACTCTGCAGCACCGATTGACCAAACATGAGGTCCTCCTCGGCCAGGATATCGAACTTGTAAAGTAGCTGTTCGGCATAGTTGTAAGGCTGAGATCCCCCGGGCAGCCGCCCAGGATGCGCCCACCTTCCTGGTAGAATGGGCCTTCACCGATTTCGGTAACGGCAATCCAGCCGTAGAATGAGCCTGCTGAATCGTAGAACAGCTCCAGCATGCAATAGTCTGCTTGGAAGCAGGAGTCCCAGTCTTGTTGGGATCATATAGGACAAACAGAGCCTCCATTTTCCTAATCCGTGCAGTCCTGGCGACATACATTTTTAAAGCTCTGACCACATCGAGAGACTTAGACTCCACTAAGGCGTCAGTAGCCACTGGCACCACAATAGGTCGACGAAACCACCTTCGGCAGAAATTGCTGACGAGTCCTCAACTCTGCGCTATCTTCATGGAAGATCAAATAAGGGCTCTTGTGAGACAAAAGCCGCTAACTCCGATACCCGCCTTGCAGATGCCAAGGCCAACAGCATGACCACTTTCCAAGTGACGAATTTCAATTCCACCTTTTGTAAAGGCTCAAACCAATGTGATTGAAGGAACTGCAACACCACATTAAGATCCCATGGTGCCACTGGGGGCACAAATGGAGATTGGATGTGCAACACGCCTTTCACGAAAGTCTGAACCTCTGGAAGGGAGGCCAATTGTTTTTGAAAGAAAACCGATAAGGCTGAAATTTGTACTTTAATTGAGCCCAACTTCACACCTGCCTGTAGAAAATGGAGAAAACGTCCCAACTGAAATTCTTCCGTAGGAGTTAATGTTTGGATGTTACTCCCTTTCTAGCCTGCAGAAGTGTGGGAATGACTTCACTGGGAATACCCTTTTGGGTTAGGATCTGGCGTTCAACCGCCAAGCCATCAAACGTAGCCGTGGTAAGTCTTGATACACGCACAACCCTTGTTGTAACAGATCTTCTCGTAGAGGAAGAGGCCAGGGATCTTCTATGAGTAATTCCTTTAGATCCGGATACCAAGCCCTCCTTGGTCAGTCTGGAACAATGAGGATCGCCCGAACCTTTGTTCTTCTTAAGATCTTTAGCACTTTTGGAATGAGCGGAAGCGGAGGGAATACATACACCGACTGAAACACCCATGGTGTCACTAGGGCATCCACTGCTATTGCTTGAGGATCTCTCGACCTGGAACAATATCTCTGAAGCTTCTTGTTGAGACGAGACGCCATCATGTCTACTTGAGGAATTCCCCAAAGACCTGTCATTTCTGTGAAGACCTCTTGATGAAGACCCCACTCTCCTGGATGGAGATCGTGTCTGCTGAGGAAGTCAGCTTCCCAGTTGTCCACTCCTGGAATGAAGACCACTGACAGAGCGCTTGTATGTCTTTCCGCCCAGCGGAGAACCCTCGTGGCCTCTGCCATTGCTGCTCTGCTTTTTGTTCCGCCTTGGCGGTTTATGTACGCTACTGCTGTTATATTGTCCGACTGGATCAGTACGGGCAGATTGCGAAGCAGATGTTCTGCTTGAAGAAGGCCGTTGTAAATGGCTCTTAACTCCAGTCACCACAGGAGTGAGATTCT
The DNA here is from genome assembly GCF_028390025.1 of Pseudophryne corroboree. Classification (NCBI taxonomy): domain Eukaryota; kingdom Metazoa; phylum Chordata; class Amphibia; order Anura; family Myobatrachidae; genus Pseudophryne; species Pseudophryne corroboree. The sequence continues at coordinate 250,125,209 of NC_086452.1, read as the reverse complement.
GGTCTTGGAAGACAGAATTATTTTCCGGTGCATGTGCAGGTGGGATCCGGACCACTTGTCCAACAGGTCCCACTGAAACACCCTGGCATGGAACCTGCCAAACTGAATGGCCTCGTAGGCCGCCACCATCTTCCCCAGTAAACGAGTGCATTGATGCACTGACACTCTTGCTGGTTTCAGCATTTGTCTGACCAGGTTCTGAATTTCCAGAGCCTTTTCCACTGGAAGAAACACTCTCTGTAATTCTGTGTCCAGAATCATTCCCAAAAACGACAGTCGCGTCGTCGGAATCAACTGTGATTTTGGCAAATTTAGGAGCCAACCGTGTTGTTGCAGAACTGCCATGGCGAGTGTAATGTTCTGCACCAGTTGGTCCCTGGCTCTCGCCTTTATCAGGAGATCGTCCAAGTACGGGATAATCGTGACTCCTTGTTTGCGAAGGAGAACCATCATTTCCGCCATCACTTTGGTGAAAATCCTTGGAGCCGTGGACAGACCAAACGGCAACGTCTGAAATTGGTAATGACAATCCTGAATTGCAAACCTCAGGTAAGCCTGATGCGGAGGATAAATGGGAACATGTAAGTAGGCATCTTTTATGTCCACCGACACCATAAAATCCCCTTCCTCCAGACTGGAGATCACTGCTCGGAGAGACTCCATCTTGAATTTGAATCTTCTTAGGTAGAAATTGAGGGATTTTAGGTTCAGGATTGGTCTGACCGAGCCGCCCGGCTTCGGGACCACGAACAGGCTCAAATAAAAGCCTTCTCCCTGTTGTGACGGGGGAACCTTGATAATGACCTGATTTTGACAAAACTTTTGTATTGCGCCGCATACTACCTCCCTGTCTGGAAGAGAATCTGGTAAGGCCGATTTTAAAAATCGGCGAGGGGGAATGTCTTGAAACTCCAGTTTGTACCCTTGGGACACTATTTCTAAAACCCATGGGTCCAGGACCGAACGAACCCAGAACTTACTGAAGAGTTTGAGATGTGCCCCCACCGGTGCGGACTCCCGCAGAGGAGCCCCAGCATCATGCGGTGGATTTGGCAGAAGCCGGGGGGGGGGGGGACTTCTGCTCCTGGGAGACTGCCGAGGTCGGTGATCTTTTACCCCTTCCCCTTCCTCTAGTTGCAAGGAAGGAAGAACATCGACCCTTCCTGTATTTATTGGGCCGAAAGGACTGCATCTGATAGTGGTGTGTTTTCTTTTGTTGTGAAGGAACGTAAGGCAAAAATGATGACTTACCCGCGGTAGCTGTAGATACCAAATCAGCGAGACCTTCACCAAACAAGACACCACCCTTATATGGCAGAGATTCCATATTTTTCCTGGAGTCAGCATCAGCATTCCATTGATGGATCCACAATGCTCGCCTAGCTGAGACTGCCATGGCATTGGCTTTTGATCTCAAAAGGCCAATATCTCTCGCCGTTTCTTTTAGGTAGGCCGCTGCGTCCCTGATATGACCCAGTGTCAAAAGGACGCTATCCCTATCTAGGGTATCTATCTCAGATGACAAGTTATCTGCCCACTTTTCGATAGCACTACTCACCCACGCAGACGCTATGGCTGGTTTGAGCAGCGTACCCGTGGTGGCATAAATGGATTTTAATGGATTTTCCTGCTTGCGATCCGCAGGGTCCTTAAGGGCTGCCGTATCAGGAGACGGGAGAGCCACCTTTTTAGACAAGCGGGATAGCCACCTGAATCCTCTTGGGAATCTGAAACTTTTTGTCAGGGCTTTCCCAAACCTTTTTAAAAAAAAGAGTGTTCAGCTCATGAGAGGGAGGAAACGTTACCACAGGTTTCTTTTCTTTATACATACAAACCCTTGTATCAGGAACAGCAGGGTCCTCAGAAATATGTAATACGTCTTTTACGGCCACAATCATGTACTGAATACTCTTTGCTAATTTAGGATCCAATCTGGAATCACTAAAGTCGACACTGGAGTCAGTGTCTGTGTCGGTATCTGTGTCTGCCAACTGGGCAAACGGACGTTTTTGTGACCCCGAAGGGGTCTGTACCTGTAATAATACATACTCCACAGATTTCTTCCATGCCTGGTTCTGAGAATCAGACTTATCTAATCTCTTATTAATACGAGCCACATTAGCATTCAAGGCATTAAACACATTTACCCAATCAGGAGTCGGCGGTGCCGACAGGGTCACTCCCACAGCCGTTTGTGTCCCTAATACAGCCTCCTCCTGGGAAGAGCACTCAGCCTCAGACATGCCGACACACGTGTCCCAAACACCCACAGACGCACGGACATATAGGGGACAGACCCACAGCAAAGCCTGTCAGAGAGACACAGAGGGAGTTTTGCCAGCTCACAACCCAGCGCCTAATCACCGGTTCTGGAACACTAAAGAATGCCCCAGACCTGCAGCGCTTTTATAACAAATATATATTGCACCAATATTCCTGTGCTCCCCTCCCCCCCCCCTGTTTTGCACCCTGATACTTAGTCAGAAGTGTGAGGAAGGACCAGCGTCTCTGCAGCCTTGTGGAGAGGAAAATGTCCCCTCTTGCCAGTCCATTTTAGAGGTTTATCTGCTGCCCAGGGCGCCCTCCCACGCGCCCAGTACCCTGTAGTGCTGCTGTGTGTGGGAGAATGGCGCGCAGCGTGCGATCGCTCTGCGGTACCTCAGAAAGCCATCACTGAAGTCTTCTGATCTTCTTCTACTCACCTGTCTTCTGACTTCTGGCTCTGTAAGGGGGGTGACGGCCGGCTCTGGGAGCGCGCATCTAGGCGTACCTAGCGATCAAACCCTTAGGTGCTAATGTTGTCCTGTAGCCAGAAGCAGAACCTTTGAACTCACTGGAAGTAGGTCTAACTTCTCTCCCCTTAGTCCCACGAAGCAGGGAGACTGTTGCCAGCAGTCTTCCTGAAAATAAAAAACCTAACAAAAGTCTTTTCCCAAGAAACTCTGTAGAGTTTGAAAGTGACCCATTAATGATTAACTCATAATTGGTCCCAACATTTTTTGGTCCAGTGCTAGTATGTATTACTTCCAAAACAGCCCACAAGAGCACCTAGGGGGTCATTCTGACCTGATCGCACGCTGCCGTTCATTGCAGCAATCAGGTCAGAAGTGCTCATGAGCCGGTGCCGCAGTGCTGATTGAAAGGTAGAGGCATTCGCTGGGTGGGAGGGGTGGCACGGCGGCGTTTGTCCGCCAGTTTGTGGGCGCGGTCGAGCCAATGCAAGCGTGGCTTGCCCGTGCCGGGGGGGGGGGGTGCAGCGGCTGCGTGATGTCACACGCAGCCGCTGCGACCATCACAACGACGAGTAACTCTCAGCAAGCATGCAGGAGCTGTGCTGGCTGGGAGTTACTCTTCAAGTACAAAAGCATCGCCGCTGTGCAATGCTTTTGTACTTGTGCGGTGGGGCCGGGCCTGACATGCGGGGCGAACTAGCCCTGTGCTGGGCATCCCCCCACATGTCAGTGTGGATGTGCACAGCGTCTATTCCTGGCAGAGACGGACGGGGGCATGGCCAGCAGCTCTCTGAGCGCTGTTCATGCCCCCATAATGACGAAAATGGGGGCGTGGCTTGCGATCGCTGCACTTGCCGCGAGGCTACCCCCCCTTTCCGATAGGCCACACCCCTTAATTTTGGGCGCGCACCTTCGGCGCGCGGTAGTGTCACTCCCTGCTGCATGGCAAAGTTGGGAAGTATGCAAATGCATCCAGTTCTTCCTCAAAAATCCTTTGGAAGGTCTCAACATGTGGTCCCTTAAATAGCTTGAGTAGAATTTTGATTAGGTTTCAGAGTGGTATGCTTATACCTTAAAGGTTCGTAGTCTATGCTGTGTTCTAGTTTGTGTGAAATTCTTTAGGGTAAGCTTTCTTATGAATTTATGTAAATCGATATACAGTAGGTATTAAAATTGTTGAGCCATCAGAAAACAAAGGTTTCACTTTCTCACTTTCACTCAAAAAATTCCATATTTCAGAATAATCCTTTTTTTGCAGTCCTGCGTTAGCATAGTCGCCACCCACCGGCAAATGTATATTAGCTGTGCAAGTGTGCGATCGCATGTGCAGCCGAGCAGTACAAAAAGATCTTGTGCAGTTTCTGAGTAGCCCAGGGCTTACTCAGACGCTGCGATCACTTCAGCCTGTCTGGGACCGGAATTGACGTCAGACACCCGCCCTGCAAACGCTTGGGAACGCCTGCGTTTTTCAAAACACTCCCAGAAAACGGTCAGTTGACACCCACAAACGCCTTCTTCCTGTCAATCACCTTGTGATTGCCCGTGCGAATGGATTCTTTGCACAAACCCATCGCTGAGTGGCGATCTGCTTTGTACCCGTGTGACGCGCCTGCGCATTATGGTGCATATGCATGCGCAGTTCTGACCTGATCACCGCGTTGCAAAAAACGCTAGCGAGCGATGAAGTCTGGATTACCCCCTAGGCTCACAGAACATATTAGAAATAGTAAGAAAAAGGTAGAAACACATAGCGTCTCTAATCATTTTGTCACAGTATATGATGGAAATAACTTGCATCTTAATTTTATGGGTATTTAAAAGCCCAACACTGGGGAGAGGGTGACTATATAGCACACATCTCTAAGGAAGAGGCAAAATGGATTTTTAAAAAGTTTGCATTCCCCTGGGCCTCAACCTGGATTTCAGCTAGGATTTCTTCCAATCTAATGAACTACATGATAGGAACTGAATTGGAACAATCATCACTAAGCATCTTTTTCTGGCAAAGGTATAAGAAATCAGCTTACACCCCGACAACACCCCCCTTCCCCATTTACTAATATGAGAATATGAACTTCCGATGCTGCCACACCATGCACAGTCATCGGGTCACATCGCGCAGTACATTGAGGATCCAGTACTCAGGGTTTAAAAGGCAGTGGCGTGGCACCGGTGATTAACCTGGATGGCAGACTGCCAGGCTGTAATGCATTCCTGACTGGGCACCGCAGGGGGGACAGTAATTGTCTCGCTTGGCGATCACTGCAGCTAGCCTGTGTGAGGGGGGTGCTGGACATTAGGAGGTGCCTGTGCACACCAGGCACCCCCCGTGCGCACGCCTATAACTATGGGCCTGTCTTATTGCTGGTTAGGTGGTAGATTTTCACAGAGTGTAAGAAAAGAACAATTACCTTTGTTACATTCTCTAATAGTTATTTTTAACTTATTCAACTACTGTTTGTCACGCTCGGTGTGGATTGTGGTTCCGTGTTGAGTGCAGGAGAATTAGGGAGAATGGTTTCTTTGTACAGAAGATGGGCAGGATGAATTAAGTTTCTTGTCATGGATTTATTAATAGATTGTGTCCATCAGGGCCGGCTCCAGGCCTACCAGCACCCTGAGCAAGAAAATGTAAAAGCCCCCCCCCCCCCCCCCCCCCCCGCCCATGCGCACGCTCCTGGAAAAGTGGGCATGGCATCCTGTGAAACGTGGGCATGGCCTCTGGAAAAGTGGGCGTGGCCTCGTAACTTCATATCATCACACTATAAATAAATATATTTTCACACTCCCTCTACGCACATAATTAGCAGCCTTACACATAACAGCCACAGTAGTGTTCCTTACACACAATGTCTCCAGTATAGTGCCAGATACACATAATGTCTCCAGTTTAGTGCCAGATACACATAATGTCTCCAGTATAGTGCCAGACACACATAATGTGCAGTGCCAGATACACATGATATGCCCTTCAGCATGCCAGATAGACATGATATGCCCCCCAGCAGTACCAGATAGACATGACATGCCCCGCAGCAGTGCCAGCTACACATGACATGCCCCGCAGCAGTGCCAGCTACACACAACATGCCCCGCAGCAGTGCCAGCTACACATGACATGCCCCCCAGCAGTGCCAGCTACACATGACATGCCCCGAAGCAGTGCCAGCTACACACATTATGCCCCCCAGCAGTGCCAGCTACACATGATAGTGTTCACTTTTTAGGGCAGGGTGCTGATCACAGGGAGGGTACATTTTTTAAGTTAGGAGGGCACAATGATGTACATACTATAATGCTTGTTGTTCCTCTACCTACATGCCAAAGCATGGACAGTGCGCGCGGAAGGCGCGCTGCAAAAATTTAGGGGCGTTGCTTCGTAAGGAAGGTGCGTGGCCACATAATAGTGGCAATTCGCATTACACCACACAGTAGGGCAGCTAATACACATTGCACCAGGTAGAACCTCCTATACACTTTGCGCCAGGCACAGCACGTTAGACACTTTGCGCCAGGCACAGCACTGAGACACTTTGTGCCAGGTAGAGAGCACTGAGACACATTGCCTAGCCACAGACGCTACACGTGACATGCCCCCCAGCAGTGCCAGCTCCACGTGACATGCCCCCCAGCAGTGCCAGCTCCACGTGACATGCCCCCCAACAGTGCCAGCTCCACGTGACATGCCCCCCAGCAGTGCCAGATACATAAATGGCCACACAGTGCCAGATATGTCCCCACAGTTCCAGATACATAAATGCCCCCACAGTGCCAGATACATAAATGCCTCCACAGGGCAGATATGCCCCCACAGTGCAGATACATAAATGCCCCCACAGTGCCGATATGCCCCCACAGTGCAGATATGCCTCCATAGTTCCAGATACATAAATGCCCCCACAGTGCAGATATGTCTTCATAGTGCCAGATACATAAATGCCCCCAGTGTCAGATACATAAATGTCCCCACAGTGCCAGATACATATATGCCCCACAGTGTCAGATACATAAATGCCCCCATGGTGTCAGATATATAAATACCCCCACAGTGCCAGATACATAAATGCCCCCACAGTGCCAGATACATAAATGCCCCCAGTGCCGATATGCCCCCACAGTGCCAGATACATAAATTCCCCCACAGCTCCAGATACATAAATGCCCCCACAGTGCAGATATGGCTCCATAGTGCCAGATACATAAATTCCCCCAGTGTCAGATACATAAATGCCCCCACAGTGCCAGATACATATATGCCCCAGTGTCAGATATATAAATGCCCCCACAGTGCCAGATACATAAATGCCCACACAGTGCCAGATATGTCCCCACAGTGCCAGATACAGATATGCCCCTGATGCCAGATACACTTGCCCCCCAATGCCAGATACACATGTCCCATGCCCCCAGTGCCAGATATCGCCCCCCACCCCCACCCCTGCCCCCGTGCTGCTCACCACGCTTCTGCTGCTGAGTGACGACGAGTCTGTCTGCTGCTGCTCTTTAGCTGAGGGTGGGGAGGAGAGCGCAGCGTGCGCCTCTCCTAGCCCTCAATTTGTGGCAGCCGCAGCGGTGTAAAGCTTCAACTAGGCGCCGGTCCGCAAGCCAATCAAAGCTCGCGGTCCAGCAGCCAATCAGCCTCAGCTGCTGGACAGCGAGCTCTGGTTGGCTCACGGGCCGGGCCGGCGCCGGTTAGCGGGGCGTGGGAGGGGGTGTACACAGGGGCCGGGCTTTGAGACAGATGGACTCTGCAGTGCTGGGACGGCTCCAGGCTCCAATATGGCGGCCAGAGCTAGCGGCGCCCATAAAGTGCGGCGCCCTGTTCGGCCGCTCTATTGGAACATGCCTGGAGCTGGCCCTAGTGTCCATATAGAGAACACTGGTACTCGCTAGAATAAGAGGCTACGAAGAGACGTTCTGGCCTGTATAAGGGGATCAGTATGAAATGCCAGTGGACGGATTCCGGCTGTCATGATCCCGACAGCGGCATCCCGTCTGCCATAATGCCGGCAGCGGGGCAAGCGCTAGAAAGCCCCTGGCGGACTCGCTGCACTCGCTACGTGGTTCTATTCTCCCTTTATGGGTGTCGTGGACACCCACAGAGTTAGAATAGGCTATGGCGCCAGTATTCCGGCGGCAGCATTTCACCGCTAGTCAGGATCCTGGTGTTGGCATTGTGACCTCCAGGATCCCAACTAATTGTATTGTAACCGCTTCCCTGATCAACTGGTGCCTATTTGACCATGATCCGACGCCGGTAGGGAACCCTGGTGGATCGGTTTACTGTGGTGACCTAGTAATGTGGCAGGTTAGGCTGTGGGTACCCATGCTGGTAGATACAGACTGTCAGCTATGGAGGTGAACTGTGGCAAAAGATCTGGCCTTTGGCTCACTGTTAGACACTGATACAGATCACTGGAAACTGCACAGGAGCTGCTGCAGAGCACAGAAAACTAGTGACACAGCTTAGCTGTATGAGATGTTGCACTGGTAATCTCTGGCATCCCAGTTTCTACATTTATACCTGCAGCCACTATCCCATTGGCTGCTAGGGCCAGCAGACCCTTCCTGGTACCGGATTAGCTGCTGCAGGCACATAACCAAAATACAAGATGGCGGTGCCTGTCACCTGGCGCCTCCGATCAGCACATAGCCTGCCTCTCCCCTGAGACCAAGAAGTGAGCTCCACGGACCCCCGCAGACCTGACCGCAGACCTCGCCTGCTGCCAGCAGCCCACACCTCTGCCAGATGGACCCTGCAAGAGCACATGGACGTGTAAGTCCCAGACCCCCTGACATTCTCCGGCTGGACTGTGACATAGTTGTCCTAACCTTATCTGAAGCACCTTTTTTGGAACTTACAAATTTGCTTTGACAGAGTGTTAGTTTTTAGGCCTTTTATGATATTCCCCAGTGTTCAACAAATTGTATGTTTACTGCTCTTGTTGTGCGGCCAACAAATCATTGGCCACAGCCACACTGAATACAGTATGCCACAAATGTAGAATGACATTTTGTGAAGCCTTCAATGGGATATTATTGCTTGGTAAAATTTTATGTGATCACAGTACTTTCAAAACAGATTGTTTACATGTCATAGTAACATAGTAACATACTGTAGTTAATGAGGTTGAAAAAAGGCAAAATGCCCACCGGGTTCAACCTATAATCTGTCTTAAACCAAGTTCATTGTAATGTCCTAATTGAAGTAATGTTTTATGTTTAGTTACCAACTGTAAATCATGTTCCTCCCAGATAAAAAATGTCCATATTTTAAATACTATAACCTTGGATATCATTTTCAGTCAGAAATGTATCCAATCCGTTTTTAAATGCAGATATAGAGTCTGCCATTACCACCTTCACTGGCAGGGAATTCCAGATCCTTATTGCCCTAACAGTGAAGAACCCTTTCCTACGTTGAGTATGGGATTTTCTCTCCTCTAGCCTCAGCGAGTGACCTCGCTTCTTATACAAAGTTCTTTTAATAAACAATTCCTCTGATAACTCTTTGTAATTTCCCTTTATATATTTGAAGATATTGATAATGTCTCCTCTTAGACGCCTCTTTTCTAGTGTATACAGTTTGAACCTAGTGAGCCTTTCCTCATACTCCAGTCCCTCTAGCCCTTTAATCAATTTAGTAGCACGCCTTTGAATCCTTTCGAGTTCACAGATATCTTTTTTATAATGTGGTGCCCAAAAACGTCATACATCTACTTCTTCCCCATCTATGGAATCCCTCCGCTTTACATGATAACCACTTAAGTGTCTAGAATTTTTAAATTGTTTTATTGAGAACAACTTGGGCCTAATTTTATTTAAACATTTTTAGCTTTCTTAAATAAAGTTAGACCTCTTTTTGATAGAACTCATCCATTTGAATGAGCATTCAATTCTTTTTAATAATGAGTTATAAAATCCAACTTCCTTTGTTTTGAATTTTCCTTAATGTTTCTTTTATAAATCTTCTCTATCATGATACATAAGGCTGAAGGGTATATTTACTAAAGGTCGATATTGTATGGTCTATTGATTTCCCATTGATTTTGCAAATCAGAAATTTACTGAAGTAAAAAAACACATACCAAAAACCTGACTATCAACCAAGATCGAACATCAGGCCAACAAAGATAATATTATAGACAACAATAGAAAAAAATATTTACTAAAAGTTGGTATTAGAACTGACCTGAAACCATTCCAAAAATGATGGCTGACCTGGCCAAGCAATAGACCTAAATGCAAGATCTTTACAAATGATCTTTTACTGTATGTATGCACTTCATTATGATTCTGTTAGGAGATGCATAGTATAAATATTTAGATTTTACTATGTAATACTTATACAGAGATGATCCATTGCTGTTTATAATCATTCTGAATTGCACATTTTATGCGCATACACAAGTCTTACAGCTATGCATGTTTTTTATACACAGCACATCTTTCTAGGGGCACTGGACAGCAGGGCTTCCTTGGTTGCCTAATACCAGGCACACGTCATTCTCCTGGGCTGGCTGTAAACGGCTTCCTGGAAGTCCAGCCCCAGCCACCAGCAGAGTCCAGCGGGTTCTGGCCACGATTCCAAGGGGCGCCTCTTCTTTATAAGGTAATACACTGACACTGTAAACTGTTTATTGCACATCTATACTGTATGTCATGATGAAAAGTTCCTGAATGACCTTGAAATACTGACAGTTGATAATATTATGATCAATACATGATGCTGATTTACACAGCAAGAAGTGCCGCCTTTTACTTTCAAATGAGGGTCTTAAGTACCAATTAGAATGGCTGTACACTGTATGGATTGAAGGAGGGCACCCTACATCCTACCATTTCATCCTGAGTGCCAAACTGAACTAAATATATATATATATATATATATATACACACAATATATATATATATATATATATATATATATATATACACACAGTATATATATATATATATATATATATATACAATACTATGCTATATATATATATATATATATATATATATATATATATATAGCATAGTATGTGTATATATATATATCTATATAAATGAACAATAAAAGTATAGCGCCACATGCGAGTGTGAGAAAACAATATAAAAATATAAATGGTCACTATTGACAACTACAAACATTCCCTTATTACTATAGGGTGTCAGCTAGCTCCTAGGTATTCAGCATGGATAAAGTGCTGTTTAAATGCAGATGAGTGTGGGGGAATAGGGGTATCAGCGACCAACAGTGTTTGAGTAAAAATATATATATATGTATTTAAAAGAAAACAAATAAGATTGATCTCAGGTATAATAAAGTGAGAGGGATAATGACTTTTTTTTAAAAAAAGTTAAACAAAGTTTATTCGAAAAAATACATATAGGGATTCACTTAAAAATTGTACCAGAAAACACATGTTAAAAAATCATTAAAAATAAATAAAAAGATTTTTAAGAAGCTAAAACACAAAATTTTGTATGAGAGATCTAGCTTATCTTAACGTGGAGAGTCAGTGATGTACATCAAACGCGTTTCGTCTGTCTGACTTCATTAAGGGGTGAAAGACAAATAAGCAGGACTAATATGTCCTAGTGTTATTAAGGGTAAAAGCTATGACATAATTTCCTGTCATAAAGTAATATACTAAAAAACAATTATTTTTTAACTAGAAATCCATTGGAGCTGTTTCAATATATAGTAGAAAGGCGATGCTTTATAATTAATTCAAAAATGAGCAGTAGGAACATGGAATACAACAAAAGAAAATCCAGTTAATTAACTAGTGGCACTTCCGCCACACTTCCTGTGTCCTTAGCGGTACACTGCACATGCGCGACCGCCCCACTTCCGGTAGAACAGGTGGCACGGCTTCCATACACACTGCAGTCTGCCCTACTTCTGGCCGCGCGGCTCAGTATTTCTGCCCCACTTTCGGTACGGCGCGCTGCCCCGTCACAAAGTCGGGTTAATCTTGTAACAGGAAGAACACCCACATCAATCACTAGTGGCGGCGGCCATGTTTATGAAGACCCAAGTTGCACACCTCATATATACCATTTCTGAGTGCAGGATCCGCTCATGAAAACAGATGTGGAAAAGGGGAAATATTTTTAGTATACAGATGGGTCCATGTTTATCTTGACCTTTAATAGGATTAACTGAGACTGGGCAGTCGGACTTAATCCCCTGCTGTAATGACTTAATCCCCTGCTGTATTGTTCTCTGTATTGTATTGCAGCTGAGAACAACAGATGAAGGGTTTATGTAAATAAACCATGGTGTGCCTAGGTGCAGCAAAGAAGCCAAGATAACCGTGGATTTATCTGTAGGTCTCTGATGTTTAACGCAGCGCTAGGCAATAAAAAATAAATAATGCAGATGAGAAATGATAAACTGAGAATAATAATAATAATAATAAAAAAGAGTGAATATTAAAATAAAGATAATACTAATAATGATGTAAATAAAAATAATAAATGTACAGAATAAATAAAAATAAAAGTAAAAATATAAATATGAATAAAAATGAAAATAAAAATACGAAAGGAACAGTGACATCATATTCCAGTATTGATATATGTAGATATGGCTGTCTTATATTAAAACATAGTTTGAAATAATATTATATATGAACTGGTGGCAAGACTGTGAGGAATTACAGTGGGAGAATAATATTACAGAGCATTCAGCTACTGTAAGCATTATGTGTATAAAGTAGTATATGAGGAGTAGTGACATCAAATTCCAGTATTGGTATATAGATATAGCTATGATTAACTGGTGACAGGACTGTGAGAAATTACAGTGAGAGAATAAGAATACAGAGCATTCAATTGAATCAATTATTCTGTGAAGTATTATGTGAAAATAGGGGTGCTGAGGTCATAATAATTGCCAAAATGCTAAGGTCATAATAATGTGGAAATTAGAGTGATGTATATACATGTGTAGTGATGGTTGAAGTGATATATATATATATATATATATATATATATGTGTCTGTGGATACCATTTTGCCACAGTTGTGCTTAGGCCTTATTGGTACAGTATTTAATCTTCTCGGGTGGTCCCCCGCCTGGTACTGATTAGCTTCCAAGATCGAACAGAATGGGGCATGAGACCAGTGTGGTATGACTGTAAATTGCGGCACATAACTCAAGGATCAGCCCGGTATCATTCTAGTCATTACATCTTATTGTGCACAGTGACAAATAAAAGTACAATATAGAAGCGTGAGAGGAAGAAGAAGGGGTATGTGACAGGAGTGACAAGGAGGACATCTCTTCTGGATTGGAGTTATGTTCAAGATTGAACTGTCTATATATAAGGTGAGTGTCTATTTTGTTCTTGATATTTCGAACATGCTCCTGGATCCTCAGTTTTAATGGCCTCTTGGTCTTCCCTACATATTTTTTGGCACACGTGCATTCTAGTAGATACACAACTGATGTTGTGCTGCAGTTGTCAGATCTGTGGTTATGTCTGTCCCCGGAGGGGGCACTAGTAGGTCAGTGGTGGGGCGATGGAGAAACCGAGGAGACTGTAAGAGATTCTTGCGCATGTGCACAATGATGTTTATTAAATGCTCACGAGTATAAACAGTAATTAAAGCAGATGATAACTTGAGATGGATGGTACAAGAAATGCTGACAACGATGAATAAACAGTCACAGGTATTTAGCTGGTCTGGAAACCAGTGCAGTAATTAGGCAATGAAATACAGGCAATTAACTAGTCTGGAAACTAGTATAGCAATCAGATGGTGATCACTCCCACAGTTGGTTTGGAAACCAGCAACGATACGTCACACAGTCAGTTTGTTATGCAAAGTCCACAACCAAGCAAGGTTAAGCAGGAGACAACTTGAAACATATATGGAGTGGTTGTATTAAGTGGCATAGCACAGTGGCATAGCACAATGCTGAATGCAAGTTAACCATACACAGGTGAGGATAATGAATAGCACCTGAATAAAGTCTCTTACTGCAAAAGGTGGAAGCTGACTGTGGCCGGAGTTGAAGCTGAAGTAATAGCTGGGACATGTAGTTCCACAAGGATACTGGAGCCGAGAGATCACTGAAGATGCCAGAAATAGGAAATTGCTGGAAAGAGGAGATTGAAGACTGGAGTTTGGAACTGGAAACTGGAGATTGGAAACTGGAACCAGGAGACGCTATGCAGCAATGTGACGTGTTGTCCAAGGTGATGAGACTGAGCCGATGCTCTGGACTTATACCCCCTGGTCGGCAGTCATTATTATTATTATTATTATCCTTTATATGGCGCCACAAGGGTACCGCAGCACCCAATTACAGAGTACATATGCACATAATCAAAACAGGAAAACAGTGACTTACAGTTGAAGACAATATAGGACAAGTACAGGGTAACTAAGCATAACTACACCAGTAAATGACAGAGATAAGTTCCAGGTGGCCAAAAAACTACGTGATTTGGGCAGTTGAGGATTATTAAAGTAAGAAAAGGATAAGCCCATGAGGGAAGAGGGCCCTACTCGTGAGAGCTTACATTCTAAGGGGAGGGGTAGACAGACAGGGGTGACACGGATGGGGTACTTGGATACTTGGATCATTTGAGCAAACACAGTGCAGGATTGGGTGCTCTCCAGTCAGCTGACCGCAAGTGTCATGGCGGCGCCCATGCTGTACAGATGATCGGTACAAGGAGGGCACCCACAGAATGGACTTCAGGGGTCCACCACAATAGTGGGTACTGTGGTCCGCAGACAGGATGTTAATACAGCCGCAAACTGGGGCCGTGACCTCCTGAGGCCTGCACACCAGCGCGCCGGTAAGTGAGACATCACTGAATGCTGATTCCTGACAGTACCCCCCCTTTTATGGGTGGGCACCGAACGCCCACGAGGCTTGGAAGGAAACAGTCTATTAAAAGTTTGAACTAACCGTGGAGCATGTACATCAGTGGCCTTAACCCAACTCCTCTCCTCAGGACCATACCCGGACCAGTCAATCAGGTACTGTAGATGACCATACCGACAACGTGAGTCCAGGATCCTCTCAACCTCATACTCAACATCCCGATGAGTTTGGATTCTTGGAGCTGCTGGAAGAGCTTTCTGAAAACGGTTAAGAAACAAGGGTCTAAGGAGAGAAATATGAAATGAGTTTGGGATTTTCAAATAAGGAGGCAATTTAAGTTTATAAACTACTGATTAACCACTCATTCAACTGGAAACGGACCAATAAACCGCGGAGCAAACTTCATGGAGGGAACTCTAAGGCAGAGATTACGAGTAGATAACCAGACTTTATCACCTGTCTTTAGACTGGGAACTGCTCGTCTTTTCCAATCAGCAAAGACCTTGTACTGTCGAGATGCTTTCTTGAGAGAAAGATGAATCTTTGCCCAAACCTGAGAAAACTGCTGAAGAGCTGAAGTGGCTGCAGGCATATCGACAACTGGAAGATCTTGGAAATATGGAACTCCGGGATGTTGACCGTAAACTGCAAAGAAAGGAGTAGTATTGGTGGCTGTATGGTAGCGGAAGTTATGAGCAAACTCTGCCAAGGCAATAAATCTACCCAGTCGTCCTGTGATGAGGAAATATAAAGTCTCAAAAAGGTTTCAAGCTCTTGGTTTAGCCTTTCGGTCTGGCCATTCGTTTGAGGGTGATATGCTGTAGAGAATTTGAGTTTAACTTGTAATGCAGAGCATAAGGTCTTCCAAAATTTTGCCACAAATTAAACACCATGGTCAGATTTAATTTCTGTTGGGAGTCCATGTAACCTGAAGATTTCACGTAGGAATATTTGTGCGAGCTTTGGAGCAGAAGGCGACCCCATGAGTGGACCAAAATGGGCAGATTCGGGCGGAGCTCAGGAGAAACAAACATCTTGCCAGGAGGTGGAACAGGAGACACTTCTGTGGAAGCAAACACTACAGGATCGAGAACTGGATGAGATTATTGTTCAGAAGATTCCTCCATGGAACTCATGGAGCGTGACAAGGCATCTGCCTTAACATTCTGAGAACCAGGGCTTAACTGTAACTTGAAATTAAAACGAGAAAAGAATAAAGCCCACCTTGATTGACGAGGATTTAAACACTGCGCTGTTTTCAAATAAAGAAGGTTCTTATGGTCGGTGAAGATGGTAATAGGAAACTTTGCACCCTCCAGAAGATACCTCCACTCTTCCAGGGCCAGCTTGATTGCCAGGAGCTCCTGGTCACCGATGGCGTAGTTTATCTCAGCAGGTAGAAATCTATGGGAGAAAAACCCACAAGGGTGAGTCTTACCATCGCCGCTGGTTTGGGACAACACCGCGCCAACGCCAACTGTTGAGGCGTCCACTTCTAACTAGAAGGGTCTGTTGATATCTGGGTGCTGTAACACAGGAGCTGAAATGAAAGCTTGTTTAATCTTTTGAAAAGCAGCCAGAGCTTCTTCTGACCACTGAGAAGGATTTGCGCCTTTCCGTGTAAGGCAAGTAATCGGGGCTATCAGTGTAGAGAATCTTCTAATTTTCTAAAATAGTTGGCGAAGCCAATAAAACGTTGAACAGACTTGAGCAATTTAGAAAGAGACCCGTTCTCTATTGCTTCCAATTTAACAGGGTCCATTCGAAGATCTGAACCAGAGATTATATACCCGAGGAAGGGCATCGAAGGAGCTTCAAAGGTACACTTAGACAACTTCCCATAAAGATGATTCTGTAGTAGGCATTGAATGACCTCTACTACCTGTTGATGATGAGAGACTAAATCTTGAGAGAAAACAGAATGTCATCAAGATAAACTACCATGTATTTATACAGAACATCTCGGAATACTTTGTTGACAAAGTTCTGAAACACAGCTGGGGCATTGCTTAATCCGAAGGGCATCACAAGATACTCATAGTGGCCGTCACGGGTGTTAAAAGCGGTCTTCCACTCATTGCCACTCCAGATTCTAATGAGATTATATGCCCCACGAAGATCCAATTTGGTAAAGATACTGGCTCCTTTAATTCTGTCAAACAGTTCCGTGATTAACGGTAAGGGGTAGCTGTTTTTGATGGTAATTTCATTTCATGCTCTATAATCAATGCAGGGACGTAATCCTCCGTCTTTCTTTTTCACGAAGAAAAACCCTGCCCCTGTTGGAGATGAAGAAGGTTGAATGAATCCTTTTTGTAGATTCTCTTTTATATATTCACTCATGGCTTGAGTTTCAGGAACGGAAAGAGGATATGTTTGTCCTCTAGAAGGCATTCTCCCCGGGATCAGATCGATGGGGCAATCCCACTACTGATGGGGAGGCAGTACATCAGCGGCCTTTTTACTGAAGACGTCAGTAAATTCTTTGTAGGCCTCAGGAATTTCACACTGGGGTTTCAACCCCGAAGATCTCACGGGACGAACTTGAGCTAAACAGGAATGGAAACAGGAGGAACTCCATGCTGTGAGTTGTAGTGTAGATCAGTCGATTTGACGGTTAGGAAGTTGAAGCCAAGGCATACCCAACACGATCTCGTAGGTGGCTTTAGAAATTACCAAAAGTTCAATGAGTTCAGAATGAATAAAGCCCACCCCTAGGACCACGGGCTTAGTTTGCTGACTAATAGACCCCTCAGCAATACGGCTACTGTCCACAGCAGTGAGATAGACTGGGTGAGACAACCTTGAGACAGGAAGACGGATTTTATCAACTGCAGCCTGTGTAATAAAGTTCCCAGCAGCACCACAATCAATTAAAGCTGAGAAAGCATGTAATCCACTCTGTGTTTCCAAAGTTACCGGTAAGATAAGTTCTCAAGAAGAAGAAGCTTTGGATAAGGTTCCTAACTTGACTCCTCCCTTGCAAGTTAGGACCTGGCGTTTCCCGAACGCGATGGACAGGAACCAATCATGTGACCAGCAGCAGCACAGTAAAGACACAGTCTTTCCCGTAATCTTCTTGACCGTTCCTCAGGAGTTAAGCGGGACCTATTCACTTGCATAGGCTCATCTGAAGTAAAGGGAGAAGGTTGTACTTGAGGCATAACTCGTTGCTTGTGAGGATCACCATGAGAATGTTCAATTACTCTTTCACGTAAACGCAGATCCAACTTTACACACAAGGAAATTAAAGATTCTAATTGCTCTGGGAGATCTTGGGTAGCAAGTTCATCTTTTATACGATCAGAGAGACCGTGCCAGAATTCAGCAAGCAGCGCTTGATTATTCCATTCAACCTCTGACGCCAATGTCTGGATCTGGATGACATACTGTCCCACGGTGCGTGTTCCCTGGTGAATCTGGAGGATATCATAGGAAGCTGATGTGGAACGCCCAGGCTCATCAAAGATACGTTTGAATGGGCTCCCATAACGGGGAAAACCATTTCAAGGCAGGGCCAGTCAGAAGAGACACAATGTACGCAACTTTGGTTCTGGGCATCGGGAAGTTGTGCAGCAGCAATTCAAAGTGAACTTCACATTGGTTCAGGAATCCACAACAGGTTTTAGGATTGCCATCAAATTTACTTGGTGTAGGAAGATGGAGACGAGATCCTAAACCAGTAGCAGCGGGAGAGCCTGAAGCTGTGGCACTGGAAACTGGAGCTGGAGTCGCTGGTGCAGCTGGAACAATAGAACTTGGCAGAGATTTTGTAAGGTATCCAACCGAGAGGACATCTCTTGTAAAAACTGTATGATCTGCTGTTGTGCAGCCTCTGTACCATCGAGTCATGAGATTAAGTTCTGAAGAGCCCCTGCTCCCACACTCTGACCACTATCCGGGTCCATGGACCTTGGACAAACTGTCTGATCTGTGGTTATGTCTGTCCTCGGAGGGGGCACTAGTGGGTCACTGGTGGTGCGATGGAGAAACTGAGGAGGCTGTAAGAGATTCCTGTGCATGTGCGCAATTATGTTTATTAAATGCTCACGAGTATAAACAGTAATTAAAGCAGATGATAACTTGAGATGGATGGTACAAGAAATACTGAAAACGATGAATAAACAGTCACAGGTATTTAGCTGGTCTGGAAACTAGTGCAGTAATTAGGCAATGAGATACAGGCAATGAACTAGTCTGGAAACTAGTATAGCAATCAGATGGTGATCACTCCCATAGTTGGTTTGAAAACCAGCAACAATACTTCACACAGTCAGTTTGTTATGCAAAGTCCACAACCAAGCAAGGTTAAGCAGGAGACAACTTGAAACATACATGGAGTGGTTGTATTAAGTGCCAGATGCCATAGCACAATGCTGAATGCAAGTTAACCATACACAGGTGAGGATAATGAATAGGGGTGGTAGTCATGTGACCGCCGGTCGGCTGACCGACAGTCACATGACCTCCTCCGTGAGCCCGACGGCTCACTATCCCGATGGTCGGCATGCCGACCAACAGGGACTATTTCCACTCGTGGGTGTCCACGACACCCATAGAGTGGGAATAGAACCCGTGGCGACCGCAGGTCGCCACCGAGCCCGTAGCGTGGCAAGCGCAGCGTGGCGAGCGCAGCGAGCCCGCAAGGGGCTTGCTGCACTCGCCCCTCCCCGCCGGGATCCCGGCGTCGATATGCTGCCGGGATCCTGGCGTCGGTAAGGTGACCGGCGGTCACCCGTACTACACCCAATGAATAGCACCTGAAGAAAGTCTCTTACTGCAAAAGGTGGAAGCTGACTTTGGCCGGAGTTGAAGTTGAAGTAATAGCTGGGACTTGTAGTTCCACAAGGATACTGGAACCGGGAGATCACTTGAGATGCCATACATAGGATATCGCTGGAAACAGGAGATTGAAGACTGGAGATTGGAACTGGAAACTGGAGATTGGAAACTGGAAACTGGAGATTGGAAACTGGAACCAGGAGACGCTATGCAGCAATGCGACGCGTTGTCCAAGGTGATGAGACTGAGCCGATGCCCTGTACTTATACCCCCTGGTCAGCAGTCATTGGATACTTGGATCATGTGAGCAAACACAGCGCAGGATTGGGTGCTCTCCGGTCAGCTGACCGCAAGTGTCATGGCGGCGCCCATGCTGTACAG
The DNA here is from genome assembly GCF_028390025.1 of Pseudophryne corroboree. Lineage (NCBI taxonomy): Eukaryota > Metazoa > Chordata > Amphibia > Anura > Myobatrachidae > Pseudophryne > Pseudophryne corroboree. The sequence continues at coordinate 250,105,476 of NC_086452.1, read as the reverse complement.
ATGGCCGGTACACAGGAGTGCACCCGCAGAATGGACTTCAGGGGTTCACCAAAATGGGTACTGTGCTCCGCAGACAGGATGTTCATACAGCCGCAAACTGGGGCCGTGGCCTCCGGAGGCCTGCTAACCAGTGCGCCGGTGAGACATCACTGAATGGTGATTCCTGACAGCAGTTCATGAATTCCTTTATTTTAAATTCCTGAGTGTCAACTGTGTTGTTGAAGGTTTTTCTATTGGCATTAAGGTACTTACAAATATTGTAACCTCCACATTTAAAGGCTCCTACACACTTTGGAAGGGAATGGTTAATGTTTCCAGAAGGCAATTCACTCAGCATGCTTGGTGCAAGGATGTCTTTCAAGTTTTTTTGATTTACGGAAGATGATTTCAAGTTTGTCCGGGAGACTCTCTTTTAGTACTGGATCCAATAGAAGTATTCCCCAGTGGTCCCTGGGTGAAATCCTAATGGTATTCTCATGGCAGTTATAGGTGGTGATAAAGGCGGTGGATTACTTTTTGTCCTCCCTTTTCTTGTAATCCAAAAGATCATTTATCTCCATATTTCTTGTTCTTGTGATAACCTCTTGCAGAATCGTTTTCGGATATAATTTTTATTCAAATCTCTTCTTGTAGACTTTCAGTTGTTCCTCACATTCCTCTGTTTTGCTGCAATTTCTCTTAATCCTGTGGAACTGTGAATAAGGGATATTGTTCTCCATTTCTGTAAATGGCTGCTCTTATAATGGAGATAGCTATTCTTATCCACTTCTTTAATGTAATTTTTAGTGGACACAGTTGCTCCATCTCCTATTAAAACAAGATCCAAGAATTCAATAGAGACCTTGTTTATATTAGACGTAAACAAAAGATTCATGTTGTTATTTTTGAAAAGTTTAAAAAAATCCATAACTAATTCAATGCTGCCATTCCATGTTATTAAAATATTGTCGATGTATCGTTTGTAAAAAACATGTTCCTTAAAAAAGTGTGTGTTGTAAACATGATTTTCTTCCCACTTACCTATAAACAAATTGGCAAAGCTGGGTGCGAAGATAGTCCCCATTGCAGTACCACAACATTGAAGATAAAATGTGTCTAAAAATGTAAAATAATTCAGACTCAAAATAAACCTCATCACGTCACAAATAAAATCTTTATGGGTTTCTGTAAGGGAAAGATCTTTGTTCATAAAGTCCCTGCATGCCATGATCCCTTTGGAGGGTGCAATACAAGTACATAATGATTGAACATCTGTTGTCATCCATAGATAGGTATCTCTCCATTCTGTTGCTTTCATCTGTTTCAATACCATAGTGGTATCCTTGAGTTATGATGGCAATTCCTTAACATAATATATATACATATGTGTGTGTCTTACTGTATATAGAAGAAATGCAGCCTAAATTTACTTCTTAGGAAGCCTGCCATGTTGCTCAGTTCATTGGCACACTTGATTCTCTTGCTGTTCCCGGGACTTTACTCTGTCTGGGCACTGATTTTAATGAATTGTGCTTACACAGATCATTTTTATTTGAAAAAATGAGGATGCAGAAACAGATAAGTGAGTAAACCATATCCACCAGTACAGGGCTTTCTTGCAAGCTCTCAACACCCGAATATTAATGCATACCTGTAATTTTTATACATATTGCATTGCGAGACCTGTCAATATTTTCAGATTACATCAGCATTTTATATGTGGATTGTGATAAATGGAATCCTTTGTCTCAAATGTTGTCTTTTCTCGATAATGTTCTTATAGGCTCATAGGTGTCCACTGCTATAATTGAAATATTTATTTGTATTCTACATCCTTAATAAATGTCCCTCTTTCTAAGATTTTACCTTTTATTTTAAGAGCAATATACAGGTAAGAGATGTGAGTGTAGATATAAGTGTGTATGAATTTCAAACCAGTATCATTAGAATTCAAAGAATATATAAAATGGGGCAATTTGTCTATGCTCAATCCCAAATGATAAAAAAACGTCAATAAATCACAGTAGAGGACCATGTTTGCCCCAAATGCACCTCCTTACATATGGCACTCTTCAAAGTGCCCCATGTGGAGCCTAGTGTAATTCAGAGTGAACCTTGTCCCCATTGTTGTTCACAGTGTTTGAAGGTAATAAGAGGCAACAAAACACTCAAGGAAAGTAACTGTTTCTGTGTTCTAACAAAATCTGTTCAAGTCAACAAAAATATTAAAAAAGTTTGGTTTGCATGCCAGTGCAAATTTCTTAACTTTTTCTAATATTCATTTTTCATAAATAGTTCTATTTCTAGAAGAGAGATTATTCTTAAATGTTTTGGGTTATTTAGAGCGTTCTCTCTACCCTGGAGCCTGGAGCTCGTATTCTCTTAGTCTTTATTTATTCAGTAACCAGCAATTTGCCCTGTTGTTTCTTGGGTGTGAGCATAAACCTGATAAAAAAGGACCTTGTTTATCTTACCAATTTATTCTCCCTAAGAGGGTGGTGATTTTTGCAGATTTTTTTAAGGTTACTTTTAATGAATTTTGATCAAATACCATAGTGATTTCCATGGCAACCTAGGTCTAATATTTTGAATTTATTGTATGTACGATTGTTAATTGCAGTATGGGACATGGATTATTTTTTTTCTATATTATATTCTTTTGGTCCTTTTGAAGAGTTATTTGATCTCAGTCTATTTTTGGGTGATTTCTATTGACAAGTAACCTAAGTTCAGTGTAGTGTTTTCCACTTCTCTGATAAAACGGTTTAAATGCCTGTTTGTGCTATGTGCTTTTATCACCTCTTGCATAATCCTCCCCGTCAGTACGTAATTTCTTTTGTTAGTCTAAATGAGATTTTTTCAAAAATCATAAATTGTCAGAAAAGGTATTTCAATGCAGTATTGTCCTTTTTTATATAACATTTCCCTGCATAGATTCATCCAGTACATCTGAGAAGATGTCTCTATGGGCAAAAGTTACTAAAAGTCGTGTTTACCCGAGTTGCTATTCTTGGGGGAGTTTAGCCTTTTTTCAATCTTAAGAGCCCTACACACTGGCCGATACCAGTGAAAGATATGAACGATCTCGTTCATTAATGAACGAGATACCGTTCATATCTTTCAGTGTGTAGGCACCAGTGATGAATGATGCGCGGCCCCGCGCTCGTTCATTGCTGGTGCCGGCTCGTTTAAACATGCAGGTCAATATGGATAATATTGTCCATATTAGCATGCATTGCTATGGAGCCGGGTGACGGGGGAGTGAAGAAACTTAACCTCCCTCCCGCCGCCGGTTCGCCCGTCTGCCTGTCGGCGGTCGGTCAGCTCGGCGGCGAGTCTCTAGGGCCCTTTAGAGATTTACTAAAGTCAGACATGAGAGTAAAATCATGAATAGACCTGTAAAACACAGGTGAAAACACAAATAGATTTAAATACACAATCAAACAAACTCACAAGTACTTTCCATAGAAAACAATACAACACGGAAATATACTAATAATCGTGTTTTTAAGTATGGTGCAAACTCAGACCAAAACACACTTTAGGAATAGATTTTCCCCTGAGCAGCATGTTTTGAGAAGTCTGCTCATATCAGTGTGATCTGTGCACTGCTTCTCTGTGTAAAAGTAAAGGAAGTGTTAAAAAACAGAAAAACAGTGTGTGCCCCCACCCCCAAGTAGAACCAGCATTCAGCTCTTGGAGCTGGCCCTTGTTCTAAAATTCTGGGGGGGGGGGAATGAGTAGTGGTCCCAGTAATTTTAGAATGAGTACCGAGCTCCGCTATCAGAGAGGTAATAACACAGCCAGGGGACACACTTCACAGGGACCCCTGGCCAAAGCATTAACTCCCCCAACTAGTCAGCTCAAACTGGGGATTTCTGGGGAAGTGAGAACTCCCCCATTGACATCTTTCATCTTCACTGGGGGGTGGCAACCTTTAAGCTCTTTTGCGTGTCTACCACACCCCCAGGGCTTGCCTCCGTGTCCTTTTTCATCTTCTCCTGGGGGGCAGTGGCCTTTAAGCTTTTTTGCATGGCCACTGAACCCCATGGACTTCTGGTGTCTTCTTCTTGCTCTTCACCTGGGGGGCGGTGGCCTTTAAGCTCTTTTGCATGGCTGCCACACCCCCAGGACTTGTGTTGGCATTGACATCTTTCATCTTCACCTGGGGAGCGGCAACCTTTAAGCTTTTTTGCATGCCCACAGCACCTCTAGAGCTTGCGTTGGCATCTTTCATTTTCACCTGGGGGTTGGTGACCTTCAAGCTCTTTTGCATGGCCACCGCACACCCAGGTCTTGTAGTGGTGTCAGCATTTTCTTTCATCTTCACCTGGGGGGTGGCTGCCTTCAAGCTTTTTTGTAATGCCAATGCCCACCAGGGCTCCCTCAAGCATCTCCAGTCTTGTTAGCTCCTCATCCACTGTTGGACTGTCTGCCGCTGGACTGCCTGTCTGCAATTGGCTCACCATGGCCATCCTGAATTTTTAAATGGGAAATGGCGCCACAATATGCCTGCAGCCAATCTCTGTAGTAAAGGCTGTTGGGGACTGGATTCTCCAGAATCCTGCTGAGTGGGTGCAGTAGTGGAGTTCAACTGCAATAGACTGGCGGCTTCTTTCCATGGGGCTGCATCATGTTTCTAATGTTTTGGTTAATTTCGGTTTTGTTCTGTTTTCTGCTTCATTTGACTGGTGGCATGTTTGGTACCACTTGTCCACCACTCCACATTATCTCGTCGTTCGTTCCCCCACTTTGGGCTGCTGTTGTAGTCTTGGACTTTTGCACACTTCAGTTTGGCTGGCTCCCCTTTGTATCATACACTTGTTCATCGTCCCACTTTGTGCCCTATTTAATACTGTATTAATCTTTGGTACTATGTGCTTTGATCTTATGCCTTTAATCTATTATACTATGTGCTCTGTGTTTGATGCCTGTAAAGTGCCTTGAGTCCTCTTGAAGAAAGAACGCTATATAAATAGAATTATTATTATTATTATAATTATTATAACCACAATATGCCCTAAATTGAAACAAGATCTATCGAACAAAACAAACACCTAGGGCGGTATCCAAATCATACATCACGCCCAATCTCCTTTCTAATGTGATCCCCATTATTGCGCATATTGCGCCCATAGTAATTAGGTTTAGCTGCATAAAGGGTTGATACCACACCCATCAGCAGAAACAGAACGGGTGTGAAAGGGCACGGAAAAAATTGAATGCCGTCCCTAGTCTTAATTCGTCCTCTACCCTGAGTTATGCCTTCCCAAAAAATACCTAAAAAAAGCTGGAAACTGACACTTTTGATGAATCAGGATTAGAGATGAGCGGGTTCGGTTCGTCGAGATCCGAACCCCCCCGAACTTCGCGTGTTTTACACGGGTCCGAGGCAGCCTCGGATCTTCCCGCCTTGCTCGGTTAACCTGAATGAGGCCGAACGTCATCATCCCGCTGTCGGATTCTCGCGAGATTCGTATTCCATATAAAGAGCTGCACGTCGCCGCCATTTTCACTCGTGCATTGGAGATTGAGCGGAGAGGACGTGGCTATGTTCTCTGCCTGAAAAGCTCAATATCTGTGCTCAGTGTGCTGCAAATATCTGTGCTCAGTGTGCTGCATTGTGGTGACCCCCCGTATATTGTAGTACAGTACAGTAGGCCATTGCTGTATCTTGCAGCTCCGTGTCAGACCCAGTTCTAGACAGTATCCTGATCAGTGCTCAATATCTGCTGCATTGTCGTGTTACCAGTATATACTATATAGTAGTACAGTGCAGCATTTTGGTGACCACCATTATATAGTTATACAGTACAGTAGGCCATTGCTGTACCTTGCAGCTCCGTGTCACTTCAAGTATCCATATCTGTGCTGCATTGTTGTGAGCAGTATATAGTAGTACAGTGCAGCATTTTGGTGAACACCAGTATATAGTAGTACAGTACAGTGGGCCATTGCTGTATCTTGCAGCTCCGTGTCACTTCAAGTATCCATATCTGTGCTGCATTGTTGTGAGCAGTATATAGTAGTACAATGCAGCATTTTGGTGACCACCAGTATATATAGTAGTACAGTACAGTAGGCCATTGCTGTATCTTGCAGCTCTGTGTCACTTCAAGTATTCATATCTGTGCTGCATTGTTGTGAGCAGTATATAGTAGTACAGTGCAGCATTTTGGTGACCACCAGTATATAGTTGTACAGAACAGTAGGCCATTGCTGTATCTTACAGCTCTGTGTCACTTCAAGTATCCATATCTGTGCTGCATTGTTGTGAGCAGTATATAGTAGTACAGTGCAGCATTTTGGTGACCACCAGTATATATATATATAGTAGTACAGTACAGCAGGCCATTGCTGTATCTTGCAGCTTTGTGTCACTTCAAGTATCCATATCTGTGCTGCATTTTTGTGAGCAGTATATAGTAGTATAGTGCAGCTTTTGGTGACCACCAGTATATATAGTAGTACAGTACAGTAGGCCATTGCTGTATCTTGCCGCTCTGTGTCACTTCAAGTATTCATATATGTGCTGCATTGTTGTGAGCAGTATATAGTAGTACAGTGCAGCATTTTGGTGACGACCAGTATATATAGTAGTACAGTACAGTAGGCCATTGCTGTACCTTGCAGCTCTGTGTCACTTCAAGTATCCATATCTGTGCTGCATTGTTGTGAGCAGTATATAGTAGTACAGTGCAGCATTTTGGTGACCACCAGTATATATAGTAGTACAGTACAGTAGGCCATTGCTGTACCTTGCAGCTCCGTGTCACTTCAAGTATCCATATCTGTGCTGCATTGTTGTGAGCAGTATATAGTAGTACAGTGCAGCATTTTGGTGACCACCAGTATATAGTAGTACAGTACAGTAGGCCATTGCTATTGATATATTACTGGCATATAATTTCACACATTAAAAAATGGAGAACAAAAATTTGGAGGGTAAAATAGGGAAAGATCAAGATCCAATTCCACCTAGTGCTGAAGCTGCTGCCACTAGTCATGGCAGAGACGATTCAATGCCATCAACGTCGTCTGCCAAGGCCGATGCCCAATGTCATAGTAGAGAGCATGTAAAATCCAAAAAACTAAATTTCAGTAAAATGACCCAAAAATCTAAATTAAAAGCATCTGAGGAGAAGCGTAAACTTGCCAATATGCCATTTACGACACGGTAAGGAACGGCTGAGGCCCTGGCCTATATTCATGGCTAGTGGTTCAGCTTCACATGAGGATGGAAGCACTCATCCTCCCGCTAGAAAAATGAAAAGTGTTAAGCTGGCAAAAGCCCAGCAAAGAACTGTGCGTTCTTCTAAATCACAAATCCCCAAGGAGAGTCAAATTGTGTCGGTTGCGATGCCTGACCTTCCCAACACTGGACAGGAAGAGGTGGCTCCTTCCACCATTTGCACGTCCCCTGCAAGTGCTGGAAGGAGCACCCACAGTCCAGTTCCTGATAGTAAAATTGAAGATGTCACTGTTGAAGTACACCAGGATGAGGATATGGGTGTTGCTGGTGCTGAGGAGGAAATTGACAAGGAGGATTCTGATGGTGAGGTGGTTTGTTTAAGTCAGGCACCCGGGGAGACACCTGTTGTCCGTGGGATGAATATGGCCATTGACATGTCTGGTCAAAATACAAAAAAATCACCTCTTCGGTGTGGAATTATTTTAACAGAAATGCGGACAACAGGTGTCAAGCCGTGTGTTGCCTTTGTCAAGCTGTAATAAGTAGGGGTAAGGACGTTAACCACCTAGGAACATCCTCCCTTATACGTCACCTGGAGCGCATTCATCAGTAGTCATTGACAAGTCTTAAAACTTTGGGTGACCTCGGAAGCAGTCCACTGACAACTAAATCCCTTCTTCCTCTTGTACCCAAGCTCCCAGTGCAAACCACACCACCAACTCCCTCAGTGTCAGTTTCCTCCTTATACAGGAAAGCCAATAGTCCTGCAGGCCATGTCACTGGCAAGTCTGACGAGTCCTCTCCTGACTGGGATTCCTCCGATGGATCCTTGAGTGTAACGCCTACTGCTGCTGGCACTGCTGTTGTTGCTGCTGGGAGTCGATCGTCATCCCAGAGGGGAAGTCGGAAGACCACTTGTACTACTTCCAGTAAGCAATTGACTGTCCAACAGTCCTTTGCGAGGAAGATGAAATATCACAGCAGTCATCCTGTTGCAAAGCGGATAACTCAGGCCTTTGCAGCTGTGTTGGTGTTAGACGTGCGTCCGGTATCCGCCGTTAGTTCACAGGGACTTAGAGAATTTCTTGAGGTAGTGTGTCCCCGGTACCAAATGCCATCTAGGTTCCACTTCTGTAGGCAGGCGATACCGAGAATGTACACAGACGTCAGAAAAGGAGTCACCAGTGTCCTAAAAAATGCAGTTGTACCCAATGTCCACTTAACCACGGACATGTGGACAAGTGGAGCAGGGAAGACTCAGGACTATATGACTGTGACAGCCCACTGGGTAGATGTATTGCCTCCCGCAGCAACAACTGCAGCGGCTGCACCAGTAGCAGCATCTCGCAAACGCCAACTCGTTCCTAGGCAAGCTACGCTTTGTATCACCGCTTTCCATAAGAGGCACACAGCTGACAACCTCTTACGGAAACTGAGGAACATCATCGCAGAATGGCTTACCCCAATTGGACTCTCCTGGGGATTTGTGACATCGGACAACGCCACCAATATTGTGCGTGCATTACATGTGGGCAAATTCCAGCACGTCCCATGTTTTGCACATACATTGAATTTGGTGGTGCAGAATTATTTAAAAAACGACAGGGGCGTGCAAGAGATGCTGTCGGCGGCCCGAAGAATTGCGGGCCACTTTCGTCATTCAGCCACCGCGTTCCGAAGACTAGAGCACCAGCAAACACTACTGAACCTGCCCCGCCATCATCTGAAGCAAGAGGTGGTAACGAGGTGGAATTCAACCCTCTATATGCTTCAGAGGATGGAGGAGCAGCAAAAGGCCATTCAAGCCTATACCTACAATATAGACAAAGGAGGGGGAATGCACCTGACTCAAGCGCAGTGGAGAATGATTTCAACGTTGTGCAAGGTTCTGCAACCCTTTGAACTTGCCACACGTGAAGTCAGTTCAGACAGTGCCAGCCTGAGTCAGGTCATTCCCCTTATTAGGCTTTTGCAGAAGCAGCTGGAGAGATTGAAGGAGGAGCTAAAACGGAGTGATTCCGCTAGGCATGTGGGACTTGTGGATAGAGCCCTTCATTCGCTTAACCAGGATTCACGGGTGGTCAATCTGTTGAAATCAGAGCACTACATTTTGGCCACCGTGCTTGATCCTAGGTTTAAAGCCTATGTTGTATCTTTCTTTCCGGTAGACACAAGTCTGCAGATGTTCAAAGACCTGCTGGTGAGACACTTGTCAAGTCAAGCGGAACGTGACCCGCCAACAGCTCCTCCTTCATTTTCTCCCGCTACTGGAGCTGCCAGAAAAAGGATCAGATTTCCAAAACCACCCGCTGGCGGTGATGCAGGGCAATCAGGAGCGAAAACTGACATCAGGTCCGGACTGAAGGACCTGCCAATGATTACTGACATGTCGTCTACTGTCACTGCATATGATTCTGTCACCATTGAAAGAATGGTGGAGGATTATATGAGTGACAGCATCCAAGTAGGCACATCAGACAGTCCGTACATATACTGTCAGGAAAATGAGGCAATTTGGAGGCCGTTGCACAAACTGGCTTTATTTTACCTCAGTTGCCCCCCCTCCAGTGTGTACTCCGAAAGAGTGTTTAGTGCAGCCGGTCACCTTGTTAGCGATCGGCGTACGAGGTTACTTCCACAAAATGTGGAGAAGATAATGTTCATCAAAATGAATTATAATCAATTCCTCCGTGGAGACATTTACCAGCAATTGCCTCCAGAAAGTACACAGGGACCTGTGATGGTGGATTCCAGTGGGCATGAATTAATACTCTGTGAGGAGGGGGATGTACACAGTGAAAGGGGTGAGGAATTGGAGGATGATGATGAGGTCGACATCTTGCCTCTCTAGAGCCAGTTTGAGCAAGGAGAGATTGATTGCTTCTTTTTTTGGTGGGGGCCCAAACCAACCAGTCATTTCAGCCACAGTCGTGTGGCAGACCCTGTGGCTGAAATGATGGGTTTGTTAAAGTGTGCATGTCCTGTTTATACAACATAAGGGTGGGTGGGAGGGCCCAAGGACAATTCCATCTTGCGCCTCTTTTTTTATTTATTTATCTTTGCATCGTGTGCTGTTTGGGGCCAATTTTCCAGTGATTTGGACCAATAATACCATTGATTAGAACAAATAATTCCTGTGATTTTGTCATTTTCCTCCAGCGATTTGGACCAATAATACCATTGGTAAGAACTAATAATTCCTGTGATTTTGTCATTTTCTTCCAGTGATTTCGACCAATAATACCATTGATTAGAATGAATAATTCCTGTGATATTGAGGTGTTTGTGTCTTAGCTTAGCCATCATGCGACCACAGTGCACCTCTTTTTCTCTTTTCTTTGCATCATGTGCGGCTTGGGGACTATTTTTTTAAGTGCCATCCTGTCTGACACTGCAGTGCCACTCCTAGATGGGCCAGGTGTTGTGCCAGCCACTTGGGTCGCTTAGCTTAGCCATCCAGCGACCGCCATCCAGTGACCTTGGTGAACCTCTTTTATTCTTTGCATCATGGGCTGTTTGGGGACTATTTTTTTAAGTGCCATCCTGTCTGACACTGCAGTGCTACTCCTAGATGGGCCAGGTGTTTGTGCTGGCCACTTGGGTCGCTTAGCTTAGCCATCCAGCGAACTTGGTGCACCTCTTTTTTTCTTTGCATCATGTGCTGTTTGGGGACTATCTTTTTTAAGTGCCATCCTGTCTGACACTGCAGTGACACTCCGAGATGGTACAGGTGTTTGTGCCGCCCACTTGGGTCGCTTAGGTTAGTCATCCAGCGACCTCGGTGCAAATTTTAGGACTAAAAATAATATTGTGAGGTGTGAGGTGTTCAGAATAGACTGGAAATGAGTGGAATACAACAAAAGGATAAAAATAACTTGCGCCAAAAAAATAACTGCAACTCGAAACGCCGCTCCCAAAGAGCACCACTCCTTGAACCAATATACAACCAAAAATAGGACGGCTCCCAAGCGCTGTTATTATACTTATATGCGAATCCCTGTCTGTCGGACTCCAACAATGTCAATCCTCAAGGAAGAAAGAGAATATATTCATACATTAAATATGTTCATAATACATCTGTTCACGTTGTCTGTCCTCAACTGACCTTTGGGCAGTGCCCTATATGCACATCAAGGTTTCTTTAAAATCTTCAAAATTCCTAACATTAGCGGAAATCTTCTTCCTAACTTATTGGTATATGGCTTACCTTTAGTAAATGCCCTATATGCATCAAAAGGTATCTTTCTTGCACTCCTTCCCCCAAACAGGACTGAAGCCGGTCCTGCTATTTTCTTTTCAGGATTAATGGAGCACACCGAGAAAGTCCATGCAGTATTGGGTATAAACCAATTTATTTACATAAAAATATATAAAAATATAAATGTTTTCACTACATCATAGGCCACCAACACCAGACTTAATCTTGGTTGGCAGGGTCTACTACAACCACACACCCCTCAGATGGAAAAAAAAGGGGGAGGGGGGGAGGGGGGAGAACTATGGATGGTACAGATTGAAAAAAGGTTATGTATCCAAAAAATGGCATACAAGTCTTTTACCAATTTCTCCCAGTGAGTGACCCTTGTCTGACCTATGAGAAGTGCCAAATTTCACTGACGCGTTTCGGAACCGGATGTTCCTTCTTCATATACGTATAATAACAGCGCTTGGGAGCCGTCCTATTTTTGGTTGTGGAAATGAGTGGAAATTATGGTTATTGAGGTTAATAATACTATGGGATCAAAATTACCCCCAAATTCTATGATTTAAGCTGTTTTTGAGGGTTTTTGAAAGAAAACACTAGAATCCAAAACACACCTGAATCCGACAAAAAGTTTTAAGGGAGGTTTTGCCAAAACGTGTCCGAATCCAAAACACGGCCGCGGAACTGAATCCAAAACCAAAACCCAAAAAATTTCCGGTGCACATCTGTAATCAGGATATAGAAGAAAAACACTGACATTTTCAACTTTAGATTATTCTCAAATTTGGTAAATCTATAGAGATGTAACTTTTGGACGTCTTAATGTTACTCCATGGTTCTTGATGTTACCTGAGGAGCACCCGTAGCAGATACGATAAAAAGTGATAGGACCATTTATGTAGTTTACTCAATTCTACACACTGGAGGTACAATCTAAATTTTGATCCGATTGTCCATTTGGACATTATCGTTCACGCAACGCAAGCCACGCATTGGTAATTACATCATGTTAACCCTCTTTTCATGCCCTTATGGGAGGTTTATTGAAATTCTAATTACATTGTATTCCTTCCCAGATAAGGACGTTTTCATAATGAATGTCTTATGAACTGCACAAACCTCCTGAATCTCTATGACTCAGACTCCCTCCGCTTTCAGCCATCACCTTAGGCCAACTGTCACCCTGCTTTCCTTATAGCTATATAAATGCCTTCTCAGTTGCCATGGCAGCCTCCCTTCAAATCAGTCAATACCAGCTGCACTTACATTAACCCCCTAATTGCTGACATTAGTACAACTGTGTAAGGATCCAGGGCTATTTCATGCATACACTAAGTGTTCCTTGTAGCTTACCTCCTGATCTACAGGGGTTTTAGGATTTCTCTCAGTCTTGAAAAGCTCCATGAAGTATTCTGCTTCCTAGCTACAGCATGTGTTTCTGTTGCTCACTCCTGATTAAGCCACCTGTGGAGGATTTCCTCTGCGTGAGTAATTGGCAGGTTCCTGTGTACAGCATCTAGGTCTCTCTGTAGATTGTTTCCAGCAGCCATGTTATCTAGTCAGCTGACTGTATTGTTTACCAATATGAGTGCTAGTAATCCTCAGCTGACTCCTTCCTCCAATAGCAGCCTACCTAAGGGTATAAAGCAGGTCTCCGATAACAGGAAGGGGTCTGAACAAATTTTTTCTTCAGTGCATGATGCTGAGTGTTGCTGCTCCAGGTTCCAGGCTCCCCTCTGTGTTTCCTAGAGCATTTCTACATTGATTATTGTTAAGTTTGTTTAACTTGCAGGGAAATGCTATACCTTACAATACTATGGTTCGGGCCACTGCGGCCGCTGAATGCAGATAATACCCCTACGATGTGAATACACGTAGCGTATGCACGCCGACACGTTATGCGCACTATACAGCGACACGTGTGGCTGAATACACTTCTATACCCACACAAGAATGGAATGCGACACCAGTTGTATATGTTATGTTGTGGTCCAATGCAGCAACAAATATTTACTAAAAGGGATATACACAGAAATACAACAATATCACAAAAGAAGAGCTACAACCAATAGTACATACGTTTGTTTGCCAGCGCCTCCCGGATCTGGTCCTCACTCAGTCTTATAGATTAGGGAAAAGGGGGAATGGGAATCCTCTGCACTAGCCTCTTCTCAGATTAGTGATATTACAATTAATCAATAAGATTCCCCAATTTATATATCACAAATTAATTCACGATACTGTTTAGGGGGTGCTGCCATAGACAAAAAAGTTGAAGAGAAACATTAGAAAGGAAAGGATTGTCTCTTTGTTGGCGCACTTTTGAAAGAGAGGTAAGTATAATTAAAATAAAACTTTTATTAACATGCAGTTAAAATCAGACAAACAATTTGGCAGTTGCTCAATCAACCTCCATTGACCTATACCCTAACCGTGGGATCTGTGCGACGGTAATTTACCGGTTTCATCATCCTCCAGCCCGTTGACTCCCGGCGGACGGTGCACGTCCAGGTAGTCTGGGAGGAATCTTACAGTGCAGCCTGATCTCTGCGGATAGCGGTTCATCTAGCAGCATCACGTTCGCTGCCCGTTCCTGTCTGCACGGCATACATCGGGTGCCAAACAGGAGGTCAAGTGAGGAATAATTAGTGGCCAGCGGATATATTATACACGGTACGTACCCTCCAGCTGCACAAACATACGGGGCAAAACTTTGGACTTACCCAGGGACGCTCGGGTTCACCAGCCCTTTCTGGAGAGGTAACCTTTCTCTATATACAGTTAATTCATGCCATCTATCTTTTTTGAAGTTCATTCTTGAAACTTACAGTTACTGTGTCTTATCCTGGAACTACATTCAGAAACTTTCAGCAACAGTGTTTCTAAAAGGATTGTAACATATTGTTACACTTTGAACTTTTACTCCATCAGTTCAGTGGGAATTTTTATGCTACATATAATAATATTATAGCCTAGATTTTTTATGTATTTTTACACAATTTGAAACATATGTATGTGGCAATCCGGATAGTTATGAATAATAACTCTCATGTATTATTTATATTAGAGGGTATTTTTATCAGATTATTGTGAACAATAAATATATATATTTTTTAATTTAATTGATTCTTTGGTTGTTTATTGAACCCGTGAAAACATGGTGTGTGGATTATATGAGCGCCTCTATTAATTTTTATAGTTGCTCAATCATACCTGGAGATAATTATATATCAGGTGCTGGAAGGGGGAGGGGTCACAGACAAACAACAGACAGAGAGGAGGGGGGTGCAAATCCCCACCCCTAAATTCCCTTCCGCACACTGAAAATTACCTGTAACCATCCCTGAACCTATCTGGTAATAAAATTCAGAGAATTAGTCACAAATGTTTGCAAACACATGTTTAGCTGCTGGCCACGTCACGGCTTCTCCGATACAGCAGTCCTAATCTACATAATAGCAGTGCCCACATAGGGGGAAATTTATTAAGCTCCCGATTTTGACCGAGATGCCGTTTTTTCATCAAAGTGTCATCTCGGTAATTTACTAAACACTAATCACGGCAGAGATGAGGGCATTCGTAATTTTTTGCAAGTCCAAGTAAAAAATTACGAATGAATACACCATCGGTCAAAACGCGGCTGTTTAAGTATGAATCTCGGTCATTTACTAAGAAGTGCAAAGCAAAAAAAAAACAAACACTGCCGTGAAAAATTACAACTCGTAAAAAAGTGCTAAAAAAAAACAGACCTTTTTTTTTTATTCGTGATTGGATAGGCATGCACGGATCCATGAGATCCGTGCATGTATATCAGTGGGAAGGGGTGGGAAAGTGCTTATTTTTTCAAAAAAAATTGCGTGGGGTCCCCCCTCCTAAGCATAACCAGCCTCGGGCTCTTTGAGCCGATCCTGGTTGCCGAAATATGGGAAAAAAAATGACAGGGGTTCCCCCATATTTAAGCAACCAGCATCGGGCTCTGCGCCTGGTCCTGGTCCCAAAAATACGGGGGACAAAAAGAGTAGGGGTCCCCCGTATTTTTAAAACCAGCACCGGGCTCCACTAGCTGGACAGATAATGCCACAGCCGGGGGTCACTTTTATATAGTGCCCTGCGGCCGTGGCATCAAAAATCCAACTAGTCACTCCTGGCCGGGGTACCCTGGGGGAGTGGGGACCCCTTCAATCAAGGGGTCCCCCCCCCCCAGCCACCCAAGGGCCAGGGGTGAAGCCCGAGGCTGTCCCCCCCCATCCAATGGGCTGCGGATGGGGAGGCTGATAGCCTTTGTTGTAAAAGAAAAGATATTGTTTTTAGTAGCAGTACTACAAGGCCCAGCAAGCCTCCCCCGCATGCTGGTACTTGGAGAACCACAAGTACCAGCATGCGACGGAAAAATGGGCCCGCTGGTACCTGTAGTACTACTACTAAAAAAATACCCAAAAAAAGACAAGACACACACACCGTGAAAGTATAATTTTATTACATACATACATACACACATACATACATACTTACCTTAAGTTCCCACGCAGGTCGGTCCTCTTCTCCAGTAGAATCCAAGGGGTACCTGTTGAAGAAATTATACTCACGAGATCCAGGGGTCCAGGCTCCTCGGGAAATCCAGGGGTAATCCACGTACTTGAAAAAAATAACAAAACGGTGTCCCGACCACGAACTGAAAGGGGACCCATGTTTGCACATGGGTCACCTTTCCACGAATGCCAGAAACCCACTTTGACTCCTGTCTAAGTGGGTTTCTTCAGCCAATCAGGGAGCGCCACGTTGTAGCACTCTCCTGATCAGCTGTGTGCTCCTGTCCTCACTGACAGGCAGCACACGGCAGTGTTACAATGTAGCGCCTATGCGCTACATTGTAACCAATGCTGGGAACTTTCTGCTCAGCGGTGACGTCACTTTAGGTCAACCGCAGGGCAGAAAGTTCCCATCATTGGTTACAATGTAGCGCATAGGCGCTACATTGTAACACTGCCGTGTGCTGCCTGTCAGTGAGGACAGGAGCACACAGCTGATCAGGAGAGTGCTACAACGTGGCGCTCCCTGATTGGCTGAAGAAACCCACTTAGACAGAAGTCAAAGTGGGTTTCTGGCATTCGTGGAAAGGTGACCCATGTGCAAACATGGGTCCCCTTTCAGTTCGTGGTCGGGACACCGTTTTGTTATTTTTTTCAAGTACGTGGATTACCCCTGGATTTCCCGAGGAGCCTGGACCCCTGGATCTCGTGAGTATAATTTCTTCAACAGGTACCCCTTGGATTCTACTGGAGAAGAGGACCGACCTGCGTGGGAACTTAAGGTAAGTAAGTATGTATGTGTGTATGTATGTATGTAATAAAATTATACTTTCACGGTGTGTGTGTCTTGTCTTTTTTTGGGTATTTTTTTAGTAGTAGTACTACAGGTACCAGCGGGCCCATTTTTCCGTCGCATGCTGGTACTTGTGGTTCTCCAAGTACCAGCATGCGGGGGAGGCTTGCTGGGCCTTGTAGTACTGCTACTAAAAACAATATCTTTTCTTTTACAACAAAGGCTATCAGCCTCCCCATCCGCAGCCCATTGGATGGGGGGGACAGCCTCGGGCTTCACCCCTGGCCCTTGGGTGGCTGGGGGGGGGGACCCCTTGATTGAAGGGGTCCCCACTCCCCCAGGGTACCCCGGCCAGGAGTGACTAGTTGGATTTTTGATGCCACGGCCGCAGGGCACTATATAAAAGTGACCCCCGGCTGTGGCATTATCTGTCCAGCTAGTGGAGCCCGGTGCTGGTTTTAAAAATACGGGGGACCCCTACTCTTTTTGTCCCCCGTATTTTTGGGACCAGGACCAGGCGCAGAGCCCGATGCTGGTTGCTTAAATATGGGGGAACCCCTGTCATTTTTTTCCCCATATTTCGGCAACCAGGATCGGCTCAAAGAGCCCGAGGCTGGTTATGCTTAGGAGGGGGGACCCCACGCAATTTTTTTTAAAAATTTTACAGTGTTTAATTAAAAAAAAAAAAAAATAGAACCCCAGCACGGATCACACAGATCCGGCCGAGATTAATTGTAAAAAAGTCGGCAGTGTTTTGCTAATCACTGCCGTAAAAAACACAAAAAAAACACGAATGACATCGACATCGGAAGAAAAGAAAAACCCGAATACGACAGCTTAGTAAATCCATCGTAACAAATTCAAAAAGTTGCAGTTTTACACTTTTGATGTCATTCGTGATTGAACTTTGACCTGAAACGGGAAAATACGAATCTTAGTAAATTTACCCCATAGAGCCATGTCATTTGTCACAGTAGGCCTCATGATAAAGGCTATTACTAAAACACTTCCAGACAGAGAGCTAACTTACCAAGGAGCCACCCCCAGGATCTCCCATTGGCACTACAAGGAACAGCATGCCTTCCAAATGCTGCTCCCATTCAATGCCTCTTGCACACAAGCAGACAAACAATTTGGCAGTTGCTCAATCATACCTGGAGATAACCTACAGCAGTCCTAACCTACATAATAGCAGTGCCCACATAGAGCCATGTCATTTGTCACAGTAGGCCTCATGATAAAGGCTATTACTAAAAGACTTCCAGACAGAGAGCTAACTTACCAAGGAGCCAACCCCAGGATCTCCCATTGGCACTACAAGGAACAGCATGCCTTCCAAATGCTGCTCCCATTCAATGCCTCTTGCACACAAGCAGACAAACAATTTGGCAGTTGCTCAATCATACCTGGAGATAACCTACAGCAGTCCTAACCTACATAATAGCAGTGCCCACATAGAGCCATGTCATTTGTCACAGTAGGCCTCATGATAAAGGCTATTACTAAAAGACTTCCAGACAGAGAGCTAACTTACCAAGGAGCCACCCCCAGGATCTCCCATTGGCACTACAAGGAACAGCATGCCTTCCAAATGCTGCTCCCATTCAATGCCTCTTGCACACAAGCAGACAAACAATTTGGCAGTTGCTCAATCATACCTGGAGATAATTATATATCAGGTGCTGGAAGGGGGAGGGGTCACAGACAAACAACAGACAGAGAGGAGGGGGGTGCAAATCCCCACCCCTAAATTCCCTTCCGCAAACTGAAAATTACCTGTAACCATCCGTGAACCTATCTGGTAATAAAATTCAGAGAACTAGTCACAAATGTTTGCAAACACATGTTTAGCTGCTGGCCACGTCACGGGTTCTCCGATACAGCAGTCCTAATCTACATAATAGCAGTGCCCACATAGAGCCATGTCATTTGTCACAGTAGGCCTCATGATAAAGGCTATTACTAAAACACTTCCAGACAGAGAGCTAACTTACCAAGGAGCCACCCCCAGGATCTCCCATTGGCACTACAAGGAACAGCATGCCTTCCAAATGCTGCTCCCATTCAATGCCTCTTGCACACAAGCAGACAAACAATTTGGCAGTTGCTCAATCATACCTGGAGATAATTATATATCAGGTGCTGGAAGGGGGAGGGGTCACAGACACTGAAAATTACTTTTTTATTACCAGATAGGTTCAGGGATAGTTACAGGTAATTTTCAGTGTGCGGAAGGGAATTTAGGGGTGGGGATTTGCACCCCCCTCCTCTCTGTCTGTTGTTTGTCTGTGACCCCTCCCCCTTCCAGCACCTGATATATAATTATCTCCAGGTATGATTGAGCAACTGCCAAATTGTTTGTCTGCTTGTGTGCAAGAGGTATTGAATGGGAGCAGCATTTGGAAGGCATGCTGTTCCTTGTAGTGCCAATGGGAGATCCTGGGGGTGGCTCCTTGGTAAGTTAGCTCTCTGTCTGGAAGTGTTTTAGTAATAGCCTTTATCATGAGGCCTACTGTGACAAATGACATGGCTCTATGTGGGCACTGCTATTATGTAGGTTAGGACTGCTGTATCGGAGAAGCTGTGACGTGGCCAGCAGCTAAACATGTGTTTGCAAACATTTGTGACTAATTCTCTGAATTTTATTACCAGATAGGTTCAGGGATGGTTACAGGTAATTTTCAGTGTGCGGAAGGGAATTTAGGGGTGGGGATTTGCACCCCCCTCCTCTCTGTCTGTTGTATGCAGTTAAAATCGCCTGATGGTGTGAAAAATTACAGGACAAACAATTACAAACCATACAAATAAATGAATTAATATCAAACGCACTTGTGTGTCTTTATTTATAAAGTTATTGTGTATGTGCAGTCATTTCCTAAAACCAACTTGATAACTTTGCTTGAATTATGCCCCTATTTGGGGTTGTCTGACCATATTGTATAAGGAGTGTTGGGATACAATAAACCTATCACTAATCCCATAAATGATACAGTGTGATTGTATTATTAAACCCTCATGTAATTAAATTGGGGTTGAATGCTTTATAATCAATGAGCAGACATGAAATGTTCTCTCTTTCAGCTCACTGTGTTAAATGTCTCTAATCGGTCTTAGAATACTGACAAGAAATTCTGTCATAAAATTGCTACTCATAATTCCCATTTCTTATGATGAGCTGAAAGAGAGAACATTTCATGTCTGCTCATTGATTATAAAGCATTCAACCCCAATTTAATTACATGAGGGTTTAATAATACAATCACACTGTATCATTTATGGGATTAGTGATAGGTTTATTGTATCCCAACACTCCTTATACAATATGGTCAGACAACCCCAAATAGGGGCATAATTCAAGCAAATTTATCAAGTTGGTTTTAGGAAATGACTGCACATACACAATAACTTTATAAATAAAGACACACAAGTGCGTTTGATATTAATTCATTTATTTGTATGGTTTGTAATTGTTTGTCCTGTAATTTTTCACACCATCAGGCGATTTTAACTGCATGGTAATAAAAGTTATATTTTAATTATACTTACCTCTCTTTCAAAAGTACGCCAACAAAGAGACAATCCTTTCCTTTCTAATGTTTCTCCTCAGTCAGTCTTAGCAAGATGACCTTCAGAGAATAGACTGAGACCGGCCAGGAGGCCTTGCTTTTATACAATGGTCCAAAACACAATACAAAGGAAACTGTAAGCTCTTCTTCCATAGGTCAAGGGGCAGGTCATTTACAGTACATGAGTGGTCATAGGTTGGTTTGAATAGGTGGGCGATGCTTGGTCCAGGTGTACTTGCAGATGTCCTCCACTGGGTTCCCGCCGAATATCACGAGTACAGTAATTACAGTAAGTTATGAATATTGTATTCCTGCACATTTCTATGCACAGGAGAATGCTATAATCTGCAAACTGCGATCGGAATGTTGCTCTTGAAATACTGTACATCTGGATAAAAAACACTATGTCCTAACCTAGTTCTGTCCCCTCACATCCTGTAAAGCTGGATATCTCTGTTGCTCTATTTCCTAAGTAAATGTAACTTGCTGTTGTGCTGTGTGTAGACTATGTGTAAATTATGCACTATGTGGATAAAATATTGAATATGTCTTTGTGGCTTATCTATGCAAATGCGTAGGCTACCATATTTACTCATACCACACGCTAATACGCAGGGCTTCGTGAGCCAATGTACGCAGCGTGCGGGTATGTGCACGCACAGCAGAACACGTGCACGCACAGAGGCCTCTCTGTGGTGATTGCACGTGCTGAGTGTAGGTGTAATATTTTCAAATTCGACAGTCCACCCTTTGGCAGTAAACAATAACTGCCATAAATTATTAACAAACAGAAAATATTTCATATATAATATGTACAACATTCGAGTAGGTACCTTTAAATAGGAGGAAGTGTTGTAGGTGGGAAATATATGGCCTAGTGGGATAGGTAAAAGCATGTATGTATAAGTAAGTGTTTGAGGGGGATGTATCATCGTGCCGTGTAAGTTCTAAGAAAGCTTCAAGGTTCTGCGAAGTATACATTTAATCCTCATCCCGTATTAAGGGTCTGTACATGGTCAAACAAACATTACCAAGCTCTTTCTAGGCAAGGGCTATTCGCCCTCACCTTGTTCGGCTTCTTGTAATAATAAAATGGGCAGCACATTTATCTGATAATACATGTGGGGAGATGTATGTGTATGCTATTATGTGTGGATAACGTTTATCGGCTATGTGTGTTATTAACTGAAGATTGCAGAGATGAGGGTAAGACATATAAAGGTACATACACATAAATCAAGGGACTTTAATGTAATTTCCAGTTGTGGATCTCTGGGTAGAGGGGAAAACTAAGAGATGGTGAAAGAAACAGGCCATGAAATTCATTTACATTCCTTATCACAACACTGTTTCTATGGTTGGGTTATATATCAAATCTGCCGCATTTACAGCGCACTCGCTCCTTAGACTCATCAAATTTGTGTAATGTCTTTTTTGCCGCGTCAAAATCCGAACACATCTAAATATCAGACTGATAATTATGACGACACCCAGGATACAGAGGAGAAACTTTCCCACACTTGCAATCACATTTTGTGCCCACTCTCCTAACCCAGAGAACCATTTGAGTGGGTTCAACCATGAGGCCCATCCGGTCAATTCATTACCCACAGCCGCTACAGTGAGATTGTGTTTCCTTCTGAGCTCCCACTTCAACTGCAAGATCTCGTCCATCTTTTGATCGATGATCTCCGTTGGGTACTCAGTACTGTTGGTAATATACGTGCAGCACTTCACACCATATTGAGTTGCCAAAGTAACACAATACCCACCTGTCACGGCCGTGACATAATTCAAGACCATCCTGTGTTGGACCAGTTCCATCTTGTAGGCGTGTAGTTCCCTACCTGTATATCTGTGTTATGAGCCACGGCTGTGGCTCATTCCTGTTTTGCATTTTTGGTTATGTATTTTATGTTATACTTCTGTTCATGTTCCCCGTGGGTGTCATGGGGTGTTCGGAGTTCACCCTTAAGGGAAGGGTACTGTTATGAACCACAGGTAGTGGTTCATTCCTATTTTATGTTTATAGTTGTCTTGCAGGCCAGGTTTTCCCATTGCTCTGGTTTAAGAATATTCTTGTTTGCTGCCAGTGGTGAGTCTGTGTAATTGCAGCTTGTTCCCATGTGTTCAGCCTCACCTGTCTGTTGATTGCACCTCTCAGTTGTGCAGCAGGGCAGCTGCACGACATAATTAATTAAGACTCTCTGTTATATTCTGGCTCAGTGCAATTCACAGGGGCTGGTGATATTTCCTGGTTTCTAGACTTCCAGAGTTCTTGCGTTCTGAGCTAGTCCCTGCCAGTTGCTGAGCTCCTGTCTAGCAGTGTCTGTCCAGCTGCTTCCAGTGTTGGTTCCTGTGTCGATTCCTGTGTCGGTTCCTGTATCCTGCCGAGAAGTGTTCCTGTCCAGAAGTCCTGTGGCTTTGTCTGTGCCTAGTCGAGTTTCTGGCTTCTTGGTGTCCACCGGTCTGTCGTTTGGGATTCTGCCTGTCCTCCGGTTCTGAGAGTCTGTGTCGGCTACATTGGGGGTTCCTGTCCGTTTGCCAGTGTTTGTACCGGTTCCGTGAGTAGCGGCTTTGCCGCGTACGTCGGCCTAGGCCGCAGTATTCTTTGGTTTTATTTTGTTACTGGTGTTTTGCAGAGGGTTCTGCTTATGCTGTCACCGCCGGTACACAACAGTATTGTGTCGGCGAGTAAACAGCATTCCCTTGGTTGTTCTTTTCCTTTGGCGGCATGCCGCACATGTATTTAGTTTTAGGGTAGTTAGTAGCCCCTAGCTTTCTGTTGTTTTAGTCAGAGGTCCCCTTGTTATTATCCTGTCTCGGTTCACGCCTTGTCTCACGCTAAGACCTGGGGGCATCGGAGTTGGGCAGACATAATCTGCCCTTCAAACGCGGCTGCCGTGGGCCCAAGAAACCATAGTCACTCAGGCATGAACTGACCACACGGGTAAAACAATGGAGGTAGGGTGCTAGGGGCTATTTCCACACCACACCTTATTTCAGCGTCACGTTCTGGTGCTCAGGACTCACTACGCAACATCTCCCTTGTTCTGAGCACCAGGAACCTAACATTATCACCAGCCATACAACAAAAAAGAAATAAAGCTTTTTCTTTTTTGGCCCAGTCCAGTGTCTTGTCTAGAATCCAGTCCTGTCTAGAATTCAGTGTGCAGAATCCAGTCCGGTGTTTAGAATCCAGTCCTGTCTAGAATTCAGTGTGCGGAATCCAGTCCGGTGTTTAAAAATCCAGTCCTGTCTAGAATTCAGTGTGCAGAATCCAGTCCGGTGTTTAAAAATCCAGCCCAGTCTTGTCTTGTCTAGTTTAAAAATCCAGTCCAGTCTTGTCTTGTCTAGAATCTTGTCTAAGAATCTTGTCTAGAATCTTGTCTTAGAATCTTGTCTTAGAATCATGTATGGAATCATGTCTAGAATATTGTCTAAGAATATTGTCTAAGAATCTTGTCTAGAATCTTGTCTTAGAAACGTGTCTAGAATCGTGTCTTGTCTTGTCTAGTTTGAAATCCTCCTATGCCTACTATGCAAGCCCTGCAAGCATCTCTCTCAGCCCTGAACTCTGCTTTCAGTGCTTTGAAACCTGAGCGGCTGGAAGTTTTGCAGCAATCCTTAAAGCAACTGCAAAACCTTCTGACCAAAATTTAGCTTATTTTGCCAGAAGTTGTTGAGAGTTCATCCTATGAAGAGACTCTTGCTCACAGTATGGTGACAAGTGAATCCTCAGGTTTAATTAAAGAGAAAAGGTTTAAAAGTTTTCTCAGAAGAGGAGCGTCTGCGTCGCAGAAACTTAGATTTATGCCTATATTGTGGGGGTTTAGGCCACTATCTGCAGACCTGTGAGTTGCACAAGCCAAAGTGTGGCGATAAGTCCTGCCCTCTGGCCAAGTTTAGTCAGGATACAAGACCTACTCCTGTCTCTACTGTGGCAGAGGTACTTGTCATACAACCCACACTAAAAAGCACTCTGTCCTATAATTGGGGTCCTTGGGCTAGGGAGCCCCATTATAGATTCAGGAACCAAAGGAGAATGTTTCTCTCCTCTCTTGATTTTCCTGTTGAAGCAGAGTTGCAAGCCCCTGGAGCGGTGCCCGATGCCCGGGGTCCTGGAGTGGTGCCCGATGCCCAGGGTCCTGGAGTGGTGCCCGATGCCCGGGGTCCTGGAGTGGTGCCCGATGCCCAGAGTCCTGGAGCGGTACCCGATGCCCAGAGTCCTGGAGCGGTACCCGATGCCCAGAGTCCTGGAGCGGTACCCGATGTCCAGAGTCCTGGAGCGGTACCCGATGCCCAGAGTCCTGGAGCGGTACCCGATGCCCAGAGTCCTGGAGCGGTACCCGATGCCCAGAGTCCGGTACCCGATGCTCTAGGTTATAGAGGGACATCGAATATTATAGCTCAGGTGTCAATACCAGAAGGGGTCTCAGAAGCTGTTACCCCAGGTAGAGACTTGAAAAGCGCAACTCCAGAGAAGGTGTGTAAAACCATAGTTCTAGAAGGGAACTCGAGAAGCAAAACCCCAGAAGGGATCTTTGAAGTAATATCCCCAAGTGGGGCCTCGAGAGACAAAGCCCCAAAGAAGGGTCTAGAAGTCGCTTCCCCAGGAAAGGACTCAAGAGGCATAGCGTTAGTGGAGGTTCTGAAGGTTATAGCTTCAGCAAAAGTCCCGGAAGTCATAGTCCCGGGAGACGTTTCGATAATTATCGACTCAGAGAGGGAGGCCGACGGCTCGGTCCCAGTGAGGGAGGCCGACGGCTCGGTCCCAGTGAGGGAGGCCGACGGCTCGGTCCCAGTGAGGGAGGCCGACGGCCCGGTCCCAGTGAGGGAGGCCGACGGCCCGGTCCCAGTAAAAGAATCCGTGGTGCTGACCCCAGCGGGGTTCCCGAAGGCCACTGCCCCAGCGGGGTTCCCGAAGGCCACTGCCCCAGCGGGGTTCCCGAAGGCCACTGCCCCAGCGGGGTTCCCGTAGGCCACTGCCCCAGCGGGGTTTCAGAAAGTCACTGACCCAGCGGGGTTTCAGAAAGTCACTGCCCCGGGTGGGGTTCAGAAAGTCACTGCCCCAGGTGGGGTTCAGAAAGTCACTGCCCCAGGTGGGGTTCAGAAAGTCACTGCCCCAGGTGGGGTTCAGAAAGTCACTGCCCCAGGTGGGGTTCAGAAAGTCTCAGCCTCGAGTAAGGTCAATAGTGACCAGGTCCTAGCAAAGCACTCTAGTCAGTCAGATGGGAAGGAAGCAGATCCTGACTCTGTTGATATCTCAACATCTATAATCTTTGATGGGGACTTAGTCCAATTTCTGGTGCTTTACAAACACTATTACACCATTTTGTTGTCTAGACCATTTCTGGGCATCACTTCAGAGAACCTTGTGCTCTATCTGATTTATTCCTTTAGAGGAGAGCCTTTTGAGTGGGCAATCAGCCTAATGAAAGCTGAAGATCCCATTCTTCAGGATCCCCCGGCATTCAGTGATGCAGTTATTAAGAGATATGGTTCCAAAGAAATTGGTTCAGGTTCCTCTAGGTCACCCGTCTTATATGCTGAGAGTCCACTGTATACTGTAAACTCGGCACAAAAATCTCAGCCCATTGCTTTAGCTACTGGATGTGCTTTCCTGTCTTCTCCCTACAGGAAATCTTCTAAAGTTTCGGTACCTAGGGGAATGGAACCAATCTATGGTCTGTTTTCAGATTCCGAAACTGAAGAGGTTTCTTATATGCCGGGGGCACTCTGGTAGGAGACGGAAGAAGCATCTGATTGCTCGACCTTTATGTTTTGAAGAATTTTTTGAGCCAGAGATTTCTTCCTTTCCTGGTGTCGCCAAGCAAGCACAGGGTAAAAAGAAAAATAAATATTGCTGACTCTTGCCTTGTGGTGTATAAAAAAAAAATATATATATATTTTTTTTGCTTGTCTTGTGTCCAGTGGCCACCGTCAAGAGGGTGGCACTGTTACAAGCTGTTGCCACAGCTTGTTTCTGTTTCTTGTCTTTGTATGTTTATTCCAGTGTCAGGTTATTAATGTATACCTTGTTTTGGAAAGTCTGAATTTTGGGGTCCTTTGACCCCTCCTCAAGGGGGGGGGGGGTAATGTTATGAGCCACGGCTGTGGCTCATTCCTGTTTTGCATTTTTGGTTATGTATTTTATGTTATACTTCTGTTCATGTTCCCCGTGGGTGTCATGGGGTATTCGGAGTTCACCCTTAAGGGAAGGGTACTGTTATGAACCACAGGTAGTGGTTTATTCCTATTTTATGTTTATAGTTGTCTTGCAGGCCAGGTTTTCCCGTTGCTCTGGTTTAAGAATATTCTTGTTTGCTGCCAGTGGTGAGTCTGTGTAATTGCAGCTTGTTCCCATGTGTTCAGCCTCACCTGTCTGTTTATTGCACCTCTCAGTTGTGCAGTAGGGCAGCCTGAAGGTGTCATCATACATCTCAGTGATATTAGCTATCAAGTTCACTAGCGCATGGATGTACCTATAATTTATAATTCCTCTGGCAGTATGGGTGATATCTAATGCAAGAAGAATCTGAATCCCTGTAGATTCATAGATCAAATTAGAGGCTGCGAGCTCTCCCCTGTCTATGAGGTGTCTCTTGAAAATGTGTTCGTAGTGGGTGTGAGTATAAGGAGGCGGAGTGCTGCAGTGAATATCTTTCATTTTGTTATGTGCAATAGTCATGACCATTGGTAGTACTCTGCCTATGTAACACAACCCTTCAGAGCTCGGAGTAAGCCACTTGTACGCCTTCCTTCCACATATGAAATAGGCATCATCTGGGAGAACATAGGGGACAAAATGCATTAAGATCATGTCACAAATAACTTTCACGAAGAAACCCATCCCCAGCTCTTCCATTTGTTTGATACACATATTTGGCTGGATGATGTGCGCACAATATCCCTGTGACACTTTTCCAGCCCACATGGTTTTGATCCCACGTGTATACCTGTATCGGAAGTACCTCCCACTTGTGGTTATCCCACATACAAGTTCAGAGTTGATGGGTTCTTTATCAGCTCTATGTAATAAGGTCATTGTCTGATTGTTCCATGTCACTTCCCAATTTCCTGGTTTCTGGAAATTGGATACGTTGAAACACAATAGTGACCTATCTACATGGTACTGATGGAGCTTCAAGCTAGGGGGCCTAGATATATTGAATTTTCTGTCCACCGGTCTCCCCCCATGTAATTCGAGTACCTCTTTTACTGTTACTCTGTCCTTGAGGTACTTGTGAGCACACCCAGCACTCTGTTTGGTTTAAGACCGTACCCACTAATGAGTGGTAGTCACTCAAAGGATGTCCGCCAATATTGATATTATTGTTTGACTGACATCTCTGGATGCACCCATCTTCGACCATCTACATATGCAGTATTCATCAGACAATAACCCTTCACATTGCCTCCGAGCTCCGTGACTACCAGATCTCTTACTTATACCAGCTTTGACCAAAGTGATGGACTGATCCTGGGGTCCTACGAATTCATCCTCTCCATCAGAACCCATTCCAGATCCTTGCTCGACTTCTCGGGGGCCCTCACAAAAACAAGTTGTCCTGATCAAAAATAGAATCACAAGAAAAATCCGGAACACAGTCTCTTGATGTGGATCCATTTAGGTAATGAGAAGAAAAAAAAGAAGGGAGTAGGGGGAAAAATGAAGAGGGGGGTTTGGAGGGAAAAAAATAAGACAACCGTCCTTGATTTTGCTGTTCACCACGCTCAGGTGCTGTTCAACAGTCATGCCTTTCAGCCTTCCCAGATCAGATTCTCTAGTGATATGAGGTTCTCTTCACCTTTCTCCTTCTCACGAGTTTTCTCCAGGTCAGTGACCTTCTTGCGGTGGGACGAGTGGACCCAAGTCTCTCTCTCTGCAACCTTCAGTGCTGTCGTGCTGGTCAACAAAACTTGATCCCACCTGTCAATGAGGCAACCTGAGCGTAGAAAATTTCAAATCATCACATAGTCCCCAGGTTCAATGTCATGACAATTACTGTTTGGTAGGAATCGCCAGTTTCAGATTCCTTTGCTGGTTTCTCAGTTGCTGGCTCATCCTAACCAAATATTGCACAGTTATTTCATTATTGCACTTCAGATCATCCTGGGGGTCTATCATAATATGGGGCTGTCGTCCAAAAAGAATTTCGAAGGGTGATATGTTAAGCGGTGACCTGGGAGTGGTTCTGATACTGTACAACACTACCGGCCACAACAGTCCAGTTTCAGCCATCACTTTGCTCAGCTTGTTCTTAATAGTGTTGTTCATTCTCTCCACCTTCACACTGGCCTGTGGCTGGTATGGAGTATGTAGCTTACTATTAATACCCATAAGCTTGCACATGACCTGAAAGATATCACCTGTAAAATGGGTACCCCTATCACTTTCAATCATTTTAGGGATACCATATCTACATACAAATTCTTGTACAATTTTCTTAGCAGTGAATACGGCAGTATTTGTGGCGGCGGGGAATGCCTCTACCCAGTTTGAGTAGACATCAGTGCATACCAAAACATACTTTAAATTCCTACAGGGTGGTAGCTGTATGAAGTCAATTTGTATTACCTGGAAAGGTCCATCTGTAGGAGGGATAAGGGATGGCTCCGTTGGTATTGTCTTACCAATATTCTTCCTCAAGCAAGTAAGACATGTCATTGCTTTCTTGCTCACCTGAGAAGAGAATCCTGGTACACTCCAGTAGGCTCTTACCAATTTGCACATACCTTCCTTGCCCAGATGAGTCAGACCATGTGCCACTTAAACTAGGCTTGGGAGATATGCCCTGGGGGCCACTGGCTTACCTTGTCCATCTCTCCAGAGTCCTGAGTACTCCTGACCATATCCCTTCGCCTTCCAGACTGCCTTTCCCTGTAGGGAACACAAATTTTGCATTTCAGTTAATCGTTGCATGTTTACTGTGTTGAATGTCATCAGTTGTGTGGTGTTAATTTGTGTGGTAGTGCTTTCTGCTGATTTTGCAGCTTCGTCCGCTCGGCTCTTACCAAGTGTGATTGGGTCTTGGTTGTAAGTGTGTGCTTTACACTTGATAACAGCCACTCTGTCAGGTTCCTGTATGGCTGTCAGAAACCTTTTGATGTGTGACACATGTGCCACAGGTGTGCCAGCCGCCGTCATGAAATTTCTGAGGCGCCACAGGGCCCCGAAATCATGCACCACTCCAAAGGCATATCTAGAGTCCGTGTATATATTAGCTGACTTACCCTTTGCCAACTCACATGCTCTGGTCAGTGCTACCAGCTCAGCGACTTGTGCTGAGTGAGGTGAACCAAGGGGGTCAGCTTCTATGATACCTTCATCATCTACAACTGCATATCCGGTGCACAGGTCTCCTGAGTCCGTCTGTCTGTGGCAACTACCGTCAGTGTAGAAGGTAAAGTCTGCGCCTTCCAAAGGGTTGTCACTGATGTCAGGTCTCGCAGTGAAAGTCTGGTTCAGGTATTCCATACAATCATGCGTATCAGTGTCTGCACTAAATCCTCCTTCACCATCATTCTGATCCTCCACCCTTTGTGCATGACAAGGCACACTCGGTAAGTAAGTTGCAGGATTTAGTGTGCTACACCTCTTTATGGTGATGTTTACAGGGGCCATCAGTGATAGTTCCCACTTTGTAAATCGAGCGGATGAGACATGTCTGGTTTGGGTGGAGTTTAGCAAGGTTGATACTGGATGAGGTGTATGGATTGTCAAGTCATGTCCTAACACTACGTCTTCGCTTTTACTTACCAACAAAGCTATGGCTGCAACACTTCATAAGCAAGTGGGGAGAGATTGTGCTACAGTGTCCAATTGTGCACTGTGGTAGGCTACCGGTCTGCTGGCATCACCATGTTTCTGGGTTAGGACTCCTGCAGCGCATCCAGCACTCTCAGTACCACACAACTCAAAAGGTTTCTCATAATCTGGCATCCCTAATGCTGGTGCTTGTGACAAACACTCTTTTAGTCTCTCAAATGCCAGTTCGGACTCTTCTGTATGAGAGACCCATTCTGGTTTGTTCGAAGAGACAATTTCTTGCAGTGATAGTGCCAGAATAGAGAAACCCGGAATCCAGTTCCGACAGTACCCACACATTCCTAGAAAAGTGCGAATTTGTTGCTGGGTTTGCGGCAGAGTCATGTCACGGATGGCCTGTATCCTGTCTGTGGTCAGGTGTCTGAGTCCTTGCGTCAAGCAGTGTCCCAAGTATTTAACCTTGGTCTGGCACAACTGCAACTTATCCTTAGAAACCTTGTGTCCTGTCTGGGAGAGGTGAAACAGAAGCTGTTAAGTGTCTGCCAGGGACAACTCGAATGAGTCAGAGCATAACAACAAGTCATCAACATATTGTATCAGCACCGACCCATTCTCAGGTTGAAAGGATTGCAAACAGTCATGTAGGGCCTGGGAGAAAATACTTGGGCTGTCAATGAAAACTTGGGGGAGACGGGTCCAGGTGTACTGTACCCCCCTGTAGGTGAAAGCGAAAAGGTACTGACTGTCGGGGTGAAGAGGGACAGAAAAGAAAGCAGAACAGAGGTCAATCACAGTGAAGTACTTAGAGGTGGAGGGAATCTGCATGAGGATGACCGCTGGATTGGGCACTACGGGGAATTGGCTCTCGACTATCTTGTTTATCCCCCTTAGAGCCTGCACTAGCCTGTAACCCTTCCCTCCACTCTGTTGGCTGTGCTGGACGTCCTGACTAGGATGCCCTGCTGTAGCAGCCATTCTATGACGGGGGATACTCCTAATTCCACCTCTGGTTTCAGAGGGTACTGGGGGATTTTTGGAGCTATCCTGCCATCTTTTATTTGTACTGCTACCAGAGCTACATTCACCATCAATCCAGTGTCCTGTCCATCTTTGGTCCAAAGGGAACCCGGTATTTGTGAGATAATTTCCTCTACCTGTGATGGACGTGTGTCTATAATGGTAGAGTGTAACATTAGCCTTTGAGGGATGTCTAATATATCTTGTACTTCTTGTGCATACAATATATGACACACCGCATTTTACACAACAAATCTCTGCCAAGTAGATTAGTCAGAGCCGATGCAGCCAACAGGAAAGAATGTTTGGTATGCAAGGGCCCTATCATAATCTCTGCAGGTCTACTCAAAGAGTACTGCCGCACTTTTCCCATTACTCCCATTGCCGAAATGGTTTTGCCCGTGGTCATTACACCTGTTGTGGAGTTTAGCACTGATCTGGCCGTCCCTGTATCTACAAGAAAAGGTTGTGGTATGCCAGCTACATTGACCATGACCTCAGGTTCACCTCCAAGGCCAGCAATCAATTCCACTGGCTGCAGACTACAGGTATGACCTGACCCTTATTGTGGTTTTGGGCCCTCCCGCAGACCATTGGCAGCTACTATATGTGCGGGGGATAGCTGTAAGTTTTCGGAGGCCTGCCAGTCCCTCCTTGGTGGGTACCTCCGTGTTTCCTCTCTATGTGGCTCGTAATCTCTATCCCGTCTATGTGTTTGATAGCATGGCTCGTGTTGTTGTCTAGGGGGTCTATACTTGTTATGTATCCCTGTACTCCTACAGTTCCTGGCAAAGTGTCCCTCCTTTTTGCAGGCATAACATACTATTACCTGTTTCCAGTCATCAGGGGTCTGGGGTTGTGGTTGGTTGGACATTCCTTCAAGAGCCTGAATACTTACCAGCATAAACCTATCCCCTTGCATCTCCTTGTGCTTGAGGATATTACGGTCGTGTTCAATAGCAGACTCTCTCAGGGCATCTACCGTAATCCCCCTCTAATTTGGCAAAGAGGTTTGTACTCTGGTTCTCAGAGCCTCTTTGAGCCAGTCCATTAGAACAGAGACAGCTACCTCCCTGTGGTTGGCATTTTCCTTTATATCCCTTATTCCAGTGTATCTAGCCATTTCCTGTAAAGCTCTATGGAAATATTCGGATGCCGCTTCACTTTCTTTCTGTATTATAGAGAAAATTTTATTCCACTTGACAACGGTGGGGAAATACAATCCTAGTTGTATGTTAATTTGCCTAACATTCTCCTGATTGTATTCATCAGTGAGAGGCACTTCTGCATCTAGCTTGCAGTCTGTTATAAATTTCTGGATGTCAATATTTGCGGGTAGACTCGCTCGTAACACTGTCCGACAATCCTTGTTTGTGGGCTCATGGGCATTGCCCAGTTCTTTAATACATTTCTGGCATCCTACTAGATCTCTCCTGGGATCGGGGAATTCTAACATAATTGACCTCAGTTCAGACCGGGACCATGGACAATGCATTGCAATGTTCCTGATGGGGGTTACTCCCTGGTTATCAGTTCTCCTATTGGGGACTGCTATTACCCGAACTGGGTTTAACTCAACCACTTCACCTTTGTCTGTGTCTGTGAGGTGGGCTACTGCCTCTGCATAATGAACAGTCCCATACTTACCTGTGGATATGATCTCACCCATTCCTCCAGTGGAGGGCATCGCCACAGCTCTTACTGGTTGGGCCATGCCCACCTGAGTTTCCTGTATGGTGGCTGCCAGGGAGAGGGCTGAGATCACGCTGGGCTCGTCGTCTTCCTCAGAACTACAACCTTTTGGGAACAGGGTACATCTTGCATGGGTTATGATTAGTACAATTTGTATGTGTGTTCCTATCGTTTCCCGATATACCATTGGTTGTAGCTATCTTCTCTCCATCGACATATGGCGGTGGTGGTGCCGTCGCATTCACATTCCTGTTTGGAATTTGCTGTGCGAGCAAGTTCCCTTTGCATATCTCCCTCTTGTTGCCATATGTTTAAACAGTCTTTATGTCTGATCCTTTGTTACTTAGATTTGATCAGATATATTCTATTCCTAACATTCTGCAGCACCTCTGGTTCAAAACTACCAACCCTAGGAAATGATGCCCTATCATCCACTGTAATTCGC
Source organism: Pseudophryne corroboree (assembly GCF_028390025.1). Lineage (NCBI taxonomy): Eukaryota > Metazoa > Chordata > Amphibia > Anura > Myobatrachidae > Pseudophryne > Pseudophryne corroboree. The sequence goes on along the minus strand of NC_086452.1, from coordinate 250,072,287 downwards.
ACCCATTCATCACAAAGAGCCTCTCCGTGTGGACCATACTTCCCACACATTATCAACCGAGCGGACCCTCTTGGCCTCAGCTCTCCAGCCTGAACCCTGGCTGCCGAACGTTTCTCGCTTGTGCACTTGGCTCCCATCGCGGACTTTTGACACGATCCCCAAATGCACAATACGAGCAAATGGTGAAAGTCCTCTGAGTTCTCTCACCAACTCCTTCTCCGCTGGCAGTACAACAACTCACTCCAATAGTGACCACTGCGTACCCAGTGAGGGATCTCTACCAGGCCCCTCTGCACTGTAAGTATTGACGTATCAACAGCAATAAATCAATACGCCACCTTTTTCAGTGGAGGTTAAAAATCAGCCTGTTCTTTGTGGTTTCTTTCCACAGGAATTCCGCCTGGGAAACGTCACCAAGCCTTCCTATGGACTTCCACCAGGAATATTTCCTGAGAGAGAGTCAGCGACAAATTCCTTCTACTTTACATAAATGACTTCTGAGTATGCACCACACAGCGCATATGATGACGTAATTGCGAAAAGAACGCTAATGGTATCACGTTGCGCTGTGTATCACACACACAGACGTGCAGTCCAATTGCACGGCCTTGATAAAGCTGATTGTTTACCTTAGAACACAAGCTATTTACTAATATCGTGAAGCCGTAATGGCCGCTGTCCCTCGTGCACGTGCTACGCACTTCGTACGCTATTTGCGTACAAAGACCTCGCACGTGGTACGCAAGTTACGTACACACGCTGCGCTGTGAGTATGGAATACACACAGCGAGCGTACACACAGATAATAACCTTTTAAACCTTACACAGAGTATGCTTATACTGTAAATCTTAGTGTTGAGATACTGCAATGATATAACACTGTTTAACCTTGGTCTGTAAGCTAGCTGTTTGAGCGATTGAGATGCTCAGCAACCCTTAATAACAAATGGTGAGACACACTCCTTGCTAAGGTTCCAACACCTTTACTAACAATATTTAACTAAGTAAAAGGAAAAAAAAACAGTTAACAGTTCATACACTACAGGCTAACATTAAAATCTAAAAGAATAACTAAACAGAAATATACACAATAGCGAACGATCGCAAACACAAATACATCGACTAAGAATGAATGGCTAACATTAAAACGGATAACAAAGTGGCCACAGAGAAACATACCATACGGGGAAAACTCGCTAGCGCAACCGGATCCAGTCCTCCAATTATCAGAGATAAATGTTGAAGAGAGAGAGTACTGGCCGGTCTGGGGACAGTGACCCTTATATACACAACATACAGTGTACTACAAAGGCCCTACAATCTTATTGTTCATTGGACACAGGAATGTCCCTCCACATTATAACAAAAGGTCATAGGTTAGTTTGAACAGGTAGGCTGTGACTATATCAAACTGCTCAGGTGGGAGGGAATCTCAGAATTCCCGCCGCATGGATAATGAACCGCAAATATAGTAAATGTCCAGAAACTACTAATAGACATAACTATATGCAGGAGCGATTAATCTTTACCTAACCAGCACCGGATTGTTCCTAATAAAATGTTCTTTAGTTAGGTACCAAACACCACTGCTCAAACCCTGTCTGACCCTTCGTATCATGCAAAGAGGAATTCCCCTGTCCAGCGACCAGTTACATTAAACAAACTTACAGTCATTATTAAGGGGAATATTATCTATAAAACATACTATTTGGTTTTATTATTTAACGATTGAGTCGCCCGCTAGACGCACACAAACTCTACCGTAAATGCACATACCACGCGCTCGAGCGCATGGCCGAGGAGGCGCCATCACGCAGCTGCGAGTATCCGCATGCACGGGAGAGAATGTGCACGTGCAGCGGGCAAGCGCATGAGGTGAATATATGGCAACGTGTAGCATGATATTTTTCCGACTTTGACAGTCCACCCTTTGGCAGTCATCAATAACTGCCACTTCCTAAAACAGTTCAAAAAAGAAAAATATATGTCATAATGTAAATACCATTTTATGATTGGGTAAAGGGAGGAGAGGAGCAGGTGGGACAAAAGTATGACCTAGTGAGATAGTAGAAGCATGTGTGTATGAATCCATGTTTGAGGGGTCATGTATCATCGTGCCGTACGTGTTTTAAATCAAGCTTCGAGGTATTGCGAAGTATACATTTGAATCCTTCTTATCCCGTATTACGGGTCTGTGGATGGGCTGTCAAACTTTACCGAGCTCTTTTCGGCTTTTGGTTGCAACAAATGGGGGAGCACATTTAGTTGATGATACATGAATGGGGGGATATGTGAGTGCTGATATCTGTATCTATATTCCCTATCGACTATGTGTGTCATTACCTTAAGGTTGTAGAGGTGAAGAAAAGAAGCAATTATTATAAATGCAGTCGTAAACTATGTGAGTTTAATATGCATTCGCTGATTGAGGTCTTGTCTGAAGTCTTGTCTTGATGTACATGTTGTCTGATGTCTCTCGGTGCTTTTGCTATAAATAACGAGCAAAAGTTGTTCCATTGTCCGTAAAGTTACAGTCTCTAAAGTATTGGGCTATCGTAAAAGTTAGAGTCACTAGGGAAATTGGGGCTTGTAGCATAGTTCATCAATGGTCTGTATAAAAGAGGTTGTCAAATTCTTCTTCCAAGCGGATGTCTTCGTGCCTTGGAGGAAAACAAAGGAGAAACGGGTGAAAGAAACGGACCGTGGAATCACATTTTCATCACAACATTGTCTCTATCGTTGGGTCATAAATCAAATTAGTTGTTGTTATTACAGTGTCCTCGCTCCTTAAACTCATCACCCTGGTGTTGCTTTTACTTTTCGTTAAAACCCGAACGCATCTAAATATCAGGCCAACCAATATGACGACTCCTAGAATACACAAAAGAAATTTCCCTACATCCATAATAATACCTTGGGCCCATTCTCCTAAGCCCGAGAACCAATTTCGTGGGTTCAACCATGACACCCAACTGGTCAGCTCATTACCCACAGCAGCGAGTGTGAGATTGTGTTTCCTTCGAAACTCCCACTTTAATTGTAGAATGTCATCCATCTTTTGGTCTATGACCTCGGCTGGGTCCTCCGTGCTGTTTGTAATGTACGTGCAGCACTTTATTCCATATTGAGTTGCTAGGGTAACACAATACCCGCCTGTCACAGCTGTGAGGTAATTAAGAATCATCCTATGCTAAACCAGTTCTGTTTTGTAGGCTTGTAACTCTTTCCAAGTGTACCTGAATGTGTCGTCATACATTTCGGTGATATTGTCTAATAAATTTGCAAGCGCAGATATATATTTATAATTTATCACTCCTCTGGCGGTACGAGTGATATCTAACGCGAGTAGGAATTGAATCCCGGTGGATTCATGGATCAGATCAGAGGCTGAATGCTCTGTCCTCTCTATCAGGTGCCTTTTAACGACGTGCTCGTAATGAGTGTGAGTATAAGGAGCTTGGGCACTGCGGTGAATATCTTTCATTTTGTTATGGGATACAGTCATTACTTCAGGCAGTACTTTTCCAATATAGCACAATCCCTCTGAGTTTGGGGCAAGCCACTTATACGCCTTCCTCCCGCATATGAAATATGCATCATCGGGGAGAACATATGGGACGGAGTATGACATTACCATGTTACAAATTTTCCATGTGAAATCTCCTAACCCTAATTCTCCCATCTGTTTAGTACACGTATCAGGTTGTATGATATGTGCACAGTATCCTGGTGATTCTTCTCCAACTCGCATAGTCCTACTTCCTAGAGTGTACCTATACCGGAAAAATCTTCCATGGTCGGCTATCTGGCGTATAAGTTCTGTGTCTATGGGCATTCTGTCGGCTCTGTATGAAAAGGTCATGGTTTGATTACTCCATGACACTTCCCAATTTCCCGGCTTTCGGGGATTGGAAATGTTAAAGCATACTAAGGACCTATCCACATGATATTGGTGGAGCTTCAAACTAGGAGGACTAGAGATATTAAACCTCTTGTCCACCGGCCTCCCACCACTTAGCTCAAGTACCTCTCCTACAGTTAAAGGGAATGGTACTAGTCCTGATTTGCTATGACCTTGAGGTACTTGAGAGCATACCCAACAGTCTGTCTAGTTTAACACTTTACCCACTAAGGAGTGATAGTCACTCAATGGATGCTGGTCCATGTGGACATTAAAACTGGACTGACATTTCTTGATGCACCCATCCTCAACTATATTGTCACAATGCCTACAGATGCAGTTCTCTTTAGCTAACAATCCTTCACAATTTATTCTATTGTCAATGCTACCAGATCGTTTTCTGATACTCGCCTTTGCTCGGAGATTATGTTACTCTTGGAAATTTACGCCTGCATCCTGGTCATCAGAACCCATTCCAGATCCTTTCTCGACCTCCATGGTACTCTCACCGAAACAGACTGCTCTGGTCAACATCATGGTCAACAGGAAAATCCGGATCACAGTCTCTTGGGGCAAGTCCATCTTAGAGGAGTAAAAGGAGAAAAATAAGAAGGGGGAAAGGAAATAGGAGGGAGATGGGAACTGGAGAAAATAACAAATGGGAAAAAGAAATCTGGTTCGACAAGCTTCTGGTCTTATTATTCTCGGCGCTCAGGTGTTGTCTCAATCCTCCCTGAACAGACACTCTAGTGATACAACCTCTACCGTCTGTTCTTTATCACGGGACCTCTCTGGGTTAGTGACCTTTTTACAATGAGTCGAATGGACCCAAGTCTCTCTCTCGGCAACCTTCAATGCTGTTGTGCTGGTCAATAAGACTTGATATGGTCCTTCCCATCTGTCAATAAGGCAACCTGAGCGTAGAAAATTCTGTATCATTACATAATCCCCAGGTTCAATGTCATGACAATTACTGTCTGGCAGATCAGGAATCACCAACTTTAGATTATCATTCTGATTCCTCAATTGCTTACTCATCTTAACCAAATACTTTACGGCTACTTCATTGTTACATTTCAAATCATCCTGGGGGTTAATCATAACATGGGGTTGTCGACCAAACAGAATTTCAAAAGGAGACAGATTAAGAGGGGACCTGGGAGTGGTTCTGATGCTGTGTAATACAATTGGCAAAGCTTCGGGCCATAACAGTCCTGTTTCAGTCATTACTTTGCTCAATTTATTTTTAATAGTGCTGTTTACTCTTTCCACCTTCGCACTAGCTTGGGGGCGGTACGGAGTGTGCAGCTTACTATTAATTCCCATCAACTTACACATTGTTTGAAAGACTTCACCTGTAAAATGGGTACCCCTATCACTTTCAATGATTCTAGGGATACCATACCTACACACAAATTCCTGCACAATTTTCTTTGCAGTAAATACAGCGGTATTTGTGGCCGCGGGAAATGCTTCAACCCAATTTGAGAACACATCAATACAGACCAATACATATTTTAAATTTCTACAAGGTGGCAATTGTATGAAATCAATTTGTATTACCTGAAAAGGGCCATCTGTCGGAGGGATATGGGATGGCTCTGTCGGTATTGCCTTTCCGATATTCTTCCTCAAGCAGGTGAGACATGTCATCGCTCTTTTACCCGCATGGGAAGAAAATCCTGGGGCGCACCAATAAGCTCTTACCAACTTACACATTCCTTCTTTGCCTAGGTGAGTCAGCCCATGTGCCGCTTCCGCTAGACTTGGAAGGTATGATCTGGGTGCCACTGGCTTACCCTGTCCATCTGTCCAGAGTCCTGAGGACTCCTGGCCATATCCCTTTGACCTCCAAACTGCTTTTTCCTGTGGGGAACACAAATGTTGCATTTCACACAATTTCTGTGTGTTTACAGTATTAAATACCATCAGTTGTATACTGTCTGTTTGTATGGGGTTACTAGCTGCTGATTTAGCAGCTTCGTCTGCTCGGCTGTTACCAAGTGATACCGGGTCTTGGCTATATGTGTGAGCTTTACACTTGATAACAGCCACTCTGTCGGGTTCCTGTATCGCTGTTAGAAGTCTTTTGATGTGGGCTGCATGCGCTACGGGTGTGCCAGCTGCCGTCATGAAATTTCTGAGGCGCCATAGGGCCCCGAAATCATGGACTACTCCGAAGGCGTACCTAGAATCTGTGTAAATATTGGCTGACTTGCCCTTAGCCAATTTGCATGCTCTGGTTAGGGCAACCAGTTCAGCAACTTGTGCTGAGTGTGGTGGGCCTAGCGGTTCCGCTTCTATGGTACCTTGGTCATCTACGACTGCGTATCCAGTACACAAGTCTCCCGAGTCCGTCTGTCTGTGACAACTACCGTCAGTGTTGAAAGTAAAATCTACATCTTCCTTTGGGTTGTCACTGATGTCAGGCCTTGCCGTGAAATTTTGGGTCAAATATTCCATACAATCATGCGTGTCATCCCCTGTATTAAATCCTCCTTCACCATCACTCTCATCCTCCACCCTTTGTGCCTGTCCAGGCACACCTGGGAGATACGTTGCAGGATTTAATGCGCTGCATCTCCTTATGGTGATGTTTACGGGGGCCATCAATGCCAATTCCCATCTTGTAAACCGCGCTGATGAGACGTGTCTAGTTTGGGCCAAATTCAGTAAGGCTGACACTGCATGTGGTGTATGAATTGTGAGGTTGTGTCCTAGCACTACATCTTCGCTCTTTGTGACTAGCAATGCTATTGCTGCAACACTTCGCAAGCATGTGGGGAGGGATCGCGCTACCGTATCTAGCTGGGCGCTGTAGTAGGCTACCGGCCTGCTGGCATCACCATGCTTCTGGGTTAAGACACCTGCTGCGCACCCAGCACTCTCTGTTCCGTACAGCTCAAAGGGTTTCCCATAGTCTGGCATACCTAATGCCGGTGCCTGCGTTAGGCACTGTTTGAGTCTCTCAAATGCCATCTCGGATTCGTCTGTGTGCGAAATCCGATCAGGTTTGCTTGATGAGACCATCTCCTGCAAAGGTAGGGCCAGTATGGAAAAACCGGGGATCCAGTTACGGCAATACCCACACATTCCTAAAAATGTTCTAATCTGTTGCTGGGGTTGTGGCAGGGTCATGTCACGAATTGCTTGAATTCTATCAGCGGTAAGGTGTCTCAGTCCTTGTGTTAAACAGTGTCCCAAATACTTCACACGGGTCTGGCATAATTGTAACTTGTCCTTGGAAACCTTGTGTCCTGTGTCTGAAAGATGAAACAGGAGTAGTTTCGTATCTCTCAGGGACGCTTCCAGTGAATCTGAACACAGCAGTAAATCATCCACGTACTGTATCAATATTGATCCACACTCTGGTTGGAAAGACTGTAAACAATCATGCAGGGCCTGTGAGAAAATACTTGGACTGTCTATGAAACCTTGTGGTAATCGAGTCCAAGTGTACTGAACTCCTCTGTATGTGAATGCGAATAAGTATTGACTGTCAGGGTGCAGAGGTACCGAGAAGAAGGCGGAGCAGAGGTCAATCACAGTGAAAAATTTGGCATTGGGAGGGATTTGCATAAGGATGACAGCTGGATTTGGCACTACGGGGAATTGACTCTCAACTATTTTGTTGATCCCCCTTAGATCCTGCACTAATCTGTAACCCCTCCCCCCACTCTTTTTAACAGGGAAGATGGGACTATTGGCAGTGCTGGACGTTCTTACCTGAATGCCCTGTTGTAGCAAGCGCTCTATTACAGGGTAAACTCCTAACTCCACCTCTGGCTTCAGAGGGTATTGTGGGATTTTTGGAGCTATCCTACCATCTTTTACTTGCACAACTACTGGGGCTACGTTTGCCATCAATCCAGTGTCTTGTCCATCCTTGGTCCAAAGTGATTCCGGTATCTGGGAAATCATTTCCTCTACCTTGGACGGACACCTATTTACAACAACAGTGTGTGACATTAATCTTGTTGGGGAGTCTAGCATATCCTGCGCTTCCTGAGCGTGGTTTTCGGGTATGTCCAAGAACACACCTTCAGGAGTACAGTATATGATGCATCCCATTTTGCACAGTAAATCTCTCCCTAGGAGATTAGTCGGAGCCGATGCAGCCAGCAGAAAAGAATGCTTGGTATGCAAAGGCCCTATCGTAATCTCTGCTGGTTTGCTTAAAGGGTATTGTCGCACTACTCCTGTTACTCCCATGGCTGGAATTGTTTTACCAGTGGTTCTCATGCCCACGGTCGAATTTATCACTGACTTGGCCGCCCCCGTATCTACAAGGAAATTTAGAGATTTACCAGCTACATCAATTGTGACCTCATGTTCATTTCCAAGGCTCGCAATTAATTTCACTGGCTGCAGACTACAGGTGTGGCCCCACCCCTATGGTGCGTGGTGAACTCCCTGCATTGCGCTGGCAGCTATTACCTGTGAAGGAGGTAAATGGGAATTATCAGAGACTTGCCAGTCTCTTCTTGGGGGATACCTTCTTGTTTCCCCTGCGTGTGGCTCATAACTCCGTCTCTGCGGTCCTTAATCCCAATCTCGTATGTCATGTTGTTGTCTAGGGTTTTTATATGCATTGTGTGGATTACTGGTGCAGTTACGTGCAAAATGACCTTCCCTATTACAATTGTAACATTTTACCATATGCGGCTTACTACCAGGGGTCTGAGATTTAGACTGAGGCGGCCTTGTTGTAAGGGCTTGGATACTTATAGCCATCAGTTATCACTCTGTGACTCCCTGCGTCTTGTGATGTTCCTGTCGTGCCCAACAGCAGTCTCTCTTAAGGCGGCCACCGACATACCTCTCCAGTTAGGTTGAGTGGTTTGTACCCTATTCCTTAATACCTCCTTTAAACCGTCCATCAAGACGGACACCGCTACCTCTCTATGGTGTACATTTGCCTCAATTTCCACGATCCCAGTATATTTAGCCATTTCCTCCAGTGCCCGGTGGAAATAGTCAGAGGCAGTTTCTCCTTCCATTTGTTTGATGGAGAAAATTTTGTTCCATTTTACCACAGCTGGGAAGTATATTCCCAGCTGCAGATTGATTCTGGTTACATTATCTTGATTATACTCATCTGTAAGGGGTACTTCTTCATCTAATTTACAGTCAGCTATAAATTTCACAAGGTCAATACTAGAGGGCAGACATGCCCTCAGTAGTGTCCGCCAATCTTTGTTGTTGGGTTCAGTGGAGTTACCCAGGTCCTTAATGAACCTCTGACATGCAGCTAAATCTTTTCTGGGATCAGGAAATTCAGACAAAATTGTTCTTAATTCTGCTCGGGACCAGGGACAGTGCATTGCAATATTCCTGATGGTTGTGACCCCATTTGTGTCGGTCTTTCCATTGGGGACCGCTATCACTCTAACAGGATTAATATTAATTACTTCACTCTGGGTTGATTCTACAGTGGGTGGTGCAACAGTTTCAGCATATTGTACAGTGCCGTATTTACCTCTAGATACAACCTCACCTGTCCCTGAGCTATGTGCCTTTGATACCACTCTTACTGGTTGGGCGATGCCCACTGAAGTATCGTTTATGGTGGCCGCTAGAGAGAGAGCTGAAATCGTAGTGGGCTCATCTTCCTGGTCGTATTCCTGAGGGAAGTTTAAAATGGGATACAACTTGCATGGGTTAGCGTTAGTATCAACATTTGCATTAACTTTCATTTTATTCTTATCATTACTACATTGATTAAGTGCACCCTTATCGTACACCCGCATGTCATTCTCTGCAGCCACTTTTCCCCCTACTACATACGGTGGTGGTGCCGTTGCTATCAGACTCCTACCAGGATTTGAATTTGCTTTCTGAGCTAATTCCTGTTGTATTTCACTTTCCTGTTGCCATACCTGTAAACAATCATAATGTCTAATCCTCTGCTTTGCAGATTTTATTTGGCCTATCTTTTTTCTTTTTTTTTTCCAAAATATTTTTATTGAGGTCAAAAAGATATATTGAATCGTAACAGGTGATGACATATAATGACATAAAATTCAACTGCACCTGGGGCCACATTAGCCACCCGGGACAGTCGTGCATGAAAAGAGAGAAAAAATAGAATTCGAAATCCAAAACAGAGAACCTCATATTTTCACTTTTTACATGGAAACATCTAGACAAATGTTATATCATGGTATTATGTAACCAAATAGCAAAATTAGTAAGCATAAAATATGAAGGAACAGCTAATGTGTTCCTGCTAATTAGCAAATTCTTTGCATAACAGTAAAGCATATTAATGCGTCTCCCCCTTTGGGGAGCGCTAAATCCTAAAACAATAAAAATACTAACAAAATTAACAACGTTATTAACATTATTAACCGTACCTGCCAGGGCCCGGGGGCCGCCGACCCATCCATGGAGACATCAACAGTGTGATAAGAAGAGATAGACAATAGATATCCAGTGTTAGGGAGTGGGAGGAGGGAGATGTAGAAGTTGAGGCGCCCAGTGTGGGCAATCAGAGTTAAGTTGATGAGAAGGAATAGAAAGCAAGAGAACACGAGTAGAATAAAAGGTAGGGAGGAGGAGAGGGGGCTAGGGTGTAGTTATGGAAGAGTGATGGGGGGGTCATCTGCTAGAACTTGGTGTCCATACCAGGTGGTGCAATGAAAGCTTTGTTTAATGGCTGTTTTTGTCGGAGTAGGTAGTGTGTTGATAAATCGTCGCCAGCAGTGAAATAGAGTGGGAGTTAATATTTCTTTGTTTAGGGAGGTCTCCAGCCAGTCCATTGTGAATAGGAATAGTAGTCTAGATGTAGCTAGAGGTAGTGTGGGAGGGGTATTGGATATCCATTGTTGTAATATGGCCTTCTTTCCCACCGCTGAGAGGATCATGATTAGTTTCGTGTCTCGAGAGGGAATGTCGCGTTGATCACGGACATATCCGAATAGCGCCCATGAGGTAGTGGATTGTAAGCGCAAGCCCAACTCGGCAGTTCCGTATGTGTGTAGTTCTGTCCAAAATTTTTGAATGTGGCGGCAGTGCCAGAAGCAGTGCATAAGATCTGCTATTGGTGAGGAGCATTTCAAGCATTTAGCCGAATCGGACAAGCCCATCAAATGGCTCCTCTTTGGTGATATGTAGGCTCTGTGTAATATTTTGTATGCCATTTCTTGATAAAGGCTGGCAGGGATAAGTTTGAGGGAACTCGCAAAGCTGTCCATTATGTTCTCCGGGGACATGGACGGGATTTGGGTGGACCATGTTTGTATTTGTGCAAGGTCTGTGGTGGGTATGTGTTCTGTGCGTATGCGGGTATATAGTGCTGAGATGGAACAGGTCCCTGAGCGCAGAAGTGCGTCCAGGGGGTTAACCAGGTCTGAAGCAGTAAGGTGTGAGAGGATTGATCGTATATTGGCCCTCATTCCGAGTTGTTCGCTCGGTATTTTTCATCGCATCGCAGTGAAAATCCGCTTAGTACGCATGCGCAATGTTCGCACTGCGACTGCGCCAAGTAACTTTACTATGATGAAAGTATTTTTACTCACGGCTTTTTCTTCGCTCCGGCGATCGTAATGTGATTGACAGGAAATGGGTGTTACTGGGCGGAAACACGGCGTTTCAGGGGCGTGTGGCTGAAAACGCTACCGTTTCCGGAAAAAACGCAGGAGTGGCCGGGGAAACGGTGGGAGTGCCTGGGCGAACGCTGGGTGTGTTTGTGACGTCAACCAGGAACGACAAGCACTGAAATGATCGCACAGGCAGAGTAAGTCTGGAGCTACTCTGAAACTGCTAAGTAGTTAGTAATCGCAATATTGCGAATACATCGGTCGCAATTTTAAGAAGCTAAGATTCACTCCCAGTAGGCGGCGGCTTAGCGTGTGTAACTCTGCTAAATTCGCCTTGCGACCGATCAACTCGGAATGAGGGCCATAGTGTGATATTTGGTAGAAATAGAAGCGATGGCGGAGGCTAATTCCATATTTAGTTGACACCTCTGTGAAAGTGAGTATTTTTTTGTTGGAGTCGAGGAGGTTTCCTATACATGTGATACCTGAGGTGTGCCAATTAGTAAAGGGGATGTGGGCCTGACCATTTTGGAATTGTGTATTTCCGACTAAAGGGAGAAAGAGTGAGTGGGTGTGTTGTAGCTTGAGAGATCTGCGGGAGAGTCTCCACGCTGCAATAGTAGAGGTTAGTAGAGGGTTATCCAAATGAAGGTTAGACATTTCAGATTTGTTTGCATGGAGGATGTAGCCGAGGGATAGGGGGGCACAGAATTGGGAGTCGACTAGTGAGTCGGTAAAGGTAGACGTTCCGTGGATCCAGTCCACGGCGAATCGGAGGAGACAAGCATGGAATATACTGCTCCACGCTCGGCAGATTCACCCCTCCGTTCTGTATTGTTTGGGTTAACTTAAAAAGACTTATCCTGGGTCTTTTATTGGCCAAGATAAATTTCGAGATCGAGGAGTTGAGATGAGATACATCAGCTTTTGAGAGTATGATGGGCAACATCTGCAGAACGTAGAGCAGTCTGGGGAAACTAACCATCCTGACTAGATTGCAGCGTCCTAATATATTTAAGGGTAGTGTTTGCCATAACGTAAGTTCTGTCTGGATCTTACTGAGAATGGGGTGGATGTTGTCAGTATATAGATGGGTGGGGTTAGCGGGTAGTATAATACCTAGATAAGTAATGTGGGTGCTAGTCCATCGGAATGGGAAGGTGGTATCCCAGTCTTTGGTAATCTGGGGGAATATAGCTAATGCTTCCGACTTGTCTAAATTGACGGTGAAGCCCGCAAAAGAGGAAAAGCGGTCGATAGCTTCTTGTAGTGCTATTACCGACTGTCGTGGATTGGAGGTAAGTATAAGGATGTCGTCTGCAAACGCCATAATTTTAATTTCCCTGTTGCCAATTTTTATACCACGAAAGGTGGGTAAGTTGGTGATATATCGTATAAGGGGTTCTAGGGCGATGTTGAAGAGGAGGGGGGAGAGGGGGCAACCCTGTCTAGTTCCTCTCTCAAGGAGAAAGGGTGGGGAGGGGGTATTGTTAACTATCACCTGCGCAGATGGGCTAATGTAGAGAGAGTCAATCAGACCCCGGAACGTCTCGCCAAATTGCTGGTAGAGTAGAACTCTTGTTAGGTGGGGCCAGGCGATCTTATCGAAAGCTTTTTCAGCGTCCAGGTTGATTAGGATGTTGTCTGTAATATTGTTGGCTTGGGAGTGGGTAATGGCTGCCAGCGCCACTCTGATGCCTCGTACTGATTGTCTGTGCTTAAGGAAGCCCATCTGCGCTGGCGATATAATACGGGAAAGGCATAGCTGTAGTCGATTGGCCATCAGTTTGGTGAGGACTTTAAAGTCTTGATTAAGGAGTGAAATCGGTCTGTAGGACCCAGGTATAGAGGGTTTCTTGCCTGGCTTTGGTATAACAATAATTGTGGCTTCGTTAAATCTAATGGGAATTTGTTTGGAGGTGAGAATAAGATTATAGAGTGATGTGAGGGTAGGGGCGATGTCGTCTCTTAACATTTTGTAAAATTCCGCCCCGTATCCATCTGGACCGGGGCTTTTATTGTTCGGTAGGGTCCTGATGACCTCCACCACCTCCTCCACTGTTATCGGTTTATCTAGGGAGTCCCTCTCCTCTTGGGTCAAAATGGGGAGGTCTGCCTCTTTCAAAAATGAGTGGTTGGCAGCAGGATCATCAGGGCCCTTGGTATATAAAGATTGGTAGAAGTTTCTAAATTCTGAACAAATGAGGTCAGGAGTGGTGGTCAGTTTGCCTGTGTGTATGATCGCGTTGACCCAGTTACGGGATTTGGGTCCTTTAATTAGATTTGATAATAATTTGCCTGATTTGTTACCCCATCTGTGGAGTCTATTCCGTTGATAGTCGTAGGAGAGCTGAGCCCGTTCCGTGAGGAATGTATCATATACAAGCTTGGCTGAGAGGTATGCCTCTTTGTGGGCGGGGGTGTCGTGTTGTGTGTAACTGCGGTATGTGGAGGTGAGAGTGGAGCTCAGTGCGTGTAGTTGGGAGGAAAACATTTTCAGTTTGGCGTGAGTATAGGACATGATGTGTCCCCTAAGGACAGCCTTTGCCGCCCCCCAAAAGACTGGTGAGTCTAATTGTTGGTCGCTATTGTCTGAGGTATAGTTATGCCAGGACTGTTTGAGATGAAGCATAAAGTCAGTAGACTGGCGGAGATAGGCTGGAAATCGCCATCTCAAAGCGGTGCGTTGTGGTAAGCCTAGTTGGAGATGGAGAGATATAGGGGCGTGGTCCGAGATGATGATGTTCTCGATAGATGTATAAGTGATTTTGGGTAGGAGATTGGTGCTGGTAAAGATGTAGTCATTTCTAGAGTGAGATGAATGAGGGTGGGAATAAAAGGAATAGTCTTTTTGGGTGGGGTGGAGTATTCTCCATGGGTCTAGGAGGTTTAGATGGGTACAGAAGGAGGAGAGCAAGTGAGTGTGAGGAATAGAGGTGGTAGCACTTACCCTGGATCTGTCCATGGATGGGTCGACGACCATGTTAAAATCCCCGCCAACTATCAAGTTTTGGCCTCCCCAGGTAATAAGGGTCGAGAGCAGATCTGCAAAAAAAGAATCAGGTGAGGCATTTGGTGCATATACGTTAAGGAGAGTGTATGTCGTGTTTTGTATGTTTATGTCTACTAATAAAAATCTACCCTCTGGATCGAGCTGTTTTCTGAGGATTGAGTGTTGTAGGTTGGCATGGATTAGAATTGCCACACCCCTAGATTTCGTGTGATAGGGAGAAGATATGCAACTCCCTATCCACGGGGCACGGAGGGTATGTCTAGGGTCATCTAACCAGTGTGTCTCTTGTAAAAATATAATCTGAGGAGACATACGTTTCAAATGAGCCAGCACTTTTTTCCGTTTGACCGGGTGATTAAGGCCCTCTACGTTCCAAGATACCATGTGGAGTAGTGTAGCCACTGGATCTACGTCTATGGGGGTTTGTGGGTGGGAGTCGGAGGGCATATTATCCCACTCCCACCGGGAAAAACATCATTAGAAAAGTTGAAAAGGTAAGATGGGGTCCCACCCCGACCCAGCGAACGGGGGGGGGGGGAGTTTCCCAGTGGGGGGAGGGGGCTCCGACCCAGGCAGGTACAACCGACTAAACATAAAAACAATAACATAAGTAGCTTCCAACTATGGAAACCTAAACAACAGAAAATAGACATGAGTGCGGGGTATTCGCACTCCTTATATTCTGCATCTGAGACCCGGAGAAAAAAGAAGGTTCGTATAGTGTTTAGCCATTATCAAAAAAGAGTCACATGATGATCAAGTAGAAGGAAGGGCGAAATGTAGCCTAGCCTCGTCTGGATCGTCAAAGAACTTCGGGCGTCCGTCTTCAAAGACTCTGAGGCGCGCTGGGTACAGCAGTGCGAATTTGATCTTCGCCTCAAAGAGGTGTCTGCATATAGGGGCAAAGTCTTTGCGTTTCGCCGCTACCACAGCTGAGAAGTCTTGAAAGATGAGAAGGCGTTCTCCGTTGATCGACAGATTGGCCGTTTTTCGGTATTGGTCCAGGAGTCTCGTTTTATCTGCGTAATTTAAGATCCTCATGATGACTGGACGTGGGCGGCCTGATGAGTTTTTCCGTTCCGGGCCTAATCTGTGTGCTCTTTCGATGATCAGGGGCGATCCCTTGAGGTTCATGGACAGCTGTTCTGGGATGGTTAGCGAGAGGAGGTCTAAGAGTTCGTGGCCTTTTACGGATTCAGGGATACCGATGACTCGTAGGTTATTTCGTATGCTACGATTTTCCAGGTCATCGAGCTTGTCCGAGAGATCCGCGACTTCTAGTTGTTTCGCTTGTAAGGAGCGTTGAGCTTCTGTCAAGTCATCCTCTAGGGCCGAGATCCTTTGCTCTGCCTCATCGAGGCGAGTGGAGTGTTGGGTTAATAGAGTTGATGATGATTCGATCGCTTCCTTTATGCCCGCTAGCTTTTCGTCGAGAAGAGGGCCCAGTACCGCCAGTAGGTCTTTATGCTTCATTTTGGGCTGTTTAGCAGGCGGTTTAGATTTGCGGGAACTTCTGGAAAGCGAGCGTGTAGTAGATTGATCAGAGTCCTATGAGTCCATTTCTGGTGTGTCCTCTCGGGCTTGTTGGTCAGTCCCTATGGGCATTACGGGTAGAGGTATCAAAAAATTTTCCATGCAGGGTCGCCCAGAGGGGGAGGTTAAGGCTAAAAACACTAGGTGTTTAAGTAGTAAATGATGTAGCGGGTCTCATGTGCTGGGTGGTTATTTATAGCTGATCGTCATTTAGTGCATTGCAGGTGTTCATCGAATATGGCATCTAGCTCAGTAAAGCAGAGATCAAGGTGAGGGGGGTATGGGTGTCCCTTGGCAGAGGTTGAGGAGGTTGTCAGAGGTATGGGTGAGATTTGCAGTGGGCTTGGTTTTCACTATTAGCAGCCACCGCGAGGTCAGGTGTTACTGTTCAGGCGTGTCGCAGGGTCCGTGTGCGCCGTCGGTCCTCCCTTGGCGCCGTGTGTTGGTGTCTGCGGCCTCGGTCCCTCAGAGGTGAGGTATCGGTAGTGGTGCTAGGTGTCTCGCTGCGGCCTCCAACAGTGCAGCAGAACGACGGGACCTCCGGGCGTCCGGCGTGACAATGGCCAAAGCAAGGTCCCGGTACTTGTCCGGTGACCGGGCTATTATGGGGTCAGGCGCCACCAGCAGGGTCCGTGGATGTCGTCAGGGAGACGCGGTAGCCGTCGTCATAGGCTTCTCTCCGGTCCAGCGGATCAGCGCCCGTGGCCCCGGTCCCACACTGGTGAGGGTGTCAGCTATGTTGCCGGGGGTCTCTTCGCGATCCCCATAAGTCTGGCAGGGAGGCAGGTGTCGGCGGGATCTCCGGGCGTCCGGCGCGGCAGTGGCCAAAATCGAGGCCCCGGCTTTTACTTTTACTGGGCTGCAATCAGTGGGAGCGTCTCGCTGTCACAGGTCGTCTCCCGGCCCTGCGGGGTGTCGCTCGTGACCCCGGCCTCCTCGTGCTGGGGTGCCAGTGATGGTGCTGGGAGTCTCGCCGCGGTCCCCGGAGATCTGGCAGGGAGGTGGGTTTCGGCGGAGTCCTCGGGCTTCCGGCGCGGCAACCGCCGAAATTGAGGTCCCGGCTTTTGCTCAGTGACTGGGCCGCAATCCGTGGGAGCGTCCACATTGCTCCCCGACTCCGCGGCCCGGGTCTGGTGAGAGCGGGGTGTTGAGGGGAAGGGTAGTGAGTAGGGGTGATGGAAAGGAGCGGGTCCAGGCAGTCCTGGAGGGGATTTTTGATGTTTTAAAGCAGGAGCTCTTCCAGGCTGCGACTGCTCTCCTCCTGTGCCTGGCCACGCCCCCCTACCCTTTTTCTTAGATTCTGCAATACCTCAGGGTTCAAACTGCCTACCCGGGGAAACTGCTCCCCATCATCCTCTGTCATTCGTTCCCATTCTTTGCAAAATACCTGTGTGTGTGATCCGTATTTTTCACACATTATATACCGTGCTGACCCTTTGGGCCAACAAATATCAACGTGAACCCTTGTAGGACGTCCCTTCTTTGAACAACTGGCCCCCATTGTTTGAAGATATTGCTGTCTCAGCGAATTCTTACAAAACAAACCAAGTGGCCCGCGGTAAGGCGACGGTGAAAGTTCAACTAGTGCCTTCACTCACTTTACGCCCCAATTGGCCAGTACAAGTTCCAGCAATGTGCCCACCACTGGACGTACCCAATCCGCGGGATCTTTTTGTAACCTCTATTTACTGGGGCGTGTGGGAGTATGCTACCCTCCCCAGTAAGTATTGGTTGTTGGAGATTTCCTGAGTGAACAGCGAAACTCCCTTAAAATAACAAAAACCTACACAAATCACGTTAGAATGTACAAATAGCGTTTATGATCCCACAGTAAATTTTAATGGGTATCAAGGTAACAAACTAATGCACATAATTACGTGCGGTCCAGTCGCACTGCGCATAAGTAACTTAATATTTATACGCTGTACGACCAACGGAATCAGTTGTTTAGGCTGCGAAACCTTCAGCCGGAGCTCAATCTATATGGGTAATACGCAAAACCCCCCGGGCTGCGCTTAAACCTTTGCAGTCCTTTTGTCTGCGTATACTACTTGCTCCTTTTACCTTGTATAATGTTAACGCGGGCAAGCCAGTCCCACGCCACCAAGTGTCCACTCACCTGATGTGGTCTCCGATGGGATTCCGATTTCTGGGTGTCATGACTGAGGTTTTTGTGAACCCGGTGTAGTGAAGTCTGTGCGGGCGACTGGAGGATTATGTGAATACTACCACTGACCTGGTTTGGAAATGTTGTGGACTCGAGTATTCTTCCGATGACTGGGAAGAGGAACCGCGGCAGAGATGGCCGAATCTAGGCTCTCCTCATACAGGATTAGGTCGGCAGACAGGAAGCACGTGGGGGCGCTGAAGGTCTCCTGAAAGACAGAACTGGAAAGGCGCTGATGAATCAGTGAAGAATACCAGGTTCAACTGTGCTAAAGGGCACGGGGTACTTGGAGACACTGAGGTGCTTGGAGACACTGAGGTGCTTGAGGACACTGAGGTGCTTGAGGACACTGAGGTGCTTGAGGACACTGAGGTGCTTGAGGACACTGAGGTGCTTGAGGATACTGAGGTGCTTGTGGACACTGAGGTGCTTGGGGACACTGAGGTGCTTGGGAACACTGAGGTGCGTAGAGGCACTGGGATGCGTGGAGGCACGGAGGTACTAAGGCACGGAGGTGCTGAGGCACGGAGGTACTGAGGCACGGAGGTGCTGGAAGCACGGAGGTACTAAGGCACGGAGGTGCTGGAAGCACGGAGGTACTGAGGCACGGAGGTGCTGGAAGCACGGAGGTACTGAGGCACGGAGGTGCTGGAAGCACGGAGGTACTGAGGCACGGAGGTGCTGGAAGACCGGAGGTACTGAGGCACGGAGATGCTGAGGCACGGAGGTACTGAGGCACGGAGGTGCTGGAAGCATGGAGGTACTGAGGCACAGAGGTACTGAGGCACGGAGGTACTGAGGCACGGAGGTGCTGGAAGCACGGAGGTACTGAGGCACGGAGGTGCTGGAAGAACGGAGGTACTGAGGCACGGAGATGCTGAGGCATGGAGGTACTGAGGCACGGAGGTACTGAGGCACGGAGGTGCTGGAAGCATGGAGGTACTGAGGCACGAGGTACTGAGCTCTGGAGATCCCAACTACAACAGTAGTAAAACTGAAACACGACTTCTGTGGTTTTCAGTGGAGAACACGGAATTCAGTACTGTGCCTTTAAGACGAAACATTGCAGCTGTGCCTTTACTTTGAGACTCAGGGAAAATGATGAAATCAAATGGCAACACACAAGTAAACCAAACGGTAACAAGGGAACAGAGTTCCCACAGGAACTTAGGTACAAAGGTTACCTTAAGGGAGCTCAGCATAAGACTCACACAAGGCTGTATGTGACATGAGGAACTGGCCCAGATTCCAACTCAGCCTCCTGATTTATACTTCCTGGTCCCTGATGATTGGTGGGCAGGATTAGGTGATGTAGAGAGTCTCAGGCTGGCAGAGGATTGGACAACTCTGGGTCAGGTGAAGTCACTGTCATGTGACTACTCTAGAGGAGGCTGTGAAGTGCAGCGAGGCCTAGCAGGCCGAGAGAACACTGAAGCCTGAACTTCAGATTACTGAATTCAGCCTCACACAGGAGATCACCACAGGTGGAGCTAATTAACTATTACCTCTCAGGCAGAGAACTCAGGAAAACTGACAAGCTGTTTAACTCCGTGAGTGAAAAGACACAGGATCCAGGACAGATGGCAGGGGTAAGTCACCAAATATAAAACTTACAGTCAGGATTGTGACAGTATCCCCCTCTTCAAGGGTGGACTCCGGACACCCATCTTGAATCTTAGAGGAACTTGAGAAATTCATACAGAAGAATTTAGGACCTTCGTTGATGCAGATTCCAAAGGTTTAGGACTAAATTCTTTAACTACAGCGTTACTGAAAGTCTGTAAGTCATGGAACACAGGATCATTACTCTCAAAGAGCATGTTGGCCCACTCCAAAGCTCTTCCTCTGAATGCCAGGAACAGATATCGAGTAACGTTGGAAAGAGTTACTGCACCTGAAGGATCAGACTCCATCCGAGAGAGAAATTGTTCAACCAGAGCGGCATATTGCAATAAATCTCCATCAAAGTAAATAGGTGGAAAACCATCAGACGAAAGCTTAGAGGATGAAACTGAAGAAAGCTTTGGCTGGACGAGTAGGACTGGATTGGATCCGAGGATACTTGGATTGGCTGGAGCCAAAGGAGACGGACCAGGCTGGTCCTGGAGTATTGCTGGACCGGCTGGAACCGGGACGGACTGACCAGGCGGAGCCTGGAGTATTGATGGACCGGCTGGAACCGGAACGGACTGGCCAAGCTGGGCCTGGAGTATTGCTGGACCGGCTGGAACCGGGACGGACTGACCAGGCGGAGCCTGGAGTATTGCTGGACCGGCTGGAACCGGGACGGACTGACCAGGCTGGGCCTGGAGTATTGCTGGACCGGCTGGAACCGGGACGGACTGACCAGGCTGGGCCTGGAGTATTGCTGGACCGGCTGGAACCGGGACGGACTGACCAGGCTGGGCCTGGAGTATTGCTGGACCGGCTGGAACCGGGACGGACTGACAAGGCAGGGCCTGGAGTATTGCTGGACCGGCTGGAACCGGGACGGGCTGAGCCCTTTCTTCACAGGGCTGGGCTGAGGCAAGAGCCCCCACTTCACGGGGCTGGGCTGAGGCAAGAGCCCCCTCTTCACGGGGCTGGGCTGAGGCAAGAGCCCCCTCTTCACGGGGCTGGGCTGAGGCAAGAGCCCCCTCTTCACGGGGCTGGGCTGAGGCAAGAGCCCCCTCTTCACGGGGCTGGGCTGAGGCAAGAGCCCCCTCTTCACGGGGCTGGGCAGCACTCTGTAGACTCTCTGGCTGGGCAGCACTCTGTAGACTCTCTGGCTGGGCAGCACTCTGTAGACTCTCTGGCTGGGCAGCACTCTGTAGACTCTCTGGCTGGGCAGCACTCTGTAGAATCTCTGGCTGGGCAGCACTCTGTAGAATCTCTGGCTGGGCAGCACTCTGTAGAATCTCTGGCTGGGCAGCACTCTGTAGAATCTCTGGCTGGGCAGCACTCTGTAGAATCTCTGGCTGGGCAGCACTCTGTAGAATCTCTGGCTGGGCAGCACCCTGTAGACTCTCTGGGGCTGGGCGCTCTGAACCCCTCACTGGGGCTGGACGCTCTGAAGACGCCCCTCCTGGGGCTGGACGCTCTGAAGACGCCCCTCCTGGGGCTGGACGCTCTGAAGACGCCCCTCCTGGGGCTGGACGCTCTGAAGACGCCCCTCCTGGGGCTGTGGACACGGACTCCTCTGTGACTGTAAATGGCTTGAACATTCTTCTCTGGACACCCAACTTGGGATAAGGTCTTTTAACCACCGGACCCCAGTCATAAATTTGAGCCTCTCTCAGAAGAGTAGCCTTCTTGATACCCCCGTCAGCAGCAGATGGATCGGATACTGTGGATGTCTTGTAGACATGAGCACTATGATACTGAGATTTGTCACTATTACCTGGCTTGCGAAGAATACAGTCTTTAACAAAATGACCAGAATTTCCACAGTAAAGACAGAGATGTAGCTCCTTACGCCGCTGACGTTCAGCTTCAGAGAGCTTGGGCCGTGGATAGCTCTGATGAAAAACTTTCCCTTGCGCAGAGGAAGAGACTCTATTAACTGAATGGGACAAAACAGGATCAACAACGTTGGTAGTATTCCTGAGGAGATCAGGCATCACAGAGAGAATACTAGGCAAAAGTTCTTGTAACTGTAGTAACATCTGGTAGAAAATCTGCAGTTGGTCAGGAGTCTTAGAGCAGAAGGTCATAGAATCTCTGGAGGACGAATTCCGCTGCAGACACTGTGCCAATCGATGCTGAGTCGACTCCAGACCTCCCAAGCGTCCTGCATATTGCTTAGGAGGTCATGCGTCAGACAAACACTTTCGGCCGGGTCCATGTGGCCAGTTCCTACTGTCATGACTGAGGTTTTTGTGAACCCGGTGTAGTGAAGTCTGTGCGGGCGACTGGAGGATTATGTGAATACTACCACTGACCTGGTTTGGAAATGTTGTGGACTCGAGTATTCTTCCGATGACTGGGAAGAGGAACCGCGGCAGAGATGGCCGAATCTAGGCTCTCCTCATACAGGATTAGGTCGGCAGACAGGAAGCACGTGGGGGCGCTGAAGGTCTCCTGAAAGACAGAACTGGAAAGGCGCTGATGAATCAGTGAAGAATACCAGGTTCAACTGTGCTAAAGGGCACGGGGTACTTGGAGACACTGAGGTGCTTGGAGACACTGAGGTGCTTGAGGACACTGAGGTGCTTGAGGACACTGAGGTGCTTGAGGACACTGAGGTGCTTGAGGATACTGAGGTGCTTGTGGACACTGAGGTGCTTGGGGACACTGAGGTGCTTGGGGACACTGAGGTGCTTGGGAACACTGAGGTGCGTAGAGGCACTGGGATGCGTGGAGGCACGGAGGTACTAAGGCACGGAGGTGCTGAGGCATGGAGGTACTGAGGCACGGAGGTGCTGGAAGCACGGAGGTACTAAGGCACGGAGGTGCTGGAAGCACGGAGGTACTGTGGCACGGAGGTGCTGGAAGCACGGAGGTACTGAGGCACGGAGGTGCTGGAAGCATGGAGGTACTGAGGCACGGAGGTGCTGGAAGAACGGAGGTACTGAGGCACGGAGATGCTGAGGCACGGAGGTACTGAGGCACGGAGGTGCTGGAAGCATGGAGGTACTGAGGCACGGAGGTGCTGGAAGAACGGAGGTACTGAGGCACGGAGATGTGAGGCACGGAGGTACTGAGGCACGGAGGTGCTGGAAGCATGGAGGTACTGAGGCACGGAGGTACTGAGGCACGGAGGTACTGAGGCACAGAGGTGCTGGAAGCACGGAGGTACTGAGGCACGGAGGTGCTGGAAGAACGGAGGTACTGAGGCACGGAGATGCTGAGGCACGGAGGTACTGAGGCACGGAGGTACTGAGGCATGGAGGTGCTGGAAGCATGGAGGTACTGAGGCACGAGGTACTGAGCTCTGGAGATCCCAACTACAACAGTAGTAAAACTGAAACACGACTTCTGTGGTTTTCAGTGGAGAACACAGAATTCAGTACTGTGCCTTTAAGACGAAACATTGCAGCTGTGCCTTTACTTTGAGACTCAGGGAAAATGATGAAATCAAATGGCAACACACAAGTAAACCAAACGGTAACAAGGGAACAGAGTTCCCACAGGAACTTAGGTACAAAGGTTACCTTAAGGGAGCTCAGCATAAGACTCACACAAGGCTGTATGTGACATGAGGAACTGGCCCAGATTCCAACTCAGCCTCCTGATTTATACTTCCTGGTCCCTGATGATTGGTGGGCAGGATTAGGTGATGTAGAGAGTCTCAGGCTGGCAGAGGATTGGACAACTCTGGGTCAGGTGAAGTCACTGTCATGTGACTACTCTAGAGGAGGCTGTGAAGTGCAGCGAGGCCTAGCAGGCCGAGAGAACACTGAAGCCTGAACTTCAGATTACTGAATTCAGCCTCACACAGGAGATCACCACAGGTGGAGCTAATTAACTATTACCTCTCAGGCAGAGAACTCAGGAAAACCGACAAGCTGTTTAACTCCGTGAGTGAAAAGACACAGGATCCAGGACAGATGGCAGGGGTAAGTCACCAAATATAAAACCTACAGTCAGGATTGTGACACTGGGTTCACAAAATAATACCTTTATTTCCACACTCACTCCTACTCACTCATATACACACTGATCTTTCTGTACAGAAATTTCTTTCATACAGGCAGTAGTTCAATCCCTGGGTTTTGCAGTAGAAGAAGGTTCTCTTTTAACTAAGCTTTTTGGAAACTGAACAAACCTGTGCTATTATCAGGTGGCTATACTATACCGCCCCCACTAAAACAATGTTATCGTGTGATTTGAGTTTCGGTGGGCGTATCCGTACGCTCCGTTGCGTAAACACGCCACGTGCGTATGCCTTTGTGTTGCGTACGTAATCTCGCACGTTGCCCGAGACATGTATGCACAAAGTCCAGATATGCCCACAGCAACGCAACTAACACGCTTCTATAAATGTAAATGATGTTCAACTGTAATCGCTTACCGTACACCACACAGTATTTGCTATGCTGTGTGTGTGTCCTTTACGATTATTCCCTTAAAAATTATCCTTTATAATCTCAACTAAATAGCACCAGATTTCCTCAGCACGTGTCTAATAATCGACTCTAATGGCAACAAGAGAGTGAGTCGCAACAATGTAGGTGTGTGTGCGTGCATGTGTGTGTGCGTACGCAAAACAGAAATAAACAGTTTTTAAAAGATAATAGCGTTTTGTTCTTACCTTCCTACCTTCCGGTTTCGGATTCCACCCCAGCACTCCTACAGCGTAGCGTAACAGACGCTTATCTAGTCAGCACCACTGTATCCCTCCCCACCAATACGGATACGAAGGGGTACTGCGTTCCCGCCCTTTGCTGACAGATAAAGTCTGTGTTCGCTAGTGCGGATATGTGGAGGACGGACGAGGCCCCAATTGATAAAGCTGATTGTTTACCTTAGAACACAAGCTATTTACTAATATTGTGAAGCTGTAATGGCCGCTGTCCCTCGTGCATGTGCTACGCACTTTGTACGCTATTTGCGTACAAAGACCTCGCACGTGGTACGCAAGTTACGTACACACGCGGCGCTGTGAGTATGGAATACACACAGCAAGCGTACACACAGATAATAACCTTTTAAACCTTACACAGAGTATGCTTATACTGTAAATCTTAGTGTTGAGATACTGCAATGATATAACACTGTTTAACCTTGGTCTGTAAGCTAGCTGTTTGAGTGATTGAGATGCTCAGCAACCCTTAATAACAAATGGTGAGACACACTCCTTGCTAAGGTTCCAACACCTTTACTAACAATATTTAACTAAGTAAAAGGAAAAAAAAACAGTTAACAGTTCATACACTACAGGCTAACATTAAAATCCCGCCGCATGGATAATGAACCGCAAATTGTTATGCACACCAGTGCCTGCAGGAATGTACTGGTGTCTGAACTGTTATGCACACCAGTGCCTGCAGGAATGTACTGGTGTTTGAACTGTTATGCACACCAGTGCCTGCAGGAATGTACTGGTGTCTGAACGGATAGGGATGCAAAACAAATGAACTTACAGACAGACTGGGGAATATGACATTACGTACACAGAAGGTGATAGGGTAACAAAATAAACACAAAGTGAACAGAGAAGCCCAGAGGCTAAGAAACTGGGTGTCTCCCTAGTATTAGTAATGCTCAGATGGAAAAAGCAAGATGTTGTGTTTTAATACGTAGAGAACCCGAAATGCTGTTGCTAAGGGCAACAGCAAAACCCTAAAGGGTTACCAACGGGTGTGGCAGTAAACTCCTTGGTCAGAGATGGAATGATAGACACAAGGAGAGTCTCCACAATCCTAATCCTCACTTGCAGTGCACAGGTTCAGCTTACTGCCACTAAACTGACACCTGAACTCCTTGCACAGTGAGACAGGATTTAGGCAGGCAAATCTGAGAATACAGCAGCAAACTTGCTAAGTTCACAGAGTAGCAAAAGAACCCCAGCAAGTTAAACGACTGACTCCAGTCTTACTGCTAGGTCTGGATTGGCAGAGTGTAGTACCAAATCCCCAGGCCTATTTGCAGTAAGCAACAACAAATACAAAGCTACACAGTACTGGCTAACTTTCAGGAACTGACTAACCAACAAAGATTCAGCAGCATCTGCTTAACCTGAGAAGAGGCCTTATATAGCAGGTGCTGTCCACGCCCCACTCAGACCTCACAGACTGTGAGCACAAAAACCAGCACCGGATCCCCTGCCGTGCACAGAGCCTGTAACCACTGCACAGCAAAAGACCCGAACCGGAGTATCAGCTGCGCTCAGGTTACTCCGCTAGCACTTGTCTCCCGGTTGCCATGACGACGTGGCAGCACAGGGCAGGAGACCCTAACAGTACCCCCCCTCTGACGAGGGGTCAAAGAACCCCTACCACCGGGTTTATCGGGGAACTGCGAGAAGAAAGAGCGTATCAGTCTGGGGGCATGAAGATCACAACTGCGCACCCATGACCGCTCCTCCGGGCCATACCCCTTCCAGTGCACCAAAAATGACAGCCGACCCCGAACCATCTTGGAGTCAAGAATCCTTTCAACAACAAACTCCCTCTGGCCACGTATCAGAAGAGGGGAAGGTCTTCCACTGGAAGAAGGATTACTAATCGCCCGTTTTAAAAGGGAACAATGAAATGTTTTATTGATACCCAAAGAACGGGGCAGATCTAACTGAAATGCCACCGGATTGATAACCCTGGTGATCTTATAAGGGCCGATGAACCGGGGGCCTAACTTATGAGATGGCTGTCTCAACTTCAAATTCTTGGTAGACAACCAGACGAAGTCTCCTAATTTGAAGCTGCAGGGTCTTTTCCGCTTATCAAAAACCCTTTTGGTCACTAATGACACAGACACAAGGGCTTTCTTCACTTTCCTCCAAATACCTCTAAGGACCGAAACCACAGAGGAACTACCAGGCGTGGAGTCCAGTGGGTCAAAAGAATTGGCCTTAGGATGATGCCCATACACACAAAGGAAGGGAGAGATCCCTGTAGCAGAGTGAGCCGCGTTGTTATAGGCAAACTCCGCCATGGACAGATGAGCAACCCAGTCAGTCTGACACTTGGAGACATAACACCTGAGGAACTGCTCCAAGGACTGGTTCACCCTTTCAGTCTGCCCATTAGACTGCGGATGGTAGCCTGACGACAAGCTGACAGAAATCTGGAGATCGGAACAAAATGCCCTCCAGAATTTGGCCACAAACTGGGATCCGCGGTCAGAGACCACATCAAGTGGCAACCCGTGGAGACGCACAACATGCAGCATAAATAATTCAGACAGGCGTCTGGCCGATGGCAGCCCAA
Source organism: Pseudophryne corroboree (assembly GCF_028390025.1). Taxonomy (NCBI): domain Eukaryota; kingdom Metazoa; phylum Chordata; class Amphibia; order Anura; family Myobatrachidae; genus Pseudophryne; species Pseudophryne corroboree. The sequence goes on along the minus strand of NC_086452.1, from coordinate 250,045,283 downwards.
CCAGTGGAACGAAGTGCGCCATCTTCGAAAACCTGTCAACGACAACCCAGATGGCTGTCATCCCAGAGGATTTGGGCAAGTCCACCACAAAATCCATTGAAATGTGGGTCCATGGCTTAGATGGGATAGAGAGTGGATGTAATGGGCCAACAGGAGCCCCTCTAGGAGTCTTATTTCGGGCACAGATGTCACATGCCCGAACCCACTGATCCACATCCTTAGCCACCGAGGGCCACCACACCGCCCTAGATAGCAACTCCCGAGTTCTGGCAATACCCGGGTGACCTGCCGACTTCTTGGCATGGAATTCCAGGAACACTCGCTGTCTTAACCTAGGAGGCACAAACAAAAGACCTACCGGAAGGTCTGGAGGAGCCTGCTCCTGTGCTCTAAGGACTAATGATAAGAGGTCCTGGGTAATGCCCACTTTAATACATGATGGGGACACAATGGGCAACGGCTTCTCGCTGGTCTCCTGGATTGGAGCAAAACTCCGCGAGAGCGCATCAGCCTTGATGTTTTTTGACCCAGGGCGATATGTTATCAAAAAATTAAAGCGAGCAAAAAACAAAGCCCATCGTGCCTGCCTGGCATTGAGACGCTTCGCTGACTCTAAATATGCCAGATTCTTATGGTCGGTGAGAATTGAGACCACAAACTTAGCCCCCTCAAGCCAGTGTCTCCACTCCTCGAGTGCATCCTTAATAGCCAACAATTCCCGGTTACCCACGTCATAATTCATCTCGGCAGGCAAAAATTTACGGGAAAAGTAAGCACAGGGATGAAGGCGATTATCAGACACTCCCATCTGAGAGAGCACTGCCCCAATACCCATCTCAGAGGCATCCACCTCCACCACAAAAGGACGCTCTGGATCTGGGTGTCGCAGCACCTTGGCCGAGACAAATGCCCTTTTGAGACGGGCAAAAGCCGCTTTGGCCTCACAAGACCAGTGAGCAACATCCGCCCCTTTCTTAGTGAGTGCCACCAAGGGCGCCACTATAGACGAAAATCCAGCGATAAATCGTCTATAAAAATTCGCAAAGCCCAGGAAACGCTGAAGTTCCTTCAAACTAGTGGGCTGCACCCAATCCAGGACTGCCTGTACCTTGGAACCATCCATTTGGAAACCTTCTGGGGAGATAATATATCCTAGAAATGCGATTTGCTGAACTTCAAATTCGCACTTCTCCAGCTTCGCCCCAAGCCGGTGGTCTCTGAGTTTCTGGAGGACTAAGCGTACATGCTTCCGATGTTCCTCCAGGGAATGGGAGAAGATTAGGATGTCATCTAAGTATACAACTAAGAATCTATCCAAATATTCCCTGAGTACATCATTCATGAAATCCTGGAAGACTGCCGGGGCATTACAGAGCCCAAAAGGCATCACCAAATATTCATAATGCCCTGAGTGGGTATTAAAGGCAGTCTTCCATTCATCCCCCTCTCTTATTCGGATTAGATTGTACGCACCGCGTAGGTCAATCTTAGAAAAAATGGTGGCAGTACGAAGCTGGTCAAACAAGACCGAAATGAGAGGCAGTGGGTATGAGTTTTTAATCGTGATACGGTTCAATTCCCTGAAGTCGATGCAGGGTCGCAACGAACCGTCCTTTTTACCCACGAAGAAGAACCCCGACCCAACTGGAGACTGTGAAGGTCTGATAAATCCCTTAGCCAAGTTCTCCTGAATGTACTCTGCCATAGCCTGAGTCTCAGGACGTGACAAGGAGTACAACCTGCTCTTGGGAAGCTTAGCATTTGGCAACAAATCAATGGCACAGTCATAGGGGCGATGGGGAGGTAGTACCTCTGCAACTTTTTTGGAGAACACGTCCGCAAAATCTGCATAACACCCTGGCAATCCTGGCAAACTTAGCTGCGAGAGCCTGACTGGAAGGCTCAAGCAACTCCTGAAACAATCAGTACCCCAACTAAGAATCTCCCCAGAGACCCAGTCAAATTGAGGATTGTGGGCCCTTAACCAGGGTAACCCCAACACCAATGGGGCAAAAGTACAGACAGTCACATAAAAGGACAATTTTTCAGAGTGTGTGGCTCCAATAAACAAAGAAATCTGGCTAGTGCAAGAGGTAATTTTACCTTGGGATAATGGTTCCCCGTTTAACCCACAAATCTCAATTTCCGATGCCAAGGGTACTAAGGGAACAGAGTGTTTCAGGGCGAATTGGCGGTCCATAAAAACCCCGTCGGCCCCACTGTCCACAAAGGCCTCAGTCTTGACAGTTTGACCGAGGATCTTCAAGGTCACCGGAATGATAAAAGTCTTCTTGGGAAATTCTGACTTCTGGCCTGACAGGATATTTCCCATCACCCTCAGGCCCTGAAGTTTTCCGGCTTTTCTGGGCATGATACTACCACATGACCTTTATTCCCACAGTACAAACACAACCCCTGCTGTCTCCTCCGCGTCTTCTCACGCGAGGAGAGGCGGGCAGCCCCAATCTGCATAGGCTCCTCGGAAAATTCCTCAGAGTCTGAGGTTCCCTTGGGAAAGAAGGAAACCTCGGTCTCCCTTTCAAGCCTACGCTCTCTCAGTCGTCTATCCACCCGGATGGATAACTGCATGAGCTGATCCAAGCTATCAGGCAAGGGATATTGTACCAGTTGGTCTTTTATCTGGTTAGAAAGACCTCTTCGGTACTGGTGTCTCAGGGCTGGGTCATTCCACTGGGTATCATGGGCCAACCTCCGAATATCCGTATAGTAAACCTCAACTGGCCTTTGCCCTTGCTTAAGGATCGAAATCTGAGCCTTGGCTGAGGCCGTCTTGTCAGGGTCATCATACAACATGCCCAGTGCTGTAAAAAAAAGAATCAACACTTTTAAGCGACGGACAGTCAGGCTGCAACCCATATGCCCAGACCTGTGGGTCTCCTTGTAGCAAGGAAATCACTATGCCCACCCGCTGAATCTCCGACCCAGAAGACTGAGGCCTAAGCCGGAAGTATAGCTTGCAGCTCTCCTTGAAACAAAAGAACTGCAAGCGATCTCCAGAAAAACGATCCGGGAGATTTACTTTCGGCTCCTTAACCCCTGAAGGTGCTGCTGCTGCTGCTGCGGGAGCTCCGCCAGCGGCCTGGGAGGTGTGCATTTTAATGGACAAATCATTAAATTGTCGAGTCAGGACCTGCACCTGATCGACCACCTGTTGCAACGTATTTTGAGGGGTATGCTCCATATTCCCACAAAATTTCAACAGGAGTATTGGGCTGCTGAATATGTTATGCACACCAGTGCCTGCAGGAATGTACTGGTGTCTGAACTGTTATGCACACCAGTGCCTGCAGGAATGTACTGGTGTTTGAACTGTTATGCACACCAGTGCCTGCAGGAATGTACTGGTGTCTGAACGGATAGGGATGCAAAACAAATGAACTTACAGACAGACTGGGGAATATGACATTACGTACACAGAAGGTGATAGGGTAACAAAATAAACACAAAGTGAACAGAGAAGCCCAGAGGCTAAGAAACTGGGTGTCTCCCTAGTATTAGTAATGCTCAGATGGAAAAAGCAAGATGTTGTGTTTTAATACGTAGAGAACCCGAAATGCTGTTGCTAAGGGCAACAGCAAAACCCTAAAGGGTTACCAACGGGTGAGGCAGTAAACTCCTTGGTCAGAGATGGAATGATAGACACAAGGAGAGTCTCCACAATCCTAATCCTCACTTGCAGTGCACAGGTTCAGCTTACTGCCACTAAACTGACACCTGAACTCCTTGCACGGTGAGACAGGATTTAGGCAGGCAAGTCATAGAATACAGCCGCAAACTTGCTAAGTTCACAGAGTAGCAAAAGAATCCCAGCAAGTTAAACGACTGACTCCAGTCTTACTGCTAGGTCTGGATTGGCAGAGTGTAGTACCAAATCCCCAGGCCTATTTGCAGTAAGCAACAACAAATACAAAGCTACACAGTACTGGCTAACTTTCAGGAACTGACTAACCAACAAAGATTCAGCAGCATCTGCTTAACCTGAGAAGAGGCCTTATATAGCAGGTGCTGTCCACGCCCCACTCAGACCTCACAGACTGTGAGCACAAAAACCAGCACCGGATCCCCTGCCGTGCACAGAGCCTGTAACCACTGCACAGCAAAAGACCCGAACCAGAGTATCAGCTGCGCTCAGGTTACTCCGCTAGCACTTGTCTCCCGGTTGCCATGACGACGTGGCAGCACAGGGCAGGAGACCCTAACACAAATATAGTAAATGTCCAGAAACTACTAATAGACATAACTATATGCAGGAGCGATTAATCTTTACCTAACCAGCACCGGATTGTTCCTAATAAAATGTTCTTTAGTTAGGTACCAAACACCACTGCTCAAACCCTGTCTGACCCTTCGTATCATGCAAAGAGGAATTCCCCTGTCCAGCGACCAGTTACATTAAACAAACTTACAGTCATTATTAAGGGGAACATTATCTATAAAACATACTATTTGGTTTTATTATTTAACGATTGAGTCGCCCGCTAGACGCACACAAACTCTACCGTAAATGCACACACCACGCGCTCGAGCGCATGGCCGAGGAGGCGCCATCACACAGCTGCGAGTATCCGCACGCACGGGAGAGAATGTGCACGTGCAGCGGGCAATTGCATGAGGTGAATATATGGCAACGTGTAGCATGATATTTTTCCGACTTTGACAGCCTATAGATACATGTTATCTATATGCCCTGTGATCACAGGAGTCGATTTCACAAGCTGCGCTCCATAGCCAGAGCGTAACACTAAAATACTTCTACACATTGTAGTACGTGCCTACTTCCTCAATACACAATGTATTACGCTCCTCTACACGTTGTAGTACGTGCCTACTTCGTTAATACGTAAGGTTGCGACCCTTTCACGCCGCCAAGCTTCTGTCAACTCAGCGTCTCTCACGGGATCCCGGTTTCTCCGGGGTTCAATACATCCACACCTACTTTCAGTTCACACTAATACACAATGTTTTCTGTACAGAAAAATATCACTCCCTTTGATCGATAGCTTGTCCCAGAGGTAGTACACTTTAAACAAAATTTTTATAATAATCTGTTTTTAAAATCGGATAGTTACTTGCTATTGTACAAAAAAGTATTCTATCCCGCCTTTAAATTTATTCCTATTGTGTGGTTAAACTTGCGCTCGCAATTTTCACGCAACCTTGCTTAAACATGCAACTATGCACATCCCTGCGCCACGTGCACATTCCTGCACGCTTACCTCGCGTACCGTACCATGTGTACACCGTGCGTTCGCAAATTAAAATACCACACTTATCACGATCAATGTGGGCAAAATTCTACTGCCCACTACACAATACACTTTTGTTCCTTACACCCGCTGGAAGTCACGCACATGGGTTATCCTCCTTTGAGTGTTTATCTAAACTTTTAGGCCGGAACTGCGTGTTGTGTTTTTATAATTACTCCCTTAACAAAATATATCAAATATATAACAAATAAACGTATCCGATTCTATGCAGAGCTATAATGACTATTACAACCTATGGCAACAATATGTGAGAATGTATGCAAACTATCAGTATGCTTTGTGCTTGTTTTCTCGCCAAAAATTACACACAAAAGAAAGTAAATGGCTTTTCCCTGTTTTCCCTCGATTCGCACCAGCACCTCTAAAACTATATAGAACAGATGTAGTCTAACAACATTAGATAGTTTTAAACACAATACAAAATTACTTAAGACGCGTCTCCACCCTTTGTTGGTAGACCAAAGTCTGTTTGGCCCTGCAAGTCGTGAGTATGTGGTGAACCGGATGAGCGCCCAACTGTTAAACTCGTTTAAGAGAATACAGATTATCTCTGGTTTATATGTGCGCCTAAGATAAAATAACGAATGAGAGAAAGGATGAATGTACTCCCCTGGTTTTTTTGGGATTCTTGTGATGTTCCACTTGTCTCTTAAGATGATGTATAACATAAAAGAGAACAAAAAACACAAATCCTTGTGTAATACTGTTGGGTAAAATTGCACATTCAGATAAAGAAGTGACACCTCACTAATAGGGGTATATAATTGGTATACCCCAATATACCAGTTGTATATGTTATGTTGTGGTCCAACGCAGCAACAAATATTTACTAAAAGGGATATACACAGAAATACAACAATAGCACAAAAGAAGAGCTACAACCAATAGTACATACGTTTCTTTGCCAGCGCCTCCCGGATCCGGTCCTCAGTCAATCTTAGCAAGATGACCTTCAGAGAATAGACTGAGACCGGCCAGGAGGCCTTGCTTTTATACAATGGTCCAAAACACAATACAAAGTAAACTGTAAGCTCTTCTTCCATAGGTCAAGGGGAAGGTCATTTACAGTATATGAGGGGTCATAGGTTGGTTTGAATAGGTGGGCGATGTTTGGTCCAGGTGTACTTGCAGATGTCCTCCACTGGGTTCCCGCCGAATATCACAAAGTAATTACAGTAAGTTATGAAAATTGTATTCCTGCGCATATCTATGCGCAGGAGCATGCTATAATCTGCAAACTGTGATCTGCGATGGGAATGTTGCCCTTGAAATACTTTACATCTGGATACCAAACACTATGTCCTAACCTAGTTCTATCCCCTCACATCCTGTAAAGCTGGATATCTCTGTTGTTCTATTTCCTAAGTAAATGTAACTTGCTGGTGTGGTGTGTGTAGACTATGTGTAAATTATGCACTATGTGGATAAAATATTGAATATGTCTTTGTGGCTTTTCTATGCAAATGCGTAGGCTACCGTATTTACTCATACCACGTGCTAATACGCAGGGCTTCGTGAGCCAATGTACGCAGCGTGCGGGTATGCGCACACACGGCAGAACACGTGCACGCACAGAGGCCACTCTGTGTGGTGTTTGCACTTGCTGAGTGTAGGTATAATATTTTCGACTTCGATAGTATTCAACATTGACTCCATATTGATCATCGCTCAGAGTTATTCAACATCAAACTCTCCAAGTGCTTCCTGGTGCTGTGTGCTATCAGCAATTTCCAGTACAACAGCAAATTTCTCTACTTGTTCTCCAGTGCCGATTACTATCGGATATTTCTACATGTTCCCCCGTGCCGATTACTATCGGATATCTCTATGTGTTCTCCAGTTCTGATTATCATGGGATATCTCTACATGTTCTCCAGTGCCGATTATCATTGGTTATCTCTACATGTTCTCCAGTGCCGATTATCATCGGATATCTCTACATGTTCTCCAGTGCCAATTGCCATCAGATATCTCTACGTGTTCTCCAGTGCCGCTAATCATTGGATATCTCTATGCGTTCTCCAGTTACTATGAATTGCTTCTTCAAGTACAGAGTACCATCAGTTACCTTTGATTGCTTCTTCAAGTGTTTTTCTAGTTCTTTAGTGTCTCAAGTACTGAGTGCCATCGGTTACCATTGATATCTTCTTCAAGTATCTTCTAGTTCTCCAGTGTCTCAAGTACCGAGTGCCATCGGTCACCATTAATTGCTTCTTCAAGTACTGAGTGCCATCGGTCACCATTGATTGCTTCTTCAAGTAACTTCTAGTTCTCCGGTGCTTCAAGTATCATCAGTCATTCTATATATTTTCATTTGTTGTTTTTCCTGGTTCTCAGGTCCTTCAGGCAATCAGTGCCTAGCATCTGGTTTCTGACTGTTCCACCAGAGACTAATTCACATCTCAAGGACTACCTCTAGTTATCGGATTCCTCAGTTTTACCGGATACCTGTCCAGAGCATCGTGACCCCAAATGCCCATAGGAGGGGGTCACTGGTGAAAACCTCCCAGTGGGTTAGACTTTGCGCATCTGGTCAGGTCTCGTCAACATCCAGTACTAGCGGTACACGAGAAAGTCCTACATTCACCCTCCTTGAGTATTTTTGCATTCCAACCCAGTAACCCCCTCTCGCAACCATCAGCTGAGTTCACAGGGATCCAGGATGTGACAAACTGACAATACTGGTTACATTCTCCCCTTGGTAACCTGACATAGCCTTATCATCAACGACACCAAAATCACCAACGCACCATTTGCATTTTTATTGTATCTCTCATTTCCTATTTCACTCACACTTATTTAAACCTACTAGCAAGCCAGTTCAACTGTATAATTTGAACAGTTGGCCAACTATGGAGGGGTTGGACTACAGAACCTTCTTGCCTTTCCTTGGTGGTGTTCTTTTCAGCTTTTATTTTGTAATCTTCATTTGCCTCCTCCCCATGTTGCTCATGTTGGGCTAATCCATACTGATCTTTTAAATTTGTGTTATACTATTCCTCTACAATTTGACTGGGGATGGGAGCTTTAAAAAGACTGCCTTAATGCATATTTAATGCATATTTAAGGCATGCTTCACTTGAATAATCACTTGAATGATGATGCTTCATCTCTATCAAAACATTTAATGCTATAACATGTTTATGATCTAAATGTACAGTATCCTGACCATGTGGCTTGGTTTGTCTATCGCTTTGTCTGGAACAATGTTGGTAGAATGATAGAGCATGGTGTGCATTCTGAATGGTTCTTTGAGAATTTGATACTTTAACTGCATGCTCTGTTTCATTCAATGGCTTAGCATATAGTTTCATCCCCTTACATCTCTCCTTTTCTTCTGATAACAACATGTGCAATGCAGTTTTCATCAGGGAGCGAATCAGTTTCCTCCCAAAAGTACTCCACCAGGACCAGTCACATTTATGGAATGTAGACCATTTACTCCTTCCACTATTTCGAATTCTACTCTTTCTCCGTCTCCAACCTGTACAATAGCTTCAGGGGGTTATTATTCTTTATGGCTGTCCAATGGACAAATACATCTCTTCCAGTGTCATACCTTTGAATAAAACCATAACCTTTCTTCATCTGATACCATGTGGCTGTTCCTTCTGTTTTAGCTGGGGGCATACTGAGTCTCTTCCCAAGAAACCTTACTCAAATTAGATTTTCTCCCATAAGAATTCTACTGATAAGGGTAGAAGGAGAAGGAGTTATGGATGTGGCAATCTTTAGTGTTTCATTTCTAGCTGCAATAGTTTTTTTTTCATCTCAGAAAGATTTACAGTATCTGGTCCTGCTGTTTAGATGACACCAAAGCTTGCAAGAGCTAGCTCTGTTACTGTATTTGAAATTCCAGGGAATGAACCCTGTCTTCCTGCTGCCGAGACATTGTTACATTTTTATGCTCCTGCTATACCTTATTTTGTTTTTATTTCTCTGTCATGGTTTTGATTTCTCTATGTATTCCCCAAAGTTTGATCACAATTTCCTGCTATATTTAGTCAATTCTGTAAAGTTCAAATTATTTCTAATAAATATTTAAAGGCCAGCGTTAATATATGCTGCGGACGCAAGGCGCATCTTATTACCATATACGATAAAAGTGCGCTGTACGTCGCAAACACTACATCCCTTAAGAGAAAGCAAGCAGTCGCACACATTGTAGGCTGAGGTCCAACGCTCATAGATATATATATATATTTGATATTAAAAGGGTATGCATACAATATAACATGTACAGTATATCATTCAGTTATAATATATATATATATATATATATAGTTACAGAGTTACAATTACATAAGAAGCAGATAGTTACATAAGGATCAGTTACAGCCAATATACATAATCTTAGTTTCTCTGGTCCCAGGCAGCCAGTCCTCAGGTAGCAGACTTCTGATAATGGTGTGTGTGTGTGTGTGTGTGTGTGTGTGTGTGTGTGTGTGTGTGTGTGAATGTATCAGAGAGAGAGCTGCCTGGAATCTGAGTCCCTTTATACAGTAAAATAATGGGTGTATACAACAGTGGGTTTCATCTTCTTCCATTGGTCCAGGGGCCAGACCTCTCAAGAACTCGACGGTTCATAGATCAGTGTGAGGGCTTTTGTCCTAGGTTGCTGGCACATGTGTCCAGGACGCAATGTTCAGCACATCCCAGCTAATTGAATAGACCCCTTAATACAGTGTTTCAGAATAGGTGCAAACTTTGTCTAGTCTAGAACCTACGAGGACCTCTGGTTCCATCCAGTCAGATCTATCGTCATTGCTGTGCAGCATGGCTGTCTCTGTGCAACCCGCAGAATGTTGTTGAGAGTCTCTCTGGGTGTAGTAATGGCCGCAGCCTGCGCCCCGCAGGTGGACAGCGTGGGAGGGAGGATAGTGCAGGAGGACAGCATGGGTTGGAGGGGTGTTCAGGTGGGACTGGGGAGGACAGCAGCAGCGCTTCTCGGCTGTAATGGTCCACAGTCACAGAGGCAGGCTAATGGAGGGGGTGGGGGGGTAAGCCGGGGATCTACAACACTTTTAGGGCTAATAGGTAGTCCGCTGCACCCCCGGACCACCCTCCAGTTTTGCCTTTGCTTGTAATACCCATTAGTAGACCCCTTAGTCAGTGTGACTGTATTCTGCTCCATAGGACGTTCCTGTCCTCCCAAAGGTCACTATAGGATACCTGCGTTATGATTTGACAAGTGTATTGCCTCAGTTAAACTCCCCACCTGCCACTGATTGTAGCAGGCATCTCCTATATCACCAGTCAGTGTGTGGCTCTTCCCCAGCCAAGACTGTTGCAGGAGGATGTTAGACACTGCGCTTAAAATAACCCCCCCCCCTCCCCCCTTCCCTCCCTCCCACCTGATTGGAATTTGAAGTAGGTGGATGTTAAACAATATAATATAAAAAATACTGTAAACACTAGAAGACCTCATGTTTTTCTCTGTGCACATCCTGGCTCCTCTCTGTGCATGTGACCTTATACATACATGTGTCATAACGAGTCACATGCACAGTACTGCAGGACTGGAGATGCAGGCGTGCACTGAAGCTGGCATCCAACAGCTGCCGAATCACTGACAGCCTGTCCGCAGTATTCAGCAGGCCCATCTCTGTGACAATTTCGTCTGAGCTCGCGGTCTGCAGGAAATGACCTATATACAGCTTTGTCGGCGGATCCCCTGGGAACCACATGGCCCTAAGCAGCCGCATTGGTTACCTTGTGGTAAATACTCTACTGACATCCCCTATTTCTAACTGGGTTCACATGAAAATGTACCCTGTAAAGTCTCATTACCTTCCATGCACAGCCTCAGCAAGGGAGTGAGCTATGAGTGGAACCTCTATCTTTGTTTTCTACATAAAGGGGGTAATTCTGAGTTGATCGCAGCAGCAAGTTTGTTAGCAATTGCGCAAAACCATGTGCACTGCAGGGGGGGCAGATTTATCATTTGCAGAGAGAGTTAGATTTGGGTGGGTTATTTTGTTTCTGTGCAGGGTAAATACTGTCTGCTTTATTTTTGCACTGCAATTTAGATTTCAGTTTGAATACACCCCACCCAAATGTAACTCTCTCTGCACATGTTATATCAGCCCCTCCTGCAGTGCAGCATGGTTTTGCCCAACTGCTAACAAATTTGCTGCTACTCAGAATTAGGCCCAAAGTCACTCACATGTTACAGTTATGTTTTGGGGCATATTTATTATATGCATTTTATGGTAAATCACCTGAAAAATAGGGATACCCTTTAAGTATCCCTTGAAAGTAATACAGGGGTTCTGCAACAGATATCAAAGATTTCTGCTGTGTGTTCCCTCTTTCTCGTCACAATAGCAATGGCGTTAGCAGTTGTAGTCTATGGTGTGTGTGTGTGTGTGTGTGTGTGTGTGTGTGTGTGTGTGTGTGTGTGTGTGTGTGTGTGTAGATAGATAGATAGATAGATAGATAGATAGATAGATATCTTTGTCATCAGGTAGGTGATGTGCAGGGTAAAACAAAAAACTGCAACAAACGAGCGCCTAATCATCAAAATAAAAAGTGAAAACCAATACGTGTTTCATAGAATTAAATAATCACAATTTTATGTTCCTGATAGTCTGCGCTTGCCGGAATACTATGTGTAGTATTGTGGTGATAGCATAGAAAAAGAACAAACGGCTGCGCTGAATATCAGGAACGAAACATAATGTACAGAGAGCCAACGTAAAAAATAACAATGTTTATTAATAAAACATATAAAAAGATTATTTATCAAATAACCGGTGAATAATATATATAAATATATATAAGAACAATCACTAGACGTGAACTAGTGGTATATTGTAATAACTCAGCTTATTGGGGTGAAAAGTTCAGTGATTCACTTGTTAGATAGTTGATAAATACCAGGTGTGTTGGTAGGATCCTAATGAATTAAAAGTCCCTCAGTTGAAATTGATATTCAATACCTTTCCAAAATGGGCTGGTAAGAGCCGAGCGTCCTCGGCTTCAATGTCCTGCAATGCCCATATACGCTGTGCAGCGGAAAGGAATGGACCGTCTCTCTCACAACCCGGTCGTGGCGGCGTGTGCGCTGAAGCCGCTGATGTCGGATGCTGTAGACGGAGGGTGCAGCGGGGACCAAGGAGCACCTGGAAGATTTCACCTGAGCTGAGTGTGGATAGGGGCGGGTCCTAAAGGTCCATAACATTGTTATTTTTTACGTCGGCTCTCTGTACATTATGTTTCGTTCCTGATATTCAGCGCAGCCGTTTGTTCTTTTTTTGATGTGCAGGGTAAGTCCAGCTGCCCCTGAGGGAGCAACATTAAGCGATTTAAGGGTGCCAAAATGAAATTACCCGTATATACTCGAGTATAAGTCGACCCGAATATAAGCCGAGGCACCTAATTTTACCACAAAAACCTGGGAAAACTTATTGACTCGAGTATAAGCCTAGGGTGGGAAATGCATCTCTAGGCGTACACAGCCCTCATACTGCCAGATATGCCCCCACAGTGCCAGATATGCCCTCACACTGCCAGATATGCACCCACAGTGCCAGATATGCCCTCATACTGCCAGATATTCCCCCACAGTGCCAGATATGCCCTAATAGTGCCAAATATGCCCCCACAGTGCCAGATATGCCCTCATACTGCCAGATATTCCCCCACAGTGCCAGATATGCCCTCATAGTGCCAGATATGCCCCTGCAGTGCCATATATGCCCTCATAGTGCCAGATATTCCCCGCACAGAGCCAGATATGCCCTCATAGTGCCAGATATGCCCCCACAGTGCCAGATATGCCCTCATAGTGCCAGATATGCCCCCACAGTGCCAGATATGCCCTCATAGTGCCAGATATGCCCCTACAGTGCCAGATATGCCCTCATCGTGCCAGATATGCCCCCTCAGTGCCAGATATGCCCTCATACTCCCAGTTATGCCCCCTCAGTGCCACATATGCTCCCCCCAAGTGCCAAATATGCTCCCCCAGTACCAGGTATAACTTACCCTCCGCCGCTACCGCGCTGTCTTGTGAAGGAGGGACACGGAGGGCACAGCGCGCGCCTCTCATGTGTCCCTCCTGCGTCTCCGGCGGCCGCGGCGGGTCTGTTAAATGAAGTGCCAGTTCGTGAGCCAATCAGAGCTCATGAACGGGTACTTCATTTAATAGACCCGCCACTGCCGCCGGAGATGCAGGAGGGACACAGGAGAGGCGCACGCTGTGCCCTCCATGTCCCTCCTTCCCACTGACTCGAATATAAGCCGAGGGGGCTTTTTCAGCACAAAAAAAAGTGCTGAAAAAGTCGGCTTATGCTCGAGTATATACGGTATATCTTGGTCTCCCAGCCAAGAAGGTTGTGTTGCTGCTGAACCCCTGGAATATGTTGTGTTAGTTCTGCTTAGAGTATTCTGGCTTTTAGTAAAAGCCACTTAATGGGTACTGGGTTAGGATGAAGAGTGAGGGTGGGCTCCATCCATTAAGACCCAGTTTGGGTCTTAGGGCCTAGAGCAGGCATGTCCAAACTGCGGCCCTCCAGCAGTTGAGAAACTACACATCCCAGCATGCCCTGACACAGCATTAGCATTCTCTGACAGCAAAACTGTGTCAGGGCATGCTGGGATGTGTAGTTTCACCACAGCTGGAGGGCCGCAGTTTGGACATGCCTGGCCTAGAACCTCAGAGCGGCTAATTAGTGATTTTACCTGCATGAGGGTTTTAAAAGGCTGCAAGCCTGATCATTAGGTCTCACACACTGCAATGGGGAAATGAGACTGCAGTCTCTATATGAGAGAAACCTGCTACCTGCATAGTGAGCTATGCTTGGTGAAACATCTTGTGTTTTTGTAGTGTTAGTCAGAAGTAACTTGTGTTTAGTTAGTGTCATTTGGCAAGGTACTGTATTTATCTTTATTTTTTTATTTTTTTGCCGCTTAATAAAACTGGTTGAGTGCAGTTGCTTTGAACCTTAGGCTGGTTACACACTTGCCGATATGCACCCGATATATCGTCTGAATCAGCGGATCGGATGAAATATCATATACATTGGCATGTGTGTATACCCTATATCGTTAACGATGGATGTGTCAAAGTCAAAAATGTTACATACACACCACATACAAACTCCAAACAGATGGGTCTCTATTCGTGCGTTTTGCGCATATATGGTAGCATACGCATTCGCACAGAGAAGCTACAAAGACATATACAACACATAGACAAAACATGTTTAGCATCATTTTGTATTAAATTATATAATAGAGTTTAACATCAGATATATATGTATTATTGGAACTGAACAAGATAAACATATCATGCTTAGTGTCAAAATGATCAGGAGAATGTGTGTGTTAATTTGATAGCTATGGGTAGATTGTAGCACATTGTAACGATTAGTTATGATTAAATGTATGAATATGAAGCCACATTCTAAAGTGAACAAAGGATTTCCTGAAAGACAGCATGTGTGCAGAAAGAAACCAGTGCTAAACCCCTATAATTGCATCATCAAACTAGATGTTGCTTGCATATGAACTGACACATCATGAATGAGAGACCTCCACCTCCTGGACCAATAACAGAAGACTCAGTCCCAGACATGTACCTCCCCCAATACACAGAATATAGGTATTTCCCCTCACCCAGGAAGCTCGGTTCGTCGCTATTGGTGCAGATTCAAAGATGGAGAGGACTGTGCATTGAGGGACAGGGTGAAGTATGCTTGCTGTAACTGATCCTTATGTGACTATCTGCTTCTTATGTAATTGTAACTCTGTAACTATATATATATATATATATATATATATATATATACATACAAGTTGAGTATCCCTTATCCAAAATGCTTGGGACCAGCGGTATTTTGGATATCGGATTTTTCCGTATTTTGGAATAATTGCATACCATAATGAGATATCATGTTGATGGGACCTAAATCTAAGCACAGAATGCATTTTTGTTACATATACACCTTATACACACAGCGGGAGGTTATTTTAGCCAATATATTTTGTAACTTTGTGCATTGAACAAACTGTATCTACATTCGCACAATTCATTTATGTTTAATATACACCTTATACACACAGCCTGAAGGTCTTATAATACAATATTTTTAAATAACTTTGTGTATTAAACAAAGTTTGTGTACATTGAGCCATCAAAAAACAAATGTTTCACTATCTCACTCTCACTCCAAAAAATCTGTATTTCGGAATATTTGGATATGGGACACTCAACCTGTATATATATATATATATATATATATATATGTTATAACTGAATGATATACTGTACATATGTTATATTGTATGCATACCCTTTTATTATCAAATATATATATCTCTGAGCGTTGGACCTCAGCCTACAATGTGTGCGACTGGTTGGTTTCTCTTAAGGGATGTAGTATTTGCGACGTACAGCATACTTTTATCATATATGGTAATAAGATGCGCCTTGCGTCCACAGCATATATTATCGCTGGCATTTAAAATATTTAATAGAAATAATCTGAAATACATGCTCCCACGGGTCATTAACGAGGTACAATATCTTCAGTTTTCAACTTGAAATCTAAATATTTTGTATGGGGCGGCATGCACCTGGATGTGGATGCATGCCGTTACTGACGAGATGCAAACGATATAGGGGTAATTCAGACCTGATCGCTCACTAGCGTTTTTTGCAGCACTGCGATCAGGTCAGAACTGCGCATGCGTATGCACTGCAATGCACATGCGCGTCGCACGGGTACAAAGCGGATCGGTGCTGTGCGATGGGTTTTACGAAGAATCTATTCGCACAACCGATCGCAAGGAGATTGACAGGAAGTGGGTGTTTGTGGGTGGCAACTCACAGTTTTCAGGGTGCGCAGGCGTGTCCAAGCGTTTGCATGGCAGGTGTCTGACGTAAATTCTGGCCCCGGACAGGTTGAAGTGATCGCAGTGGCTGAGTAAGTCCTAGGCAACTCATAAACTGCACAGAGTTATTTTGTACCACTCGTCTACACATGCGATCGCACACTTGCACAGCTAAAATACACTCTCTGGTGGGCGGCGACTGTGCGACCGCAGGACTGCAAAAAACAGCTAGCGAGCGATCAGGTCTGAATTACCCCCATAGTTCAGTGTGTATGAACGATATTGTTTGCGGGGGGATTTTACACGATGTCACTGACATCGGCAAGTGTGTACCCAGCCTTAGACTTGTGTGATCTCTCAGCTGCTGTGCACTGATATCCACCCCAGGAGATGAAACCTGTTCTCTAACCCTATTACAAATATAGACAAAGTAAGTATAATAGTACAGTCTGTCCAGATTGCTAGGAACGTTAGTAGGAAGCATTTATTGACATACCATAAAGCTTTTATTGTAACAATTTTATAGCATGGAAACATGAATACACTGATAAACATGAAAACAGATATATTGGGCATGAGTTCCAACCAGAAATGTCAGTTGGTATATGACCTACAAAATCCTTCCTTTGTGTACATTAGTGCAAATGAATGCACCATCGAAACTTGCACATGTTGCAGTTTCTCTATGGAGTATGGCCACCTATGTGAGTGTAACCCACTTTTATCACTTCTAGAGTAGTTACGATATGTGAATGTGCCTCCACCCAAGCTAATGTACTAAGATAACATATTAAGGCTTTCTTGGGTAAGCCTTCCCAAATAGGTGTTATCCATATCACTGTACTATATACTCGTGACCGTATACCTGTTCTTCTTTCTCTTTTCAGGTCTCTGCCACTGAACCTCCAATCAGACAGCGACGAGCGTAAGTATTATAATTTAATATACCAGTATAGTGTTTGCATTAAACATTCAAACATCTATTGTTCATGCATGTATGTATTAGTGATGAGCGGGTTCGGTTTCTCTGAAACCGAACCCCCCCGAACTTCACCTTGTTTACATGGGTCCGAGGCAGGTTAGAACCTTCCCGCCTTGCTCGGCTAACCCGAGCGCGCCCGAACGTCTTCATCCCGCTGTCGGATTCTCGCGAGATTCGGATTCTATATAAGCAGCCGCGCGTCGCCGCCATTTTCACTCGTGCATTGGAGATGATAGGGAGAGGACGTGGCTGGCGTCCTCTCCGTTTATTGTAGAAGACAGAACTTGATTCATTGGTTGTTTATTGCTTAATTGTGGGGAGGATTGGGGAGCAGCTGTTAGGAGTACAGTGCAGAGTTTTGCTGATAAGTGACCACCAGTTTTTATCCATTCTCTGCCTGAAAAAAACGCTCCATACCATATCTGTGCTCAGTGTGCTGCATAATATATCTGTGCTGAGTGCTCACACTGCTTAATTGTGGGGACTGGGGAGCAGCTATAGCAGGAGTACAATGCAGAGTTTTTCTGACAGTGACCACCAGTATACGTTGTCTGCCTGAAAAAACACTCCATATCTGTGCTCAGTGTGCTGCTTTATTGTGGGGACTGGGGACCACCAGTATAATTAATATTATATAGGAGGAGTACAGTGCAGAGTGCACTGCTGTACCTACCTCTGTGTCATCATCCATTAAGTATACTATCCATCTACATTCTATACCTGTGGTGCATTTTAGTTTTGCAGTTTGCTGACAGTGTCCACCAGTATACTATATATAGCAGTACGGTAGGCCACTGCTGTGTACCTACCTCTGTGTCGTCACTCGTCATCCATTAAGTATACTATCCATCTACATTCTATAACTGTGGTGCATTTTAGTTTTGCAGTTTGCTGACAGTGTCCACCAGTATACTATATATAGCAGAACGGTAGGCCACTGCTGTACCTACCTCTGTGTCGTCACTCGTCATCCATTAAGTATACTATCCATCTACATTCTATACCTGTGGTGCATTTTAGTTTTGCAGTTTGCTGACAGTGTCCACCAGTATACTATATATAGCAGTACGGTAGGCCACTGCTTTACCTACCTCTGTGTCGTCACTCGTCATCCATTAAGTATACTATCCATCTACATTCTGTACCTGTGGTACATTTTAGACAGTTTTGCAGTTTGCTGACAGTGTCCACCAGTATACTATATATATACTTATAGCAGTACGGTAGGCCACTGCTGTACCTACCTCTGTGTCGTCACTCGTCATCCATTAAGTATACTATCCATCTACATTCTATACCTGTGGTGCATTTTAGACAGTTTTACAGTTTGCTGACAGTGTCCACCAGTTTATTATATATATACTTATAGCAGTACGGTAGGCCACTGCTGTACCTACCTCTGTGTCGTCACTCGTCATCCATTAAGTATACTATCCATCTACATTCTATACCTGTGGTGCATTTTAGACAGTTTTGCAGTTTGCTGACAGTGTCCACCAGTTTATTATATATATACTTATAGCAGTACGGTAGGCCACTGCTGTACCTACCTCTGTGTCGTCACTCGTCATCCATTAGGTAAACTATCCATCTACATTCTATACCTGTGGTGCATTTTAGACAGTTTTGCACAGTAAATATAGTAGTAGGCCATTGCTATTGATACTGGCATATAATTCCACACATTAAAAAATGGAGAACAAAAATGTGGAGGTTAAAGGGAAAGATCAAGATCCACTTCCACCTCGTGCTGAAGCTGCTGCCACTAGTCATGGCCGAGACGATGAAATGCCATCAACGTCGTCTGCCAAGGCCGATGCCCAATGTCATAGTAGAGAGCATGTAAAATCCAAAACACAAAAGTTCAGTAAAATGACCCAAAAATCAAAATTAAAAGCGTCTGAGGAAAAGCGTAAACTTGCCAATATGCCATTTACGACACAGAGTGGCAAGGAACGGCTGAGGCCCTGGCCTATGTTCATGGCTAGTGGTTCGGCTTCACATGAGGATGGAAGCACTCATCCTCTCGCTAGAAAAAAGAAAAGACTAAAGCTGGCAAAAGCACAGCAAAGAACTGTGCGTTCTTCAAAATCACAAATCCCCAAGGAGAGTCCAATTGTGTCGGTTGCGATGCCTGACCTTCCCAACACTGGACGGGAAGAGCTTGCGCCTTCCACCATTTGCACGCCCCCTGCAAGTGCTGTAAGGAGCACCCGCAGTCCAGTTCCTGATAGTCAAATTGAAGATGTCACTGTTGAAGTACACCAGGATGAAGATATGGGTGTTGCTGGCGCTGGGGAGGAAATTGACAAGGAGGATTCTGATGGTGAGGTGGTTTGTTTAAGTCAGGCACCCGGGGAGACACCTGTTGTCCGTGGGAGTAATATGGCCATTGACATGCCTGGTCAAAATACAAAAAAAATCAGCTCGTCGGTGTGGAATTATTTCAACACAAATGCGGACAACAGCTGTCAAGCCGTGTGTTGCCTTTGTCAAGCAGTAATAAGTAGGGGTAAGGACGTTAACCACCTCGGAACATCCTCCCTTATACGTCACCTGCAGCACATTCATCATAAGTCAGTGACAAGTTCAAAAACTTTGGGTGACAGCGGAAGCAGTCCACTGACCACTAAATCCCTTCCTCTTGTAACCAAGCTCCTGCAAACCACACCACCAACTCCCTCAGTGTCAATTTCCTCCTTACCCAGGAAAGCCAATAGTCCTGCAGGCCATGTCACTGTCAAGTCTGACTAGTCCTCTCCTGCCTGGGATTCCTCCGATGCATCCTTGAGTGTAACGCCTACTGCTGCTGGCGCTGCTGTTGTTGCTGCTGGGAGTCGATCATCATCCAGGAGGGGAAGTCGGAAGACCACTTGTACTACTTCCAGTAAGCAATTGACTGTCCAACAGTCCTTTGCGAGGAAGATGAAATATCACAGCAGTCATCCTGCTGCAAAGCAGATAACTCAGGCCTTGGCAGCCTGGGCGGTGAGAAACGTGGTTCCGGTATCCATCGTTAATTCAGAGGCAACTATAGACTTGATTGAGGTACTGTGTCCCCGGTACCAAATACCATCTAGGTTCCATTTCTCTAGGCAGGCGATACCGAAAATGAACACAGACCTCAGAAAAACACTCACCAGTGTCCTAAAAAATGCAGTTGTACCCAATGTCCACTTAACCACGGACATGTGGACAAGTGGAGCAGGGCAGACTCAGGACTATATGACTGTGACAGCCCACTGGGTAGATGTATTGCCTCCCGCAGCAAGAACAGCAGCGGCGGCACCAGTAGCAGCAGCTCGCAAACGCCAACTCGTTCCTAGGCAGGCTACGCTTTGTATCACCGCTTTCCAGAATAGGCACACAGCTGACAACCTCTTACGGCAACTGAGGAAGATCATCGCAGAATGGCTTACCCCAATTGGACTCTCCTGGGGATTTGTGACATCGGACAACGCCAGCAATATTGTGCGTGCATTACATCTGGGCAAATTCCAGCACGTCCCATGTTTTGCACATACATTGAATTTGGTGGTGCAGAATTATTTAAAAAACGACAGGGGCGTGCAAGAGATGCTGTCGGTGGCCTGAAGAATTGCGGGCCACTTTCGGCATTCAGGCACCGCGTACAGAAGACTGGAGCACCACCAAACATTCCTGAACCTGCCTTGCCATCATCTGAAGCAAGAGGTGGTAACGAGGTGGAATTCAACCCTCTATATGCTTCAGAGGATGGAGGAGCAGCAAAAGGCCATTCAAGCCTATACATCTGCCCACGATATAGGCAAAGGAGGGGGAATGCACCTGACTCAAGCGCAGTGGAGAATGATTTCAACGTTGTGCAAGGTTCTGCAACCCTTTGAACTTGCCACACGTGAAGTCAGTTCAGACACTGCCAGCATGAGTCAGGTCATTCCCCTCATCAGGCTTTTGCAGAAGAAGCTGGAGACATTGAAGGAGGAGCTAAAACAGAGCGATTCCGCTAGGCATGTGGGACTTGTGGATGGAGCCCTTAATTCGCTTAACCAGGATTCACGGGTGGTCAATCTGTTGAAATCAGAGCACTACATTTTGGCCACCGTGATCGATCCTAGATTTAAAACCTACGTTGTATCTCTCTTTCCGGCAGACACAAGTCTGCAGAGGTTCAAAGACCTGCTGGTGAGAAAATTGTCAAGTCAAGCGGAACGTGACCCGTCAACATCTCCTCCTTCACATTCTCCCACAACTGGGGGTGCGAGGAAAAGGCTAAGAATTCCTAGCCCACCCGCTGGCGGTGATGCAGGGCAGTCTGGAGCGAGTGCTGACATCTGGTCCGGACTGAAGGACCTGCCAATGATTACTGACATGTCGTCTACTGTCACTGCATATGATTCTCTCACCATGGAAAGAATGGTGGAGGATTATATGAGTGACCACATCCAAGTAGGCACGTCAGACAGTCCGTACGTACACTGGCAGGAAAAAGATGCAATTTGGAGGCCCTTGCACAAACTGGCTTTATTCTACCTAAGTTGCCCTCCCTCCAGTGTGTACTCCGAAAGAGTGTTCAGTGCAGCCGCTCACCTTGTCAGCAATCGGCGTACGAGGTTACTTCCAGAAAATGTGGAGAAGATGATGTTCATCAAAATGAATTATAATCAATTCCTCCGTGAAGACATTCACCAGCAGCAATTGCCTCCAGAAAGTACACGGGGACCTGAGATGGTGGATTCCAGTGGGGACGAATTAATAATCTGTGAGGAGGGGGATGTACACAGTGAAAGGGGTGAGGAATCGGAGGATGATGATGAGGTGGACATCTTGGCTCTGTAGAGCCAGTTTGTGCAAGGAGAGATTGATTGCTTCTTTTTTGGTGCGGGCACAAACCAACCAGTCATTTCAGTCACAGTCGTGTGGCAGACCCTGTGGCTGAAATGATGGGTTCGTTAAAGTGTGCATGTCCTGTTTATACAACATAAGGGTGGGTGGGAGGGCCCAAGGACAATTCCATCTTGCACCTCTTTTTTCTTTCATTTTTCTTTGCATCATGTGCTGTTTGGGGACATTTTTTTGGAAGGGCCATCCTGCCTGACACTGCAGTGCCACTCCTAGATGGTCCAGGTGTTTGTGTCGGCCACTTGTGTCGCTTAGCTTAGTCACACAGCCACCTTGGTGCGCCTCTTTTTTTCTTTGCATCATGTGCTGTTTGGGGACAATTTTTTGGAAGTGCCATCCTGTCTTGATTGACACTGCAGTGCCACTCCTAGATGGGCCAGGTGTTTGCGTCGGCCACTTGTGTCGCTTAGCTTAGTCACACAGCCACCTTGGTGCGCCTCTTTTTTTCTTTGCATCATGTGCTGTTTGGGGACAATTTTTTGGAAGTGCCATCCTGTTTTGATTGACACTGCAGTGCCACTCCTAGATGGGCCAGGTGTTTGTGTCGGCCACTTGTGTCGCTTAGCTTAGTCACAGCCACCTTGGTGCACCTCTTTTTTTCTTCGCATCATGTGCTGTTTGGGGACAATTTTTTGGAAGGGCCATCCTGCCTGACACTGCAGTGCCACTCCTAGATGGGCCAGGTGTTTGTGTCGGCCACTTGTGTCGCTTAGCCATCCAGCGACCGCAGTGCAAATTTTAGGACTAAAAATAATATTGTGAGGTGTGAGGTGTTCAGAATAGACTGGAAATGAGTGGAAATTATGGTTATTGAGGTTAATAATACTATGGGATCAAAATGACCCCCAAATTCTATGATTTAAGCTGTTTTTTAGGGTTTTTTTGAAAAAAACACCCGAATCCAAAACACACCCGAATTCGACAAAAATTTTTTGGTGAGGTTTTGCCAATACACGTCCGAATCCAAAACACGGCCGCGGAACCGAACCCAAAACCAAAACACAAAACGCGAAAAATTTCCGGTGCACATCACTAGTATGTATATATACCTCTAATCCCCACTAAATTGGCCTATACAATAAAATTCTGCATGCACTACAAAAGCTATTTCAAAATGACACTATTAACTTAGTGTGACCCGGGCAGGCCCGGAACATCCCGCTCCGCAAAGGGATTCAAAGCATGTAGGTGCCTGGCTAGAGAGGCGCTCTACATGCTCTGCATCCCTGTCGCCCCTGCTGCTGCCAGCAGCTGCGCCTGTCACTGTATGTCAGGCAGCGGCACCAGCAGCTGTGCGGATAGAGAGAAGACCAAATTACAGCAACTCCGTCTAGTGAAATGCAGCAAGCTCTGCCCCGGCCCATCTCGCTCTGCAGTGCCTCATATTGCTGCTGTGCGGCCGCTCACCCTCCCGTCCACTTCTCCCGCGTGGCCGCCAGAAAGACCCCGGACTCCTTACAACGGCAGGTGTCACCACACAGTGCGTGGGCTGAGACAGCGGTCAGCGGCATCACCAGCAGGTAGTCGAAGGCCGCGGCTGTGAGTTCTTGTCACTGAGCAGGGGGAGGGAACGTGGGGGCAACGGCGGGTTAACATATATACAGAGACTCCGGGATCTTGCATTATTACAGATACCTGGAAGTCTCTCGGTAGCCAGCAGTCACCAGGTCTCATAGGTAATAAGGGTGGTGCGGATCGCTTGCCGTCAGGGACACAGTGACTTTTTACTTTGTCACCCCCCCCCCCACCCTCTGTGTTCTGTCCTAGTCATGATGTCACCCCCCTCTGTATTCTGTGTCAGCCATTGTCCCCCCCCTCCCCTGTGTTCTGTCCCAATCCTTGTCACCCCTCCTGTGTTCTGTACCAGTCATTGCCACCCCCCCCCCCCCCGTGTTCTTTCCAGGCCCGGCGATAGGGGGGTACAAAGGGTACATCCCCCCCGGACTAGAGGTACAGAGGGGCACAAAACGAGTCAGCTGCGGCTAACTTTGATCTATAATGCATACCTCACCAGCCATCACCACCGACACCCCCCGCTCGCTGACCCCCTCCCCCAGCATCTCCCGTCACTTGCTGTGTTTAGCGTAATGACGCCGCCATCACGGTGTCATGAAATGCTATGGCAGCGTCGTTGCGCTACACACAGCAAGATTTTCACAACAAGATAGTATGCTGCGCCCGCACTGAAAATCTTCTGTCCCCGGTGCCATGGCCAGCATACAGCAGAAGGAGGTGACCTGTCCAAGCACAAGAAGCAAGCTGCAGGAGCATTGTGTGTGTGCTCCAGACTTGCAGAAACCCTCCCTACCTAGTGTGCGATAAGCGTATATTTATTTAATTTTAATCCAATGTAATACTGACAATTTTCCGCAGCATTGTGCAACTTATTTTAACCATGAGTGCAGCACCACTAATACTGGATCTACCTAATTTTCATGTCTTTCACGTGAAGGCACCAGCTGCATATGTGTGTGTGTGTGTGTGTGTGTGTGTGTGTGTGTATATATATATATACGATTAGATTTCACTTGACGTGTAATTCGTCTTTTGTTGTATATCAAATCATCTGTCAGTGTGGGTATTCGTACATCGGGAAAACGGAATGTTCCTTTAAAGAAAGAATGGCTGCACACAGGTCATCTATTAGAAAAGCCATCAGCACAGGTTCGAGCGATCAACCTGTGGCGAGACATTTCCTGGAAGCACATCATAATTTGTCATCACTAAGATATAGAATGATTGATCACGTCCCCAGATCTATCAGGGGAGGTGATCGGGGCAAAAAACTTTTGCAGTGTGAGTCTCGTTGGATCATGCGTTTAAACACGCTGGCACCGAAAGGGTTGAATGAAATGCTCAATTTAAATTGTTTTAATTGAGGTTATGTATTTTGGAAGCCAGTATAATAGTATCAGTGCGTTGGTTGTGTAGGTACTTGGATTTTACATTGTTTTAATGTTTATACTGTTGCTAGGTGACGGGTATGTTCACATACGTCATCCAAAGGAGCCTGGAGGTCTGGTGTCTCCGGCGGAATGACGTCAGTATTACAGCGCCGCAGAATGGCGGCGGGAAGGTGCACTGGGTGTTTTTTCAATAAAAGGTAAGATTGTTTTAGTATACTTTTGTAGCCCTGACGAAAAAGATAAAACTTTGAAACGTTGGCTTAAACTGCTGTGGAATCGGATTATTTCTTAAACCCCTGTGTGCCGTTATTGTGGTTTATATGTGAGGATCTCGCTAAGGGTCTTTAAACGAGCACCGGGGTAAGTAAAGTTTGTATTGGAGTGCCGGCCTGGAAAAGCTCTATGTGATATGACACCTATGCAGTAAGGTGTTATTGTGGCAAGGCACCCACACGATCCAAGAAAGTTGTTAAACGTTCAGGTGCATCTTCGGTACTAGGTCTTGCAGGACCTGAGTAATAAAGACAATCCCGGGATCGGGTAATTTTGCTACGAGTACTGTACACGCACCAAGCCTGACGCGGAGTAATGGCGGAGGGTGTAACTGAGGATGAGACAAGCGGCTTCAAGCATTTCTCATACCCTGTGGGAGACCAATTGACATTCTCGGAATCAGAGGCGGAGGTGATATTGGATAAAGATAGATTATGGGATGAGCTGGAAGTGAATTCAGCAGAAATGCTTTACAGAGACTTGTTGCGTTTGAAGAAAAGAGAGGTTACCTATAAGGGTCACAGTGTTTCACTAAGTGACTATTATAGAGCGAAAAAAATCCCCCGGGGTTTAAGGGTTAAAAACAGCCCTACCATAGGTCGTAATGACCCTACGTTCTGCCGACGCTGGGTTGCAATTTGCAATAAATGCTCGATGGACCTGATGATCCTGATCATTGAGCAATCTAATAAAGAACTGTCAGATATTAAGGAGAAAATCTCTATTTTTGAAACATCTCATAAGGATACATTAAATGCGGATAAAGAGACAAAATGGTATGAAAAACTAGAGGCTCAGGTGCAATCCTTTAAGAAAGATTTAGTGAAATTCAAGAAAGAAAAATTTATGAAAGTTGAAAAGGATTATGAGCAGCAAACCGTTTATCAATGGACAAATCCGAAACTTAGAGATCAAAGACGCCCGTTCTTCAGGAAGTTTAAACAACATGGAGATATGACTGATTCATCATATGAGGGTCACTCATCCAACAGCGAGAATGAAGGTCGGGGGAGATTACCAAATAGTGTCCCTTTAGGACCAGCAACTCGAGCAATGCCGGCAGGAGTAAGAGGAAGATCACCCGTAGGGGGCACCAGGGGAAGAGGCTCAACGCAAGGTGGAAGAAAACCTCCGAAGCAACCCAAAACGTAATCTACAATTTATCTGATTACCAGCTGTCAGATACTGAGACCAAGGTATTATCTAGAGGACTTTCGTTCGTACCTACGAACTCATTCAATGATCTAACATGGCAGGTGGAATTGAATCAATTCCAGCGTAAGCTGAAATTAAAAGAATTTTTTAGCAAACATCCGCAAGAATTGACGGATTCTACTTCTGAAGTATTACCGGTCCAACTTAAGAAACTTTTACCACCATCAAAATTTGATCCTGTATCATCAAACCCCACGATCAAAACCGTGTTGCGGGTGATAGACCATGAAGTGATGAAGGAGGCACCTACCTTTAAACAAACGTTTAGTAATTTATCTAAAGAAGAATGGTTATCACTTAAAAATTTGTCTGAAAAGAAAGATCTTGTTTTCAGACAAGCAGATAAGGGAGGGGCACTGGTAATACAGAATTTGTATGATTACTGTACGGAGGTGGATAGACAACTGGCTGATCCTTCAGTTTACAGGAAATTGAGAAGTGATCCAACTGAGGTCTTTAAGAAAGATTTGCTTATGTTATTGCAGACAGGTGTGGATAGTTCTCTCATTTCTGATAAACTGAAGGATTCCCTGATCCCTAAGTATCCTGAGGTGCCGATTTTTTATACATTGCCGAAAATTCACAAGAATAACACCAGACCTCCTGGTCGGCCAATCATTGCTGCGAGAAAATCTTTGTTTCAGTTATCTTCAACATATTTGGACTCTTTGTTTCAACCTTGTGTCCAAGCGCATGAGTTGTTTTTGTTGGACACCCCCACATTATTACGTAAATTATTTATGTTGAATGATATTCCCAATGATTTATGGCTATGCAGTGTGGACGTGTGTAGTTTATACACGTCAATACCATTGATGGAAGGTTTAAGGGCTGCTAAAAAGTGTGTTGAGAATCACCAATTGTACAAAGGCCCTGATGTGAACTGGGTGATGGAATTATTGCAGATGGTATTATGTAAAAATTACTTCATGTATGCGGGTGATTTTTATTTGCAAATAGGCGGGTGTGCGATGGGTTCTCCGGTCGCACCCGCCTATGCGAATATGTTCATGTTCTCAGTGGAACATGATATATTTTTTTCCAATGCTGAAATTAGATCAAATATTTTCTTTTATACAAGATTTATTGATGACTTGTTAATTCTATGGAAAGGAACCAAGCAAGGCTTTATTGACGTGATAGACAGTTATAATCAAAGTGAAGGCCCCATAAAATTCACATATTCGATCAGTCAGGATGAGGTGAATTTCCTTGATGTGAATATTAAACTAGAGGAGGGGAAATTGGTGACATCCTTATTTAGGAAGTCCACTGATCGGAACAATATGTTGCATTTTGGGAGTTTCCACCCTATTCCATTAAAAACTGGTTTGCCCTATTCTCAATTATTGCGAGTGTGGAGAGTAAATAGTGACCGTGATATTGCCCTGCGTCAAATGGAGGAGATGATTATTAGATTCCAAGCACGGGGGTATCCATTAGAGGTATTAGAGAAGGCTAAACAGAAAGTTCTGGCCACCAACCACAAGGATCGTCTAATATGTGATAGGAATAAAAGGGAGAAGAGGGACATTTTACCTTGGGTCACTAATTACACAGTGGGGAGTAAGAGTATTAAGAAACACTCCAGTAAACAATGGTCATCTGTTAAGTCAGACCCGGAGTTAGGGCTGAGGAACACACATCTGATGTCTTGTTATAAGAGAGGTAGGAACATCAGAGACTTTGTTGTTAAGACAGATGTCACAGACTTAGTCTCTAAAAAACCTACACATTTTTTACAAAAGAGGAATGGCTGCTTTGGCTGTGGTTGTACAACCTGCGGCTTTTTATTGAAGGGTGATACATTCCAGCATCCACAGTCGGGCAAGACTTATACGATTAGATTTCACTTGACGTGTAATTCGTCTTTTGTTGTATATCAAATCATCTGTCAGTGTGGGTATTCGTACATCGGGAAAACGGAATGTTCCTTTAAAGAAAGAATGGCTGCACACAGGTCATCTATTAGAAAAGCCATCAGCACAGGTTCGAGCGATCAACCTGTGGCGAGACATTTCCTGGAAGCACATCATAATTTGTCATCACTAAGATATAGAATGATTGATCACGTCCCCAGATCTATCAGGGGAGGTGATCGGGGTAAAAAACTTTTGCAGTGTGAGTCTCGTTGGATCATGCGTTTAAACACGCTGGCACCGAAAGGGTTGAATGAAATGCTCAATTTAAATTGTTTTAATTGAGGTTATGTATTTTGGAAGCCAGTATAATAGTATCAGTGCGTTGGTTGTGTAGGTACTTGGATTTTACATTGTTTTAATGTTTATACTGTTGCTAGGTGACGGGTATGTTCACATACGTCATCCAAAGGAGCCTGGAGGTCTGGTGTCTCCGGCGGAATGACGTCAGTATTACAGCGCCGCAGAATGGCGGCGGGAAGGTGCACTGGGTGTTTTTTCAATAAAAGGTAAGATTGTTTTAGTATACTTTTGTAGCCCTGACGAAAAAGATAAAACTTTGAAACGTTGGCTTAAACTGCTGTGGAATCGGATTATTTCTTAAACCCCTGTGTGCCGTTATTGTGGTTTATACATATATATACATATATATTTATTTATTTTACAATGAATCCGGCACTCTGTGATGTCCCCTTAGGGCTTACTTGCTCCTGTGCCCTCCTTAATAGGCCTGTGTCTCTATAATAGAATACAGATGAAGGCGTCACTCAGAGGCTGGTAGATGGTGTAAAAGTGAATTTAATTAAGTCAGTGTTTCGGGGATGTGGATTGCTGTCCCTTGGAAATGGGGGTACATCTCTGAAATGCTGAATTAATTAAATCCACTTATACACCATTTAGCAGCCTCTGAGTGCTGTCTTCATCTATATATATATATATATATGTATGTATATATATATATAAAAAAACACCATTTAGCAGCCTCTGAGTGCTGTCTTCATCAATATATATATATATATATATAATATATTGTAACAGGAGTCTTGCTAGAATGTGCCCTGCTACAAAAATTTCCACCAACGACCGATTCCAGGCTTGTGCAAAAACAACAAATACCTTTTATTCAGGTAGCTCAAAAACAAAGATATACATAAAACAAAGATCACTGTCTTTAGTATAAACTACCTGGGAGGTTAGGCCCTGCCTCATTCCCTCTTACTTAATAAGGAATCCTTCAGGTCCCGGCATCCTGACACTAGTGGCCTAGCCCTCCGGATCCCACTGTCCCTAGCAGGCCTATCACTTGGACACTAACTGCCTTCAGGAGCCCAGACTAATGGGAGAGACTCTGCTTTAAACCCAGCAGCCTGGTTCTGGCTGATGAAGCAGCTTCTTGGGCTAAGAAGCCTATCAGACCTGGTCTGGGCCCAATGGATGGGAACCCGGTC
The DNA here is from genome assembly GCF_028390025.1 of Pseudophryne corroboree. NCBI lineage: Eukaryota > Metazoa > Chordata > Amphibia > Anura > Myobatrachidae > Pseudophryne > Pseudophryne corroboree. The sequence continues at coordinate 250,015,532 of NC_086452.1, read as the reverse complement.
CATCCACACTTCCCATCTACCCCCAGGACCCTGTTTGTAGCTTACAGGTGGCAAAGTACCTCTCCTGCCACATACACTTTCCCTCAGCTTTTCGTGATTCAGAAAAGCAGCATGTGACATTGGCAAGGTTTCACCTTCGCCAATTATTTTGGGCTGACAAATCTTTGGGACATAACTTGGGCCCATACACCTGGGTCCCAAGTTCCTCTCCCAAGCACACATCCGAGGCCCTTTTAACTAGTGATGTGCACCGGACATTTTTCGGGTTTTGTGTTTTGGTTTTGGATTCGGTTCCGCGGCCGTGTTATAGATTCGGACGCATTTTGGCAAAACCTCACCGAAAATTTTTTGTCGGATTCGGGTGTGTTTTGGATTCGGGTGTTTTTTTCAAAAAACCCTAAAAAACAGCTTAAATCATAGAATTTGGGGGTCATTTTGATCCCATAGTATTATTAACCTCAATAACCATAATTTCCACTCATTTCCAGTCTATTCTGAACACCTCACACCTCACAATATTATTTTTAGTCCTAAAATTTGCACCAAGGTCGTTGGATGGCTAAGCTAAGCGACACAAGTGGCCGACACAAACACCTGGCCCATCTAGGAGTGGCACTGCAGTGTCAGGCAGGATGGCACTTCAAAAAAATAGTCCCCAAACAGCACATGATGCAAAGAAAAAAAGAGGCGCACCAAGGTCGCTGTGTGACTAAGATAAGCGACACAAGTGGCCGACACAAACACCTGGCCCATCTAGGAGTGGCACTGCAGTGTCAGACAGGATGGCACTTCAAAAAAATTGTCCCCAAACAGCACATGATGCAAAGAAAAAAAGAGGCGCACCAAGGTCGCTGTGTGACTAAGCTAAGCGACACAAGTGGCCGACACAAACACCTGGCCCATCTAGGAGTGGCACTGCAGTGTCAGACAGGATGGCACTTCAAAAAAATGTCCCCAAACAGCACATGATGCAAAGAAAAATGTAAGAAAAAAGAAGTGCAAGATGGAATTGTCCTTGGGCCCTCCCACCCACCCTTATGTTGTATAAACAGGACATGCACACTTTAACGAACCCATCATTTCAGCGACAGGGTCTGCCACACGACTGTGACTGAAATGACTGGTTGGTTTGTGCCCCCACCAAAAAAGAAGCAATCAATCTCTCCTTGCACAAACTGGCTCTACAGAGGCAAGATGTCCTACTAATCATAATCCTCCGATTCCTCACCCCTTTCACTGTGTACATCCCCCTCCTCACAGATTATTAATTCGTCCTCACTGGAATCCACCATCTCAGATCCCTGTGTACTTTCTGGAGGCAATTGCTGGTGAATGTCTCCACGGAGGAATTGATTATAATTCATTTTGATGAACATCATCTTCTCCACATTTTCTGGAAGTAACCTCGTACGCCGATTGCTGACAAGGTGAGCGGCTGCACTAAACACTCTTTCGGAGTACACACTGGAGGGAGGGCAACTTAGGTAGAATAAAGCCAGTTTGTGCAAAGGCCTCCAAATCGCCTCTTTTTCCTGCCAGTATACGTACGGACTGTCTGACATGCCTACTTGGATGCGGTCACTCATATAATCCTCCACCATTCTTTCAATGGTGAGAGAATCATATGCAGTGACAGTAGACGACATGTCAGTAATCGTTGGCAGGTCCTTCAGTCCGGACCAGATGTCAGCACTTGCTCCAGACTGCCCTGCATCACCGCCAGCGGGTGGGCTCGGAATTCTTAGCCTTTTCCTCGCACCCCCAGTTTCGGGAGAATGTGAAGGAGGAGATGTTGATGGGTCACGTTCCGCTTGACTTGACAATTTTCTCACCAGCAGGTCTTTGAACCTCTGCAGACTTGTGTCTGCCGGAAAGAGAGATCCAACGTAGGTTTTAAATCTAGGATCGATCACGGTGGTCAAAATGTAGTGCTCTGATTTAAACAGATTGACTACCCGTGAATCCTGGTTAAGCGAATTAAGGGCTCCATCCACATGCCTAGCGGAATCGCTCTGTTTTAGCTCCTCCTTCAATGTCTCCAGCTTCTTCTGCAAAAGCCTGATGAGGGGAATGACCTGACTCAGGCTGGCAGTGTCTGAACTGACTTCACGTGTGGCAAGTTCAAAGGGTTGCAGAACCTTGCACAACGTTGAAATCATTCTCCACTGCGCTTGAGTCAGGTGCATTCCCCCTCCTTTGCATATATCGTGGCCAGATGTATAGGCTTGAATGGCCTTTTGCTGCTCCTCCATCCTCTGAAGCATATAGAGGGTTGAATTCCACCTCGTTACCACCTCTTGCTTCAGATGATGGCAGGGCAGGTTCAGGACTGTTTGGTGGTGCTCCAGTCTTCTGTACGCGGTGGCTGAATGCCGAAAGTGGCCCGCAATTCTTCGGGCCACCGACAGCATCTCTTGCACGCCCCTGTCGTTTTTTAAATAATTCTGCACCACCAAATTCAATGTATGTGCAAAACATGGGACGTGCTGGAATTTGCCCAGATGTAATGCACGCACAATATTGCTGGCGTTGTCCGATGTCACAAATCCCCAGGAGAGTCCAATTGGGGTAAGCCATTCTGCGATGATCTTCCTCAGTTTCCGTAAGAGGTTGTCAGCTGTGTGCCTCTTCTGGAAAGCGGTGATACAAAGCGTAACCTGCCTAGGAACGAGTTGGCGTTTGCGAGATGCTGCTACTGGTGCCGCCGCTGCTGTTCTTGCTGCGGGAGGCAATACATCTACCCAGTGGGCTGTCACAGTCATATAGTCCTGAGTCTGCCCTGCTCCACTTGTCCACATGTCCGTGGTTAAGTGGACATTGGGTACAACTGCATTTTTTAGGACACTGGTGAGTGTTTTTCTGAGGTCTGTGTTCATTTTCGGTATCGCCTGCCTAGAGAAATGGAACCTAGATGGTATTTGGTACCGGGGACACAGTACCTCAATCAAGTCTATAGTTGCCTCTGAATTAACGATGGATACCGGAACCACGTTTCTCACCGCCCAGGCTGCCAAGGCCTGAGTTATCTGCTTTGCAGCAGGATGACTGCTGTGATATTTCATCTTCCTCGCAAAGGACTGTTGGACAGTCAATTGCTTACTGGAAGTAGTACAAGTGGTCTTCCGACTTCCCCTCCTGGATGACGATCGACTCCCAGCAGCAACAACAGCAGCGCCAGCAGCAGTAGGCGTTACACTCAAGGATGCATCGGAGGAATCCCAGGCAGGAGAGGACTCGTCAGACTTGACAGTGACATGGCCTGCAGGACTATTGGCTTTCCTGGGTAAGGAGGAAATTGACACTGAGGGAGTTGGTGGTGTGGTTTGCAGGAGCTTGGTTACAAGAGGAAGGGATTTAGTGGTCAGTGGACTGCTTCCGCTGTCACCCAAAGTTTTTGAACTTGTCACTGACTTATGATGAATGCGCTGCAGGTGACGTATAAGGGAGGATGTTCCGAGGTGGTTAACGTCTTTACCCCTACTTATTACAGCTTGACAAAGGCAACACACGGCTTGACACCTGTTGTCCGCATTTGTGTTGAAATAATTCCACACCGAAGAGCTGATTTTTTTTGTATTTTGACCAGGCATGTCAATGGCCATATTCGTCCCACGGACAACAGGTGTATCCCTGGGTGCCTGACTTAAACAAACCACCTCACCATCAGAATCCTCCTTGTCAATTTCCTCCCCAGCGCCAGCAACACCCATATCCTCATCCTGGTGTACTTCAACAGTGACATCTTCAATTTGACTATCAGGAACTGGACTGCGGGTGCTCCTTACAGCACTTGAAGGGGGCGTGCAAATGGTGGAAGGCGCAAGCTCTTCCCGTCTAGTGTTGGGAAGGTCAGGCATCGCAACCGACACAATTGGACTCTCCTTGGGGATTTGTGATTTAGAAGAATGCACAGTTCTTTGCTGTGCTTTTGCCAGCTTAAGTCTTTTCATTTTTCTAGCGAGAGGATGAGTGCTTCCATCCTCATGTGAATCTGAACCACTAGCCATGAACATAGGCCAGGGCCTCAGCCGTTCCTTGCCACTCCGTGTCGTAAATGGCATATTGGCAAGTTTACGCTTCTCATCAGATGCTTTCAATTTAGATTTTTGGGTCATTTTACTGAACTTTTGTTTTTTGGATTTTACATGCTCTCTACTATGACATTGGGCATCGGCCTTGGCAGACGACGTTGATGGCATTTCATCGTCTCGGCCATGACTAGTGGCAGCAGCTTCAGCACGAGGTGGAAGTGGATCTTGATCTTTCCCTATTTTAACCTCCACATTTTTGTTCTCCATTTTTTAATGTGTGGAATTATATGCCAGTATCAATAGCAATGGCCTACTACTATATATACTGCGCACAACTGAAATGCACCACAGGTATGGATGGATAGTATACTTGACGACACAGAGGTAGGTAGAGCAGTGGCCTTCCGTACCGTACTGCTATATATACTGGTCGTCACTGTCAGCAAACTGCAAAACTAAAATGCACCACAGGTATAGAATCTAGATGGATAATATACTTGACTACACAGAGGTAGGTAGAGCAGTGGCCTTCCGTACCGTACTGCTATATATAGTATACTGGTGGTCACTGTGTCAGCAAACTGCAAAACTAAAATGCACCACAGGTATAGAATGTAGATGGATAGTATACTTAATGACGACACAGAGGTAGGTAGAGCAGTGGCCTTCCGTACCGTACTGCTATATATAGTATACTGGTGGTCACTGTGTCAGCAAACTGCAAAACTAAAATGCACCACAGGTATAGAATGTAGATGGATAGTATACTTAATGACGACACAGAGGTAGGTACAGCAGTGGCCTTCCGTACCGTACTGCTATATATAGTATACTGGTGGTCACTGTGTCAGCAAACTGCAAAACTAAAATGTACCACAGGTATAGAATGTAGATGGATAGTATACTTAATGACGACACAGAGGTAGGTACAGCAGTGGCCTTCCGTACCGTACTGCTATATATAGTATACTGGTGGTCACTGTGTCAGCAAACTGCAAAATTAAAATGCACCACAGGTATAGAATGTAGATGGATAGTATACTTAATGATGACACAGAGGTAGGTACAGCAGTGGCCTTTCCGTACCGTACTGCTATATATAGTATACTGGTGGTCACTGTGTCAGCAAACTGCAAAACTAAAATGCACCACAGGTATAGAATGTAGATGGATAGTATACTTAATGACGACACAGAGGTAGGTAGAGCAGTGGCCTTCCGTACCGTACTGCTATATATAGTATACTGGTGGTCACTGTGTCAGCAAACTGCAAAACTAAAATGCACCACAGGTATAGAATGTAGATGGATAGTATACTTAATGACGACTCAGAGGTAGGTACAGCAGTGGCCTTCCGTACCGTACTGCTATATATACTGGTGGTCACTGTGTCAGCAAACTGCACAACTGAAATGTACCACAGGTATAGAATCTAGATGGATAGTATACTTAATGACGACACAGAGGTAGGTACAGCAGTGGCCTACTGTACCGTAATGCTATATATTATATACTGGTGGTCACTGGTCAGCAAAACTCTGCACTGTACTCCTCCTATATAATATTATACTGGTGGTCCCCAGTCCCCACAATAAAGCAGCACACTGAGCACAGATATGGAGTGTTTTTCAGGCAGACAACGTGTACTGGTGGACACTGTCAGCAAAACTCTGCACTGTACTCCTTCTATATAATACAGCTGCTCCCCAGTCCCCACAATTAAGCAGTGTGAGCACAGATATATGCAGCACACTGAGCACAGATATGGAGTGTTTTTCAGGCAGACAACATATTACTGGTGGTCACTGTCAGCAAAACTCTGCACTGTACTCCTCCTATATACAGCTGCTCCCCAGTCCCCACAATTAAGTAATAAGCAAGCACAAAATATTTGCAATGCATCAACATAAACGGAGAGGACGCCAGCCACGTCCTCTCCCTAACATTTCCAAAGCACGAGTGAAAATGGCGACGCGCGGCTGCTTATATAGAATCCGAATCTCGCGAGAATCCGACAGCGGGATGATGACGTATGGCTCGGACCTGTGTAAAAAGGGTGAAGTTCGGGGGGGTTCGGTTTCCGAGAAACCGAACCCGCTCATCACTACTTTTAACTGGCCCTGGAATCTATTTCCATTAAAGGTTGGTGGCACCAACTCCACTGTGCCACCTTCCCTTTCCCTCCACTTTGGCATAGTGGCTGAAGTGGTCATTTTAATGGACAACTTCCTGTTGCCCACTAAACTTCCCCTTCTCTTCATCTTTCCACCTTTAGGGATGTTTCCCTTATCGGGCTCGGATTTACTGGCTACTGAGGAAGTCACTTCATTCTTTTCTGGGTGTTTGTGACACCTGACCTTAACCAACTCTGGACTGGGGAAGGTTTTTAAGTTCACTCGGGGCCTAGTAGTCACCCCGGCCCTCTGTGGTCTTGGCCTATATGGACAATTCCACCTTTTATGGTCCCGCTCTTGGCACCGGTAACACCTAGTCTCTGCCCTGACTTTATATTGTTCTGAGGTCATGTTCCAACTTTGCCCCCAGCCTTTTCCTCAGAGTGAGGCATTGGTCCCGAGTCTCAGAAAGTCCTTTCATTTGTTGAACTTTTAGTGCTTCCTTCAGTCTTTCCAGCTTTGGTAAAATTTTCTTCATTAACGTGACTGCTTTGTCCTCCGATCTCCCATCTTTGACCCTAGTCACTGTCTCCTGCTGTTCTATGACCGGCACATAACCCATTTTCTTTAACATCCTAGAGGATGCTGGGGTCCACATTAGTACCATGGGGTATAGATGGGTCCACCAGGAGCCACTGGCACTTTAAGAGTTTAAGAGTGTGGCTGGCTCCTCCCTCTATGCCCCTCCTACCAGACTCAGTTTAGAAATTGTGCCCGGAGGAGCAGGTCACAGCTAGGGGAGCTCTCCTGAGCTTTCCTGGGAAAAGTTTAGTTTAGAGTTTTTTATTTTACAGGGAGACTGTTGGCAACAGACTCCCTGCAGCGTGGGACTAAGGGGGGGAGCAGTGTCCGCCCTGCGGGGTCTGAGCAACTAACTCCGCTGACCGGACACTGAGCTCCAGAGGGGCTGATCGGTCCCCGCCGCAGCATGCCGCCGACTCCTTACAGAGCTGAAGAATGTGGTGAGTTAGTCACCGACCCCCCTAGCAAGTAGGGGGCCGGTGTGAAGATGGCGGCAACAGGGGAGGGAGCGCGATATTACAGCGCTCACGGATGGTTACCAGAGGCACACTGTGCGGCGCTCTGAGGGGCGCCCTGGCCAGCGCTTACCCATCACACTTGGTAAGCAAGCCTGTCGGGCCCCTGGGATCCAGCCAACACAACTCCTCAGACCAAGGTTTAAACACTGCTGAGCGGGAAGACAGCTCCGGGAAGGGGGGGGGGGGTTCTCCTCAGAGTGGACCTGCAGCGTTCCATCGCCACTTTCCTCCATGCTGCATGCTGAAGGAAGATCCTCATCCACTCCGCAGCAGCTCCAGTTACTGTACGGTACCAGGGGGTTGTAGAAGGGAGGGGAGGCTGAATACTTGACTGTGTGTCCTATTAAGGAGCACAAGTCTGCACTGGTAAGAGGTGTCTCTTAGTATAGAAAGCGCTGGTGTGGGTTGGCTCCAATCTCTGTCTCTCTCTTGCCATTCTTGAGGGGGGAAACTCTGTCCTACCCCATCCTGTGTGTGTGTGGTGTGTTTGGTGGTCACTAGCAGCGATGTCCAGGGATACTGTGTCTTATGCTGCTGAGGATTTATCCTCCCAGGATGATCCCATTCCATGCAATCAGTTTAGCACTGGTTTAGCACAGATTCCAGCAAGGGAACCAGAGTGGTTTTCCTCTATCAGGACTTGGATGTCCCAGATTGCTGACAGGGTTACCAGTACTGAGTCGGCAACACAGGTATTGCAGTCCTCTATGTTGTGTGGCCCTTGTCGGGTACCTCGGGCCCCGCTATATATCCCCACAAATGTGCGCTTGTGCGGTAACACAAGACGACATGGATACCGATTCTGACACTACGGATGGTGACGGGGATGTGTTGCGGGGGTCCGCATCTCTTGCAAGGGGGGTGCAGCTGTTGATAGAGGCGATCAGGGATGTGTTAAATGTTAATGATACCACACCTGAGCAGGTTGAGGAGGCTTTCTTCACTGAAAACAAGAAAGCTTCGCTAACCTTCCCTGGGTCAAAAAAGCTGAATGCTATATTTGAAAAGGCCTGGGTGAACCCTGAAAAGAAGTTTCAGATCCCTAAAAGGGTTCTGGTAGCTTTTCCTTTCCCTGAGGACGACAGGAAAAAGTGGGAAAACCCGCCAATCGTTGACGCTTCTGTATCCAGACTCTCAAAGAAGGTGGTTTTGCCGGTACCGGGATCCACCGCCTTGAAGGAGCCGGCAGATAGGAAAATTGATAATACTCTGAAATCAGTGTACACTGCTTCAGGTGCCATATTACGTCCCACTATTGCTAGTGCGTGGATTGCTAAGGCTATAGTGAAATGGTCGGCTGCCTTGATGGAAGATTTGGATACGATGGATAGGGATGACGTTGTATTGTATTTACATAACATTCATGAGTCTGCAGGTTTCATGGTGGAATCTATAAAAGACCTGGGTTCCATGGCTGCGGGAATTTCTTCCATGTCTGTTCCAGCTCGTCGGGGACTGTGGCTCCGTCAGTGGTTGGCCGATACGGAATCCAGAAAGTGTGTGGAGTCGCTGCCCTATACAGGTGAAGATCTCTTTGGGGAAGCCCTAGACGCGTGGATATCTACCGCTACTGCGGGTAAGTCTCCGTATCTTCCCTCAGCAGCTCCTGCTCCGAAGAGGTCCTTCTCCTCAGCTTTGCAGCAGTCCTTTTGGCCCAACAAGACCAGAAAGGCCAAGTCTTCCGGTTCCTTCTTCAGAGGAGATAAGGTTAAGTCCAAGAAGCCTGCCGCTGCAGGTTCCCAAAAACAAAAGCCTGCTTCGGGTACCCCTAAGTCCTCCGCATGATGGTGGATGGGATGGCCCGGAGGTGGGGCCTGTGGGGGCGAGACTCAGGCAGTTCGGTCATGTCTGGGTCTCCTCCGGCCTGGATCCCTGGGTGTTGGATATTGTCTCTCAGGGATACAGGCTGGAATTTCAAAGTCTTCCTCCTCATCGGTTTTTCAAGTCGGGCTAGCCAGCTCTGTTGGAGGACAGCACAGTTCTACTGGAGGCTGTTCAACGGCTGGTAGAGGCACAAGTCATTGTGCCGGTACCACCGCCCATGCAGGTGAAAGGTTACTATTCAAACCTTTTTGTGGTACCGAAACCGGATGGTTCGGTCAGGCCCATCCTGAACCTGAAATCATTGAACCCCTTTCTAAAGGAGTTCAAGTTCAGGATGGAGTCTCTCAGGGCGGTAAAATCGGAGATGATGGGGTGAACATCATTCCTTATCTGGACGATCCCCTGATAAAGGCGTCGTCCAGGGAACAGCTGCTACAGTCCATTGCTCTCACAACAGGGCTGCTTCAGAGTCACGGGCGGATTCTGAACTTTCCAAAGTCACATTTGGAAACAACTCGGAGATTGTCTTTTCTGGGAATGAACCTGGATATGGAAGTACAGCGGGTCTTCCTTCCGAGGGACAAGGCGTTGGTGATTCAATCTATGGTCTGGGATGTCTTGAAGCCTCCCCGGGTGTCGGTTCATCAATGCATTCGCCTTTTAGGAAGATGGTGGCCTCTTACGAGGCTCTCCAGTGCGGGAGGTTCCATGCTCGGACCTTCCAACTGGATCTACTGGACAAGTGGTCGGGATCTCACCTCCACATGCATCAGAGAATTCGTCTGTCGCCAAGGGCGAGGATTTCACTCCTCTTGTGGCTCCAATTGCCTCACCTGCTTGAGGGCCGCAGGTTAGGGATTCAGGGCTGGGTCCTGCTAACGACGGATAAGAGCCTACGGGGCTGGGGAGCAGTCACTCAGGGGGTGACATTCCAGGGAAGGTGGTCATGCCTAGAAGCCGGTCTGCCCATCAACATCATGGAACTAAGAGCCGTCTACAACGGTCTTCTTCAGGTGGCCCCTCTTCTAAGAAACAGGGCCATTCAAGTACAGTCGGACAACGTAACAACGCTTACATAAACCGACAGGGCGGAACGAAGAGCAGGGCAGCGATGTCAGAGGTCACAAGAATACTCCTCTGGACGGAATAGCACGCGTTGGCGCTGTCAGCCATCTTCATTCCGGGAGTAGACAACTGGGTAGCAGACTTCCTCAGCAGACACAATCTCCATTCGGGAGAGTAGGGCCTCCATCCAGAGGTGTTCAAGGAGGTAACAGATCTTTGGGGTCTACCCCAAATAGACATGATGGCCTCTCATCTCAACAAGAAGCTTCGACGTTATTGTTCCAGGTCGAGGGGCCCTCAGGCAGTGGCAGTGGATGCCCTGGTGTCTCCGTGGGTGTTCCGGTCAGTGTACGTGTTTCCACCACTCCCACTCATCCCAGGAATCTTAAAGCTCATAAGGAAAACAAGGGTTCAAGCGATCCTCATTGCCCCTGACTGGCCAAGGTGGGCTTGGTACGCGGACCTTCTGGATCTACTGCAAGAAGAGCCGAGGCGTCTTCCTCTTCAGGAGGACCTGCTGCAACAGGGTCCATTCACCTATCAAGACTTACCGCGGCTGCATTTGACGGCATGGAAGTTGAGCGCCTGATTCTTGCTCGGAAGGGTATTCCGAAAGAAGTGATTCCTACCCTCATACAGGCTAGGAAAGGGGTAACGTCTAAACATTACCATCGTATTTGGAAGAAATATGTCTCTTGGTGTGAGTCCAAGAAGTTTCCTGTGGTGGAATTTCAACTAGGACGTTTCCTCCTCTTCCTGCAGGCAGGAGTGGTTATGGGGCTGAGATTGGGATCTGTGAAGGTCCAGATTTCAGCCCTGTCCATTTTCTTTCAGAAACAATTGGCTGCCCTCCCGGAGGTTCAGACCTTTTTGAAGGGTGTTCTGCATATCCAACTTCCCTTTGTACCGCCTACGGCGCCTTGGGACCTTAACGTGGTGTTGCAGTTTCCCCAGTCGGATTGGTTTGAGCCTCTACAGGAGGTGGAGCTCAAATTTCTTACATGGAAGATGGTCACTCTGTTGGCCTTAGCTTCTGCTAGGCGCATCTCTGAGCTGGGGGTTTTGTCATGCAAAAGCCCTTACTTGATCTTCCATGAGGATAGAGCTGAGCTCCGGACTCGTCAGCAGTTCCTTCCAAAGGTTGTGTCGGCATTTCATATCAACCAACCTATTGTGGTGCCAGTGACTACTGACCCCTCGATTTCTTCAACGTCCTTGGATGTTGTTAGGGCTCTGAAGGTTTATGTGAAGAGAACATCTCTTCACAGGGAATCGGACTCTTTGTTTGTCCTGTACAATCCCAAGAAAATTGGGTGTCCTGCTTCTAAGCAGTCTATTTCTCGCTGGATTAGGTTCACTATCCAGCACGCCTATTCTACTGCCGGACTGCCGTGTCCAAAATCTGTTAAGGCCCACTCTACTTGTAAGGTGGGGTCTTCCTGGGCGGCTGCCCGGGGTGTCTCAGCAGTGCAACTTTGCCGAGCTGCAACTTGGTATGGGTCGAACACGTTTGCAAAGTTTTACAAGTTTGATACTTTGGCTTCTGATGATCTGAAGTTCAGTCAATCAGTTCTGCAGGAGCCGCCGCAATCTCCCTCCCGTTCTGGGAGCTTTGGTACATCCTGATGGTACTAATGTGGACCCCAGCATCCTCTAGGACGTTCGAGAAAATAGGATTTTGGTACCTACCGGTAAATCCTTTTCTCGTAGTCCGTAGAGGATGCTGGGCGCCCGCCCAGCGCTTCGTTTTCCTGCATATGTTATTTGGTTCAGTACCACTTTGCTTAGTTGAGTACTGCATAGTTACTGGGTAAGTAATGTTACAGCTGGTTGCTGATTAGTTCAAGTTAGTTGACTTGACGTGCCTTGTATGTGTGAGCTGGTATGAATCTCACCACTATCTGTGTTAAGTCCTTCTCTCGAAGTATGTCGTCTCCTCAAGCACAGTTTCTAGGCTGAGTCTGGTAGGAGGGGCATAGAGGGAGGAGCCAGCCCACACTCTTAAACTCTTAAACTGCCAATTGCTCCTGGTGGACCAGTCTATACCTCATGGTACTAATGTGGCCCCCAGCATCCTCTACGGACTACGAAAAAAGAATTTACCGGTAGGTACCAAAATCCTATTTTGAGTCTCTTGTCCAGGTCTCTTATGCAACTCCGTAGTTTAGGAGTCTCCTTCACTGTTTCTTTTAGCTGGCTATTACTTAGGGACAGCTTTTGGAACTCTCCCCTCAAGTTTTCCAGCTCTTGTGTCTCATATAGAGAACTCTCCCTGGATAGAGCAACCTCAGAAATGGGACTCGGCACCGATTCTTCTGAGACAGGTTCTTGCTCCTTACTTAGTGTGTCCTTTATGAACTGTCCCAGTTCAGCAATTGGATCTTGAACCTCTCGTGGTGGATCATGCCAGGGTGCAACAACCCCAAGATCGAAATCTTGCACCTTATCCTCCTCACACATGAGGGGAACCCCTTCAGAAGCAGGTTCCTGGATGACTTCGGAAGTAGACTCTTGTATTGCCACTAGCTCAGCCATGACTAGCTCACGTGGTTGAGACACCTTCAAAGGGATGGTCTTTGTCTGTGATTCATCTGAGAAAGTTTCACATGTGTACTGGATATCTAGAACCGGCTTGTTGAAATGTCACTTCTGGGATTGACTTCTGAACGTCCATCGCGTCAACAGGAGAAGGAACCTGGGTTTCCAAGACCTCAACAGAAGCTATCTCCAGCTCAGATAAGACTTCCTGTTCTAGGATGGGCTCTTGAGTAGTCATCAAATTGCCATCTGTCCAGGTAGATTCCTGGGGTTCATCATTCTGCCACAGATCCAGCAGATTAGAGGATTCTTGTTTTGGAGGTGGATGATTACTTGACATCAAGTCAACCTCTCCCAGCTCCATTACCGCTTCCTCCTCACTCCCTGTCAATGGAGGAGCAGCCGGGAATCCCACATCCTCATCTCATGTCTCCATAAACACATCTTCTGTGAGCCCCTGTGGCTGCCATGCTCCATCTTGAACAGGTTCCACTGAACTCAGGGCTTTGTTCCACTCTTCACCAAAGCTACAACGTTCTTTTTCCGGAGAATGAGGGGGTCCTGCTTTGGAGGAACTTCTCACTGCCGTCCTAGGGGCTAACAACAAAACACTGCCATCTGATGTGGCTCTCTCTTGCTGCTTGAAAAATCCCTGTGGATTTTTTGTGCACTGCGCAATAATGGCTGCAACTTCATCCATACTCTGGAACAGAAATACCAGCTGAATGGACATTAGTGCCTGTTATGTTCTACATCTGAGGAAGGGCCCTCATTTCCACTTTCCAGGCAGATGGCCTTACTAGTGGCATAGCAGGGAGCCTTCCAGGCCTTAGGCACTGGCAGCTCTGGCTCAACTTTCCTGTTCCTTCTGGCTGGAACAGGGAATCCAGTATAGCCGGGTTCCACTACAGTATGGTACCATTCATCTGCAACCTGCACCGCCGTTGGCGTCATTTCCCCCGAAGATGGCATCTCCATTTCGGCTGATAATGTCTCTGACCCAACATTCGGCATAACGTCTTCAGCAATTGGTGTAGCTACACCTGTCTCTGAACTGAAACTAGGCATAGCCAACAGTTTTGGCTTTGAAACCTCCTCCTGAAGCTCTGCCAAGTCTTGCGACAGAGCCTTATTGGCCAGCACCAGACTTCCATATCGTGTCTGGTCACAGGATATTTTCTCTAATAGTCCTTGGCTATGTACTGCAAAGTTTTCAGATCTGGGTTTAGCCTTTGCCAAGGTTTTCTGCAACTCTGACACCTGGCCTGAAAGCTTGGAAATCTCTTCTCTACTTAACATCACATATCTGGTTGGCTCTTGGATAGACTACATATTTAAAGTCAAGTGGGTCAACCTGAAAGGAATATAAGTAGGCTGGCCAGCCATAGAAGAGTTACCTATTTACCAAATCCCTCATAGAGACTATAAACTGAGTGATACTATTCAACCGATACAAAGTTAATATATTCGGAACAGTTACAACTTTAAAAGAGACTGTTACAATTTTTCTAATCTCAAACACATTTTTTTAGATACGAGGTTATTTATATGTACAAGGGTAAATGGTTATTATATTTAATTGAATATGCACTAATTAGTGACAATAATGTTTAGTATATGAATGTGGTCACTCTGAGGTTTTAATTGGTTTTACATGCATATATTTAAATAATAAATAATATATATATTTTTATTGATACTATATACAATTGACTCTTCCTTCTGCGCATTATTGGTATTTGTTTTTTGTTATTGTATTCCAAATGAGGGGTTGGCAATTTCCCCTCTCTCCAATTTGTGCGGCATTAGGAAGTTTCCCAAGATTTAAGGATACGGGCGCCTTCTTTTCTTTTTTCCTTGATTTGCATTAAGGTGTTTACCTGCTCTTGAAGAAAATCACATTTTTCCTTAAGCTCTTCTATCTCCTGGTCCTTTAATTGGACATTATTTTCAAGGTCACTTATCGTGTGACACCAAAAAAAAGTTCCATGCTAAAATCTTCCCCAAAATCTGGATTACTCCCTAAAAAGCTCTCCACTTCACTCTCCAACTGTGGGGCTTTAATAGGGTCACATAAATTCCTGACCTGAGGTGTTAGAGCTGGCACCCCTTTTGTTTTTTTAGCATGAATTCTCTTTTTGTTACCCATTTGAAGGGACACTTCAG